>NC_058085.1:135513148-136159335 GCF_014858855.1 Bufo gargarizans
TGGGAAAAAAATTGTAGATCTGTACAGAGCTGTGTGAGCGTACATTTTTTGTGGGGCAATCTGTACTTTTCATTGATACCATTCTGGGGTGTGTACGATTTTTTTTTATAAATTCTATATTTTCAATTGACAGAAAATACATCTGAACAAAATAATAACATCCCTAACATATTGATGTTTCATTACTTAACTTAATACACTATGCACATACAGTATAATAGCATAAAATTGTAATGTAGCTTTACAATACTGTCGGTCTTACATACCTAGAGTAACTGAGTCCTAACGATAACAGATCTTATATTGGTGAGTGGGACAGGGGGGGGGGGACAAGGAGGGAAAAGCTGGGGCTGGGAGAAGGGGGGGGGGAGCATAGATTTCTCTTTTTGTATCAGCGATCTCCAGTAACCCTGCCGAGAGAGCGCTACACATTCCTACATCAACATGCAACCACTATAAAGATGAACAGTTCCTCCCCATTATAGGGAATTCCTGTAGTCGCGCCATAGCTGCCATATCTTTAAAAACGGGTCGTGTGTCCTACTTAACCATCTAGACATTTCCTCAAATTGATATATTTGATCTACTTTCTGCTTCCACTCCTGAATCGTGGGGGGGTTCTCATCAAGCCAGTGTAAGAGTATCAGCGATCTCACAATCGCTAATAGATGTGTAGTGATGTCCTTCTTGGAAGGTGAATACATCTTATTAAGTCAAGGCATAACTAGGATCTCCATTGATATCTCAAAATCTTTGTGTGTAAACTTCCGTTCGACTTCCTGGACCTCGTCCCAAAAAGGGCTCAGTCTTGTACATTCCCACCATATGTGGGAGAAGGATCCCACTCTATTTCGGCAGCACCAACTATATGCTGTCCCAGATAACCCTCTTTTAAACAGGAATTCAGGAGTTCTATACCATCTGGATAACAATTTGTAATGGCCTTCCTGCATACAGATATATGATGAAAAGCCATGTGATGTTGTTAGAACTCTCCTAGCTTCCTCATCTAATAATGACAGACCCAACTCCTTCTCCCACTCTACCAGAAAAGGAGGTTTGACCTCTCTCCTCTGGCTCCCCAACAACGCATACATGGAAGAGACTTTCTTAGTTTTCAAAAGTGGGGAGGCAATTAACGTTACCTTTTCAAAAGGAGTTAATGAGTCCCTTATGTTATATTTCTTCAGAGCACTTGTCACGAGGGTATCGAGAACCACGCCTGACTCCGTTATACCAGGGGTCAGGAAGTCGCAGCAGTTGGCTGCACGCTCTATTTAAGATAGGGCTGTTTTCCTTATGGTAGCTTTCTGGGTTTGCTTTGCAAACCCTTTTGGCTCACTCAGGGATCCGTAGCTCCTTCTCCTCAGCTGTTCCTTGTCCAGCACTCCCAAACCTCCTTATATTCCTCTCTCACACTTCTCTGGTTGCCAGAGATAGAGCTTCCTGCCTGGACATCTATCCTGACCCACTGGAGCTGTGTTGCTGCGTTCTCTGACTGTTGATTCAGAACGCTACCCCCCGGATCCCTGTTGGACCTTTGTGGACAGTTGTTGTCGTCCACCTGGGTGTTTGTGTTTGTCTGTGTTTGTCTGTCCTCTCCCTGGTGTTTCCCTCTTAGTGCAGTGGTGCGGACTAGCGATCCCACCGGCCCGTTCACTATCTAGGGCTCATTTCAGGGAAAGCCAGGGTTTAGGCACGTGATCGCCGCACGGGTGAGGAACCCGTTTAGGGACGTCAGGGCAGTCAGGTGCCAGCCGCAAGGTGAGTTAGGGGTCACCACCTTTCCCTCTGCCTTAGGCAGGGCTTTCCCTGTTTTCCTCCCTGTGCGTGACACCGGTCATTACATTATCTCTGGCCCTTATTTTGTGTAGGTAAAAAAAAAAAAAATTTTTTTTTTTACCTACTTAGAACCCAGTATGGATCAAATTGCTGCTCTGTCCAAACAATTTTATGGCCTGTCTTTGGAGGTGGTAGGATTGAAGGCGTCGGTCCTCCAGCAACAGCAGCAATTACAACTGACCGCAAGCCCAGCGGTTGCTACTGGTAACCAGGTTGTTGCGGAACCCAAGGTCCCTCTCCCTGACAGATTTTCTGGGGGAAGGGACAAGTTTTTGACATTCCGTGAGGCCTGTAAGTTATATTTTAAACTGCGTCCTCACTCCTCTGGTAATGAAGATCAGCGGGTGGGGGTTGTTATTTCCCTGCTGCAGGGGGACCCGCAGTCCTGGGCGTTCTCTTTACCTACTGATTCCCAGGCTCTTCGGTCAGTGGATGAGTTTTTCGGGGCCTTGGGTCTCATATATGACGACCCTGACCGAGTAGCACTGGCTGAATCAAGATTACGGAGACTCTTACAAGGAGAACGGCCGGTAGAGGAGTATTGCTCTGAATTCCGTAGGTGGGCTACGGATACCCAATGGAACGACCCGGCTCTCAGGAGTCAGTTCTGCTCTGGGTTATCCGAAAGGGTTAAGGATGCGCTTGCATTATATGAGACCCCCTTTTCCCTTGATGCGGTTATGTCCCTTTCTATCCGTATAGAGAGACGCCTTAGGGACAGGTTGAAAGAACCGGAGAAATTGGTAACTCCTCTCAAGCAGCAGTTAGTCTGTACGGACTTAGACGAGCCTATGCAGCTAGGAGGAACTACTCGTCAGGTCCGTCCTCCTGAGGCTCACCGTAGGCGTGGGGTTTGTTTTTTTTGTGGGGAGAGGGGTCATTTCATTAATGTCTGTCCTTCTTTCCTCAGAAACAAAAGACCGTCGGAAAAACTACTAACCCCAGGCTGTGTGGAGGATGTCAGCCAGGGGGTATACGTTTCCTCCATACGTACATCGCAATTTGTGTTGCCAGCGGTTATTATTTTTGGTGATAAGACGGAGACTATTTCTTTCTTTTTAGACAGTGGAGCAGGGGTAAATTTGATAGATGCCCATTTTGCCCGCACTTTGGGTTTGTCTCTCTGTACGTTACAGAGACCCATTCCCATATTCGCTATTGATTCTGCTCCCCTGTCTCAGAGAAACCTCACCCACATTGTTCATAATTTACACCTTCGGGTAGGGGACCACCATAACGAGATGCTTTCAGGTTATGTTCTGGAGGGGCTTCCCACTCCTGTGGTGCTGGGTCTTCCCTGGTTGGTAGCGCACAATCCAGTAGTGGATTGGCAAGCCAGGGAGATATTGGAGTGGAGTGAGCAGTGCAGAGAAAATTGCTTAAATAGCAATTGCTTAGTCGCCTCCATAACTACCCTACCTACATTTATTTCGGATTTTGAGGATGTTTTTTCTGAAAAGGGTTGTCAGAAGTTACCACCTCATCGTCCTTATGATTGCCCGGTTAACCTTATTCCCGGCGCAAAATTACCCAAGACCAGGTTATATAATCTTTCGGGTCCAGAGAGACAAGCCATGAAAGATTATATCTCCGAGAGCTTGGCTAAGGGACACATCAGGCCCTCTTCTTCACCCGTGGCTGCAGGGTTTTTCTTCGTTAAAAAGAAAGATGGGGGCCTGCGTCCTTGCTTAGATTTTCGCGAATTAAATCGGATAACCATCCGAGACCCATACCCTCTTCCTCTCATTCCTGACCTGTTTAATCAGATTGCGGGTGCTAGGTGGTTCTCCAAACTTGATCTTAGGGGGGCCTACAATCTGATTCGTATTAAGAAGGGGGATGAGTGGAAGACAGCGTTTAACACCCCTGAGGGGCATTATGAAAATCTAGTTATGCCTTTCGGTCTGACCAATGCTCCTGCCGTCTTTCAACATTTCGTTAATGACATTTTTAGTCATCTAATCGGCAGGTTTGTGGTAATATACCTAGATGATATTTTAATTTATTCGTCTGATCTGAGAACACATGAGGAGCATGTCAGACAAGTACTGCAGGTCCTACGGACGAATGAATTATATGCTAAGATTGAAAAATGTGTCTTCGCCGTTCAGGAAATACAATTCCTGGGTTATTTTTTATCTGCTTCAGGTTTCCGTATGGATCCTAGGAAGGTCCAGGCAATTTTAGATTGGGATCTTCCTGAGAACCTCAAAGCACTACAACGGTTCTTGGGCTTCGCAAATTTCTATAGGAAATTCATTAAAAATTATTCACTTATTGTAAAACCGCTTACTGACATGACTAGGAAGGGGACTGATTTTTCTAAATGGTCTGACGCCGCTAAAGTTGCTTTTTCCTCTCTAAAAGAGAGGTTTACCTCAGCACCTGTACTAGTCCAACCTGATGTCTCTCAGCCTTTTATTGTAGAAGTCGATGCGTCAGAGGTGGGAGTGGGGGCGGTGCTGTCTCAGGGTCCGTCTCCTGGCAAATGGCGTCCTTGTGCTTTCTTTTCGAAAAAACTATCTGCAGCAGAAAAGAACTACGATATTGGCAATAGGGAACTATTAGCTATTAAACTTGCGTTTGAGGAGTGGCGTCACTTCTTAGAGGGGGCAGTCCACCCCGTCACTGTGATTACGGACCACAAAAATCTCCTGTACCTCGAATCAGCTAAGCGTCTCACCCCTAGACAGGCTAGGTGGTCGCTATTTTTTTACCAGGTTTAACTTTGTTATTACCTATCGTCCTGGGGCAAAGAACACCAAGGCTGATGCACTATCTCGTTGTTTCCCTGGAGGGGGTAATGTGAGTGATCCGGTGCCCATTCTACAAAGAGGAGTGGTTGTCTCTGCGGTACACTCTGTTTTGGAGGGGAAGGTGTTAGAGGCCCAGGGGGACGCCCCGGTCTCTTGCCCCTCAGAGAAATTGTTTGTACCGTTGAACCTACGTTTCGAATTATTAAAGGAACATCATAATTCGGCACTTGCTGGGCACCCGGGTAGTAAAGCAACCTTGGAGCTATTGTCTCGTCGTTTTTGGTGGCCAAGGTTGCGTCAGGATGTATTGGATTTTGTGTCTTCTTGTTCTACCTGTGCGCGCGCAAAAGTTTCACATACACGTCCTGCAGGGTCTCTATTACCACTCGTCATTACCAATAGACCGTGGACACATCTGTCAATGGATTTTATCACTGACTTACCTTTGTCTGCGGGTAAAACAGTTATTTTGGTAGTAGTGGACAGGTTTAGCAAAATGGTACACTTCATTGCGTTACCCGCACTACCTAATGCTAAGACTCTTGCTCAGGTATTCGTCAGTGAAATCGTGAAGCTTCACGGGGTCCCCTCCGATGTTGTTTCGGATCGGGGTACCCAGTTTATTTCTAAATTTTGGAAAGCTTTTTGTTCCCGTTTGGGGGTACACTTGTCCTTTTCCTCAGCTTTCCATCCTCAGTCGAATGGACAGACTGAGCGTACCAACCAAAACCTTGAGACATATCTAAGATGTTTTGTGTCTGAAAACCAAGAGTTGTGGTCATCATATTTACCGTTAGCTGAGTTTGCCATAAATAATCGTCGTCAGGAATCCACTGGCAAGTCACCATTTCTTGGTGCATATGGTTTTCATCCCCAATTCTGTACTTTCAAAGAGGGGGGGTCTTCTGGGGTTCCCGAAGAGGAACGGTTTTCGTCATCTCTTTCATCGGTATGGCAGAAGGTGCAAGCTAACTTGAAAAATATGGGAGGTAAATACAAATGCATGGCTGATAAGAGACGGTCGCCAGGTCCGGACCTAGGAGTGAATGACTATGTGTGGTTGTCTACTAGGAATATTAAATTGAAGGTTCCCTCTTGGAAACTGGGTCCTAGGTTTATTGGCCCTTACAAAATTGTAGCCATCATCAACCCCGTGGCTTTTCGCCTGGAGTTACCTCAGACATTTAAAATTCATAATGTTTTTCATAAGTCGTTACTCAAAAAATATGTTCCACCTCTAGAACCATCACCGCTGCCACCCCCTCCTGTTGTCGTGGATGGTAATCTAGAATTTCAGATATCCAAAATTGTTAATTCTCGTCGGGTCCGCCGCTCTCTTCAATATCTGGTGCATTGGAGAGGTTACGGTCCCGAGGAAAGAATGTGGGTTCCTGCGTCTGAGGTAAACGCCGACAGGTTAGTTCGGGTTTTTCATGCCTCTCATCCTGAGAGACCTGGTCCTGAGTGTCCGGAGGCCCCTCGTAGAGAGGGGGGTACTGTCACGAGGGTATCGAGAACCACGCCTGACTCCGTTATACCAGGGGTCAGGAAGTCGCAGCAGTTGGCTGCACGCTCTATTTAAGATAGGGCTGTTTTCCTTATGGTAGCTTTCTGGGTTTGCTTTGCAAACCCTTTTGGCTCACTCAGGGATCCGTAGCTCCTTCTCCTCAGCTGTTCCTTGTCCAGCACTCCCAAACCTCCTTATATTCCTCTCTCACACTTCTCTGGTTGCCAGAGATAGAGCTTCCTGCCTGGACATCTATCCTGACCCACTGGAGCTGTGTTGCTGCGTTCTCTGACTGTTGATTCAGAACGCTACCCTCCGGATCCCTGTTGGACCTTTGTGGACATTTATTGTCGTCCACCTGGGTGTTTGTGTTTGTCTGTGTTTGTCTGTCCTCTCCCTGGTGTTTCCCTCTTAGTGCAGTGGTGCGGACTAGCGATCCCACCGGCCCGTTCACTATCTAGGGCTCATTTCAGGGAAAGCCAGGGTTTAGGCACGTGATCGCCGCACGGGTGAGAAACCCGTTTAGGGACGTCAGGGCAGTCAGGTGCCAGCCGCAAGGTGAGTTAGGGGTCACCACCTTTCCCTCTCCCTTAGGGAGGGCTTTCCCTGTTTTCCTCCCTGTGCGTGACACCGGTCATTACAGCACTGTTGCAGATCGCTCTAAAGTGAGATTGAAAAAGGGACAGAGAAGCTGGTTGTGTTAAGTGTGTAGGGAGAGTGTCACAGGGTGGGAATTGAGGTTTCTTAAAAAATTCCTCAAGGGTAGTAGAAGAGAAAAGCCTCCAGAGTTCCCGGTACGTCCCTAGAGGTGTTCCCATAAGGTCGGGTAGGAGACTAGCTGGCATCGATGGGGAAAGATCCTTTATATGAACAGTCCACAAGTCATGCCATGTTTCCCACAAACCCCTTAATATAGGGTCACACCTCTCGAGTTTAGAGCAAGTCGCTGGAATAATGGGCCTGTGGCGTATTCCGCTAGTCTGGTTACGTCAGTCTGTCTCCTTGGTCTTACCATTTCGATCCATCTGTTCAACTGTATAGCCTGATTATATAAGTGTATATAAGGCATCCCCAATCCTCCCTCCTCCTGGTTAAAACATGATACGGAATTCTGGCTTTCTTCTTGTTCCAAAGAATACTTAAGAAGGTGCGTTTAATATCTAAGCTCTTCTAAGCGGTGAAAAGCTCTTAAGTAGACTAATTGGGGTGTGTATAGGATTTTGGGGAAAACATATGCTTTCACCGCGTTCTTGCGGCCCATCCACGATAAGAATGGGATGTCATATTTCTTTAAAAGCTCCTTAACAGTTACTGACAGAAGGACATAGTTCACCTCATAAAGATCACTAAGATCTCTAGGGATCTTTATACCCAAGTATGTCAATTGTCTCTTTGATATGGGAAAAGGAGAGATATTGCTCAAGCTGAGAAGTTCGTCCTTGGACAGCGTTATATTGAGGAGTTCAGATGTAGTAGTATTAACCTTGAAGTCCGAGAACAAACTGAACTCATTCAGTTTATTATCGAAAGCCTGGATCCCCACCTCTGGGTTGGTGACCAGGAAAAGAAGGTAGTCTGTGAATGCTGTACACTTAAGATCTCTCTCGCCATACTGGATACCTTAAATCAAGGATGTCTCAATCACCATGACAATGAGGGAGGGGGACAGGGGGCATCCCAGCCTCGTTCCATTTGATATCTCAAATGTGGGTGACATAGTCCCGTTAGCTCTCAATTTAGCATGTGGCTGACTATATAGCGAGAAGATTGCTTGTATAAATACATCCGGAATGTTAAATCTAAGGAGCGCCATTCTCATGAAATGCCAATTGACCCTGTCAAATGCTTTTTCAGCATCGCTACTCAACAGGACTAAGGGAAACTTCTGATTATGAGCTACATGGATAGAATGGAAAATACAGTGAGCATTGTGCCTTCCTTCTCTGCCCCTCACAAACCCTGATTGTTCACAACCTATGAGCATTGGTAGCACAGAGCTAAATCTTAAGGCCAAGAGTTTAGCCAAGATCTTAAGATCAATGTTCAATAATGATATCGGTCTGTAACTACCGCAGCTCATCGGATCCTTCCCTTCCTTGGGTATAAGTACTACACATGATTCCTGTGACTGCCTGGAAAAGGATTCAAACACCTAACAGTCTATTACAAACTTCTGTGAAATGGGGAAGTAGGCTTTCCTGGAACTTTTTAAAATATATCAAGGGGAACCCATCTGGTCCTGGGCTCTTACCAGGGGTGAAACTATGGATTACCGCCCGTACCTCCGCCTGTGTGCCTGGCCGTATAAGATGAGCGCCTAATTCCACGGAGCGTGAAGGTAAGTTTAAAGTTTATCCTAGATTAGCTTTCCTAAGTGTTTCTTCTTGTTTGCTATCTTTATTTAAGGTATAGAGTTCTCAGTAGAACTCCTGAAAAGATTTAGCTATAGAAGGAGTGTCTAGCTGAGGGGTACAATCACGTCCATTGATTTTAGATATGCAAGATGTTTTTTTGGCTTTTTTCAATAGAGACGTCATAATTTTAGTACCTTTATTTCCATGTGTGTATAGTTTATGCTGAAAATAAAGCACATTTTTTGTTACCCTTTGGAATAAGATTTTTTCAACTCTACCCTCAGAGCTGTTAAGTCCATTTGTACGTTTACGGTTGTGGATCTTTTATAGATTCTTTCCAGTGTTGATATTTGTGCTAAAAGTGAATCTATAGCTTTTTCCTTATACCTTCTTGATCCTGGATCCCAGTGCTATGAAGCTCCCCCTCACTACTGCTTTGTGCGTTTCCCACACAATTGGATAATTACAATCAGGAGTGATGTTAGTGAAGAAGAAAGTGGCTAAGGTGTCTTTGATCTGCTCACAGTGTCTGGGGTCATGTAGCAATGATTCGTTTAGTCTCCAATTCCAGCACCTGCAGGATAGGGAGGCCAAGGCAAGAGAGGCCACACAGGGAGCGTGGTCCGAAATCGTGATAACCCCTATCTTGGCCTTATTGCAGTTCGGTAAGAGGGATGTAGAGACAAAAATGTAGTCTAGCCTCTGAAAAGAGGCATGCGGGTTGGAATAGAAGGAGTAATAGATAGCGCCAAAGGTCGTTGAGGTACATTTCTTGTAAATTCCTATGTAACCTATTCAAATGTCTTTGGGAGATGTGGGATTTTCCTGATGAGGAGTCAATTTGTGGGTTGAGGACTAGGTTAAGGTTCGTGCCCAACACTACCGGGCTGTCGGCAAAAGACTTTAGGGTATCAAAAGCCTTTAATAGCCAGGTCACCTTGGAAGCGTAAAAGTTTGCTAGGGTAATTTTCTGTAAGGCTATTGTCCCATTTAGGGCTCATGCACACGACGGTATGCCCTCCGAGACATACAGTCCGTGAGCGGGCCATATGTCCCGGAGCGGCATACATCGTGCGCACGGGAGTGCACAGCATCATAGGTTACTATGATGCTGGGCGCATCGGGCCGCCCGTGGGTCTATTGTCCTGCACTCAGAAGATCATATAAGTGTGTGTCTCAGAGGGCATACGGTCGTGTGGATGAGCCCTTAATAATATAAGCCTGCCCTCTGCGTCTGATAGCTGTTGATGGAGAGTGAAAGGAACCTTATGATGAAAACCTATGGACACTCCCTTGGACGCAGATGAGGGATGACAGCTATGGTACCATTGTTTAAATGGATACAGAGAAACCTTTGGGATCCTCCCTTGTTTAAAGTGAGTCACTTGAACAAAGATTATATGGGAGTTGAGTTTATGTAACAGGAGTGCTAATTGAGGCCTTTGATTAGGGGAATTCATGCACTTTACATTAAAAGTGGCGATCGATATGTCCGCCATGTGCGTCTTTAACAATATGCTCTCTCCCACACAAACACAGCAACACTCGCTCTGGGCTTAGATATAATCTGGCAGGGTCAGAAAATCTGGCATCTTGAGAGATACAAGAACTAAAGAAGAGGAGGGGGTAGTGAAGGATGTAAGGGTGAAGGATGGAGAGAGGAAAAACAGTAAGTCTTTGGATTAAGCTAAATCAAAGTGGAGTTTTTACGGGAAGTCGAGAGCGGGCTGAAAAGACCTCTGTCCAGTTCCCAGAACTCCCCAAAGGCCTAGGGCAGAATAAACCCTTGAGTGATTAGTTAATATATGTCAACTCCACTAATTATATCGGCGGTGGGGGAGGAGGAGTTGTGGTCTAGGGTGAGCAAATTAACAATGAGAGAAAGAACAGTAAAATGACCAACGAACCGGGAAAAACTTGGTTGTCACATACTAATCTACATAAAATGCATCTGAGATATAGCCTATGGTAACAATTTCCATGTGTTGAGATCTAACGTCTGCTTCTATATATCACCTAGCAGACTATTTGCCTCCTGGGCCTCTATAGATGAAATACCTTTTTGTGTTTAATGAAAACATAGAAATAGGAAGAAAACAAATAGAAAAGCAGGGTATGGAAGGGAAAGATAGAGCACCAAAAACACATTTAACAGTTGCCCAATGTAAAGCGCATGAAAGAAATGGCGCCTAAGATTTTCAACTCAGGTGGCCAGGCTCTGCAAAGTCAGCGGGGGGACCCCACGAGATCAGACCATCTCCTTAGGGCATTAACCTTCCCATCTTGGCAATGCCTACCACACAGTTCATGGAGGCCCCCCGTATACCTCTGAGGCATCATGCGCCCACGGCCTTCCCTCCGCCAACAGCTGCCCTCACAAAGCTAGATCATTTCCATGGAAGTCTCAGGTTGATTGCGGTGCTGTTTTTTCTGTCAGCTTGTTATGCTTTTGAGGCTTGTATTTGGTGGCTCTGTTCCATCGTTCAAGACGTGGAAGAACCGGCAGGTAAGTGTTGAGCGGGACCGGCAGCCACGACGGCACCTCCACCGGGGGTATATTGAGTAGCTGCCATGCTTTCGCCAGATCCTCTGGCGTGTGAATGATGATGCGTCTGCCGCTTTTAAGTATGGACAGGCCAAATGGGTAAAGCCACAAGTAGGGCAGCTTGGCGTTTCGGAGAGTGTCCAGGGGCGGTTTAATCAAACGTCTTTTTGCCAGCGTGGACGGGGCCACATCTTGATAGAACGCTAGGTCAGCACCTTCGTAGGAGATTCTGTTTCTCTCCCTGGATGCAGATAATATGCTTGCCGTATCCACGTATTATAAGAGGCTGCAAATCACATCCCGTGGTCTCTCCGATGGTGGTATCAGCGCCCGTGGATGCGCTCAATTACTATAGATTGTGCTCTTTCCTGGCGCACCAGGCCGGCAAACAGTTTCATCGCCACCTTATGAAAGGCTTCTGTGGCCCATAACTCCGGGAGCCCCTTGATCCGAATATTTCGTCTTTTGCTCAGATTTTCTTGGTCCTCTATCATGAATAGGGCCCTGTTGATTTCTACCGTGTGGGCAGCTAGTTGATTTGCTAATGCTAAAGAGGTCTGTAGCCGTATTCTCCAGAGATTCTACCCGGTTGCCTATTTGTGATATTTCTGCCTTTATATCTGAAAGTTTGGCTATGATCGGTTTTAGCGCTTTCTCTAGTGTCTTTGTGAGAAAAGCTCTTGAAATATTGGTGTTTTCAGTGTCTTCTCTCTCCGTCTAAGGCATGCTCTCTGGCTCAGAGTCATCAGCGCTGTGTGACGCAGGTAATGATACCTCCGCCATCTTGGGTCTTGCTCCTGGTGCCTGCTAGTCTATTATTTTTTTTTATTCTGCTTGTCCTACTGGCTTTTTCGGGCTCTGTTGGTGTCCGACAGGTCAGGACCCCTTTCTCTCTCATACTTCACCATTGTTAGGTCCGGTCGTTTGCTGTAAAATGGGTTTTCAATGCTTGGGTGCAGAGGAGCTACAGCTTCATGCTGCCATCTGCTTCTGCGGGCAGGCTCCGCCCCGTGTACGACTTTTTGATCACTTTTTAATTTTCTGTGGTAAATGAAGCGACCAAAAACATTTTTCAGTTTCGCCGTTTGCCATACAGGGAAAATATTTTTATAATATGGGCGTTTTCGCACAGAGCAATATCCATGATATGGATTTATTTTTATTTTTTTGGTGAAAGATCAGAATTTTTATATTTAAGTGTATTAAACACTTTCTAGTGCACCATGACATCATTGTTAGGCCTCATGCACACGACCGTTGTGTGCATCCGTGTCCGTTGTTCCGCTTTCCGTGATTTTCTGCGGACCCATTGACTTTCAATGGGCCTGTTAAAAACTCGGAAAATGCACCGTTGTTCATCCGCGTCCGTGATCCGTGTTTCCTGTCCGTCAAAAAAATATGACCTGTCCTATTTTTTGGGCGGACAACGGTTCACGCTAACCTAAGGGGTTAATTGTACGGATCACAGCCCCCTGTAAGAGATCGGGTGCTGCCAGGCAGCAGGGGGCAGTCATGTACACAGTTCGTAGTATATTCTAACTTGAAGCGTCCCCATCACTATGGGAACGCCTCTGTGTTAGAATATACTGTCGGATCTGAGTTTCCACGATCTAACTCAAATCCGATGGTATATTCTAACATAGAGGCGTTCCCATGGTGATGGGGATGCTTCAAGTTAAAATATACCATCGGATTGGAGAAAACTCTGATCCGATGGTATAATAGGGACTCCTGACTTTACATTGAAAGTCAATGGGGGACGGATCCGTTTGCAATTGCACCATATTGTGTCAACGTCAAACGGATCCGTCCCTATTGACTTGCATTGTAAGTCAGGACGGATCCGTTTGGCTCCGCATGGCCAGGCGGACACCAAAACGACTTTTTCCTTCATGTCCGTGGATCCTCCAAAAATCAAGGAAGACCCACGGAAGAAAAAACAGACACGGATCACGGACCAACGGAACCCGTTTTTGCGGACTGCAAAAAAAAAAACGGTTGTGTGCATGAGGCCTAAAGGTTTTCTTCCAACCACCACCATACTATTCTATGAGTTGTGTCATAGAATATTGGTAGCACATGAGTTGTGTCATAGAATATTGGTAGCACACTTAGTTGGTAGCACACCAACTAAGGCTACTTTCACATCTGCGTTTTCATTTCCACTACTGAGATCCGTCACAGGATCTCAATAGCGGAAGAAAACGCTTCAGTTTTGTCCCCATTCATTGTCAATGGGGACAAAACTGAACTGAACGAAACGGAATGCACCAAAATGCATTCCGTCCCATTTGGTTGCGTCCCCATTCCGGACAGAACAATGCTGCAAGCAGCGTTTTTCTGTCCGCGATGTGGTCCGGAGCAAGACACACAATGTAAGTCAATGGGGACAGATCCGTTTTCTCTGACACAATAGAAAATTGATCCGTTCCTCCATTGACTTTCAATGGTGTTCATGACGGATCCGTCATGGCTATATAAGACATAATATAACCGGATCCGTTCATGACGGATGCATGCAGTTGTATTATTGTAACAGAAGCGTTTTTGCAGATCCATGACAGATCCGCAAAAAATGCTAGTGTGAAAGTAGCCTAAGGCTACTATCACACTAGATTTTCTATTTTCCGGTATTGAGATCCGTCATAGGGTCTTAATACCGGGAAAAAACGCTTCCTTTTTGTCCCCATTCATTGTCAATGGGGACAAAACGTAACTGAACGGAACACTCCAAAATGCATTCCGTTCCGTTTGGTTGCATTCCCATACCAGAGAGCAAACCGCAGCAAGCTACGTTTTTTTTT
Source organism: Bufo gargarizans (assembly GCF_014858855.1). NCBI lineage: Eukaryota > Metazoa > Chordata > Amphibia > Anura > Bufonidae > Bufo > Bufo gargarizans. The sequence continues at coordinate 135,526,957 of NC_058085.1, forward strand.
CCGTCATAGGATGCGGAGCAAGACGGATACTTCATGACCCATAATGCAAGTCAATGGGGACGGATCCGTTTTCTCAGACACAATCTGACAGAATAGAAAACGGATCGTCCTCCATTGCCTTTCAATGGAGTTCATGACGGATCCGTCTTGGCAATGTTAAAGATAAAACAACCGGATCCGTTCATAACGGATGCAGATGGTTGTATTATCAGTAACGGAAGTGTTTTAGCTGAACCCTGTCGGATCCAGCAAAAACGCTAGTGTGAAAGTAGCCTAAACATTTTCGTTCACCAACATGGCCTTTTGTTACTCAGCCCTCCTTTCAAGCAACACTCTGCCCCTCACTGTACGTTTGTCGGGCAGTGGGAGCATCTTCACCATCAAGTCTTGTTGATGAGGCAAATTGATTCACACGTCTCTAGCCCTAACCACAGCCTGTGCCATACAGACACAGCATAACCGGGGAGATTTATCAAAACTGCTGGAGAGGAAAAAATGGCTTAGTTGCCCATAGCAACTAGACAGATTCCACCTTTCCAAAGGAGCTGTGAAAAATGAAAAGTGGAATCTGATTGGTTGCTATGGGCAACTAAGCCAGTTCTACTTTCCACCAGTTCTGATATATAGCCCCCCAATATGTTAGAATACAGGAGTATCCTAATTTTGTAAGAGTAATTCATTAATGGGATTATAGAAAAAAGCAAGAAAAAAAAGGATGCGGATGACATACGGATGGCTTCCGTTGGTCATCCGCATTTTTTTGCTGACCCATTGACTCCAATGGGTCGGCAAAACGTTTATTGTGGACAAGAACAGGACATGCAATACTTTTTTTTGCAGACGGGAAACACGGACCGCGGACGCGGAAAAGAAATGGTTGACTACACCGCAATTTTAATGGCTCCATAGAAATGCATGGGTAACCATCCGATCAGCCCCCCAAAAAAAACGGAACGGACGCAGAGAAAAACAACTTTCGCGTGCATGTAGCCTTGGCCAGCCCCCCAAAGGGGTGAGGCTATGGGGGCATGGCTTAACATGGGGTGTCGCTATCATACTGTGGCTCCCAATAATATTAATGCCCCCCCAGAATTAATACTGTCCACATTACTGCCCTCCAGTAATATTAATGCCCCTATTAGTGCATCCCAGTAATAGTAATGCCCCCATCAGTGCACCCCAGAATTAATGCCCCCATTAGTGCCCCCTGCAAGAATAATGCCCCCATTACTGCCCAGTTAAAATAATGCCCCCTATTAGAATAATGACCTGCACTCCAGCGTGATGATGTCGCTCAGGTCCTGTCCAGCAGATCTCCAGTCAGCAGCACGAGCAAATGGAGGAATGGAGGAGGTGAGTGATTTATTTTTTTATAATCACAGGGGAGGGGGTAAAGGCTGCACTAATGAACGCTCCGCAATGGAAGCGCTAATTAGTGGCAGTCCTGTTAAATTACCAGCACTGGCAAGGCCACTAAAATACCGGCCGGGTGCCAACCCTAGTCACATAAAACTGGACCTTGTACAGCCTAGTGACAAAACAAAAAAGTTATGGCTGCCTGGGCTACATTCCCACCACATGACGGCTGTTTTTTTTTCAATGGCCCTCACACGTCCACTTTAAGAACAATGGTAGCCCATGGGGTTATCCCATTTTGGCCATTTTCAGTAATCAACAACCTCCATATTACTGAACTACCGGGACCCCCGCTGATTTGTGAAGGCACCGGCGCTCCTGCCTTCTCGCAGCTTACCAAGCACAGTGCTGTACCTTGCATATCGGCCCCATTCACTTCTATGAGGATGAGTGGCTCCTAGGCCATGTGGAAGACTAACGTTGTCACTGGCCTAGGAAAAGCTAAGAGGAGTGCCAACCCCTGTGTCCTCAGAGGAGTGACTCTGCCTTCTCAAACAGCCGATCAGCGGTGGTCCCAGATGTCTGGCCCCCACCTAATACTGATGATTTATTCTGAGCATTGGTTATTAGTAGAAAAATCTTGGAAAACCCCTTTAAGCAGATGACCAGGCAGTCTCTCATAACCTTTGCACACAGCAGTTACAGTAAATTGTGCAGCCTTGCAGTCTGCCGTCTGTGGCTCCCCACCTGCAGTTCCCATGATGGCCCGGGAGCCACAGGCTGCAGACCGCTGAGTAATAAGCCCCCTCACCCTTCCCCTTTAGCTTGGTCACGTGATGTGCTTGATCACGTGCTGACTGAAGCTTGTGACTGAGAAAGTCTCTCCGAGAACAACAGGACTGTCAGCCAATAGGATTGCGGGGTGGGCGGAGCGTTTGAGGATAAGAGGTCAACTGGCGGAAGGTTCGGCAGAGACCCTGAGGCTGCAGACAGGTGAGGAGCCGCTGCAGCATCGCTGCGTTGTGTGTCAGTGCGCTGTGCAGCAGCCGTCTACCCTTTAGCGCTCTGTTCAGATGTGTCTCCTTCTCGCCCACAGGTTCAGTTGAGCTGGGTTTGTCACTTGGCACATCTTAGGGCTGCAGGTAAATCTGCTACAGTGCTGTTTACCTGCAGTTAGTCAGTGGCATGCCTCAGTTATCAAGCAGTGCTTGTTAATGAATGCCTGGGTTCCAGCTCTGCTACATGTGTCTCATACATGTGCTGCACTTTCTGAGATGTCTGCACAGGTGACTTCTGATGTCTGGGTGACAGTAGGGGTTGGCACCCTGCTTTCCTTCTTGTACAATAATGTCCAGGGTGGCTTTGCTGTTCAGGTACCTGGGAAAGCTTGGTGGTGCCTTGTTTGGGAGTAGTACTAGCAGGAACTGGGCAATAGGTGGGCAGTGCTGGGTGCCAAGCTTTCCTAGTGATAGGTTCTGAAATGGCTAGGATACTAAGGCTGTGTTCACGTGTTTTCTATGGTGATGCTGACCTTGATTTCTGCTGTGGTTTGAGCTGCCTCCATTCAGTGGCTAATTCCCTACTCCACCCAAATTAACTTGCCTGCCACTTATTTCTATGGTGGGAATAATCCCTGCCGTGTGCAGCGTATGGTCTGAAAACTACCAGATCTGTGGTAAGGTTTGTCCTCGCCCTCCTGGAGCATTGTGCATTTAGTGAGTGTAATTGCATCCACTAGTTTAGTAGGGCCCCTTTCAAGACCTGGACCCCCCCCCCCCCCCTTGGTTCTTGGTCCTGACTTTACTAGTTATGCAGTCTACCATCCCTGTGTAGAGCAGTAGATTTGCTGTTCAGGAGGCTGGGAGAGAAGGGTGATGGTCCCAGGAATCATGCTGGGACCTGTAGTGCCACTGATTAGAATAGGTTGTGTGTAGCTATGGTAGGTCTGGGTGTTGGTGGGGATTTCCAGCAGGCGAGGTGCAGTGTGACTCAGTTCCCGGTTTTCTTTCACTTCCTCATCATGGCTGCTTTCTGGCGCCTTGCCCATGACATGTAGACTGTCATTGGTTGATGGTGTTTTGCAGGAGTCTGCCTTGTCTCAATTGTGCTTGTCCATGGTCATAAAAACGAGCTGTAGACGTGCTTGTTTAGATGAAAGTGGAATTTTAAAACTTGACATGTGTCCAAGATGGTGATCGGTGAGCAGTGTAATGGGACCGTATTAGAGACATGGTGCTGTAAGGCGTAACTAAATTCTAGAGACTTGTAGGGGAACCCATATTGGATGGGCGCTGTCCCCAGCAAGGTTGAGACTACAAGTTTTGAACACTGAATTTCAGCAGCCGGAAATGTCACAATCCTGTAGCCTCATTAATCTGCAGAATACAGGCTGCTGTTCAGAGTCCATGTGCAACTTTACAGGGTATATCAAAATGACTCACTGCAGTCTGCTGGACTGAGACCACATCGGAGCCACTGAGTACTGTACTAATAAACCTGACACCATGGCATTGGTGATACTAATTCTAACCTGCCTAAGGGGGTGGGCACAGTGCCTTAAGGCACAGCAGCATATTTTCTGTCCCCCCTTCCCCCAGACATCCATTTATTTTTCAGTACTAGAAAAACCACACGCACCAGTGTTATATGGTGCGGAGGACTGGTACTGAACATCCAGTACCCTACATCAGTGGTCCTCAGGGCCCACCTGCTAGTCAGGTTTTTAGGATTTCCTTAGTATTGGGCAGCTGATGTAGTGTCCATCCGTCAGGATTTACCACAGGTATTCATTCTGTGGGATACTCCTAAATCCCGACTGGCAAGTGGGCCCTGAGGACTGGAGTTGGGGAACCCTTCCCTACATGGATTTCGGGAGTTGAGCCACACCATCCAGAGGGAGCCAGCTGTAATATAGCCAGGCTCCTGCTGCCATAGCCAACTTTGGCTCTGATCCCAGCTTAACACCTTTTAGATACTGCAGTCAATAGTGACCGTGTCATCTTAGTGGTTCAGAGTGATCTCGTTCTCTCAGTATACAATTCCCCCCCCCCCCCCTTGCATGATCCAATAGCAACCAAGGCCTTTTTTCCATTTCACCACCATGATGGCATAGATATGGAGATTGACCTCTGTAGGATCAGGAACAGAGGTTGAGTGCCACAGTTACTTGTCCCTACAGTGGCCAGGGTAGAGAGGCTTCCCTGAGCAGTCAGGAAGGTGAAATCAAAGTTCGTTCAGTTTTTATTTTAAAAATGGCCACTGGTATATCTGAGTCAGGGCTCCCTTACACAGATGCTTAATTTAACACTCAGAGTCCCCTGCTTGCCGGCGGTCTTTGTACCAAAGCTGAGCTGTGGCGAATCTATGGTCTTGTGCCTGGTCCATATGCTTCAACGTTGTGCCTTTCCCTGAGTGGGATACGCTAGTAGCAGCGCACATTTACTTCTGCCTTCAAACAAAGCTGGCATCACATTCGGGGTGGAATGGAGTGGCAATGCCTAGAAACATGGACACGGAGATGACTCTCGGCGGCTATGTTTAAAAACCCGTGGGAATCTGCCATGGTGCATCTGATCTGAGGTCTGTGTGGGTGGCCATGTCAGGTCTGGGTTCAGAGCTCTCCTACTTCCACACTAGCTTTTTTCTTTTCCAGCAGAGGGTTTCGTCCTAGGGGCTCAATACGGAAAAGAACTAATCAGTTTTATCCCCATGCATTCTGAATAGAGAGCAATCTGTTCAGGATGTCTTCCGTTCAGTCACGTTTAGGACGGAGGAAATGCTGCAGTATTCTTTCTGTCCAAAATTCCAGATCAGTTGCTGGAATGCCGGCATTAATTTACACTGATGTATTGGTGCTGGATCCGGCATTAGAAATACCAGAATGCCGGATCCGTCCTTTGGTAAAAATGTGGGGGGGGGGGAGAGAAACTGATACACTTGTCCGTATGACAAATAGAGAGACGTATCCGTTCTTGCTATACATTTGTGAGACTGATCTGGCTCCGTCTACAAATGCTGTCAGTTTGCATCCAGACTGCCTGATCCGGCACTCCTGGCAACAGAACTGCTTGCCGGATGACTCCACTGCAAGTGTGAAAGTAGCCTAAGGAGACACAGAAGAAAACTAGACACTTAACCCCTTAGTGACAGCTTGTTTTGGGCCTTGCTGACCAAGCGTTTCTTTAATTGTCGCATTCCAAGAGCTATAACTTTTCTATTTTTCTGTTTGAGGGCTTGTTTTTTTGTGGGACAAGTAGTAGTTTTTAATGGTGCCATTTTGGGGTACACAACTTTCTGATTAACTTTTATTAACTCTTTCTGGGAGGGAGATGGGGTGCAAAAACAGCAATACTGCCACTGCATTTTTACACTAAATTTTACGCCATTTTTTGGTTTAACAAAAGCTTTATTCTTTGGGTCAGTACGACTACAGTGATGACAAACATGTTTTTGTTTTACTACTATTTTGCAAGAAAACCCCTTTTTATTGAGTTTTTTGCATTGCTGCTTCCCAAGACCCATAACTTTCCTATGGAGTTGAGGGCTTGATGTTTGTGGGACAACTTGTATAATATATATATATATATATATTTTTTTTTTTTTATTGGTATCATTTTGGTGTAAATGGTGCTTTTTGATCACTTATATATTTATTTATTTTTTTTCCTGTAAACTAAGCATAAAGACAATTGCTAATTTTTTTTACAGCGTTCACCGTAGGGGATAATTTGTGATATTTATGTAGTCCGGGTCATTACGGATGCAGCAATACCAAACATATGGTGGGGGATTCATTGAAAAGCACACTTTCAATGGAAAAAATGTTTTATGGAACTTTTTTTTTTTTTTACCACTTAATAGTCTAGAACAGACAGTATTTTGATTGCTTTTAAAAAGCAATGCACTATCCCTATGCCATCCTAGCATTGACAAGCAGGCGTGGATTGAAGGCTGCTCTGGGGCCTACCTCAGACCTCTGCCAGCCTTCACACACGGGCACCTCGCAATTGCATTTGTGGGGTGCTGCTGGGAGACAGAGGGAGTCTGGGGACCTGTGCAGCGCTTAGACTGGACTGCTGTTAAAAAAAAAAAGCGGCGGTCCTTTAGTGAACGCTGTAAAAAGGCATCTGGGTGGTCACTAAGGGGTTAAATTGTATATCCTGCTTTAAAAGATTACCAAATCTATATACAAAGAAATTGTGTAAAGAGTGTTTCAAACATTGTAAGGAGGAATTTAGAACAATGATCCAAGAAGAGGTTAAAGGCTATGTACACCTTCAGAGGCAATTTTTGCTTGAATTCATTTTACACTTTTTTTTTTTTTGGCTAATCATATTTTCAATTTGCCTTAATATTGAGCTGTTGTCAAAAGGGTTAACGGTCTTTCTAACTGGATGGTACTTTCACTTTCACATTATCTAAAAAAATAATAATAATAATCTTTAATCTACTGAGGGGTCATGCATGCTCATTTAAAGGGGTGTTCCCATCTTGGACAATAGGGACATATTGCTAGGATATGCCACCATTGTCTGATAGGTGTGGGACCCGCACCTATAATGAGAATGGAGCGGGGAGCTCTGTGGCTGGAGGACCCGAGATTTCCCACGGTCCATCTACTAGCAAGCGCTGCTCTCATAGAAGTGAATGAGTGTACTGTGCATGCACGGCCCACACTTCCATTCATTTCTATGAGGCTGAATGAAACAGCCAAGCCAGGGCTCTGCTATTTTTGGCGGCCCTGTAGAAATGGAGGGTGGCTCTGTGTGCCCTTCACTTGCTGGGCCCCATTCTCGATATAGGCAAGTCTCAGCGGTGGGACTTGCACCAGCCAGACAATGGGGGCATATCCTAGTGATATACCCACATTGTCTGAGATGGGACAACCCCTTTAAGCCACATTCTTATGAATAAGATGAGGACTGGGCTCTAATGGGTGTTTATAATGTCAGAGCAGAGATGGTCATCTGAGGAGCAGACTGACTGAAAATCCACAGGCTGCTACTACAGCATTTCGGCTCTGTACAGAAAAAGGACGCCATATATATTTTTTTAATAAAGACCAATTGAAAAAATGAGCTGGAGAACCACCTAACTCTCCATGGGAGAAAAGAATCTGTTAAGTTCCCTTACTAAAATCGGCCACAGCCTTCCTTGCAAGGACTTTCAAATGCTGCTAGGATGGTGCTATGGATGAAATCGTGGTCGGTGACAAAACATCCAAAATTATGTTCCAAAGCCTTCTCAGCAGGATACATTTTTGGGAAAAAACGGGCCGCTGGAGCTATTCAAAAGGGGAAAGGAAGAGTGTTTCTCCTTAACACTCAGATTAAAATAGGCGACAAACAATGACGCCATGATAGAGGGAGGCTGAAGAGTTCAAGCCCAGTGGAAAGTCATAACTTCAAATCCATGGGTGTCATGGAAAAATTATAAAAATATATAATTTTCTTAAGTGCCCCCAAGCAGATTCTTAGTCACCGTACACATGTCTGATTCCTCCCTAAGGATCTGGGGTTCATGACTTGTGAGTAGTTGAGGTTCCATGCTCTGAGGGGATAGGGCTATTATTCCAACCTGTTTTTTGTAGACAAACCAGACAGTTTGTTCTGTGCAGTAATAAACCTGAGAGCCTTGAACAAATGCGTAACGTACAGAAAATGATGCCTCAATATGTGCAGTCAACTTTATAGACGCTTATGTCTCAATACAACAACTGTCACAAATATCAGACTCTCTCCCTTTGAGATCTAACAGGGAAAATGTTTCCAATTTGTGGCACTCCCTTTTGGCCTTTCTTCCGTTCTAAGGGTGTTCACCAAACTAATTGTAGAGATGGTAGCACATCTAAAGAAAGAAGGTACATCAATTATACCCAATCTATACTATTTCCTAATCCTAGGACACATTGTACATTATGAACTGACTATTTATACCTCATCAGATTTATTACCCACCCCAAATCTAAAGTCCAGTCTTCACCCAACCAAAAAAAACTAGGGGTAGATCTAGATTGAGGTGTATACATAATTTCTACCACAAGAAGTGGAAAATCTGAAGATTTCAGGGGAGGAGGATGTTTAGAGAGGCAATGAGTTTACTGGGATTACTGACCTCATTCATACCGTTGATAACATGGAGCCAAACACTTTCGTCTTCAATTTCTTTTACGCACTTGTATAGCCCTGACATTCTGCAGTGCTTAATGGACATTAGCATCAAGCTGTCCTCAATGGAACTCACAATCTAACTTCTATCAGTATGTCTTTGGAGTGTGAGAAAGCGGTGGAAACTCTTGCAAACACAGGGAGAACATACAAACTTCATGCAGATGTTGTCCTTGGTTGGATTTGAACCTAGAACACCAGTGCTGCAAGGCACCACTGCTGACCAGAGTACATAGTCAACAGAAGTAAACAGTCAGTCCTCAAACTACCAAGAACTAAGCAGTTTGGAAAGCTTTAAAAACATCAAACCCTGGAAGATCATATAAAGATTCTCAAACATTACAACAGTGGTTTACCTCCAGGGAACAAAATCGGTGAGATTATTAAATCTGTTGGGGGGAAAAATCTTCTCTAGGGCAGAAGGCAAGGTGGAATCAATAACGTCAGTTCACCTCAAGGATCTCAACCAAATGGAAGACTTCCTCAGCAGACAGAAGTTCACTAAACCCAGAAATCAGGCCATGGTGGTGAAATGGAAAATCTGAATTGGTCTTACCAGTAATTGTTTTCTTGACGCCACCATGATGGCATAGATATGAAGATTGCCCCCTCCCACCATTCCTCAGTGTCTTTCCAAATTTCTATAGTGTTATTTTAAAAAAGATATTTATCTAATTTATAAATGAATTTTTTGTCCCCCCCCCCCCCCCCCATTAATTACAGTTTTTTTTGTTTTTTTTTTTGGCACCACTTATTTGTTATATTGGAGAATGCAAGGGGGGCAGATTTTGTGGATTGAAATGGAAAATATCTACAATCCTGCCATGTTTTGGGGTTCTGATATTATGCTGTTAACTGTGCACTAAAAATGACTGTCATTATTCTGCGGGTCAATACCATTATGGCAATACCAGATTTGTTTATTTTTTTACTAATTAAAAAAAATCTTTGCGAAAGTTAATTTCTTTTGCATCACCATTTTCTGACAGCTATAAGTTGTTCAGGCTTCACATGAGGCTCAGCTGACAGTGTAAGGCTACTTTCACACTAGCGTTCGGCTGTCCGCTCGTGAGCTCCGTTTGAAGGGGCTCACAAGCGGACCCGAACGCTTCCGTCCAGCCCTGATGCAGTCTGAATGGATGCGGATCCGCTCAGACTGCATCAGTCTGGCGGTGTTCAGCCTCCGCTCCGCTCGCCTCCGCACGGACAGCTGAACGCTGCTTGCAGCGTTCGGGTGTCCGCCTGGCCGTGCGGATCCGTCCAGACTTACAATGTAAGTCAATGGGGATGGATCCGTTTGAAGATGCCACAATATGGCTCAATCTTCAAGCGGATCCGTCCCCCATTGACTTTACATTGAAAGTCTGGACGGATCCGTCCGAGGCTATTTTCACACTTAGCTTTTATATGCCAAAATAATGCAGACGGATCCGTTCTGAACGGAGCCTCCGTCTGCATTATTATGATCGGATCCGTTCAAACGCTAGTGTGAAAGTAGCCTAAACTGAGTACCGGCTTTTGTGCAAATACACAACACTGTACAGGGAAAGGGATATATATATATATATATATATATATATATATATATATATATATATATATATATATATATATATATTTTTTTTTTTATGGCTCAATTGACAAAATAGCTTTTGGCTAAAAAATGAGTACAGTATAAGTGCCCCAAGGCTTCCATAGCATTGAAATACAAATATGGGACCGGTCATTAGTAGGGTTTTAGCAGGTATTGAATTATCGATACTTTTGTACCGCTATCGATTTGATACTGAGATTTGACATTTACAATGCTAGACTGCGCAGCCTGGTATCAGAAAACATGGTGCACGCTCCATGTTCTCAGCAGCACAGGGGAGGAGGAGTCTCTTCTGTGTCTTGCGGATCTGCAATTTGTGGACTGCAAAACACGGCACTGTTGTATGAACAAGCCCTTAGGGTGACTAGGACAAGGGATGAAAATATCCCAGGTTTTAGCCCCTAAGTGGGCTAATAGTTCTGTTAAACGTTTAAATCACCCCCTTTGCCAATTTTACATATAATATATAAATATTACATATCACCATGCCCCAAAGTGCAATTTATTAAAATGTAAGTCTCCTATGCAGTGAACACTAACAGAAAAAAATTAACCGCAATTGGTTTTTTTTTTTTTGTCACCTTGTCCCCCCAAAAAAATAGGATTGGACAGTTCGATTATGGGCTGGACGTTCCATAAAATGGCTTTTTGGGTATTTTGTTTGCATGGTATCAAGTATTGCAATACATTATTTTTTTTCTGGTATCAAATCAAAATTTTGGCATTGCAACGACCCTAGTCATTTAGTGTGCAGGGAGCATACAGCATCTGGATGTAGTGTACATAGGGGCACACTAACCTGACTATGTGTGACATCCGGTCACATTGCATTGTGTGCATGAAGTAGAGAAGGGAGCTGTGAGTGGAATTGAAGAGTTGCAACAGTTTGAGGGTCTGAGGGGGGATATATATATTTTTCTCTAAATCCTAGGTGCGTCTTGGTCTGAAATGACTACCATATTTTTCAGCAAAATCCCAATGGTGCTGTTTCCCCAAACGTGAGCATGTGTGGGGTATTTCTTGTGTAATGGGGTGTGGTAACTCTGCTCATTTTAACTCTTGTAAAGTGCTACATTTTGGGGCTCAAGCAATGTAGGGAACCAAAAGCAAGTACCAGTGAAATCACTGGCTCATGCACAGTAATCACTGCTTGGCACGTAGCAGAAGGCATGCCATGCTAGGGAACCGGTGCTGTCTAAGGGGAGGGGGCGTTAGGATGGAGCACCAGGGGCGTCACTAGTGATGCTAAAACTGTAAGCCTGTCTCCTGGTGCTTCAATAGCCCTCTTGCATAAGTGCTAATTTCTCCTAAACTCCAGCACCTACACTGTAAAAGGTATCACCTTGCTCTGCTATATGCCTTGTATAGGGGTTGAGCCTGTTGACAGAGCCTCTAGAACTTTGACTTTCTATGGGTAGTAAGGCCTTTTATTAAACTGGTGTAAAGTACAACTGGATTAGTTGCTCATAGCAACAAATCATATTCCTATTTTTGACAGCTCCTTTGGAAACTAGTTGCTATGGGCAACTAAGCCAGTTTTACTTAAAGGGGTGTCCGTTTTCAGAGCTGAACCCAGACATGCCCATATTTTCACCCAGGCAGCCTCCCTGACAAGCATCGTAGCGTTTCATGCTCCACTGCTCTCCTTTGCCCTGCACTGAAACACTTGGGCCAAAGGGTTTTTAGGAGATCCAGTGATGTACCGGGCTCTCCTTAGGGCTGCTGGGCGGAAGCCTTCCCCCGGCAGTGTTACTATGAATAAAAAAAAGCCCTTGCCCTGTGCAAGGGAGAGCATCTGAGCATAAAATGTCCCGGTGCTAATATCAGAGGGCTGCCTGGGTGAAAATATGGGTATGTCTGGGTTCAGCCCTGAACCCTGACAACCCCTTAACACCAATCTGATAAATGACCTCACAGGTTTTCCTAGTAGACAGTTTTAATAAATGAAGCCCATTGGCTTTTGCATGCTGTGTAGCTGCGTTGCGCAGCACTGGTGGTGTGAACACTGCCTATGTAATGCTTTAGGCCAGGCATCCTCAAACTGCGGCCCTCCAGCTGTTGTAAAACTACAACTCCCACAATGCCCTGCTGTAGGCTGATATCTGTAGGCTGTTCAGGCATGCTGGGAGTTGTAGTTTTGCAACAGCTGGAGGGCCGCAGTTTGAGGATGCCTGCTTTAGGCAATGAATCTGTGCAGTCATGTGAGATTCCTGTACTGCTCATGTAATAAGTCACCAGTAGCACCAACATATCCCATAGAATCATCTGCCTCATGCTTGTAATCTGCAAGAAATAAGGGGTACAAACATAGCTTTACCGTAGTGAACAGCTGTTTCTGTAATGAGGCTTTTTTAATGGTTTCTAGAATAGCTGGGTGACCATTAATACAGTGGGGGACAAACTCCAGTTTCCCATCAAAGCAGCAGATCTAGCTATGTGGTATCGCTGATTGAAGACTCCCTTTAAATCTATTCAAAGTAGGCATACTTCCATGTAAGGTAGATGCTCTGAAACATAACAAACTCCTCTTGTGAAAATTCAGTCCTCTGATCCTGAGAAATGCTGCTTTTTAATTTTATAAGGTTTTCAGTGCACTTTGGGCAGCAAAGTCTCAGGAACTGTTGGTCCCATGCACACAACCATATCTATTTGTGGTTCGCAAATCGCTGAACTGCAAAAATACAGAAGCAGGCAGTGTTTTTGTGTTTTTTTTTTTTTTTTTTTTGTGTGTGGGGGGGGGGTTACCCATTAACTTCACTGGGTCCCCGGGCCACAATATGTCCACAAATTGCATCTTTCTAGATGTATGGATACAGAGACACATAGATGATCCAATAGACATGGGATGTGTCCTATACTTGGCTGCAAAAATATGGATCGCAACCCATTGAAGTCAAAGGGTCTGCCAAAAATGCTGATGCGACAAACAGTATCTGTATTCTGTGGATCCACAACTTGTGGACCGAGAAATGCGAACGGCTGTGTGCATGAGGCCTTAATCATCTGCACCAAATAGATTGGCCCTGCCCACGGTGCGCTGAAAAACATAATTTGCATAACAAACTCGCATGGATCAGAGTACCATATAAGAAAGGTGTACTACATGGCAGTATGCCTACTTTGACACCAGTTTTGTAGGCTAGGCCCTTAAGATCACACAACTTTCCCAGACACTGGTAACTAAGGACAATTAACTTTACAGAAGACGACTCCTCCAGTTTCCTCCTGGAGTCAGTCTTTCTGGACAGTGGTGGCATGGGCACCGCTGTGCCTGTTGCTGCCATGCTTGCGTGTGTACTAGTCTGAAAATCAGTGCAGCAGATGAGCTGCGATAGTAATGTAATAGGGGATGGATTGTGCTGATAGCGGTGGCAGTGGTTTAGCACAAGGAGGGGAAATGACAAGTGGTGAAAGTGAAAATGAGGAAGTAGATGAAGCAGAGTGCAGCTGGAGATAGCAGATGACAGATATAGCAGCAAAGCCACATCTGATATCTCGCTAACAATCGCCAGTCTGGTCCTAATCTTTTATATTTGGTGCAGCATTGGGATCTCGGGTAGGAAGATGACTATTCTGCTTCATCCAGAAGCTCCCTAGTAATGAGCACCTACTTAAACCCTGTCCTGTCACAGCATGTCTTGCTTCCTTTCCTGCCCTGGAGTGGCAGTGTTGGTGCCATGTAGAAGTATATGCCACAGATCTTTTATCTGAATGGAAACCACTCCTGATGGAGATGCCTTTCTTTTACTGCAGAATGGTTCCTCCGTGGTCACTCCTGCTGTTGGTTGCCTCGGCCGCTGCTCTACAATGCCCTGATGGGACCACGTGTGGTGAGAAAACTCTGTGCTGTGAGCTGCCCGATGGGAAAGGCTATGGGTGCTGTCCAGAGAATGAGGTAAGATGGATCTCTTCTGAGCAAAACCTTCTTGACATGACCATATGGCAATAGCTGTAGATATACATGTAGTTCAAGCATGGACTGCTGTAATTTCATAGTCTGCATTTTCTGCTAGATATAGTAAAAGGTCAGAAGAAACCACTAAGGCTACATGCTGAGTGGAAACTATGGCTTGGTCTTGATAGAACTTCTCTTTAAGGAGGACCTAGAGTTCAAAGGTCAGGAAAACTCACAGGAGTACACAACACTTTCTATTCTGAGGGCCATGTAGTCAGACCGCACTACAATAAGATGTAAAGAATCTTATCTGAGACAGTTACGGCACATTGACAGTTTCTTTGCTTGAACGCCACCACCTATCATTTTTAGAAGCGATAGAGCCGCCACCTGTTGGGAACTTCCTGTGGAAGTAGTTGGGGCTAAAGTATGGTAAAATGCAGGTTGTGGTCCCCTACCTCAAATGATGATGTAAACCACAGATCACGGTGGGCATTTTGGACAGGAAATTCTTGTGGCTCTGTAGTATGACTGCTTGGCCTGGTAACTGGAAAATTTAGGGAGGTAGAACAGATGATATGCAGGGCTGCAAAGGCAAGTGAAGTGCCCCAAATGAAAAGGGGGTACTTCCCAGATGCATTTGTGGTGAGTGTACAACAGGATGCCCTGCTGCATGCAGCCTCTGCAGGAGTGGTGTACACTGGCACTTGACATGGATGCCTCATAAGTAAAAAAAAAAAAATCCTTCCAGCTCTGTGTAATCGTCAGATATTTTTCAGAAAGTTGGTTTTATTAGGTGCACTGAAAACGTTTCAGGGTTGTACCAACCCCTTTATCAAGTAACACCTTGTCTGTGCACCTAATAAAACCAACTTTCTGACGATTGCCATCCTTCCAGGACTGTCTAGCCTGTTCTTCTGGCCTGATAACTGGAACATTTAGCATGACTGAACGTCATCATTGTTATGGGTAAATGATCAGCAGCAACCCAACCAGTTCTATCCATAATGATCCAGTTATATTTTTCACTGCATCAGGTCATGTCTCATTCCCTCCCAATGATTACTTCTGGGGTTTTCTGCTCTGCGGACAAGGGTTGTCCTGAGGAATATTCCTGTGTTGGCACCCCACAGGGAGGATCTGCCTGCTGTCCTTTTACCCAGGTAAGACATTTTGCAGGTTCTGTGTAGGCCTGTAGCTGTGGAGCATTAATATTTACTGCATTTGGGTGGTGATTGTCAGATAACGGGAGGATGGGCAGAACAATCCTAAGAGTCCCCTCTTTGAATTGAAGGGCAGTTAACATCACTTCCATGGTACTGGTGTAGATGGTGCACTCCATCAATCCTATTAAAGTGAATTGTAGTGAACTGATGTAGGGGTCCTCCATTCTCTGGAGCATGGGAGGTGTCCCTGCAGTTGGGTCCCACAGTGATCTGGTATTATCACCTGTCTTGTGTATATCAGACACACATGCTTTAGAGGGATAAACCCTTTGGCTACAATGCAACATGTGAAAGGACTCCCCAGGGAAAAAATTGTGCTTGGTGCGTGACTGTTATGAAGAACACAAAGTAGTCCTGCACCACCCATTTGGGCTTTGCACTAGTGTTGCACTGTGTATCAGTTTTTCCTGGCGTGTCCATTTAATTCTTACTAACTGGAGACCTGATGCCATCTTAACTGACATTATTTCTGTGTGACCAGGGAACATCTTGCCAGGATGGACATCACTGCTGTCCCTCAGGCAGCCATTGCTCTGAAGATGGTCATTCTTGTTTCCCAGGTGAAAAACATTATTTTATTTTTTTATTACAACTCCATGCACAGCTTCTCTACATCAGCTAATCAATCTGCTTGTTCGTTTAGCTTCAAACATATCTGCCATAATCTGCCCTGATGGAAGCTCGGAGTGTCCAAATGATGCAACCTGTTGTCAGATGGCCGACCAAAGCTGGGGCTGCTGTCCTTTCCCGCAGGTGAGGGGACAGGTGACTTGTTTTGAGATAATGGATAGTGAGAAGCTACCTGTCCACATCGGTGAAGACCATATGGTCCAGGTTGACAGCGTTCAGGGGCGTTCAGTTTCATAGGCTTGACTTGAGCTGAATCGGTAGCATAGCCCAGGATTGAAGTCTTCCCTGTAGTTGCCTACAGGCAAGTCTTTGTATAGTTTTTCATTATGCAGCATATAACGTTCATTTGCTAAAAATGCAGAAGACTAGTGTTGGCAAAAAGGGCTTTTTCTCCCTGTGATGCCCCATCAGGGTGTCAAGTTAAGATTAACTTGTGTTCCAAGTGGATGTTACCTGAATATGCTGCCCTCGATAAGACTGCATGTTCAGGTGACCTGTGCAGTTAAAGGGTTTGTCAAGGATTTGAAAAACAAAGGGCGCAACACGATCTATAGTTTGTCTGGTATTGCAACTCGACTCCATTGAAGTGAATGAGGCTGAGCTACAAGAGATATAACATGTGCAAACTAATCCCAGGCAAACCCTCCTGAAGGTACCTTTTACACAAGCTAATGTCAATTCTCATTCAATCGTGCAAAACTGAACATTTAAGCTAGTGACAGTCTGTAGAATTCTTGCTGGTCCAACTGTTTGTGTAGGCCCAAATTATCAATGATGGTTAAAGATTTGTCCTGTAAACGGCAATCGTTCACATGACTATTCCGCGCCACTCCAAATTTGGTTAGGCGGATGTATGTCCTAATATTTACAATTCGAATTTTTGCCCACTGGTTCCTTTATCAACCAATCGCAGTATGTGGGAAGGAAGCACGGGGACGTTCCAGTTAAACTTTTCAGCTTGGAAGGCATTGCGAATATGGACTTGAACAAAGTTGCTTGCAAAGAGTTTGATCCAAAATGTGGTCTCGGCTCATTAAAGACAGAACAGTCTTGTACACTTAAACAAGCTGGGAATGAGGGTGTGAAATATGAGTGCACACCTTAACACTGCCCTCACAGCACATTTGTGCACAATCTCTTTGCAAATGCTGCAGTCTCGTTTACCAATGATGGATTGTGTGATTGCAACTACAATGTTTAGAACGATAATAGTAATGCCTAAAAGGTAATTGTTAAATCATTCACTGACATTACTTGTTAACCGCTTTTATCGTTCCGAAAATTGCTTTGTGTAAAAGTGCCTGCAATGTAGTGCAAAGGGTGAACTCTGCAGAACATTCTCCTCAAAGTCCTTGTGTAAGACATGCTAATTCTGCGGTTGATTTGTCCATAGCAGTGGTAAATGTGAAAGCCCCTTTCTAACTGGTAATGGTTTAGCTATGTCTGTTTGTAGGCAACATGCTGTAATGACCACCTCCACTGCTGCCCACATGCCTCTGTGTGTGACTTGGAACATGGCAAATGTGTCTCTGAGAATGGCGAGGTTCCTCTTTCTAAGAAGGTTCCAGCAAGGGTGAAGCTGTTCCGTGCCAGTGAGTACGGTGAGTCAATTGGTCTGCCCTAATTGGCATTGTAAATGGAAAGTGTCCAGACTGAAAGGTGGATGTACTTAGTTCATGGCCAGCAGCACCTCCTCTAAAGACCAGTGTCCTCTTCTGACAGGTCTGCTGCATTTCCCCATGCAATAACAGTTCTGGATCATCTATTCTTATGACTGTTGTGCAGTTCCTGCTAGAAACCATTCCTGTTATTCCTACTATAAATTTGACAGAATTGCTAGCAGTTTGCAATGAAGGTCCATCTAAGAATTAATATTTAGGAATGTGTCCCTGTATACAGTGGGACATCATCCAGTTAATGCTGACAATGTCACTGTACAGGGACACATTACTAACTGGTAACATTTGGGTGGGCCTTCATTGCAAACTACTAGTAATTCATTCATAACTTCTAGTGGGAAGAATTAAGTATTGCCGTAACAGTGATGAGCATATATGCTCCAGAATATTGCATGTCAGAGGCGGCTGGTCATCTAAGGTCACACTTGCCCTCATCGTGCCTTCATTGAAATATTGACTATATGCAGCTACTGCCTATTTGAATCCCTGATTGCAAATTTTGTTCTGCCCCTTCAAAAAAAAGTGACCTTTGCTGAATCTTCCAGACTGTACTTTATAGTTATGGTTCAAGGCAATCCTATTTGACTAAATAGATGTATGAAGGCACGCTTACATTTGGTGTTGCGCAGAATAAAAATAGATGTAAACCGGTTGTAAAATTGTACTACTAAAATACCTTTTGAACAAAAGTAATAAAATATATAAGTACACAATTAAGATATGGAGGGCCCTCCTTTGTATGCATCATGTGTATATGCACTAGATGCTAAACCTTGGGTGCTATGCATCAAGTGCCTGGTGCCAGCTGACGACAAACTGCGTGCAAGCTGAGTACACAAAGGTATTTTGTACACAGGAGGTAATTCAATATTGCATATATCAATACATCAAATGCTGGATATGAGCTGAATACAAAGTATCAGGTGCTTGCTGAATATGCAAAAGCTGAGTGCATGTTAAGTACACAAATTGAGGTTTCAATATTTGATCATTACAGTTAGTGCATTTTACTTTAGAGCATTTAGCGTGCATCAGTTAGTAGTTCAGTACTTGGTTACTGTGCGTGTCTCTCAAATGTTCATGCTGTAGGAGTATACAGTTGGAGTGTACAGAAATTCTTATGATCATTGATACTTGCAACATAATGTTGTATCACAATTAGGGGTTCAGTACTTTTACCACTCCGCTACTTGAATCATCCAGATCGTATGTCCTTGTCCTGCAAGGACCTACGTGGCATTCCACGTGACAGAGGCAGGGCGGTACGTCACTCAGAGTCGTGATTCGTCCTTAGTTCTGCGCCGTGGGAAATGCGGCAATTTGTTAGTCCAGCAATAGATTATAAATATCTCCAGTGATCTTGACTTGTATATTCCTTACTGTTCCTTCTACCAAACGCATTTCAGAGCCAATTCCTGCTCCTTCCTCAGTGGCTTATAGTTGTATACTAGAACTAGTGGGGGTTTATAGTCTTCAAGATGGTGGTACGTATGTTTAGTTAAGTCTTGAAATTCCAGACTGTATTTTGTTTGGATTTCTGCACCTATAACAGGCATCTAAAACGGTAACTTTTTTTCATGTTGTAAGTCTTATTATAAAAAATAAATAAAAAAATGAATTCTGCATTGAGGCCTGTGGGGATATGGTGTTGAATTTGCATATTCGGCTTGATTCAGCCCTTGACATATTGTGAGTTTTGCATTGAATGGACTTGTATTGTCTTTTTGGGGAAGTTTGGAAGTTGCTGCAGCGGCCACATCTAAAATCCTTTGTGAAAGCCAATTTTTTTTTTAATTTTTTTTTTAACAATTTGGCTTTCACTAAAAGGATTTTTAGATGGGGTCGCTGTAAATCTACAATCTACAAATTTCATCACTTCAACTAACATCTTCCGCTGATTTTCTAGGTTCCTATCTCCTTCCAACCTACACTCCAAAAACCATACAATGGGCAAATATGGGAAGTATTTTATTTTGCATATACCAAACTAAATATTTCACATATAATTCACAATCAAGATCTAGTTCATGTATGTAGAACACAACTTGGGAGCAACCCACCAAAGACAGTGTAGGGTGACTATGATGACGGCAATTAACAAAATATAACAAACCCAATCAAACTGCATCCAAAACGCACCTGCGTCTTTGTAATTTTTCTAAGTGAGTCTATTATAGTAAATTATATAATTTTTCTATGTACACGACCACAATGGAATTTTATTAAAATTTTTATGGATTTTTAGTACTCATCATTTTCTGAGTATATTGAGAAGATTGTCACTAATTTACAGACAACCAAAAATATTTGTCAGTTATTTAAAAAAACACTGGAAATACAACCTTCAAAACGCTGTAGGGTTTTTACTATTACTTTCCTACAAATCGATGTACGTTTGACAATGGCATTATGAATATCATCCTTGTTCGTTAAACAAATATTACTGTTAGACAATGAACATCACAGTCATCACAGTGTGCCCATTGTAGACTATTGAACAAAACACCAGAAACTTACATGTATTGCATACAAAACACATACGCATTTATTTTTTATTCTGGCTATGTAAGGTACAATTGGTACTATATTTTGAATTGATAAGACTTACAACATGAAAAAGTTACCGTTTTAGATGCCTATTATAAGCACCAAAAAACATCCAGTCTGGAATTTCAGGAAGACTTGATTAAACAAATGTACCACCATAAAGACTATTTATACACCCCACTAGTTCCAATATACAACTATAAGCCACTGAGGAAAGGACAGGAATTGGCTCTGAAACACGTTTGGTAGAAGGAACAGTGAGGAATAT
This sequence comes from Bufo gargarizans, assembly GCF_014858855.1. Classification (NCBI taxonomy): domain Eukaryota; kingdom Metazoa; phylum Chordata; class Amphibia; order Anura; family Bufonidae; genus Bufo; species Bufo gargarizans. Next base: position 135,547,318 of record NC_058085.1, read on the forward strand.
GAAAGTCAAGATCACTGGAGAGATTTATAATTCATCGCTGGACTATCAACAAATTGCCACATTTTCCAATAGCCTGGAAATAAGGACTAATCACAACTTGGTACTGCCCTACCTCTGTCACGTGGGATGCCACGTGGAGGTGGTTGACCATGTGGGATGCCACATAGGTCCTTGCGGGACAAAAACATAGGACCCAGACTATTAAAGAGGCGTTGAGTGGTAAAAGTACTGAACACCCCCCCCCCCCCCCAATTGTGATGCAACATAATGTTTTAAGTATCAATGATCATAAGAATTTCTGTACACTCCTACAGCATGAACATTTGAGAGAAAGTTACTGTGTCAGGCTAAGTACGGAACTACTAACTCGGTGCATTTTACTTTGGAGTATTCAGCGTGCATCAAACTAACATTCAAATATTGAAACATAAATTTTTGTGTACTGAGTGTGCACTCAACTTTTGTATATCCAGCTTGCACTCAGCAATTGTGTATTCAGCTAACATCTCACACTTTGTACTCGGCTCATACCCAGCATTTGATGTATTGATATATGCAATATTGAATTATTACCTCCTGTCCTCAGCATACAACATGCATTTTGTGTACTCGGCTTGCACCAAGCACTTTCATGTAATAAGCTGCTACCAGGCACTTTAGGCATTTTTTAATTGTACATGGCACCCAAGGTTTAGCATCTAGTGCATATACACATGATGCATACAAAAGGGCTGTCCATATCTTAATTGCATATTCTACTTTTGATCAAAACATAATTTAGTACTATCATGAAATAAGTTTCCTTTTACAATACGGTCCAGCTGTGTGCATTACATCTACTTATCAACTTTCATCCACTAAACGGCTTCTGTATGAAGGAGCCGATGATGGAGCACCTCTATCCATATTACAAACTAATTTTCAGCAGTCCTATTTGACTTTACAGAAATTGTCCAAAAAGTCACTTGTCCTGACAGATCCTCTTGTCCTGATGGAACTACCTGCTGTCCAACTGTTGACAAAAGTTATGGGTGCTGCCCCTTCTTGTCCGTAAGTGTCTCTGATGCAGCTCACAAAATAAAGTGTGGCTAATGTTCGTTTGTCTGAGCCCTTTGTCATTGACTTCATTGCAGGCGGTCTGCTGTGATGACTTCACCCACTGCTGTCCTTCTGGGACCACCTGTGATGTCTCTCATAAGAAGTGTGTGAATGCCAACTTTGAGATTCCAATGTACAGCAAGATCCCAGCTTTATATGAGGAAGGTAAAACCTGCATTGCTTGTGAACTTGCACATTGATGATCAGATTACATGGTGATTATTGAGACTGTAGCCGTATCGTGGTGTGCGTTGAGGTTAAAGGTATTGTCTGCTTATCTTCAGGATAGGCTCTTAATATCAAATCGGTGTGGTGCCAACTAGAGGGAAGGCAGCACATACAAGCGCTGCTTTCTTTACTGTTAACACCCGCTGCAGTTGCAAGCGGTCATAGGTCATCAATAGTTATAATAAACTAACTTCAGAGGTTTTCAGAGTCTCTGAAAATAAACACTGTAGTTGCTTATTATGATGCACTAAAGCTTTGAGCTCTTCCTGGCTGTGGGAGTGTCGGCAGTGGTGAAGCTGCTCCATGCCCCCTACTGCTCTACCTCATACTTCCCTGCCCACAGCTTAGCCCCTTTCTCATGGTGTAGCATAGAGCCTTCTGTGTATCTCGCCTTCCCATTAGCCTCCTGGATGATATCCCAGTGATTCACAGGAGCAATCGCACACCATAGACCATAGTAATGCTTCTCAAGACCCTGCATGTGAGCTGACTGCATATTCCTCATTAGTATTGTGGTACTCTGCACTGCTGCTATCAGCCACTATATAGTAGAATGCCTCTTTTACAGTAATCTTGCCTGTTGTGCCCTTTTCATATTATAATGGCCCTTTATAGTAGTGCCCCCATGAGTAGTTTTACTCCCTAGAGCACCCTTACAGTAGAGGGCACCATTAACAGTAGGTTCCCCTGCATAGCATGGCACCAGCTTCATAGCAGAATGTCCCCTTCACAATAGTTCTGCCCCTTAGTGCTCCCTTGTTTGCACAGTGCCACCTTTATAATAGGAGGCACTATGAGGACATTCTTTTACATTACATGGACCCCCTTAGAGGTCCCACTTCACATAAGTGGTCCCCTTGCAGACAGCAGGGCTGTACGTCAGTGACATCACACCAGGTAGTTCTCTCTGCACTAGTGATGTCACACTACCAGACTTTTCTGTGAAGTAAAGAAGCTTCCTTACTCTTCAGGCATCCCTAGCTTGAGAAGGAGGCAGGGTAGTGACGGTACAGAGCTCTCCTGCCGGCACTGTATGAAGGAGCTGAGATGGGGGGGGGGGGCAGGCAATGAACGTGTCAAGGATGACTGACATGTTCATTGTGGGATGGAACAAGGCAGCCGGGATCACATTCCTGAGGAACAGCACATGATCCTGAGGCAGGGGAGTGTACCATGTGACTGGGAACCAGATCGCTGGCCCAGTATTTTTTTTTGTTTTTTTAAATTAACTCGCACCAGTGGGGGCAAGATGAGAATAAAAAATTAATCTCCAAATAACCCTTTAGTTTAGTGCATGGAATGCACTTTGCAACCTGTGGCTCTTCCCCACATGAGGGCCTTGCCTAAATAGAGTAATGCTTCGTCTAGACTGGACAATTGTCCAGGGCTGTGGAGTCGGAGGCAATTTTGGGTACCTGGAGTCGGCAAAAAATGAACTGACTTCTACTAAATTAAAATTGGAACAAAGTTATTACTTCTCTACTGTAAGAATAAAGGCCAATGCATGCAGTGCGTCACGTTACCGCAAAACAAACACGTTAAGTGACCATGAAGCATGCTTTTCATATGCTTCACTACATGGCACGCAACGCACAGTTAAGGAGCGGCAATACTTATACTTTCCGTTGTGTTCCGCTGTTACAGGGAATGCAATGCCCATGGTTAACCTAGCCTCTCACTAATAACTAGGTAAATGTTTTTTGCAGGACTAGACACTTGAACTATTGACTATCCATTCCTGTCACTTATACAAGACTGAAGCTGTAAACAATCTGAAACTGCTGTCATTCAGCTAAGGCTATAAAAACGTATAAACTCAGATTGTTACCTTTAAACTTTAAACATGACTATGGGATTCTACTAGGGAAATCATGTTTTACAATAAATTCCCCTTCCCCTGCCCCGTCCTGGATCCTCCCACTGCCCATCTTCAGCAGAAGATCAGCACACAAAGGAGAAGGCAGCAGCTTCTGCCCAACTACCTCTCTGCTATAAGAGCTTAGAAGAACTTGGTGGAACAGCTGTATGTTGCCTTTCTTTCAAGGAATGTATAAAATACATTTACATATAAAATACAGATGAGTCAGAAGTACCAAAAACGGAGGAGTTGGAGTCAGAGCATTTATCTACCAACTCCACAGCCCTGCAATTGTCAGGCAGATTATCAGATCAAAACTTTCTACAAACCTTTGCTCCTGACAGTCTGCTCATGTAAAGGTGCCGCAGATTACCTGACGACTGAACATAACCATTGTATCTCGGTAGCTGACTAATGTGTCCCATTGTGCTGTGAACAGTGATCGGCCCTGAAACAACTAGGTTGTATGAGGACAAGCTATATATATATATATATATATATATATATATATATATATATATATATATATATATATATTTTTTTTTTTTGCACGGTTTCTAGGAGACGGTCAGGATGGAGACCCAATCATTATTTTCCCTTATAACATGGTTATAAGGGAAAATGGCATTCTGAATGCATAGTACAATAGCACTTGAGGGGTTAAAAAAGTTTACTCGCCTTAATCCACTTGCTCACGCAGCTGGCATCTCTTCTGTTTTTTTTTTTTTTTTTTTTTTTTTTGCTGTGTGCAGGAAAAGAACCTGTGGTGAGATCACTCCGGTCATCACATGGTCTGTCACATGATCTTTTACCATGGTGCTGGATCATGTGATGACTGGAGTGACATCACCACAGGTCCTTTTCCTGCGCACAGCAAAAAAGACAGATGCTGGCTGTGCGAGCAAGTGGATTAAGGTGAGTTAAAAAAATTAACCCCTCCAGCGCTATTGTACTATGGCATTCTGTATTCAGAATGCCATTTTCCCTTCTAACCATGTTATAAGGGAAAATAATACAATCTACCCAGCACCTAACCTTCTGTGAAGTTCGGGTTTGGGTACCAAACATGCCGATTTTTCTCACATGAGTGCAAAACACATTACCATGTTTTGCACTCACGCGGAAAAATCACGCATGTTCCCGCAACACACCCACACCTTTTCCCGCAATGCCCGTGTGAACTCAGCCTAAGTAGATTCACCTTAAAACTGTTTCATAAAATCTCTTGTAGTGGTGCTGCACCCCGTTACCCACCCTTATTTTCCTCTGCCCCCATGCTTTGAGAGAGATTTAACATGACTAATTCTATTACTGTAGTGCTACTTTCCTCAGAAGACCCTGTTAGGAATATGTTAAGGCTGCTTTCACATCTGTCCTTTTCATTAAAGGAACTTTTTATTTTATTTACGGAACCTGCGATGGATACTTCTGACTGAAATGCATCATGGTGTCTGATGGTCAAGGCCAATATCACAAATCATGCCTGAAGGCAATCTGTCAAATATAGCAACATACTGGATAACACTGTCTTGATTTTTTTTTCTTTTTCTTCTGCAGCCGATGTTAAATGTGACGATACAGCCTCCTGCCCTGGCACTGCCACCTGCTGCCGTTTGCCCTCTGGAGAGTGGGGTTGTTGTCCCTATGAAAAGGTTTGTACCTAAAGGGCATTGGTGCTGTCACTGCCCATACGGCAAGTCTGCATTATATGGGAACTGGCTGGCTGCGCACCATATCACAAATGCGGACTGGAATGGGTCCGCAATATGGAAGATGCATAACAGAAGCACTCGAGCAGTTTTGTGCCTCCGCACCACCAAAAAATAAAATTGTATATGTTGCGTGGGCCCATTAAAGTTGAATGGGTCTGCATTCATTAGCGCAGGCCACACATGCAGTCCCCAATGCACAGGCAGCACACTATGCATGAACCCTAACTTGAGAGGTTGGTGGAATGGCAATTAAGTTTGACCTTCTCTTGCTAGGCTGTGTGCTGTGACGACCATGAGCACTGCTGTCCCAATGGATTCACCTGTGTAGAGGGCTCATGTCAGCAGGAGGCGCTCTCTGTCCCTTGGTCTAAGAAGATTCCAGCTGTAAAGCAGAAGAGTAAGTTTCTGTCCAGTTAAATATACAATGAATGGATTACTTTCAGGTCCTAATCTCCTGTCTGACAATTGGTCAACCTTTGTAATTCCAATTTTAGGGGATGCTGCCATGGTCTGTGGTTAAAAACCTGAATGTGCATCTGGGTCTGGACACCCTCTAAGTTGTGTAACTTGTAGAACATTTACTTCCAACGTGTGAACGTATTAGATCGGAGGTTGCATTATTTGTTGGAGGAAACCTTTTCAGCTACCATTTTGAAATCCACCTACATGGAATTTGGCTAGTTTTTCTAGTGGGAAAGGAGTCTTGAAATATGACTTAAATGTGTTGGTTTTGAACCATCTTTACCTGGAAATTTTTGACCTTGCTTAACTCCTACAGTGCTTTGCCATCTTCTGTGTCCACCATTCTGCTGGATACACATGGAGGTGTCCAAACTTTTGCCTCACTCTGTATAGAATTGTGGTCATGGCTGTGGAGACACCAACCTGACCTGAAGGGTGGAGACCAGCTTACTTGAATGGCCAGAACTAACTCTTTAAATGGCTAGCAGTGTGCCCTTAGCCATGAGCATGGTTGGGCCTATAAGGGGGCATACCCTAGGTGAGATGCTGAAAGGAGGGAGGGGCACTGGAAGTGCACGTGAGAGGTGAAGGCACTCCGGGGAGTTTACAGAGCCCTACGCTCCTCCCACAAATGCAGGCTGAGATTCTCAGCCTGCTGGATATATTGGTGTGGCCATCCTTTGCTTTCAAAAGGCATCAGTTCTTCTAGGTACACTTGCACAGTTTTCAGTGTCTGTAAGGTTGAAATCTTAGAGAACTAACCAGATCTTCTGTGGATGTAGACTCTCAAATGCTCTTTATGTAATTCCACAGACTTGATGTGATCAGGGCTCTGTGCGGGCCATATAGTCACTTTGTGGCCTCCTTGTTCTTTATTTTGAAGATGGTTCAGCAAGACACCGTAGTTATACGTAATCAGAAAGGTCTCTCCTAGACATGGATTTAAAAGCAGACCAGGGGTTCAAGATGTGCTGTAGAACCACAGACAATGTTGGGGACCATAGATGTGCAGTGGTTGACCAAGGAAACTTGGTGCAGCAGGTGAACACATCATGCACACTTTATTTTGTAATTGGAAGATGTCCATCAGCTCAGGACTGGCAGAAACCAGTGGGACCCAGGTACACCATCTACTGTTCACAGAAGTCTGGCCAAACACTAAAGATAAGGCAGCTCTTGCACTAGCACAGCTACCCCTTCAAATGTCTGTTTAGTAGGGGTGCCAAGAGTTGGTCTCCTGCTAATCTGATAGATCTGTCCTGAGAATAGGTCTCTAATATATTGAAACTGGAATACCCCTTTAATGGTGTCCTCAATGCTAAGAAATAGATACTTATCTTGCAGGTGGTACAGGGCCCCCATTATCCTAATCGGTGGGGGTCCCAGTGGTCCCCATTGATCTTAGTTATCCTCTATCCTGGGGATAACTACTTGCTGGAATACCCCCAGGTGACTCAAGGGACAATGCAAGTTTAAAATACATGGTACTTGCCCCTTGCTAATTTACTGCCCAGTTGCATACAAAGGATTTGGATAATTAGAAAGGTATAAAACACGACCAGTACAATAAAACAGGGTTCACATCTTGAGGCCTGGGCAATACTGAGGTGTCAATCCATTAGTTCTATCCTTAAGGAAGCAGCCTTTCAAATGTCTCTCCTGTTGTATTCTTCCCTTATTTTCTAACTGTTCTACTACTTTATATGCAACTATTTGGTATTTTGTCAGTGCAGATCCTTTTTGTATTCAGGCTTGTTTGGTCCTTGCATGTTAAGAATCCATAGCCTTTATAGTATTTAAAATGAAGTATAAAGTCCTAACGCAGAGAAAGGGTTGTCAGAAAATAGCTGTACTGGTACCCCAGAGACGGTTCACAAACATGGCGCCCGTAAACCAATCCATCAGAATCTTTACTGCAAAAGCCACAAAGCACTCCACTTCGGAGTCCTGCAGTGTGACCTTACAGCAGTTTACGACCAGATATGGGGTGTTGCTAAATTCATGAGAAAAGTAACAAATTATGGGGTACTTTTTCTCCTGTTGCCCCTTGTGAAAATTAAAAATTTGGGGCTAAAGCAATATTAAAAGAAATTAGATTTTGCTGTAAAACATCTGGGGTCAAAATACTTGTCACGCCGCTTACTAAATTCCTTAAGAGGGGTGCAGTTTCCAAAATGGGGTCAATTTTTGCAGATTCCACTGTAGCGATACATCAGGGTCTCTTCAAATACAACTATTTCAACAATCTGCTGTCCAAAAACATATTGCTTTCCTTCCCTTCTGACCTTTTGCCATGTGCCCATAGAGCACTTTAAGTGGTTAAGTAAACTGCAGAATCGGGGTAATAAATATTGAGGTTTATTTTGTAGTTAACCCTTGTTGTGTTAATCCAAATTTTGAAATTTCACCTTAAAGGGGTTCTGCAGTTTGTTTAAACTGATCATCAGCATCTGATCGGCAGGGGTGACACCCATGGCCCCCGCCAATCAGCTGTTTGCGAAGGCACCGGTGCACCATGGCCTTCTCACCGTTTACCACTAGCCCAGTGACATCACGACTAGTATCAACTTGCCTGGGCGGGGGCTAAGCTCCATTCACTTGAATGGAGCTTGGCCCTGCCCAGGCAAGTTGATATTAGTCGTGACATCACTGGGCCAGTGGTAAACGGTGAGAAGGCCATGGTGCTGTTGGAGCGCTGCTGCTTTCTCAAACGGCTGATTTCGGCTGTCAGACCCCTGCCAATCTATCCAAACTGCAGAACTCCCTTTGTTTCCTTTCATACTTGTGGAACACCAAGGGTTAACAATTTGTAATATCAGTTTGGAATAATTTTGAGGGTTTTAGTTTTAAAAAAATGGTCATTTGTGGGTGGTTTCTATAGCCTAAGCCCCTCAATCACTTTATAACTGAACTGGTGCTTAAAATAAAAAATGCTTCTAAAATGTTAAGCCTTCTAACTTCCTAAAAATATCTACAAAATGATGCCAACATAAAGTAGACATATGGGGAATGTTAACTATTTTGAGGTATTACTATCAGTCCTGGTCCATCCACACGACCGTATGTACAGATCCATAGCCGTTACGCAATTTTGCAGAAGGTCTGCGGATCCATTCATTTCTATGGGCCCTCATTATTCTGTACCGTGGCTCCGCAGAAAAGATAAAACATGTCCTATTCTTGTCTGCGATTGCGGATAAGAATAGGCATTTTCTATTATGGTTGCGACCATGTGCAGTCCACAAATTGCAGAACACACATGGCCGGTGTTTATCTTTTGCGGATCCTCAGTGATAGCCGTGTGAATGGGCCCTTACAAGTAGAGATTCAAATTTTAGATTTTTAACAAATTGCACTTCATGTTGGCATTAAATTTGGGTCCATGTCACAAGAAAACTGTCTCCAAATCTGTTAGATAAGTAAAACCATTTCAAAATTATTACCTCTCAGTAACACGTCAGATCTGCAAAAGTAGGCTTGGGCAGGAAGGTGAAAACTAGAATGGGATAGAAGGGGTTAACCCTCTGGTAGTTTGTGATGGCTATCCATCTGGCCTAGGAATTTGATAGATGGGGACAGCATGTTGTATATCTGAGGTGTGCTCTGAAGCCTGAGTGCAAGTTTGAGTGGAGATGGCTTAACCCTTCAGTTGCTCAGCTGTCACATGCTGGTATGAGGCACATGTTACAGCCTACTCCTGATAATGCTGGAGATGCCTGGCTGTGGTGAACTATTCGTTTTCTCTATTTGACACAACATCTCAATTTTCTCTTCTGCAGCCACAGTGAAATGTGACGATACAGCCTCCTGCCCTGGCACTGCCACCTGCTGCCGCTTGCCCTCTGGAGAATGGGGATGTTGTCCCTATGAAAAGGTATGTATCTTTAACTTACAGGTCATGAGGTTGATGGAATGGCAATGAAACGTTTGACCTTCTCTTGCTAGGCTGTGTGCTGTGACGACCATGAGCACTGCTGTCCCAATGGATTCACCTGTGTTGAGGGCGATTGTCAGCAGGAGGCTCTCTCTGTCCCTTGGTCTAAGAAGATTCCAGCTTTAAAGCAGAAGAGTAAGTTTTCTATCCAGTTAAATATACATTGAATGGAATACTTCCAGGGCCCAATCTCCTGTCTGATTATAAATGGCCCTTGTATTTGACTTTTGACTGCCATGGTCTGTGGCTCAAGCATTTTCTTTATGGCAAAAAACCTCCCAATGTGTCAGGAGTGGTGATGTGAAAGACTAACCCTTGGGAAACCCCTCTAGTAACACTCAGGTTGTATTTGGCTGATATTGGATGCATTTATCACTAGAAAGTATTTTTACTTTGCAGGTAATGTCCAATGTGATGATGAAGTTTCTTGCCCTGATAAGAATACCTGCTGCCGACTTCCATCTGGAGAATGGGGTTGCTGCCCTCATGAGCAGGTATCTTGTGATGTATTGTACAATAGCCTGCCCCCCGCTCTTACTAACTTCTCTGCTTCTGTTTCTCTTCTGCCATCTCTGTAGTTCACCAGTGTATTTTCCCTAAATAGGCCACCTGTTGCCCCAGTGGGTTGACATGTGATGGACAGACTACCTGTGTGTTAGGTCAGTTCTCAACCCCAAGGTCCAGCAAAAGCAATGCACAGGCCCCTGAGGTCAAGTGTGATGAGTCTCACAGCTGTGCCCAGGGTACCACGTGCTGCCATACAGAGGGTGGAGGCTGGGCTTGCTGCCCCCTGGAGGAGGTGAGAAACAGTTTGCACCTACAAGTATTTAAGAGCACTTGTGTTCCTTAGTGACATCAAATTGGCAACAATGCAAGAAACATGTCCTCAGAACATGATCTATGACTTTATCTTGTCCAGGATTGTGCAGGCCAACATGATGTGCCATCTGGTATGACTTATTTGAAGACCTAGGCTGACATATTGAACAAGGCTACCAGATAAAAGTTTACCAGACATTCTTGCATTAAATTTTCTATACATCTGTAATGTCCCATGACTTCTCCTATAAGCTTTAACACTACAGGCCTGCGGGGGCAGGTTCATGGTTTCGCCTTGTAGTATGTTTCTTTCATTACCTGTTTCTCTGCTTCTGCACTAGTCTAGTTGCTTCTGTTGACTGAGGCCACTTGTCTAAACTTGCCTCTGTCATTGTGAGAATGAAGCCACTTGTTTGTTCAGCGGTTACTTACCACTTAATCTTTGTCTTGGTTGTTCTGACCACCACCTTGTACTGCCATTGAGCTTATCTTGACTCTTCTTTGATCCTTCTAAGGCTGTGTGTTGTACCGACCACCTTCACTGTTGTCCTTCTGGCTACACCTGTGATGTGGAAGCTGGCAGTTGCAATAAACCATCTGGTGCTCTCAAAAAGGCTACCCCAGTCCAACCACTGGGCTACGTATGGTGTGACTCATCTCATGCCTGCTATGATGGTCAGACTTGTTGTCTAGGGATTGGAGGAATCTGGACATGTTGCCCTTATACTCAAGTAAGTTATTTGTATGCTGGTTCAGAAGTCTCTGACCTTGAATATTAGAATACCTGCTATTCATGATGTAGGCATTTACAAAGTGGCTTTCCTCGGCAGGGTGTGTGCTGTCCTGATAGAGTGCACTGCTGTCCTTATGGCCATGTGTGTCTGAACCAAGGAGCACAGTGTAGTCGTAGTGGAAGTCTGCAATGGAATCTGGCATGGGAAGAGCTGAAGCCTCGTCTGTGAGAAACCAGATGTGTTAATCCTCTGTATCATTGCACAAAGTCATATAATCAACTGTGGAGGACACTGGAATAAATTTTCTATTTAAACCCTATGACTATGGTTATGTATTTCTTTTGGGATGTAGAGGAGAAATTCTGGTGCCTCAATGCAAGGCATGAACTGTACAGATTAGATGTGTAATGTCCAATAAAAAAATAATAATAAACTGGCCAGAAGTTGGTCAGGAAATCTAGAATGCACCACAAGTAATGCACTTTGTGGCATTTTCTTCACTTTGTTTTTTTTGGGTTTTTTTTCCCCCCAGAATGAATTGTGCTCTAGTTTGTGGCTTTCAGGGTATGTTGACACAGCTAAACTTGAGTCGGCAAGTTTTGGCAACTGAAAACACCTGGTTTCCACTGCCAAGTTTCCCCATTGCCTTTAATTTTAAACCCCACCTTGTGCACCCAGTGTAAAATGGCAGTTTTTTTCAGTAGCTGACTTAAAAAATGCTTGAAGCAGCTTTGATGGGGAAGCACTAACCTCAACCAAAACTTCTCTAAACCTCCACCAAATTGAAAATATGCTGCCAAAAACTACCTATTCAGCTTATCTGCTACTGCTCTTTCTGCCGCTGACTCGTGTGAACTTGGCCTCATGCATCTTCCCTTAGACTGCTCTATAGAACAGAAACATGACATGTAAATAATTGTTGAATGCAAAAAAAAATCCTGACTATTACACGCTAAACAAAAAACTGATGGGTATGTCCACTGTTGGATATCTGATTGGCAACCACAGGAGACTGATATCTTAGAGGATGAATACACTGTGAACCCTTCAAGCTGTATGATTTCTGCATGTGGTTTTAGGGGTCCCATTCCCCCAGAAATGGCAACACACTTGTCAATGGGCCTTATCCTGTAAAAGCATCTCAATTCAACTGAACTGCAGTACCAAACGGCACCACTCTTGACCATGGTCTGTTTCTGGCTAATAAAGTAGACTTCAAAAAAAACTTGCTCATGGTAATCTTCAAATTCTCACCTCTGGGACACCCCAACAATCATTCGAATAAAGTGCTCGAGTGCCCAGAACAGCAGTCACACATACTCCACCACTCCATTAGTTTCTGCAGGACTGCCTGAGATAGCTGAGCATTGTACTTGGCTTCTCTTTGGCAGTACCATAGAGATGAATGGAATTGTACACATGACTGCTGCTTTGGGTACACTTCACTATTGTCCAAGCAGTAGAACCCCCCCCCCCCCCCCCCCTTCCACCAACAGATGCTTGTCTCCTATCCCATGGTGTGAAGATGCAGGTTATGCTAAATCTTTTTTAAAGCTCAGCTCCTCCTGCCCTAAAGCATTCTAAACTCTGCTCACACCATGTTCAACATGACTGGTTCCCTTTAAGGGTGCAGTCACACAACCATAAGTGTTTTGCAGTTTACAAAACGGATACCGGCCACGTGTGGACAAGAATATGACATGTGTTTTTTTTTTTTTTTTTTTTTTTTGCGGGGCCATGGAACAGATGCAGGAAAGCACCACTGTGTGCTATTCACGTCTTTTGTGGCTCCATTGCAATGAATGGGTCTGCAAAGTTGTGGAACAGATGCATTTATATGGTCATGTGAATGCAGATCACTGCCTATACTGAATCAGATTGGGGCAGATTTACTAATTCTGTGCAAACTTGGATTGGACAGTCCTAAAAGGGTTCTATACCCAGGATCCCTGTCTATTAGCTTTTTGAGAAGGCAGCAGCAAAAGTTTGAAGTGAATGTGGTTGAGCTACACCCAGGCCAATCACGTGGTCATGTCGCTGGCCTGTAGGAAGCAGCGAGGCCACAGTGCTACTGCCTTCTCAAACAGCTGTTCTGCAGGGGTCCCAGGTGTTGGACCCCTGCCGATGGGATGCTTTTGACCTATACAAAAAGACTTTGTCGGTAAGAAAGGTAAACTTTAAGATCTCCTTACACACTAGTGTCTATTTGGCCACTAACAGCAGGTTTGCCTGGCAGTCTGTTTTTGGAGCAACGTGCACTGACTACACTCCTGTATGGGGGAGTTGGGAGAGATGGCTGTCGGCCAAGCTGCTTTTGAATGTGTATGGGCACCTTTTAAACTGTGCCAGATTTGTCACAATGGCTCAGGTAGATGATAAACCTGGTGCACATACAGACTGTTCAGTTTAAATGTACACAACCTGTGATCAGTTGAGTGTATGCCAAAAAATGCCCCAAACCTTTGGTGCAGAAGGCGACATTTACAATGACATCTACACCAGAAATTGGGATAAACTGTGTACCATTGGCACTAAATTTAGTTGCAATTGGTGTGGGTTTATCAGCCTTGGCACAGCTATCCTTTATGCCAGTTTTCAGGAGGGAATGATGACTGAAGTGTACACCCACTTGGAGCTGGCATATATTTCAATCTGGGTGAACAGACTGTAGGAGGACTCACTTAATTTATGATAAGCCATGCGCCTCGTCTTAAATTAAGCGCATCCTCCAGCAGCGCAGGGATGTTAAGACCGGTGTGTCACATGCAATGTCTCCCCTCGTAGGACAAGGCACTCTTACTGCAGCGGCAAGCAGGCGTGTTTACAGCGGATTCGCTTCAATGGGATGGCTCCGGCTTCAAGTGAATAGGAGGGACCTGTCCCATTGTAGTGATGGTGTTGTCATTACACCTGTTTAACACTGCATACGAGCCCTGCGGTCTCTTCGTCTGCTAATTATCTGGGGGTGCTGGGAGTAGCACCCCCCCATCCCGATCTGTTATTGATGACCTATCAATAAAAAACACAACCCCTTTAAACATGGCACAAATTACATTCTGATCTGTACAGCTCTCCCACTAGATGCAGTAAGTGCCACCATGTCTTTATCCCTTGCCTCTAGAGATCAAACCAGAACACCAAACACTGTAAATGGATATCTTAAAGGGACACTGACAGGCCCTATAAACATATTCATATGCTGTGATAGGTCTTATAATGTGTATGACAATCATATAAGTGTACCCCTGTCTGCATTTCAAACACTGTAAAATCAACTTAATATTCATATGCAAATCACTTGCCTTTGTGCCCAAGGGGCAGTCTTTCTCCTGCATTGGTGCCCAGCCGCACCGCCCAGCTCATTCACTGCACAGGAGACGCTGAAGCCGCTGCATTGAAGGTTATGGGACGCAGGCACACTACGATTCTGGCGAGTGAGGGTGCTGGGTAAGGTATCTGGCGCAGAAGCGCCAAGCGAGGCCGATGCCCATACAGTTCTATTTGGCATGCGCGGGATCTCATCAGGGACTGGAAAAGCCATCCAGCACAGTGAATAATAATGAGCTGAGCAGCGCTAGCAGGTGGGGCACGGCAGGGCACCAATGCAGGAGGGAGACTGCCCCCTTGGGCACGAAGGGAAGTGATTCACATATAAAGTTGATTTTACAGTGTTTGAAATGTGGACAGGGGGTACACTTATATGATTGGCATATAAATTATAAGACCTATGATGGCATATGTGTATATATAAATGTTTATAGGGCCTGTCAGTGTCCCTTTAAACTAATTCAAACAGAATTTTAAGTCCAAACATAAAAGGTGGGCGTTCACATTAAGAGCCTGTATTGCATCAGGTTGAATGCCAGGTGACCAGTGTCTAATGGCTGTAACGTGCTCATCTAAGGATTTTTAAGTGACACACTTTACTATGTAGAACATCAGGTCTGTCAAATGAGAACCTTAAAGTCCTTAATGTGAGGTCAGCCTCAATCTCATTCTAGGGTCAGTTATGGTCCCAGGTGCTTATTGCATGCCTTCTGAACTGTCATTGAAAGATGAGAGCGCCAAGTCGCCCACTACAGAGGTGCAACTGTCCAATAAACTGGACCATGCCATCAGCAGTTTTTCTGGACTCGTGCCCAATCGGCACTTTGTAGGGAGGTGCATAATGAAGTGGGTGGTGGGGGAAGTAGGTACTCTGACAGGTGATAACAGGGCTGGTCCTCCAATGAGTTGCTATCATGACTAATGTAGATGAGCAATGCAAGTCTGGGATGAAGTGAATAGGAGGGGTCTGTACTGGGATAGTAGAATTGTGGTAAAGAGTAAAACAAATTACCATGATAGATACATAGAGGGCATCTGTCAGCAGATTTGTACCTATGAAACTGGCTGACCTGTTCCATGTGCGCTTGGCAGCTGATGGCATCTGTTCATATGTGCTGGCATTACTGAGAAAAATGTTTTTATATATGCAAATGAACCTCTAGGGGCAACGGGTCTCTGCAACTGCTGCATCCCCTGCAGCTGGTCAGGAACAGGCAGTGAAAACATCATAACGCCTTACTCTGTCAAAGTGCAGAGAAATCAGATTTTCTAGGAGTAATGACTATGCCCTCGTTGCTCCTAGAGGCTCATTTGCATATATTAAAGCTTAATTTTCTCAGCAATGCAGACACATGAACATAGGACCAACACAGATCCCTTCCGCTGCCAAGTGCACATGTAACAGGTCAGTCAGGTTCATAGGTAGACATCTGCTGATAGATGCCCTTTAAAGAGATTGTCTGGTTTCCTAAATTGATGACCTATACTCATCAATATCAGATCTGCAGGGGTTTGACTCTCGGCATCCCCGCCGATCAGCTATTTTAAGAGAATGCGGCGCTCATCTAAGTGCTACATTCTACATGGTTTACCTACTCGCTGTTTACATTGCAGCTGTAGGCAGTGTAATTACAGCGCTTTCGTCCTATTCTATACTGCTTCCCATTCAAGTGAATGGGACGGAGGAGAGTATTTACACCTGCTTGTCGTACGAGCACTGCGTTTCCTTCAAACAGCTGATCTGAGGGGGTGCCAGGACGCCTGCCAATCTGATATTGATGATTTATCCTGAGGAAACTCAGGATAAGGCCCCATTCACACGTCTGCAATTTCGTTCCGCATTTTGCAGAACGGAATTGCGGATCCATTTGTTTCTATGGGGCTGCACGATGTGCTGCCCAGATACGGAATTGTGGACCTGCACTTCCGGGTCCACAATTCCTTTCCCGAAAAAAAATAGAACATGTCCTATTCTTGTCCGCAATTGCGGACAAGAATAGGCATATTCTATTAGTGCCGGCGATGTGCGGTCCGCAAAATGCGGAATGCACATTGCCGGTGTGTGTGGTTTGCAGATCCGTGGATCCACAAAACACGCTACGGATGTGTGAATGGACCCTAATCCCTTTAACAACACTGTAGTAAGTAAATTTAGGACCTTTTAAACCCTGCCCCCAAACCACCTATTCCTGGCCCAGGACTTTTATCCAGACTTTATGAATATTGGGAACAGCCTCTGCAAACTATTACGAGCTTAATCTGTTCACACACACCCTTATTCATTAGAGAGTAATCACATGCAGCGGATCATGTACAGAAACTGCAGAAATCCATGTGCTTGCTGCCAAAACAGCCCCATTCAGATGAATAAAACTGATTTTCAGTCATGCAAACTTGTGCAAAAAAAATCTGCCAGGCCTACTACCCTTTCCCCACAGAAAAACGTTGACTAAGGGCTCATGCGCACGACCATATGTATTTTGCAGTCCGCAAAAAAAACGATGACCTCCTTGTGCATTCTGTATTTTGCAGAACAGAACATCTGGCCCCTAATAGAACAGTACTATCCTTGTACGTAATGTGGACAATAATAGGACATGTTCTATTTTTTTGCAGAACGGAAATACGGACGTGCTGAAACGGAATGTAACTTCTGTTTTTTTTTTTACCTATTGTAATGAATGGTTCCGCATACGGTCCGCAAAAAAAACGGAACGGACATGGAAAGAAAATACGTTCGTGTGCATGAGCCCTAAGGGTAATATCTGACTTATCCAGTCTCACTAGCTCCTGTTGGTGTTCCTCAACTCCATTCCTCAGGTCCCACCTACCAGTCATGTTTTCAGGATTTCCTTAGTACTGAACAGGTGATAATTGGTGTCAATGCATAAGGACTTGCATGCATGACCGGCAGGTGGGTCCAGAGGACTGGAGTTGAGGAACACTGCCCTAACTCACTGACATGCGGCCTCTGCTCTGCCAATGTATTTTTAGGCAGGGATCCTTCCTAATGTATCTAGTAAGTACTGTTCACCTGTCTGTACCGCTTGTATTTTTCATCATGGCACAGTGTTAGGATATTCTGCTAGGAAATGTGCAACAAAAGCGGAGGGTACAATGCAGGTGCCACTAGAGGGAGCTTACTGTATTACTGATGTGTTAACTTCATAACCTGTATACAGTAAGCTCCCTCTAGTGGTGGCTGCAGGCAGCAAACATTCCATCTTCAGATCTTTGTCTATGCAAGGGAGTTGGAGATCTGTGTCTGAGAAAACTGCGCTCAAACCACTGTACAGATGAGCTGGCGATTTTGCGTATCAAAGTACATAAAGTGCTAGTCGATGCTGTCTCTAACCGCCATTGAAATTTCACTAACTTGCACTGCAAACTTTTCTTTCATGTTTTATTAGTAATGTTTGTAGGAAACGGCAGTAACATGACAAATACACTTTCTCTTGTGCTGTTCACCTTGGGAAATTTCAAGGGATTGGCTTCTCGCAATACAAATAGCTTCCCCACAAGGAACCTAATCACGTGCCGGAATGCATCATGAAATCAGTCTCAATAGCCTTAGGAATGTCTGATTCAAAAGACCATAATGCATTGCAAAAAAGGAGGAACATGGTATTTCTATCATATATTAATACTATGTTGACCAGAATGCATTACATGTTATTGGCTAATATTGAGATGTAGTGGGGGTTACAATGAGTACAATGTATAGCCAGGCATGTTATAGGTCTGAGAATTAAAAGGCTCTTAATGCATCATGGCAGGTAGTTGTGGCCTCCATGGTAAGGGGTGGGTGGAACCACAATGCAGTGAAGAGTGGAGCCATTTAAGTAGAAAAGAAAAATCTGTAGGATTTGTATGGCTCCCTACATGAGAACTTGAAGGACCAGAATGCATTGCAAGCTATGATGTTTCACACACCTTACACACACAAAACACTAGGACCACAATGTTCAAGCTACTAAGAGATGTCATGTTTCTACTGAGCTTTGCCTACCCTGCTGGACAGGTGCTGAGACCATCTCCATAGCAGTGATGATAATGACTGAGCCAATGGCAATTCGGAGCCGACCGAACCTGCACCTCTTGTCCTTGTATGACTATGTTAACAGGAAAGGAGAGAAGAATCAAGGGTACATATCCAAAATATTGTCCCTCCCAACAAGAGGGGACTAGTCCCACTGAGAGTCTCACTGTGCAGTGTCATAGACTCCCAGTTCACTGAGGGACTGCTTAACTCTTGTTTTGTTGTGCTGTGTAAATGTGTGTACTGTATATATACCGTATGTGTGTTTATATATGGTGTGTAGATATTTGTGTCATGGTGCCTCTGGCCTTACACACAGGGATCTCTCCAATGCTGGGGCTGTGCCTTGAAGATAGGAGAGAGTTGGGGGCAGGATGTTGTCATTCTCCAAGCCCCATGCTTCGGATTCAAGGGATATCCCTGCGTTTTCTCCCCGAAGTCCTTTGAGGGGTATATCCTATACACAGAATGAGAATTGAGAAATCCCTCATTATTTTACATTAAACACCATCAGTGGTCTCTCCTCTCTCTTTTGCCAGGGGCTCTTCTTATCTTGGTCATCCCCACCTTCAGATTGGTCATTAAGGTCCTCATCTGGGCTGGTCATAGAATCCCTTCTTAGTTCACTGGTGCTGCTGCGGGAACTGTCGCCTCTGCTGCGCCCTCTCCTGTTCATGACTGGGCAAGTGTCAGAGGCCTCATCAAGAAGTGGTGTGAGTGAGCTGTCTTCTGGGGAGCAGCCACCAGCAGTCCGACTCTCACTTAGACTCTGTTCACCTTCTTCAGCAAAGACCAATTTGGAGTAGGTCAAGCTAGAAGGCTGATGCTGTGACCTCCCACCTCTCCCTTCGTCTGGCCCGGGTTTCACTTTAATTTCATTGACATCCACACCCGAGTCCAGACTGGCATCATTGCTACGTGTCTTGTCTCCAGCCTGCAGGTCAATATAAGAATGACGCACCAGTGCATTAGAACGTCCATCTAGTGACACAAACCAGGCTCTTGGGTGAGGTTTGACTCCAAGTTCTAAAAGTTTCTTCTCGGTCAGTGCTTGAAGTTCTCCATTCAGTTGTGCCATTGTGGACTCATTAAAAACTACAGGAATGGTGACAGAACCACTCATTTGTGAAGAATGATTACCCCAGTTTTTTCCTTCTTGGTCTTGTGAGGAGCCAGTAGATGCCCCTTGTTGGTAGTTATGAGTTTGCTGAAGTAATTGTTGACGTTGGGCATGATCTTGAGGAGCAAAATGATGAGTATGTAAAACTTGGGTGGATCCTGATTCACTTTCTGTCTGCTCTTCACCTTGTCCGCTAGGATTTTCTTCCGATGATAATCTTACATAATGAGCTGGAATGACTAGTGTGGGCATAGCATGTCTATACCCCCCTTCTTTCATGTGATCAATGGATCCACAAAATATTAGTTGGCCAGGTTGCGTCAAAGATGTAGGGCGTGATAATGGATCTGCAGACTGTGTCATCAAATAATCAGGTGGCTTTGAGTCCCCTATCACATGCTTGAAAGGTGGTGGAAGCGGAGGAGGGGATGGCGGAGGGTCTCTGGTGCCACCTCTACCTCCTCTCCTCCTCTGCTGCCCCTTCCCACCAGTGCCATAGCCTCTTTTCATATCTTCTGAATCCAGTAAGTCACCAGAGCGGGCAGATTTTAATGGGTAATCATCTCGAGGACCTGGTCTTAATGGGAGAGTATCTGTAGAATGTTGAATGGAGGAACGTCCACCAGGCTTACAAAAGTCCTCTCGAGAAGAAAAAGCAGAGCGCAGAACTGGAGTCCTAAGGTCACTGTCAGCAGTAGAGGTGCTGTCCAAGTGGCTGGTACTGATAAGGTTAAGGTGGGAGGTCGAGGTTGCCTGGTCCCGTTTGGGCTCATTGAGGCCAGAGAGCTGCAGCTTGTGATGCTGTTGTCTTGGTTTGAGACATCGCCTCCTGCCAAAAGAATAGATTGTAAGAATATTGCACTAGGACTCAAGTCTCAGTGATAGAAATTGTCTATGAGGAGGTAAGTTCTAGACTTGACCGAAGTGAATTGTTGGATGTCATATATCTTGATTTTTTTCAAAGAATTTAATACTGTGCTGCATAAAAGGGTTGGTACATAAAATGAGAAGGCTTGGACTGGAAGAAAATGTGTGTATGTTAGTGGCTCAGGGTAGTTATTAACAGTACATTCTCAGATTTGGACATCTTACTAGTGAGGTACCGGAGGGGTTACTGTTACTATTGGGGCACCAAAATGGGCAGTATTGGCTCCTATTCTTCTTGTAGAAGAATTGCACAGTATGTATAACATAATTTACACAGAAGAGGACAGTATACTGCTACAGATGGATCTGGAACCATTGGAGGCTTGGGCACAGAAGTGGCAGATGAGGTTTAATACTGATAAATGTAAGGTTATGTACATGGGAAGGAAAAATACATGTCACCAGTACATACCAAGTGGTAAAACACTGGGCAAAACTGACATGGAAAAGGACTTAGAAATTTTTGGGAACCGAAAACTAAGCTGTAGAAACCAATGTCGGGAAGCTGCTGCTAATGCCAATAAATTAATGGGGTGCATCAAAAGAGGAAATACTGTAGTTCTGCCACTTTACAAATCACTAGTCAGACCACACATGGAGTACTGTGTACAGTTCTGGGCTCCTGTAAACAAGGCAGACAGAGCAGAGCTGGAGAAGGTCCAGAGGAGGGCAACTAAAGTAATAACTGGAATGGGTGGACTACAGTACGCAGAAAGATTATCAAAATTAGGGTTATTTAGTTTTTAGTTTTTTTTTTAAAGACTGCTGAGGGGAGATCTCTCCCATCTATTTATACCCAGGACTGTGACAAGGTTTCTAAGGGCAGATAAACTATGGAGTGTCTGCTAGAGAAGGTTGAGATGGTGAACTCATTAAGGGTGCCTTCACATGAGTCAGATTTTGTTACAAAATTTACATGACTGGAAATCAATTCCATTCATCTGAATGGGGTTATTTGGCAACAAGCACATGGATTTCTTCAAACTCCATTTAGGTGAACGGAACTGATGTTTAATCGCAGAAATTTCAACCTAATTTGCCTTGTGTGAAGGCTCCCTTAGAGTTACTAAATTACTGGAGATGGGTATTGAGAAAAATTGGCTTCTACCTCATAATGTTTGGCTGAATCAGGATGGACGTACAGGTCCTAAAATTAGCATATTGTGATAAAGTTCATTATTTTCTGTAATGTACTGATAAACATTAGACTTTCATATATTTTAGATTCATTACACACAACTGAAGTAGTTCAAGCCTTTTATTGTTTTAATATTGATGATTTTGGCATACAGCTCATGAAAACCCAAAATTCCTATCTAAAAAAATTAGCATATCATGAAAAGGTTCTCTAAACGAGCTATTAACCTAATCATCTGAATCAACTAATTAACTCTAAACACCTGCAAAAGATTCCTGAGGCTTTTAAAAACTCCCAGCCTGGTTCATTACTCAAAACCGCAATCATGGGTAAGACTGCCGACCTGACTGCTGTCTAGAAGGCCATCATTGACACCCTCAAGCCAGAGGGTAAGACACAGAAAGAAATTTCTGAACGAATAGGCTGTTCCCAGAGTGCTGTATCAAGGCACCTCAGTGGGAAGTCTGTGGGAAGGAAAAAGTGTGGCAGAAAACGCTGCACAACGAGAAGAGGTGACCGGACCCTGAGGAAGATTGTGGAGAAGGACCGATTCCAGACCTTGGGGGACCTGCGGAAGCAGTGGACTGAGTCTGGAGTAGAAACATCCAGAGCCACCGTGTACAGGCGTGTGCAGGAAATGGGCTACAGGTGCCGCATTCCCCAGGTCAAGCCACTTTTGAACCAGAAACAGCGACAGAAGCGCCTGACCTGGGCTACAGAGAAGCAGCACTGGACTGTTGCTCAGTGGTCCAAAGTACTTTTTTCGGATGAAAGCAAATTTTGCATGTCATTCGGAAATCAAGGTGCCAGAGTCTGGAGGAAGACTGGGAAGAAGGAAATGCCAAAATGCCTGAAGTCCAGTGTCAAGTACCCACAGTCAGTGATGGTCTGGGGTGCCATGTCAGCTGCTGGTGTTGGTCCACTGTGTTTTATCAAGGGCAGGGTCAATGCAGCTAGCGATCAGGAGATTTTGGAGCACTTCATGCTTCCATCTGCTGAAAAGCTTTATGGAGATGAAGATTTCATTTTTCAGCACGACCTGGCACCTGCTCACAGTGCCAAAACCACTGGCAAATGGTTTACTGACCATGGTATTACAGTGCTCAATTGGCCTGCCAACTCTCCTGACCTGAACCCCATAGAGAATCTGTGGGATATTGGGAAGAGAAAGTTGAGAGATGCAAGACCCAACACTCTGGATGAGCTTAAGGCCGCTATCGAAGCATCCTGGGCCTCCATAACACCTCAGCAGTGCCACAGGCTGATTGCCTCCATGCCACGGCGCATTGAAGCAGTCATTTCTGCAAAAGGATTCCCGACCAAGTATTGAGTGCAGAACTGAACATAATTATTTGAAGGTTGACTTTTTTTGTATTAAAAACACTTTTCTTTTATTGGTCGGATGAAATATGCAAATTTTTTTAGATAGGAAATTTGGGTTTTCATGAGCTGTATGCCAAAATCATCAATATTAAAACAATAAAAGGCTTGAACTACTTCAGTTGTGTGTAATGAATCTAAAATATATGAAAGTCTAATGTTTATCAGTACATTACAGAAAATAATGAACTTTATCACAATATGCTAATTTTTTTTTAGAAGGACCTGTATGTCTTTTTTCAATCTTAGGACTCATGAACACGAACGTGTGCTGGCCAGGCATGTGCTGCAGTCTTCAATGCACAGGCACCGGCCGTAGGGCCGCTGCCTGCGGACGCGGACCCATTCAATTGAAAGGGGTCCGCAATCCGCATCGAACGGTCCGCACCGCAAGAAAGTAGTGCATGGACAGAAACCTGTTCCTCCGTTCCGCACCAAACCTCGGGATTGCGGACCCATTCAAGAGACTGGGTCCGCATCTGTGATGTGGGGTGCACACGGCCGGTGCCCATGTATTGCGGACCTGCTGTTTGCGGGCCGCAATACGGCCACGGCCGTGTGCATGAGCCCTTACTAATTATGTAACAAAAACGTGGAGGCAATTAAAAGGAGCATACACTAGTAAATGATTGTGCAGTTGTACAAATCTCCGGACTAGAGAAGGTTCAATAAATATTTATTTGGGAAAAAAACAAATGCCATAAAGAAGATAGAGCTTTTACCTGCAGTAATATATTAACAGGCAAAGTA
Organism: Bufo gargarizans; assembly: GCF_014858855.1. Classification (NCBI taxonomy): domain Eukaryota; kingdom Metazoa; phylum Chordata; class Amphibia; order Anura; family Bufonidae; genus Bufo; species Bufo gargarizans. Next base: position 135,570,844 of record NC_058085.1, read on the forward strand.
GGATTAGGACCAGGAGTGTAAGTGCACCCAGAATAGAGAGCAGGAAGATAGTATGGTACCCAGCGATGTCCACACCACTCATAAGTGACATCATACCTGAGAAAAGAACAAACGGTTCAGAAATGAGATCAATAACCAATCAGATGCAGCTGAAATCCTGATAGAAAATTACCACTGATTCAAATAGGAAATTATACGTAGGAGGTAAAGAGAAAAAGAAGGTCTTACCACGACCTGTAGATGGGATCGCTGCTGCCCAGTAACCCAGTTTTGGGTAGGAAAACGACCAGTACAACTGTTGTCCATCTCTTCGCACCACACCCATACCAGCACGTACCCACAGACCTTAAACAGAAAAAAGTAGCCAGTCAATACAACAAGAAGAAAAAAAATGACATAGACCCAGATGTACTATTCTATCTGTGCCAGAAATCTGTAAAAATCTAGGGTTTCTATATTTTTCCCTTTATGAGCAAAAAGGGGATGGAAGGGACCGAGCAGAAAGTGGAAAAGCGTTGGAGCTTAAGGCTGGTTTCACACGGGCGTTGCGGATTGGGGCCGGATGCGTTCAGGGTGCGTTCAGTGAAACTCGCACTATTTTGCAAGCAAGTTCAGTCAGTTTTGTCTGCGATTGCGTTCAGTTTTTTCCGCGCGGGTGCAATGCGTTTTGATGCGTTTTTCACGCGTGTGTTAAAAAACTGAAGGTTTACAAACAACATCTCTTAGCAACCATCAGGGAAAAACGCATCGCACCCGCACTTGCTTGCGGATGCAAGGCGTTTTTCACGCAGCCCCATTCACTTCTATGGGGCCAGGGCTGCGTAAAAATATAGAACATATTTCACGCAGAATATAGAACATGCTGCGATTTTCACGCAACGCAGAACTGATGCGTGAAAAACAACGCTCATGTACACAGACCCATTGAAATGAATGGGTCAGGATTCTGTGCGGGTGCTATGCGTTCACGTCACGCATTGCACCCGCGCGGAAAACTCGCTCGTGTGAAAGGGACCTAAGATCTGCCATTTTGCACAAAAATTTTGCCACAATTCTGGTGTAAAGATCTGTCTCTTGGTAAGCCAACCAATATTTGGTATAGAGTCAGAGAAAAGTGTCTGTCCCTGCACCACATTTATCATCCAGCCTGAGGCCCTGTGATAAATCTGGTGCAGGTCTAGATGGCCTGTCTAAGCTTACACCATCTATGGGATTAGTAAATCTGGGCCATAGTCATCATAAGGTGAGTTTGTTGGGTGTGACCCAGGAGTTCACATACCGGTCTTTGGCTCAAATTTCCAGGCAGGTATACTGCTGGAAGGTGCGAGACCACTGTCCGAGGGAATGGGAAGAGACAGCTGAGCAGGGCCAGTTAGATGAACTTCAGAACCATTCCCCGTAAAGAGATGGACACTCACTGCAGCAACAGGAAGTAGCTCCACCCAGCTGGAGTTTCCTGGTTGTAAGCACAAGAGAAAGAAGAAGACAATAGCCGAGTGAAGAAAGAACCTAAGCCATCAGTAGTGAATAAAGACTACAAAAGATGCATGAATAGAGGAGGAAATACCAGAAGGTTTCAGTTTATACTTCACTGCCTGGCATCCAGATGAAAAGGACATTTGGGAGGAGCTATGTGAGCACGTCAGTCAGCTGCTCTCACCCAATCAGCATTGCAGGGAGTGTCCTCAGAAATGCTGTTTGGGGCTGTTGACCAACAGAACTCGCTTCCCCATGTCCTTTTAAGCTGGATACCAGGCACCAATCTCTGGTTCTGGGAGTTGAGCATTGGAAGGTCTTAACTGTTTATTGTGTTCCTCTTTTCTGTAGATATAAACTTAACTGCGGAGAAGGAATCAGGCTACACAAGTAGAATGAAGCTTATTTAAAGGCAACCTTGGGAATGGAGGGTGTAAGTAATGTGTGTAGAAAGCCCCTTAAAAAAAAAACAATCTTTTATGGCAATTTAATATCGATGTGACTCTTAATATCTGTGCCCAATGACCACAAAATAACTTCGGAGATAGCAGAGAGCAATCTTTTCTGCTGCTTAATGCCTTATAAGACTCCCCATAGACTGAAAGATTTCAGTATCTGGGCCCTGGATGAGATTATGCTGCAATTATTACTTTGAATCTGTAAAGTGCTGCAGATATGAAGATTCTATAAATAATTAATAATATGAGCATTAAACCATCTCCCTTGGCTCACAATAGGCTTCTTATGGGCAGCATTGTAAATGGCATTCCCAGACATGGCTTCAGAGGAGAAGACTGTACATAGACATGTCCAAATGGTGCTCAACCATAGCAGAATATTGGTTTATGTAAGGGATACAACATCCACTATGATTATGATGGCACCTCCACTAGCTCAATGGAAAGATGTTAACCATAGGCATCATGACGGGTAGCTTTCCAGACCTGCAGAACGCAATATATTCCTTAAGAATTAGCTTACATCTTCCATTTATAGTTCAACCTATATCCTAGTATTGCATACAATATGAAGGATATCATACTCAACATTCCCAGTAATTGGCAACCTATTAGATTTTGGGGATCCCCGTTCCTTAAAAAAAGGATAAAACAATAGATTTAGGGTACAGCCAAATAGGGCAGATTTCCTGCCAAAGAATTTTCTACGATTCCATCGCACAGTCCGCAATGATTCCAAAGCAAAATGTGCATGTGTCACATGTGGATTTGTTATGGCGTGTGCAGCGTGTTTGCCACAGAATTCACCATATGCATTGCAAAGGGTGAACTCTGCTGTGAAAACCCACAGCATAAATTTACACCTTGTAAGGCTACTTGCACATGAGGGTTTTCAATTCCGCTATTGAGATCTATCATGCTTCAGTTTTGTCCCCATTCATTGTCAATGGGGACAAAACTGAACTGAAGGAAACGGAATGCTCCAAAATGCGTTCCATTTGGTTGCGTCCCCATCGTCGACAGAAAAACGCTGCAAGCTGCGTTTTTCTGTCCGCGATGTGGTGCGGAGCAAGACGGATCTGTCCTGGCACACAATGTAAGTCAATGGGGATGGATCTGTTTTTTCTGGCACAATAGAAAACGGATCCGTCCCCCATTGACTTTCAATGGTGTTCAAGACTGATCCGTCATGGCTATAGAAGACATAATACAACCGGATCCGTTCATGACGGATGCATGTGGTTGTATTATTGTAACGGAAACATTTTTTCAGATCTATGACAGATCCGCAAAAAAACGCTAATGTAAAAGTAGCCTAAATTAAAAATCCGCACCCACTAGTTAATGTACTGTGGATTCCGCATTTTATGCAACATGGGTTGTTAATCCCATAAAGGGGTTGTCTCGCTTTAGCAAATGCCACTTATCATATAGAGAAAGTTAATACAAGGCACTTACTTTGCTGGCTGGATTCATTTTTCCATCACATTATACACGGCTCGTTATGACCACCCTGCAATCCATCAGTGGTGGCGGTGCTTGCACACTACAGGAAAAAGTGTTGGCCTTTCTGGTGGCCGGGACCCCAGGAGTTTTCACAGGCCCGTGCTTTTTCCTATAGTGTGCAAGCACTACCACCGCTGATGGATTGCAGGTTGGCCATAACCATGGAAATTAGCAGTGTATAATGTAATGGAAAAATCAATCAAGCCAGCAAAGGAGAATATATGGACAATCACAATACACGGTCAACAGCGACTGCCGCATCTGAGGGCTCAGACAGAGGGAGGCAACAGTAAGAGCCCCCTCAGCCAAATCACAGGGTTTCAATCCATTACTATGACCTTGTAAAGGCTCCGAGTTCTGCCATAGTAAAATACCTACTAAGTCCTGCCTGCAGTAGAGCTTATTAAAATGCCTGTCAAAATCCCATAGACTGCAATAGTATTCTATTGCAGTCTACGGTACAACCAATCACAAGATCACATGTTCAGGTCTTCTAAGGGGAATAACAATTACAGTAAAAATATTTTTGTAAAATATTAAAAACATGCCCTCTGTAGATGGAAATAATAAAACCTTATGGGTGACAGAATATGGCAATGTAAAAAACAACAACATTTTTTAAAGGTTTTACTTTTTTAAAGTACCAAAACATAATAAAAATATATAAAATATAAATTTGGCATTGCCATAATCATACCCACCTGAAGAATAGGGTCATCATGTCATTTTTAGCAAACAGTGAACGCCATAAAAACAAAAAACAAAAATACATAGTGAAAGTGTACTTTCAGTTAACCCCAGAATTATTTTTTTTTCACATTTTTCTCTACAAGATATGGAAAATGAAATGGTGGCATAAAAAATATACAACTTGTCCTGTGGGGAAACAAAAATGAATACACAAAACCAAAATTGGCCCATTCTTTAATGGGACATGAAGTTGCTTCAAGCAGACCATCATGTTAATATCTTCTCGATAGGGTGTGTTGGGCTAGAGGAAATCTAATCTTCAGCATTACAGCAGCACTTGCCACCCTATTTCATTCCTACCCCCATTGCTGGATTCAGGATCGGCTCCAATAAATGCTGGGAATCCTCTCATTTGGTGGAGGTTATTTGCAGTGGTGAGTGAAGAGGACAGTTGGTTATAAGTGGAGGATCGGGGTAAGCGAGCAGACTTTCTCTGGAACTGAACCAAGGGCTGACTGCGGACGCCTGTAAAGATAGACCAGAATTATATATTCATATGATGTCACACACATAATATGGGTGAGGAGCTGAGCGCACTGTCAGGAGTTTTTGCCTATCAATGTCTCTATGTTCTCTCCTTAGTTTAGGCTGGGTTCACAGCAACCATGAAATAGCATACAGTATTTTTTCACAAGCACACGGTATGAGCCCTGCATTCTGTGCATATATTATACCTTCCATCTTTCATATGGGGATTATGTAAAATTGCCAGAATCACAGCATATGCTAATTTAGCAATGTACAAAGGAACAGTTCCTTCAGATCTGCTCCAGTGTCTAGTCTCTGTGCTCCAGACAGTTATATAAAGAGTGAAGTCATTAGGAGCAAACCAGCTGTCAATCCACTTAGCCTGAGCGGCCAGATCTCTACATAATGCACAGAGAGTCCCCAAATAAAAAGGGATCGCATTTATGCATTACAGTGTCAGTAAATACGGGGTTTCCAGTGTCCTGTGTGAGCAGGGCCCCATTATGTCTATAGACCAGTAAAGGGCACACTGGAGACTAGTTTTTAACAGGCACAATGATGATCATGGCATAGAGTGAAAAGGCTTTAAGCTGGTTTGTGCAGTATACAGGCTTCTCTCTTTCCGTGAAGCTTTAGGGTACGTTCCCACAGAACGGAGAAACAGGAGATTTACCGCATGGAACTGCAAGTGGAAAATACACAGGCTTTACAATAGCAGCAAAATGGATGAGACTGTAAGAAATCTCATCCATAGGCCTCATGCACACGACCGTTGTTGTGGTCCGCATCCGAGTCGCTGTTTTTGTAGCTTGGATGCGGACCCATTCACTTCAATGGGGTCTCAAAAGATGCGGACTGCACTCCGTGTGCTGTCCGCATCCGTTGCTCCGTTCCGTGGTCTGGAAGAAAAATATAACCTGTCCTATTCTTGTCTGTAGGCAGTTATATCAATGGCTGTCCGTGCCGTTCCGCAAATGGCGGAACGCACACATACGCCATCCGTGTTTTGCGGATCCGCAATTCGCAGACCGCAAAACACACAACGGTCGTGTGCATGAGGCCATATGCAGTGGAAAAAATCTGTTCAGTAAATTATCCTGGGTGATGATTTTTAATTCCGCAGTAATTATCTTAAGTAAACTTAATAGAAAGTGCAAGTATAAGGCCCCTTTCACACGGGCGAGTATTCCGCGCGGGTGCAATGCGTGAGTTGAAAGCATTGCACCCGCACTGAATCCCGACCCATTCATTTCTATGGGGCTGTTCACATGAGTGGTGATTTTCACGCATAACTTGTGCGTTACGTGAAAATCGCAGCATGCTCTATTTTGTGCGTTTTTCACGTAACGCAGGCCCCATAGAAATGAATGGGGTTGCGTGAAAATCGCAAGCATCCGCAAGCAAGTGCGGATGCAGTGCGATTTTCACGCACGGTTGCTAGGTGATGATCGGGATGGAGACCCGATCATTATTATTTTCCCTTATAACATGGTTATAAGGGAAAATAATAGCATTCTGGATACAGAATGCATAGTAAAATAGCGCTGGAGGGGTTAAAAAAATAATTTAACTCACCTTAGTCCACTTGATCGCGCAGTCCGGCATCTCTTCTGTCTGTCTTCTGTGCTGTGTGCAGGAACAGGACTTGTGGTGTCGTCACTCCGGTCATCACATGATCCATCACATGATCTTTTACCATGGTGATAGTTCATGTGATAGATCATGTGACAGAAGGGAAAATAATACAATCTACAGAACACCGATCCCAAGCCCGAACTTCTGTGAAGAAGTTAAGGTTTGGGTACCAAACATGTTGATTTTTCTCACGCGAGTGCAAAACACATTACAATGTTTTGCACTCGCGCGGGAAAAATCGCTCATATTCCCACAGCACACCCACACCTTTTCCCGCAACGCCCGTCTGAAAGAGGCCTAAGGCTAGGGCTACACGACAACATAGTCTATGGTGTTGCACTGCGACATGCTGCGACTGTGAAAGTCTCAGAAAGATCCATTTGGATGGGTTTTTTGTGGCTGCCGTGTCACAGTCGCAGCATATCGCAGTGCGACACCATAGGTTATAATTAGAAAAATTGTCACACGACATTGGTACGACAAAATGTCGCGCGACAAATGTCGTTGTGTAGCCCTAGCCTAACTCCTTCTGATTTTAATGCGTATTTTTAACAAATTTTCCTGCTGCAGTTTACATTCCATAGGAACGTACAATCAATGCTAGGATAGGCCTTAGTTGGCCAGGGGTTAAAGATGTGCTGTTGGTTTGGGTTTTTTGTAGTTCTATCTCACTGAACCAGATGGGTGACACGGTCAGGTAAGCAGGAGAGTAGCACCATTTCAGGAGGTTCATTAACAAGACTAGACTGCATCACATAACATGGAAGCTACTCTTGCGTTTTATATAACTACTAGACATTAAGCCCATTACAATAACGGGCACTAGGACAGTAGTGCATAAACATTAGTAGGAACAATCTAGATTAAATGGCAAAGGAACTTTACCACACTGACTGGTGGATGTGGCTGAGACTGCTGGCACTGACTGGTGGATGTGGCTGAGACTGCTGGCACTGACTGGTCGCTGTGGCTGAGACTACTGGCACTGGATGGTGGCTGAGATTGCTGGCTGTGGCTAGTGACTGAGACTGCTGGCACTGACTGGTGGCTGCAGGCAGCATGTGGAGCGTGGTGTTCTGATTGGTCGGCGTGCTGGTGCGGGAGCGTGTTATTATTAGGTTTATTCCTGCAGTATAGAAATATTTTGCTAGAGGAAGTTGTGCATTGTGTGTGTGTGTGTGTGTGTATATATATATATATTACTCTTTTTATGAGGCGAGGTAATCAAAAAATGGCTGTTCTGGCACAGTTTTTATTATTTTTATTTTTTTACAATGTTCACCTGACAGAGTAGATAATGTGATATTTTTATAGAGCAGGTCGTAACGATGCGGCGATACCTAATAAGTCAATTTTTTTTATTTTATTTTGGATTTACACAATCACCAGATGGGTTGGATCACATACTATTTTTATAGAGTTATCGATTTATCGATTATCTTAGGAAGGTTCTCATTTTTTGCGGGGTGAGATGACGGTTTGATTGGTACTATTATGGAGCACATTTGACTTTTTGATTGCTTGGCATTACACTTTTTGTGATGTAAGGTGATAAAAAATGGATTTTTTTTTGCCACATATTTTAATTTGTTATGGTGTTCACCAGATGGGTTGGATCACATGCTATTTTTATAGAGCAGGTCATTACAGACATGACGATACCTAATATGTGCAATTTTTAAATTTTATTTAATACAATAAAAGCATGATTGAAAAAAATCATGTTTTTGTGTCTCCATTTTCTGAAAGCCATATACGGTATATACATATATATATATATATATATACATACATACAGTACAGACCAAAAGTTTGGACACACCTTCTCATTCGAAGAGTTTTCTTTATTTCCATGGCCATGAAAATTGTAGATTCACACTGAAGGCATCAAAACTATGAATTAACACATGTGGAATTATATACATAACAAAAAAGTGTGAAACAACTGAAAATATGTCATATTCTAGGTTCTTCAAAGTAGCCACCTTTTGCTTTGATTACTGCTTTGCACACTCTTGGCATTCTCTTGATGAGCTTCAAGAGGTAGTCACCTGAAATGATCTTCCAACAGTCTTGAAGGAGTTCCCAGAGATGCTTAGCACTTGTTGGCCCTTTTGCCTTCACTCTGCGGTCCAGCTCACCCCAAACCATCTCGATTGGGTTCAGGTCCGGTGACTGTGAAGGCCAGGTCATCTGGCGCAGCACCCCATCACTCTCCTTCATGGTCAAATAGTCCTTACACAGCCTGGAGGTGTGTTTGGGGTCATTGTCCTGTTGAAAAATAAATGATGGTCCAACTAAACGCAAACCGGATGGAATAGCATGCTGCTGCAAGATGTTGTGGTAGCCATGCTGGTTCAGTATGCCTTCAATTTTGAATAAATCCCCAACAGTGTCACCAGCAAAGCACCCCCACACCATCACACCTCCTCCTCCATGCTTCACGGTGGGAACCAGGCATGTAGAGTCCATCCATTCACCTTTTGTGCGTCGCACAAAGACACGGTGGTTGGAACCAATGATCTCAAATTTGGACTCATCAGACCAAAGCACAGATTTCCACTGGTCTAATGTCCATTCCTTTTGTTCTTTAGCCTAAACAAGTCTCTTCTGCTTGTTGCCTGTCCTTAGCAGAGGTTTCCTAGCAGATATTCTACCATGAAGGCTTGATTCACACAGTCTCCTCTTAACAGTTGTTCTAGAGATGTGTCTGCTGCTAGAACTCTGTGTGGCATTGACCTGGTCTCTAATCTGAGCTGCTGTTAACCTGTGATTTCTGAGGCTGGTGACTCGGATGAACTTATCCTCCGCAGCAGAGGTGACTCTTGGTCTTCCTTTCCTGGGGCGGTCCGCATGTGAGCCAGTTTCTTTGTAGCGCTTGATGGTTTTTGGGACTGCACTTGGAGACACTTTCATAGTTTTCCCAATTTTTCGGACTGACTGACCTTCATTTCTTAAAGTAATGATGGCCACTCGTTTTTCTTTACTTAGCTGCTTTTTTCTTGCCATAATACAAATTCTAACAGTCTATTCAGTAGGACCACCTGACTTCTCCACAACGCAACTGATGGTCCCAACCCCATTTATAAGGCAAGAAATCCCACTTATTAAACCTGACAGGGCACACCTGTGAAGTGAAAACCATTTCAGGTGACTACCTCTTGAAACTCATCAAGAGAATGCCAAGAGTGTGTAAAGCAGTAATCAAAGCAAAAAGGTGGCTACTTTGAAGAACCTAGAATATGACATATTTTCAGTTGTTTCATACTTTTTTGATAAGTATATAATTCCACATGTGTTAATTCATAGTTTTGATGCCTTCAGTGTGAATCTACAATTTTCATAGTCATGAAAATAAAGAAAACTCTTTGAATGAGAAGGTGTGTCCAAACTTTTGGTCGGTACTGTATACATATATATATATATATATATATATATATATATATATTATCATTTTTTTGTACGATTGACTTATGTAGGAGCTCATTTTTTGTGGGATGAGGTCACGGTATGATTGGTGCTAATTTTGGATAAATATGACTTTTTTAATCACTTTTTATACCATTTTTTGGGAAGTGTGGTGGGCAAAATTGCAATTCCATCATAGTTTTTTTTTTGTGGTGTTCACCATGTGGTAAAAGTAACACGATCCCTTTTAAAGATCAGGTCCTTACAGACGCGGCGATACCAAACATGTCTAATGTTTTTTATTTTTTATTTTTTTTACCAACTATGTGTGTATATAGTAAGGTTTATTTTATTTATTTATTTTTTTTCACTTTTTTTATAAATTTTTTGGACCCAAACCCACTTGATTCTTGAAGATCCAGTGGGTCTGATGGCTTACAATACACTGCAGTACACTATACAGGGAGTGCAGAATTATTAGGCAAGTTGTATTTTTGAGGATTAATTTTATTATTGAACAACAACCATGTTCTCAATGAACCCAAAAAAAACTCATTAATATAAAGCTGAATATTTTTGGAAGTAGTTTTTAGTTTGTTTTTAGTTTTAGCTATTTTAGGGGGATATCTGTGTGTGCAGGTGACTATTACTGTGCATAATTATTAGGCAACTTAACAAAAAACAAATATATACCCATTTCAATTATTTATTTTTACCAGTGAAACCAATATAACATCTCAACATTCACAAATATACATTTCTGACATTCAAAAACAAAACAAAAACAAATCAGTGACCAATATAGCCACCTTTCTTTGCAAGGACACTCAAAAGCCTGCCATCCATGGATTCTGTCAGTGTTTTGATAATGTTCACCATCAACATTGCGTGCAGCAGCAACCACAGCCTCCCAGACACTGTTCAGAGAGGTGTACTGTTTTCTCTCCTTGTAAATCTCACATTTGATGATGGACCACAGGTTCTCAATGGGGTTCAGATCAGGTGAACAAGGAGGCCATGTCATTAGATTTTCTTCTTTTATACCCTTTCTTGCCAGCCACGCTGTGGAGTACTTGTACGCGTGTGATGGAGCATTGTCCTGCCTGAAAATCATGTTTTTCTTGATGGATGCAGACTTCTTCCTGTACCACTGCTTGAAGAAGGTGTCTTCCAGAAACTGGCAGTAGGACTGGGAGTTGAGCTTGACTCCATCCTCAACCCGAAAAGGCCCCACAAGCTCATCTTTGATGATACCAGCCCAAACCAGTACTCCACCTCCACCTTGCTGGCGTCTGAGTCGGACTGGAGCTCTCTGCCCTTTACCAATCCAGCCACGGGCCCATCCATCTGGCCCATCAAGACTCACTTTCATTTCATCAGTCCATAAAACCTTAGAAAAATCAGTCTTGAGATATTTCTTGGCCCAGTCTTGACGTTTCAGCTTGTGTGTCTTGTTCAGTGGTGGTCGTCTTTCAGCCTTTCTTACCTTGGCCATGTCTCTGAGTATTGCACACCTTGTGCTTTTGGGCACTCCAGTGATGTTGCAGCTCTGAAATATGGCCAAACTGGTGGCAAGTGGCATCTTGGCAGCTGCACGCTTGACTTTTCTCAGTTCATGGGCAGTTATTTTGCGCCTTGGTTTTTCCACACGCTTCTTGCGACCCTGTTGACTATTTTGAATAAAACGCTTGATTGTTCGATGATCACGCTTCAGAAGCTTTGCAATTTTAAGAGTGCTGCATCCCTCTGCAAGATATCTCACTATTTTTGACTTTTCTGAGCCTGTCAAGTCCTTCTTTTGACCCATTTTGCCAAAGGAAAGGAAGTTGCCTAATAATTATGCACTCCTGATATAGGGTGTTGATGTCATTAGACCACACCCCTTCTCATTACAGAGATGCACATCACCTAATATGCTTAATTGGTAGTAGGTTTTCGAGCCTATACAGCTTGGAGTAAGACAACATGCATAAAGAGGATGATGTGGTCAAAATACTCATTTGCCTAATAATTCTGCACTCCCTGTATAGTGTACTGCAGTCTATTGAACTTAGGGCTGGGCGATATGGCCTAAAATCTATATCGCAATATAATTTAAAGCATGTGCGATAATGATATATATCGCAATATATTATTTTCTATATTTGGGGGAGGGGGGTTAAACTTTTAATATAATACTGAAAAGAGGGGGAGTGGAAGAGAGGGACTGTGGCCACTGCGCCACCAATGAATATAGTTAATGCTTGAATACAAACGTAGCCCGAGTGTGCCGACCATATCCCATACCCGGCCTCTATGACTGCATGCTGCGATCCACCGCAATTAACCCCTCAGGACCTGAGGGGTTAATTGAGGCGGATCGCAGCGACATAGAGGCCGGGGGCTGGGTATGGGTATGGGTATGGGATATGGCCGGCACACGTAGGCTACGTCTGTATTCAAGTATTAACTATATTTATTGGTGGCGCAGTGGCCACAGTCCCTCCCTTCTACTCCTCTCTGTTCTCACTGGTGGCCAGCGGCAGCTGCAGCTGCACACAGTGGGGATGGAGGGAGCTTAACCCTTCAAGCATCCCTAAGGACCGCGGCATGCAGGGGTGTTGCAAGGGTCTTATAACATCAGGGGCATGAGCCCAAGGCATATGTCTACCCCAAGCCCCCCCCCCCTCGCAAAACTGAGCTCCCCATTCAGTCTATATGCTCAGCGCCCCCTACCCACAGTATATAAACAGCTATCCCACCCACAGTTAAATGCACAGCTCCTCCACCCACAGTATACAGTATATGCACAGTATACAGTATATGCACAGCTCCTCCACCCACAGTATACAGTATCTGCACAGCTCCTCCACCCACAGTATACAGTATCTGCACAGCTCCTCCACCCACAGTATACAGTATCTGCACAGCTCCTTCACCCACAGTATACAGTATCTGCACAGCTCCTCCACCCACAGTATACAGTATATGCACAGCTCCTCCACCCACAGTATACAGTATATGCACAGCTCCTCCACCCACAGTATATGCACAGCTCCTCCTCCCACAGTATACAGTATCTGCACAGCTCCTCCACCCACAGTATACAGTATCTGCACAGCTCCTCCACCCACAGTATACAGTATCTGCACAGCTCTCCCACCCACAGTATACAGTATCTGCACAGCTCTCCCACCCACAGTATACAGTATCTGCACAGCTCCCCCACCCACAGTATACAGTATCTGCACAGCTCCTCCACCCACAGTATACAGTATCTGCACAGCTCCTCCACCCACAGTATACGCACAACTCCTCCACCCACAGTATACAGTATACGCACAGCTCCTCCACCCACAGTATACACACAGCTCCTCCACCCACAGTATACAGTATCTGCACAACTCCTCCATCCACAGTATACAGTATATGCACAACTCCTCCACCCACAGTATACAGTATATGCACAGCTCCTCCTCCCACAGTATACAATATCTGCACAGCTCCTCCACCCACAGTATACAGTATCTGCACAGCTCTCCCACCCACAGTATACAGTATCTGCACAGCTCCTCCACCCACAGTATATAGTATCTGCACAGCTCCTCCACCCACAGTATACAGTATATGCACAGCTCCTCCACCCACAGTATACAGTATATACACAGCTCCTCCACCCACAGTATACAGTATATACACAGCTCCTCCACCCACAGTATACAGTATCTGCACAGCTCCTTCATCCACAGTATACAGTATATGCACAACTCCTCCACCCACAGTATACAGTATATGCACAGCTCCTCCACCCACAGTATAGAGTATCTGCACAGCTCCTCCACCCACAGTATACAGTATCTGCACAGCTCCTCCACCCACAGTATACAGTATATGGACAGCGCCTCCACCCACAGTATACAGTATTTGTGCACAGCTCCTCCACCCACAGTATACAGTATTTGTGCACAGCTCCTCCACCCACAGTATACAGTATATGTGCACAGCTCCTAGAAGCAGTTTATAGTGTAACACACTGATGGGCCCATAAACAGACATGGATGAAAGTGGACTTACACGTAGCTTCCCTGCATTGCTGGCACTTCTCTGTGCTCCTTCACATTGGCAATGGGCAATTTACACATCCCTTTTACTGGTACCAGCACTGGTGGGGACAGGACACAGCAGCTCTGTAATCTGCTTGTCCTGTTTGGGATGCGGTGCTCAGCTGCTAGACCTGCTTAAGGGTACTTTCACACTAGCGGCAGGACGGATCCGAAAGGCTGTTCACCCTGTCGGATCCGTCCTGCCGCTATTTCGACGTGCCACCGGACTGCCGCTTCGTCCCCATTGACTATAATACGGACGGGGCGGAGCTCCGGCGCAGCATGGCAGTGCACGGTTATAGGCCGCTGGACTAGAAAGTCGGACATGCAGTACTTTTAGTCCGGCTGCCTCTCGCCGTGCTGCGCCGGAGCTCCACCCCCCGTCCCCATTATAGTCAGGCGGCAGTCCGGTGGCACGGCGAAATAGCGGCAGGAAGGATCCAACAGGGTGAACAGCCTGTCGGATCCGTCCTGCCGCTAGTGTGAAAGTAGCCTAAGGGCCCAGGATAACTACAGGACGTTCTGCATAGACCCATACTGAGCCACCAGTGCGGGGCTGCTGACTCATTCGCCTACACTAGACTGTCAGTAAATGGAGCTGCTAATTATATGTTTAGTGTGTCTCTTGCTAAACTCATACGGAGCTGCCGCGCAGCTCCACACTGGTGGCTCGGTGCAGGGCAACCGAGAAAGTGCTGGCCAGAGGTTTGGGGCAAAATGCTTGCCGGATCTAGGTGCCTAGCGACGCCCCTGGCAGCATGGAAGGGGTTAAACAGTTATGGAGCGCTGTATCCTGATTGGACGCCCTGCTGCGCATGCCAGGGCAAAACTGGTTACACACACACACAGACACAGCGCACTGACACAGGGAGTTTATTATTATAGATTACTGATATGCAAGATGTAGTACCTGGTGATCCCAGCAGAATCTGCACAACATCTTCATAGAGGATGAGTGTGGCCGGTCGCTCAGGAACCAAGTACAGGCTAACAGAGGCGTACACTGCAATAAAAACATATTAAGTGAGGAAGAGAAGTAAAGAAATGGATGGGTCTAGATGGCTCCATGTAATGGGTAAAGAGGAACTTCTCTTAGGGTTTAGCCTAAAGATGTTTACTCTCCATTGGGGTTCATCAGCAGTGACTTTTCATACTGGTCTGTGAGGCTGAAATCTGTTCTGACCAGTCAAGTGCTTCAAACCCAACAAGTCATTTTATGGACCTTACTTTTAACACAGGAGGCATCATCATGCACAAATAGGACATTTTTCTTAAGGTTTTACCTCAAAGTTAAAACATACATATAACATATATTATATTATATTTTCCTCTCAATTAACCACTTCAGCCCCCCTAGCTTAAACCCCCTTAATGACCAGACCACTTTTTACAATTCTGCACTACACTACTTTCACGGTTTATTGCTCGGTCATACAACTTACCACCCAAATGAATTTTACCTCCTTTTCTTCTCACTAATAGAGCTTTCATTTGGTGGTATTTCATTGCTGCTGACATTTTTACTTTTTTTGATATTAATCGAAATTGACCCAAATTTTTGCAAAAAAAGGACATTTTTCACTTTCACTTTAAATTAAAACTACATTTCTATATAAATTTTTCTCTACATTTATTGTTCTACATGTCTTTGATTCAAAAAAATGCAATAAGTGTATATTTATTGGTTTGGGTAAAAGTTATTTTTTATATATAATTTACAAACTATGGTGCAAAAATGTGAATTTTGACTTTCTGAGAACCTGTCCTGAGATTCTACAATGTCCAGACAGTAGAAACGCCCTACAAATGACCCCATTTCGGAAAGTAGACACCCTAAGGTATTCGCTGATGAGTATAGTGAGTTCATGGAAGTTTTTATTTTTTGTCACAAGTTAGTGGAAAATGATTTATTTTTTTTATTTTTATTTTCTTCTTACAAAGTCTCATATTCCACTAACTTGTGACCAAAAATAAAATTTTACATGAACTCACCATAACCCTCACGGAATACCTTGGGGTGTCTTCTTTCCGAAATGGGGTCACTTGTGGGGTATTTATACTGCCCGGGCATTTTAGGGGCCCTAAAGCGTGAGACGTAGTTTTGAATCCAAATGCTTAAAAATGCCCTGTGAAATCCTGAAAGTACTCATTAGAATTTGGGCCCCTTTGCACATCTTGGCTGCAAAAAAGTGTCACACATGTGGTATCGCCGTACTCAGAAGAAGTAGGGCAATGTGTTTTGGGGTGTATTTTACATATACATATGCTGGGTGAGAGAAATATCTCTCTAAAAGACAAGTTTTCCCATTTTTTTTTATACAAAGTTGTCATTTGATAGAGATATTTCTCTCACCCAGCATGGGTATATGTAAAACTACACCCCAAAACACATTGCCCTACTTCTGCTGAGTACGGCAATACCACATGTGTGGTATCAGGAACCGCCTCTCGCGAGATGCGAATAACAGGGCCTCCGCCAGGACGCAATCCTGCGTGTGGCGGTCTTGGGATGGTTAAACCAAGGAAGTGTTCACCTGGCAGACCCAGATTCATAAATGGGTTTCCACTGAGGCAATGGTGGTATGCTTGATACTACTCCTACTTCCATATGGTGAGCAAGTGGAGCTAAGTCATGGAAACCCAATCCATGCAGCTTACTTTGAGCCTCTCTAAACACACAAGATTTCTGCTTGTGGTGGTCTCATTCTGTTAGATTTTTTGCCTCAACAGGTGTTGTCACATCGTTAAATAGTGCCTTGTGGTCAGACAAGTGACAATGCCATGCTAAAAGTGACCGAGTTCTTCACTATGTAACTAATGTTTGTCTATGGAATCTGTACATTGGGTTTTAGGCATCTAATTGGAGGAACCTTCAGCCAAGTAGCTTATTATTTCAAGATGTTTAGGAAGATGGGAAATATGTAAAAAGTAATATAAAGAGGAGGATTTTTTTGGAGGAGAAGGAAAACACCAGGAGATGGATGAAAGACAATTGTGTCAGAAATTATATGTTTTTTTTTCTTTTTGTGACCTTGGATAAGAGACAGGAAACAAGATACATCCTGCAAGACCGGGAGAGGAAGAGAAAGCAGCAAACAATGGTATAGAGACAATACTCAACATAAAGGATGTCCAAAAAGTCTCATATGGCAAGAAAATGTTGATATAAAGAGCAATGTTCTATATGTAGAGAAACCGCCAATACTTCAAATTGCGGCCTTCATTAGCTTGACAGAAGGTGAGTGAAGACATATGGATCGGTCTACAACCGTTTTGCGCACACACACGCCTTCTCCAGGCCAATCGATGTGTCTTCACCCACCCGTGTAAACCTGCTGTGAAGCAAATAAAGATTGGAATTTGAAGTACTGGTGTGCTTGTGTTTTTCTACATATGGACTATTTAGAAGTTTCTTCTTTTTTCACATTAAATACAAATTGTGGAACTACTAATCTCAGAATGTGAGCTCCTGAACGAGGTTAGGTGCTGCCGGCGTCTTTTCTGCTGTTTGGAATAAAGTAGCAAGGGTCCTATGATTTTAATATGTGCTCTGTTATGAATAAAATAGCGTACTGGAAGCTGAAACATGTATACAACCAATGAACGACTGAGAAGCATGAGGCACAATAAACCCCAGCGAAGTGAGGCACTAAACATAATTTTAGCTCACACTGCCTCCACAGTACTTGCCACATCTACATTAAGGCTAAAGTATATTAAAGGCAAGTAGTGCATAAGTCAGCACTGTGACCACTCCCAGGCACAGCTGTGAATGAGCTTGCCAGGAATTCCACTATATCTGACCAGTGTGGACAGGTGGCAAAATAAGTTTTCCAGTATGAAAACAACAGCAGATGCCAGGCCCCCAGTCCACCCAGGATCCTGGAGAAAGTATTCAAGAACTAAAAGGGTCACACAGGTCAGTTCAGAGGACAGCTTTATGAGCTAGTGGAGAAAGTAGGAGCCTGGGAGACTAGGGTAAAGTGTCTGTCTAGGGAGAGTTGGGATACATTTCGTTACTGTCAAGGCCTGTCTTCTTAACTTTTCCACCAAAAGCGTAAATCTACAAATGACACAATATTAATGGCCTTGTCCTACTGTAAAGAAACCGTCACTATTGGGTGTCTTAATCCCACCAATTTCATTTTCTCTATATGCTATGCTATGGAGCTCATGGTGGAATGGAGTCAGACATTGTACGTCCTCATATACTAGGTTTTTACACTACTATAGAAGCTACAGGTGAAGTCATATGTTTCATACACTATAGCCACATTCATTAGAACTGTTTTTCACAATTCCTGACACTTAATCCTGGTACACATTCCCTTTCTTAATTCATTTAGGATAACTACTAGATTTCAAGAATGTGAAATGTCAGAACAATACTAGAGAAAAAAAAAATGTCAGCTTGTATGCATTTCATCACATTCCCAGTGGCTCAGAAGTTCACATATACCAAGTTGACTGTGCCTTTAAATAGTTTGGAAAATGATGCCATAGCTCCAGAAGCTTCTGGTAGGCTAATTAACATTATTTGAGGTCTACCTGTTGTTGTAATTTAAGGCCTACTTCAACGCCCACTTGACTCTTTACTTGGCATCATGGAAAATTCAAAAGAAATCAACCAAAGACATTAGAAAAAGAATTGTGGACCTTTACAAGACTGTTCATCTTTGAGAGTAAGTTCCAAATGCCTAAAAGTAACAATTTGTTTGTTCAATTGATAATATACAAGTTTAAACACCATGAAATCGTGCAGGCATCATACCGTTCAGGAAGCAAAAGCGACCCGTTTCCTAGAGATGAATGTACTTTGGTGTGAAAAATATAAATCAATCCAAAAACAACAGCAAATGACCTTGTGAATATGCTGGAGAATAGGGGTACAAAAGTATCTACATCAAGAGTAAAATGTGCACTATATCGACATGAAGAAAGAAGAAGAAGCCACTGCTCAAAAAACACCACAAAAAAAACAGGATACAGTTTGCAACTGCACATCTTGACGAAGATCTTAGTATGAAACAATAATGGAACCGTTTCGCCATAATGACTATTGTTATATATGGAGGAAAAAGCGGAAGTCTTGCCAACCACACATCACCATTACAATTGTGAACCACAGGGTCACAGCATCATTGTGTGGGGTGCTGTACTGCATGAGAGACTGGTGCACATCACATAATAGATGGCAAAATTATTTTGAGATATTGAAGCAACATTTCAAGACGTCAGCCAGGAATTTAAAGGTTGCAAGCAAATGGGTCTTCTAAATGGAGGATTACAGCAACCATACTTCCAAACTTGTGGACAAATGGGCAGCTAAGTAAAAGTAACGTAGAGGCCATCACAAAGCCCTGACCTCAATCCCATAGAAAAGTTATGGGCAGAGCTGAAAAAGCACATTATTATAAGGGTATATAGACCAAGCATCAACAAAAAGATGATGGGTATAAGCAATAATACCAATGGGGTAGCAGGATATAACGTTCAATTACTTACACCCACTACTGCCGACAGTACAAAACGGTACCCGTACACTGCAAAGTATGAAAATAAGCAATCATAAATCCACTGTTGCGCTGCCAAATTGGAACACCCCCAGTAGAATGACCCTACTATATAAGCTACCCACCATTATGGTCACGATCCCTGGAGGTTGGATACCGGACAATCACAACACAGTGTACTGCAGGTTAGTCGACTAACCAGCACTGCACATCCTCAATCTGTACAGTTATAACCGGCCTTAGGATTTTAGCTCGCAGGTTGTCACTGTGATAGATTATTGCAGTGGGGGTTCTTGATACAGGCCGTGGTGGGTAGCCTACGTAGTGGTGTCATTCTACAGGGGAGAGGGGGTTCCAATTTGGCAGCGCAACTGTACAGTAGTGAGAAATGAAAAAACATGTGTGATCAAGGAGGACTACAAACCTGACTCAGTTACACCAGTTATTTCAGGAGGGATCAGATAAAATATCATCAACTTACTGAGAAAAGCTTGTAGAAGGCTACCCAAAACATCTGACCCATGTAAAACAATTTAAAAGCAAAGCTAACAAATGATAACCAAGTGTATGTAAACTTTTGGGAAATCATTTATCTCTAGTACTATTCTCACATTTCACATTCTTGTTGTAATATAGTAGTGATTCTACAAGACCCCATACACATTAGGGTATTGTCAGCTGAACCTGGAAAGTTCAGCCAAAGTCTAATGTGTGTGGGAAGCTCCCAACTCTCCCCGAACAGATGATGTCAGATGAGAAAAGGATAGGGTGAAGTGAATATTTTCGTCTGATCCTTTTGTTCTTCCGGGAGATAGGCTGCTGCCAGAAGTGTCTGTCAATGGCTTTCTTCACTCTCCCTACTCAATAAACATACTGTACATGTTCAGCCAAGACAAAGTCGGGAGAGAGTCTGCAGAAATAGCTTATGGTTGAACGATCGTTCAGCCAACAGCTATTAAATGGGCATGACCGCCTTGAGATGGATTAAATTGAGAAACTGATTTTTAATGAATCTGGCTAAGGTGTATGTAAACTTATGACTTCAACGGTACCTGCAGATGGCAATAGAGCTCACTGTGCTGCATACTGCTTTATACAGCTCCCATTAAGGTCAAAAATGGCTTCTCAGTCGATACACTTCTTCTAGTAGTGGCTGCATACAACCAGACTAATATACTTCATCTAGTCAGAAACAAGAGATCCCCTATTCATATATTATTATGAAATTAATCAGCATAAAATCTTGAACCTACTTTTAATAACTAGTCCTAGTCCCTCAGGTGGAGCTCTTGGGGATGACTGAGGCTGATCCCACTTTTTGAAGGTGTTCTATGACTGATGAAGCATTGGCTTCAAATAAATCATAACCACAAGTGCCCTCTCCAAACGCTTAATTGTAACTGGATCACCCTTATCGCCTACTTTATGATCTAAGATAAATAGTTAATAAAACAATCTTCTCAAAAAAATGGGACAATGAAGAGTGATCCCGACATTTACCATGCTGAACCCAAACAGGTACCAGCTTACAGTAATCTGCAAAGGATTTACTTAATCAGTGACCCGGTGATATATTACCCAAAGAATTTCCATTGGAGCACATAACAGAGAACCAGACACAACACACAGATATACACATACATATGGTATGTCTCACAATCCTTACGTGGAAGTCTATCCACCCGCCAGGGCACAGAGTTGGTCACGTAGCCTCTCTTGCTAGCAGTAACAAGAACCCAGGTCCCCAGTCTGTAGCTGATGCCCAGCATGGCCACGCCATCCTGATCGGTGACTCCAGAAGCCAGGCCACTCTGATTCCCAAATATGTCCACCACAGCCGAGGCCAGGGGTGACAGGTCTCCATTCTCGTATACTTGGACTTTTAGGTTGATTTCTGCCAAAGACACATAGGGGCACAGTTGGTTACACCAAGAAAAGCATGTCGTATATTATGAGAATTGTAAAATGAAAGACCAATAATGAGGACACATAGCATAATGCAGAAATTGGTATCAGAAGACAGATGGATATTTCAATCACATTTTTCTAAATGTAGAGCAGAGGTTGCAACTGTCAGCTCGTAAGTGCAATATCTGTGGCCCCACATTGTAGCATGCACATGAGGCAGCAAAGCACGCTCATGATGCTGTGCAATATTGGTGTACTAGTATATATCAGTTTCAGACCCCAGATTCCTAACTTTATGATCAATCCCTGACCTTTTTTATGTGGGCATTATTAACAATTCTAAAGGAATTTTGCTACTTCTGCTTTGTCCTGTTATTATTTATTGAATTAGTTTCATGAGGCTTTCACAGACACAAGGATCTCATTAGTGTTATTAATTTGCTAATTCGCAAATATTTCGAATATACCCTACGTGCAGAATTATTAGGCAAATGAGTATTTTGACCACATCATCCTCTTTATGCATGTTGTCTTACTCCAAGCTGTATAGGCTCGAAAGCCTACTACCAATTAAGCATATTAGGTGATGTGCATCTCTGTAATGAGAAGGGGTGTGGTCTAATGGCATCAACACCCTATATCAGGTGTGCATAATTATTAGGCAACTTCCTTTCCTTTGGCAAAATGGGTCAAAAGAAGGACTTGACAGGCTCAGAAAAGTCAAAAATAGTGAGATATCTTGCAGAGGGATGCAGCACTCTTAAAATTGCAAAGCTTCTGAAGCGTGATCATCGAACAATCAAGCGTTTCATTCAAAATAGTCAACAGGGTCGCAAGAAGCGTGTGGAAAAACCAAGGCGCAAAATAACTGCCCATGAACTGAGAAAAGTCAAGCGTGCAGCTGCCAAGATGCCACTTGCCACCAGTTTGGCCATATTTCAGAGCTGCAATATCACTGGAGTGCCCAAAAGCACAAGGTGTGCAATACTCAGAGACATGGCCAAGGTAAGAAAGGCTGAAAGACGACCACCACTGAACAAGACACACAAGCTGAAACGTCAAGACTGGGCCAAGAAATATCTCAAGACTGATTTTTCTAAGGTTTTATGGACTGATGAAATGAGAGTGAGTCTTGATGGGCCAGATGGCTGGATTGGTAAAGGGCAGAGAGCTCCAGTCCGACTCAGACGCCAGCAAGGTGGAGGTGGAGTACTGGTTTGGGCTGGTATCATCAAAGATGAGCTTGTGGGGCCTTTTTGGGTTGAGGATGGAGTCAAGCTCAACTCCCAGTCCTACTGCCAGTTTCTGGAAGACACCTTCTTCAAGCAGTGGTACAGGAAGAAGTCTGCAAGGTAAGAAAAACATGATTTTCATGCAGGACAATGCTCCATCACACGCGTCCAAGTACTCCACAACGTGGCTGGCAAGAAAGGGTATAAAAGAAGAAAATCTAATGACATGGCCTCCTTGTTCACCTGATCTGAACCCCATTGAGAACCTGTGGTCCACCATCAAATGTGAGATTTACAAGGAGGGAAAACAGTACACCTCTCTGAACAGTGTCTGGGAGGCTGTGGTTGCTGCTGCACGCAATGTTGATGGTGAACAGATCAAAACACTGACAGAATCCATGGATGGCAGGCTTTTGAGTGTCCTTGCAAAGAAAGGTGGCTATGTTGGTCACTGATTTGTTTTTGTTTTGTTTTTGAATGTCAGAAATGTATATTTGTGAATGTTGAGATGTTATATTGGTTTCACTGGTAAAAATAAATAATTGAAATGGGTATATATTTGTTTTTTGTTAAGTTGCCTAATAATTATGTACAGTAATAGTCACCTGCACACACAGATATCCCCCTAAAATAGCTAAAGCTAAAAACAAACTAAAAACTACTTCCAAAAATATTCAGCTTTGATATTAATGAGTTTTTTGGGTTCATTGAGAACATGGTTGTTGTTCAATAATAAAATTAATCCTCAAAAATACAACTTGCCTAATAATTCTGCACTCCCTGTAGTGCTATATATTCGCTATTTCAAATATTCGTCATTTTTTAACATCTGAAAACATGATTCCTCCCTGCTTCTTTCTTGTGGGTCAATGAGTCATTGGCCCACAAGCAACTTAAGCAGAAAGGAATCATGTTTTCATATGGAAAAAAAATGACGAATATTCTAAAAAACAAATATATAGCAATATAGTGAATATATTCGTTATTTAGAATATTCACATTTTTTTTCTAATCTGTACAGTTGTTCGCATACTCATCCCCGACAAGTGTCCCCGTCACCATGGGAACGCCTGTAGGTTCGAAAATAACATCGGATCTAAGTTTACCCTGAGATCGTGAAAACTCAGATCCGATGATATAGTCTAACCCATAGGCATTCCCATGATGACGGGGACGCTTGTCGGGGAGCAGTATGCCAAAGTGGAATAACAGTACACATAAAAAAAAAAGAAAAGAATATTCTAAATAACGAATATATTCGCTATATTGCTATAACTTTGTTTTTCAGAATATTCGTCATATTCGTCATATTCTAAAACAAGAATATATAGCAATATAGCGAATATTCGTAAAATACACATATAGACTGTAATTTAGCTAATATAGTGCTATATTATTTTTTTTTATAGTTAAATTTTTTCCAAAACTGAAGTTCAGAAGAGACAAAAAAAATTTGACTATAAAAAAAAGATTATAGCACTATATTAGCTAAATTACAGTCTATATGTGTATTTTCCGAATATTCGCTATATTGCTATAACTTAGTTTTGTAGAATATTACGAATATTCTAAAAAATGAAGTTATAGCAATATAGCGAATATTGGTAAAATACACATATTAGCCATAGCCAACCAATAGGAAAGTTGCCTTATACACTTAAAAGAAAATCGCAATACGCAAATAATTAAATCGCATATTATTCGCGATAAATAGAATAATGACGAATATTCGATTTCGACGAATATTCAATCGAAATATCGCGAAAGCACATACAAATACTGAGGTGGTCACAGATAGTTCCATCCCTTAATTGCCAACAGCCATATCTAACATAGTAACATAGTACATAAGGCCGAAAAAAGACATTTGTCCATCCAGTTCGGCCTGTCATCCTGCAAGTTGATCCAGAGGAAGGCAAAAAACCCCTGTGAGAAACTCAAACAGTTACAGAAAGAATCTAGCGGAGCAACTTGAAACAATGAATATGGAGATCTATGGAACCATGTGAGGTACAGGGCTGGTTCTAGCCCTGCTAGACGGAGATTATGTTCTATATGATGTCTGCTTTTCATTTCTTTCATCAATCATGGGCTAACCCTGTTAAGCTCCCTCACTTGGCTGCTAAGCAGAGCTGTCAAACCCGAACTTTAGGTTTTTCGGAACCTGGACCCGAACATTTACGTAAAAGTTCGGGTTCGGTGTTAGGTGCTTTCTTGACGCTTTTTGAAAGGCTGCACAGCAGCCAATCAACAAGCGTCGTACTACTTGCCCCAAAAGGCTATCCCAGCCATGCCTACTATTGGCATAGCTGTGATTGGCCAAATGCAGCATGTGACCCAGCCTCTATTTAAGCTGGAGTCACGTAGCGCCGCCCATCACTTTGCTTGGATTAGTGTAGGGAGAGGCTGCAGCTGCTGTGAGGGAGAGATCAGGGAGAAATCTTATCAAGAACTGCTTTTTTTTACTCAGCGATCTACAGCAAATGTGTTTTGTGGGTGCGGTGCACAATTTTTTTAAGCCTGCCCTGAGCCAACTACTGCTGTAAAAGAGTTTTTTTTTACTTCAGTTTGTCAATGTCAATACATAATCGGCAGCCATTTTATGCAACGATAGTGCACCAGCACAGGCTATCTGCATGTCTGCAAGTCCAGAAATACAGCTTTTTGCTTACTGGAGTTAGAAAAAAAACAACAACTTTTTTTCATACAGTGCACATCTAGGATTAGACGTGCATAGGTGACTGTCTCATTTAGGCCAGAAATACATCTTTTTGCTTACTGGGGTGAAAAAACCCTCTAATATACTGCACATCTGGGATTAGACATGCATAAGTGACTGTCACATTTAGGCCAGAAATACAGCTTTTTACTTACTGGGGTGAAAAAACCCTCTAATATACTGCACATCTGGGATTAGACATGCATAAGTGACTGTCACATTTAGGCCAGAAATACGGCTTTTTGGTTACTGGGTGAAAGAAACCTCTAATATACTGCACATCTGGGATAAGACATGCATAAGTGACTGTCACATTAAGGCCAGAAATACAGCTTTTTACTTACTGGGGTGAAAAAACCCTCTAATATACTGCACATCTGGGATTAGACATGCATAAGTGACTGTCACATTTAGGCCAGAAATACGGCTTTTTGGTTACTGGGGTGAAAGAAACCTCTAATATACTGCACATCTGGGATAAGACATGCATAAGTGACTGTCACATTTAGGCCAGAAATACGGCTTTTTGGTTACTGGGGTGAAAAAACCCTCTGATATATACTGCACATCTGGGATTAGACGTGCATAAGTAACTGTCACATTTAGGCCAGAAATACGGCTTTTTGGTTACTGGGGTGAAAAAACCCTCTAATATACTGCACATCTGGGATAAGACATGCATAAGTGACTGTCACATTTAGGCCAGATATACGGCTTTTTGTTTACCGGGGTGAAAAAACCCTCTGATATATACTGCACATCTGGGATTAGACATGCATAAGTGACTGTCACATTTAGGCCAGAAATACAGCTTTTTCGTTACTGGGGTGAAAAAAATCATCTGATATACTGCAGATCTGGGATTAGACGTGCATAAGTGAGTGTCACATTTAGGCCAGAAATACGGCTTTTTGGTTACTGGGGTGAAAAAACCCTCTAATATACTGCACATCTGGGATTAGACGTGCATAAGTGACTGTCACATTTAGGCCAGAAATACAGCTTTTTGGTTACTGGGGTGAAAAAACCCTCTGATATACTGACCATCTGGGATTAGACGTGCATAAGTTACTGTGAAATTTAGGCCACAAATACCGTTGTCATATAGAGTTTAAAAAAATACATTTGAGTGCAATATCCTACATCAGGGTTTTTATTGGCGGTTAATTATTTTTAACAGACTTAACCACTTTTTACTTTGCTTTGTGAACGCTAACTATGAGGCAAACATCTAATAAGGGACGCAGTGGTGGTGTTGGTGGAGCCTCTGGTGCAGGGACGTGGCCATTCTGCCACAGCTACACGTCCTACTGAAACTGCTACCTCAGGTCCCAGTAGCCGCCAGAATCTACAGCGATATTTGGTCAGGCCTAATGCCGTTCTAAGGATGGTAAGGCCTGAACAAGTACAGGCGCTAGTCAATTGGGTGGCCCACAGTGGATCCAGCACGTTCACATTATCTCCCACCCAGTCTTCTGCAGAAAGCGCACAGGTGGCGCCTGAAACCCGTGACCATCAGTCTGTCACATCATCCCCGTGCATATCGGGGAACCTGTCTGAGCCTCAAGTCACGCAGCAGTCTCTTATGCTGTTTGAAGACTCT
Organism: Bufo gargarizans; assembly: GCF_014858855.1. NCBI lineage: Eukaryota > Metazoa > Chordata > Amphibia > Anura > Bufonidae > Bufo > Bufo gargarizans. Next base: position 135,597,602 of record NC_058085.1, read on the forward strand.
GCTGGGAGGGTTCCCCAAGGGCATCCACCTAGCCCTTCCCCAGGGGTGGAAGACATAGAATGCACTGATGCACAACCACTTATGTTTCCTGATGAGGACATAGGAATACCACCTCAGCACGTCTCTGATGATGACGAAACACAGGTGCCAACTGCTGCGTCTTTCTCCAGTGTGCAGACCGAAAAGGAGGTCAGGGAGGAAGACTGGGTGGAAGATGATACAGGGGACAATGAGGTCCTAGACCCCACATGGAATGAAGGTCGTGCCACTGACTTTCAGAGTTCGGAGGAAGAGGCAGTGGTGAGACCAAGCCAACAGCGTAGCAAAAGCGGGAGTAGGGTGAAAAAGCAGAGCAGCCGTCGGCAAAACAGTTCGCCTGCTACTGGCCACCGTCACCAGGGACCGAGCACACCAAAGGCAGCTTCAAGGAGTTCCCTGGCATGGCACTTCTTCACACAATGTGCTGACGACAAGACCCGAGTGGTTTTCACGCTGTGCCTGGCATTAACGTTCTGAACCTTAGCACAACCTGCATGACCAGGCAGCTACATGCGAGACACGGGCTGCAGTGGAGTAAGCACCTTCAAAACCAAGAAAGGGCTCAGGCCTCTCCTGCTCCTTCTTCTGCTGCTGCCTCGGCCTCTTCCTCTGCCTCTGGAGGAATGTTGGCACCTGACGCCCAGCAAACAGGGGATGTGCCACCAATAACACCACCTCCGTCACCAAGCATCTCCACCATGTCACACGGAAGCGTTCAGCTCTCCATCTCACAAACCTTTGAGAGAAAGTGTAAAGTCCCACCTAGCCACCCTCGATTCCTGGCCCTGAATGCCAGCATTTCTCAACTACTGGCCTTTGAAATGCTGTCATTCAGGCTGGTGGAGACAGACAGCTTCAAACAGCTCATGTCGCTTGCTGTCCCACAGTACGTTGTTCCCAGCCGCCACTACTTCTCCAGGAGAACCATGCCCTCCCTGCACAACCAAGTATCGGATAAAATCAAGTGTGCACTGCGCAACGCCATCTGTGGCAAGGTCCACCTAACCACAGATACGTGGACCAGTAAGCACGGCCAGGGACGCTATATCTCCCTAACTGCACACTGGGCAAATGTAGTGGCGGCTGGGCCCCAGGCGGAGAGCTGTTTGGCGCACGTCCTTCCGCCGCCAAGGATTGCAGGGCATCATTCTTTGCCTCCTGTTGCCTACTCTTCCTACTCGGCTTCCTCCTCCTCTTCTACCACCTCCTCATCCGGTCAGCGACAGACCTTCACCACCAACTTCAGCACAGCCAGGGGTAAACATCAGCAGGCCGTTCTGAAACTGATGTGTTTGGGGGACAGACCCCACACCACGCAGGAGTTTTGGCGGGGTAAAGAACAACAGACCGACCAGTGGATGCTGCCAGTCAGCCTCAAGCCCGGCCTGGTTGTGTGCGATAATGGGCAAAATCTCGTTGCAGCTCTGGGACTAGCCAATTTGACGCACATCTCTTGCCTGGCGCATGTGCTGAATTTGTTGGTGCAGAAATTCATTCACAACTACCCTGACATGTCAGAGCTGCTGCGTAAAGTGCGGGCTGTCTGTGCGCGCTTCCGGCGTTCTCATCCTGCCGCCGCTTGGCTGTCTGCTCTACAGCGTAACTTCGGCCTTCCCGCTCACTGCCTCATATGCGACATGCCCACTAGGTGGAACTCCACCGTGCACATGCTGGAGAGACTGTGCGAGCAGCAGCAGGCCATAGTGGAGTTTCAGCTGCAGCACGCACGGGTCAGTCGCACTGTGGAACAGCACCACTTCACCACCAATGACTGGGCCTCCATGCGAGACCTGTGTGCCCTGTTGCGCTGTTTCAAGTACTCCACCAACATGGCCAGTGGCGATGACGCCGTTATCAGCGTTACTATACCACTTCTATGTCTCCTTGAGAAAACACTTAGGGCAATGATGGAAGAGGATGTGGCCCAGGACGAGGAGGAGGAAGAGGGGTCATCTCTAACACTTTCAGGCCAGTCTTTTAGAAGTGGCTCAGAAAGAGGATTTTTGCAACAGCAGAGGCCAGATTCAAAGCAGAGGCTGGGGGGATACGGAGGACACAGACAATACGCCTCCCACAGAGGACAGCTTGTCCTTACCTCTGGGCAGCCTGGCACACATGAGCGACTACATGCTGCAGTGCCTGCGCAACGACAGCAGAGTTGCCCACATTTTAACTTGTGCTGACTACTGGGTGGCCACCCTGCTGGATCCCCATTACAAAGACAATGTGCCGTCCTTAATTCCCTCACTGGAGTGTGATCGAAAGATGCGCGACTACAGGCGCACGCTGGTAGACGCGCTTCTGAGAGCATTCCCGACTGACGCCGGGGGACAAGTGGAAGCACATGGAGAAGGCAGGGGAGGAGGAAGAGGTCGCCAACGCAGCTCTGTCAGCGCCAGCACCTCAGAAGGCAGGGTTAGCATGGCCGACATGTGGAAAAGCTTTGTCACCTCGCCGCAACAACCGGCCCCGACTGCTGATATGGAGCGTGTAAGCAGGAGGCAGCATTTGAAAAACATGGTGGAACAGTACCTGTGTACACGCCTATACGTACTGACTGATGGTTCTGCCCCATTCAACTTCTGGGTCTCCAAATTGTCCACATGGCCAGAGCTTGCCCTGTATGCCTTGGAGGTGCTGGCCTGCCCTGCAGTCGGTGTACTCTCTGAACGTGTATTTAGCACGGCAGGAGGCGTCATTACGGACAGACGCAGCCGCCTGTCCACAGCCAACGTGGACAAGCCCACGTTCATTAAAATGAACCTGGCTTGGATCCCTCAGGACTTGTCTGTACCTTGTGCAGAATAGACAGTTCTAACAGCCTCAACCATCCATCCTTGTACTCAAGTGCACTTATTCCTTTTTATTTTTTTTTATATGTCCCAATATTTTGGGGGATACCCCTATGTAAAAATGCTAAATAACACAGATCTGTGTTGGCTACCTATTCCTCCTTCGCCGTCGCTTCCACCTAGACCACCACGTGAGCCTACACGGCCACATCGACCCATTCACCGCCTCCTCAACCTCTTCCTCCTACACCATTCCTAATTTTTATTTTTTAAGGTCTTTTATGTTTTTTTTATTCATTTCCCTATCCACATTTGTTAAGCACATTTTGCTGCCTTTTGCAGCCCTCTAGCTCTTTCCATGACATTTTTACAGCCATTTTAGTGCTCAAAAGTTCGGTTCCCCATTGACTTCAATGGGGCTGGGGTTCGGGTTCGGGGTCAAGTTCGGGTCCCCAACCCGAATTTTTTTTTCAAGTTCAGCCGAACCTGCCAAACCTGAGCATCCAGGTGTCCGCTCAACTCTACTGCTAATGTACCTCCCATAGTCTAATGACCAGATATTTACAGCCGTCTGCTCCAAATAGAAGATGATGGACGTTGAATGTAATTTGTGGTCCTTGAATGGAGGAGGCCCCAATAACGTCCTAGTAAACCACCACTGACAGCAAGCACAAAAGCAATAAGAAAGTCTTTCATTCACTTTCCCCAGCATGCCACAATAATGTCTATGCTGAACTCATCAACTTTCTTCTCATGTTCTTCTAATCCTTGCCGTGTCTGTGCTGCCACAAAGTGAGGAAAAAATGTCTATAAAGACTGAACCATGTAGGTCTGCATTAGACCAAGAATCAAAGTGTTTCATTTGCTGTTCTGTGGGACATCACAGAAACGAATCAGCTCTCTAAATAATAAGTAACATACACAGTACATATAAATATGATAATACTGAAAGCAAGTCTATGGTCACAATAGTTAAAATTACCCATATAATCTAGCAGTGGTCTGTGAAAGGCTAACTAAACACAATTCTACAGGGGTGGTCTATATTACTCATCTGGACTCAAACAATTTCCTTCAAATGGCCTAAAGCAATACTCACAGTAATCACCATGAGCAGCAAGCTGAAAATCTACAAGTGAGAGAGTACAGCATATAATAATTCACAATGCTATTTCGCAGTATCACTTGTCCATAATTAAATATCCCACTCCTTCTATCTCCTCCTATTACTCCATATGACCTCAACCTATATCTTATCCCTTAGCTCAAAACAAATCCCTATATCTCCTCCTATTACTCCATATAACCTCTACCTATATGTCCTCCTATTGCTCCATATATCCCCTCCCTATATCTTCTCCTATTACTCCATATAACCTCTCTGTATATCTCATCCTATAATTCCATGTAATGTATCCCTATATCTCTTCCTATTACTCCATATAACATATCCCTGCCTGTGCGAACCGGCCATGACAGCCCCCCTGCCCGGTGACAATAGACTCGCATCCTGACAGAACCCCCCCACACACCCACAGTAGATACTTTCACCCTGTCGCCCTCTCTCCTGATTGGTACTGATACCCTGGGACTTACTGATTGCATTCCCTCAGATGATCACAGGTTGTGTTTGCATTCTTTAAGGTTACTCTAAGATGTGTCCTGTAATGAAACCGCCAGGGTCTATAGATGAGATCTATAGGTGTATGTGGGCATTTCTCCCCACTAACAACCCTTCAGAGCTGCCGCAAACATTGGCTTTGCATTGCCTGTAAGGAGCGGGAGAGAGCTGATGGCTCAGGGGGAGTGGAGCTGAAGGCACTGGGGTGGGGGAGAGCTGAAGGCACTGGGGGAACGGAGCTGATGGCACAGGTGGGGGAGAGCTGAAGGCACTGGGGTGGGGGAGAGCTGATGGCACTGGGGGAACGGCACTATTGGCACTGGGGGGAACTGATACACTTGGGCTGATTGCACAGGGGGAACGAAGGGTGTTGGGGACTGATGACAGGGGGTCTGATGAGTTTTTATAAAGGAAAACAGTCTATTAAATCAATTTTCTTATTAGATTACTCAATGAATTGTAAAAAATAATCGTTAGAATAATCAATTACTAAAATAATTGTTTACTGCAGCCCTAATATAAACTCCCTATATCTTTTCCTATTACTCCACGTAACCTCTCCCTATTTCTCCTCCTATTACTCCATATAACCTCTCCCTATATCTCCTCCTATTACTCCATATAACCTCTCCCTATATCTCCTCCTATTACTCCATATCACCTCTCCCTATATCTCCTCCTATTACTCCATACAACCTCTCCCTATATCTCCTCCTATTACTCCATATAACCTCTCCCTATATCTCCTCCTATTACTCCATATAACCTCTCCCTATATCTCCTCCTATTACTCCATATAACCTCTCCCTATATCTCCTCCTATTACTCCATATAACCTCTCCCTATATCTCCTCCTATTACTCCATATAACCTCTCCTATATCTCCTCCTATTACTCAATATAATCTGTCTCTATATATCCTCCTATTACTCCATATAGCCTTGCCTTATATCTCCTCCTATTACTCCATATAACCTCTCTCTATATCTCCTCCTATTACTCTATATATCCTCTCCCTATATCTCCTCCTATTACTCCATATAACCTCTCCCTATATCTCCTCCTATTGCTCTATATAACCTCTCCCTATATCTCCTCCTATTGCTCTATATAACCTCTCCCTATATCTCCTCCTATTGCTCCATATAATCTCTCCCTATAGCTCCCCCTATTGCTCCATATAGCCTCTCCCTATGTCTCCTCCTATTACTCCATATGGCCTCTCCCTATTGCTCCATATATTGATACTAGCAATAAGAAGCTATCTTTATCTCTAGTGCCTTCTTCCTGTATGTATTATTTCTTTTTAGTTTCTGTTTGTTGGGTAGCGTGACAAGGTGACAGGTCTTGGGACAGTCTCCCAGTACTCAGTGGTTGTGAAAGGGATGGCAGTCAAGCTTCCGTTGTCCTGGTAACAACCTCATTTACATCCGCTTGGCTAACAAATGGGCATAGAAATGAAGAAGGAGGAAATGAAGAAGAGACCCAACATTATTGACGACCAAAAGAGCCAAACTAAACACCAGTAGTTCTGACATTGATGCAGAGACATGGCAAGTCTGTCCAAGGACTGAGGAGCAGGCAAGTATCATATCATAAGTATCTATAAGTATTGGTTGGCTACTACATCACAGGTCTGAGTTACATTAAAGTTACATTCTTTTCACCCAGGCAGCACCCTAATGTTGGCATCGGAACATCTCATGCTCCGATGCTCTCCCTTGCCCTGCGCAGCATCGCGCAGGGCACGGGCTCTTTTGTTTACAATAACACACTGCTGGGCGGAAGCTTCCTCCCGGCATTGTATTTGGTGACGTCACCGGCTCAGATGGGCATGCTTGTGAACTTATGTGATTTTAAACGCGATTTGTGATTTCTATTTTGTAAGTATATTAAAACAAGCGTGAATTATACCAGTCTGGCGGTGGTTCACTATGTCAAGTTTTCTTGAATAACATCTAGGAAAAAAGAGAATCCTTGACTGTGGGAAAAGCCCGTACCTTGGATCCAGTGATCGACCATATTGAAGGAACTTTCTCTGCATACCTTTTTCATTACCATCTTTCCTATGGATGGCTAGGAGCTGCGCAGTCTCTTCTATGAAATTCAGGACTAAGTGTGAATGTGACCCTACCTCACCATAGACCAGCTGCGCTCCAAACAAGATTGTGGTTTGAGACTTTTTTCTTTTGATTTTTGAATCATTTTATTTGTGCATATTCTGAGAGCCGGTGACGTCACCGGGCTTCCTGGCAGCCCCATGGAGAGCCCCGGTACATCACCAGAACTCCAGAAAATGGCTTTGCCCTGCGCAATTTAGCGCAGGGCAAAGAAGAGCATCGGAGCATGAACTACTATGATGCTCATGTCACAGGTGGCTGCCAGGGTGAAAATGGAGGGATGTCCTGGTTCAGCTCTGAACCTGGACAACCCCCTTAACACCAGTTGCATTACAGTGACTTGACAAACTGAGTCAATGAAATATTTTGCACTAAAACACCAAGACAGTACATTTTTACATATGTCCTGGTGGATGAGGGGGAACTAAAGTTTCTGCATCTCAATCAAGCAATCTTCAGATCACAGAAGTCTTGTGTATAGCAGGCTGCTGTAGGCGACTTATCACTTATTTCAAAAGCATAAAACAGAACGTGACATAGGATCTATCTTGGTGTAAAGTCTTAGGGTACTTTCATACTAGCGTTAAAGTTTTCCGGTATTGAGTTCCGTCATAGGGGCTCAATACTGGAAAAAAAGCTTCAGTTTTAGGCTACTTTCACACTGGCGTTTCTGGGTCCGCCTGTGAGATCCGTTTCAGGGCTCTCACAAGATGCCCAAAACAGATCAGTTCAGCCCAAATGCATTCTGAATGGATAAGGATCCGTTCAGAATGCATCAATTTGGCTGCGCTTGGTCTCCGTTGCGTTTTTTAGACGGTCACTAAAAGGCAGCTTGCAGCATTTTTGTGACCGTCTGCCTATGCGGAGCCTAACGGATCCGTCTAAACTAATAATGTAAGTCAATGGGGACGGATTCGTTTTTCACTGACACAATATGGTGCAATTGAAAACGGATCCGTCCCCAATTGACTTTCAATGTAAGTCAAGACGGATCCATTTTGACTTAGACTTTTTTTGAATGAATAATGCATACGGATCAGTTATTAACGGATACAAGCGTTTGCATTATTTGGGCGAATCCGTCTGTGCAGATACTAGACGGATCCGCACAAAACGCGAGTGTGAAAGTAGCCTTATCCTAATGCATTCTGAATGGAAAGGAATCCGTTAAGTATGCATCAGGATGTCTTCAGTTCAGTCACTTTTACAGTATTTGGCCGGAGAAAATACCGCAGCATCCTGCAGTATTTTCTCCGGCCAAAATTCTGGAAAACTTGCCGAAATGCTGGATCTGGCATTAATTTCCATTGGAATGTATTAATGCCGGATCCGGTACCAAGTGTTCTGGAAAAATGGATCCGGTTTCCCGGTCTGCGCATGCACAGACCTTTAAAAATGTGAAAAAAATTAATACCGGATCCGTTTTTCCGGATGACACCGGAGAATCGGATCTGGTATTTCAATGCATTTGTCGGACGGATCCGCAAACAAATGTTATCCGTTGCACACGGATTTCCGAATCTGGCAGGCAGTTCAGGCAACGGAACTGCCTGCCGGATTCCTCTAACGCTAGTGTGAAAGTACCCTTAAAGGAACACTCCATATAAAATAGAGGAGATTTAGGAATACAGTTTAGTAATTATCACAGTGGCTGATGCTGGATGAAAAGACTGGCACACCATTACACTGTCTATTCTAACTACGGTATATACTATATTAGTTGGCTTACTTTATGCCAGAATTTTGCTGAAAAATATGTCTGAAAGTTTGGCGCATGTCGTTGGCACATCGAATGTCAAGCAAACAAAAAAAAATGTGTAAAACACTTAAAGAGAATCGGTCACATTAAACATGGTGTCTGAGCTGCAGACTGCTGGTTTTAGAGCAGGAGGAACTGAGCAGATTCATATATAAAAGTTTGTTGGAAAAAATTTATTATCATACTTTCCAACTTTTAAAAAACATAAGAAGGGAAAATAACATGTCTCTAAGGCTACTTTCACACTAGCGTTCGGCTGTCCGCTTGTGAGCTCCGTTTGAAGGGGCTCACAAGCGCCCTGAACGCATCCGTCCAGCCCTAATGCATTCTGAGTGGACGCAGATCCGCTCAGAATGCATCAGTCTGGCAGCGTTTGGGCTCCGCTCCACTCAGCAGGCGGACACAGCGTTCGGGTGTCCGCCTGGCCGTGCGGAGGCAAGCGGATCCGTCCAGACTTACAATGTAAGTCAATGGGGACGGATCCGTTTGAATATGACACACTATGGCTCAATTTTCAAACAGTCTGAGGCTACTTTGACACTTAGAAATTTTTTAACAATATAATGCAGACGGATCCGTTCTGAACGGAGCCACCGTCTGCATTATATGAGCAGATCCGTCTCAGACGGATCCGCTCTGAACGCAAGTGTGAAAGTATCCTTACTCTTCCCAATCTATACACACCCAATCCCACCCAGTCCGCTTAGTGCCCCCACACAGTAATTATTCTCCCTACACAGTAGTTATGCTCCCATCACAGTAATGTTAACAAAATTAAAAATAATAATACTCACCTAGACCTGTTCCCCTGATGCACAAAGAACATCATGTTCTCCCCAGCAGCAAACGTGATGTGGTGATGTCATTGCGTCTGCTGAGCTGAAGAGGGGATAGGTTGATTCCCCAGCTGGGCAGCTGTGCGTTCAACGATATCTGCATCCTTGGAACATAGATACAGTTGAATTTGGGACATAGCTCAGCCATCCCCGTACCACGAGAGAGCTGCTGAAATATGAGACTGTCCTGCCTCATCTGGGACTTTTAGGAGTTATGTCATTATAACCCATATTTCATTCATTAAAAATCCTACTTGTTCTGGACATTGCAGTCAATGAGGCGGTCCTGTCAGTGATTGACAGCTCTCTCTGTATACACAGTCATAGAGAGAAGGCTGTCAATCACTGATAGGACCGCCTCCTTGATGTCAAAGCCCGATATGAGCAGGAATATAAATGTATAAATGACAAGTTATACTCACTCTTTGGCCTCATGCACACGACAGTTTTTTTTCACGGTCCGCAAAAACGGGGTCCGTGATCCGTGACCGTTTTTTCGTCCGTGGGTCTTCCTTGATTTTTGGAGGATCCACGGACATGAAAAAAAAAGTTGTTTTGGTGTCTGCCTGGCCGTGCGGAGCCAAACGGATCCGTCCTGAATTACAATGCAAGTCAATGGGGACGGATCCGTTTGATGTTGACACAATATGGTGCCATTTCAAACGGATCCGTCCCCATTGACTTTTGACTTTCAATGTAAAGTCTGGAGTTCTTTTATACCATCGGATTGGAGTTTTCTCCAATCCGATGGTATATTTTAACTTGAAGCGTCCCCATCACCATGGGAACGCCTCTATGTTAGAATATACTGTCGGATATGAGCTACTTCGTGAACCTCAGATCCGACAGTATATTCTAACACAGAGGCGTTCCCATGGTGATGGGGACGCTTCAGGTTAGAATACACTACAAACTTTGTACAAGACTGCCCCCTGCTGCCTGGTAGCACCCGATCTCTTACAGGGGGATATGATAGCACAATTAACCCCTTCAGGTGCGGCACCTAAAGGGGTTAATTGTGCTATCATATTCCCCAGTAAGAGATCAGGGCTGCCAGGCAGCAGGGGGCAGACCCCCCCCCCCTCCCCAGTTTGAATATCGTTGGTGGCACAGTGTGCGCCCACCATCGCCCCCCCTCCCTCCCTCTATTGTAATAAATCGTTGGTGGCACAGTGTGCCCCCACCATCGCCCCCCCTCCCTCCCTCTATTGTATTAAATCGTTGGTGGCACAGTGTGCCAACCACCATCGGCCCCCCTCCCTCCCTCTATTGTATTAAATCGTTGGTGGCACAGTGTGCCAACCACCATCGCCCCCCCCCCTATAGCAGTAACATTGGCGGCAGTGTGCCGCCTCCCATTCCCCCCCCCCCCCATCATTGGTGGCAGCGGAGTTCCGATCGGAGTCCCAGTTTAATCGCTGGGGCTCCGATCGGTAACCATGGCAACCGGGACGCTACTGCAGCCCTGGTTGCCATGATTACTTAGCAATAGTACAACAGTAGAAGATTCATACTTACCTGCTTGCTGCTGCGATGTCTGTGACCGGCCGGGAGCTCCTCCTACTGGTAAGTGAAAGGTCTGTGCGGCGCATTGCTAAAGAACTGTCACTTACCAGTAGGAGGAGCTCCCGGCCGGACACAGACATCGCAGCAGCAAGCAGGTAAGTATGAATCTTCTACTGTTGTACTATTGCTAAGTAACCATGGCAACCAGGGCTGCAGTAGCTTCCTGGTTGCCATGGTTACCGATCGGAGCCCCAGCGATTAAACTGGGACTCCGATCGGAACTCCGCTGCCACCAATGATGGGGGGGGGGGAATGGGAGACCGCACACTGCCACCAATGTTACTGCTATAGAGGGAGGGGGGGGGCGATGGTGGTTGGCACACTGTGCCACCAACGATTTAATACAATAGAGGGAGGGAGGGGGGCCGATGGTGGTTGGCACACTGTGCCACCAACGATTTAATACAATAGAGGGAGGGAGGGGGGGCGATGGTGGGGGCACACTGTGCCACCAACGATTTATTACAATAGAGGGAGGGAGGGGGGGGCGATGGTGGGCGCACACTGTGCCACCAACGATATTCAAACTGGGGAGGGGGGGGGGTCTGCCCCCTGCTGCCTGGCAGCCCTGATCTCTTACAGGGGAATATGATAGTACAATTAACCCCTTTAGGTGCCGCACCTGAAGGGGTTAATTGTGCTATCATATCCCCCTGTAAGAGATCGGGTGCTGCCAGGCAGCAGGGGGCAGTCTTGTACAAAGTTTGCAGTGTATTCTAACTAGAAGCGTCCCCATCACCATGGGAACGCTTCTGTGTTAGAATATACTGTCGGAAATGAGTTTTCAAGAAGTGAAAACTTAGATCAGAAAAAGCTTTTATGCAGACGGATCTTCGGATCCGTCTGTATGAAAGCAACCTACGGCCACGGATCACGGACACGGATGCCAATCTTGTGTGCATCCGTGTTCTTTCACGGACCCATTGACTTGAATGGGTCCGTGAACCGTTGTCCGTCAAAAAAATAGGACAGGTCATATTTTTTTGATGGACAGGATACACGGATCACGGCCTCGGCTGCAAAACGGTGCATTTTCCGATTTTTCCACGGACCCATTGAAAGTCAATGGGTCCGCGAAAAAAAACGGAAAACGGCACAACGGCCACGGATGCACACAACGGTCGTGTGCATGAGGCCTTTTCCCATAAAATTATATATCATTCTGCTCAGCTCCTCTTGCTCTATTACATACGGCTGACAGATTACTCTCCATTCTTATAGTGACAGGTTTCCTTTGATAAACCAGGTCCAAAATATGTACTGCATTTTGGGTGCATCCACAAGGAACTGATACATTGTGGATTTGCATGCGGCAGATCTGCAGTGTTTTACAGTACAAGCAAAAAAAACAAACGGTTACTTGCGCCGCTATGTGCGATTTAGCCCCGCTCCTGCCAGGTCTAAAATTGTGGGAGTGGAGTGGACGGGGAAGGGCTGGCAGGCCCGTCTCATTCAACATTTTCTACGCCTTTTTTTTAGATGTAGAAAAAGGTCTAGATGTAAGACCACTCAGAAGCGGTCTTACGTTAAGAACTGGCGCTGGATGCGCCAACATTATGGGGAGGCCTGCGCCTCTTCATAACTTAAGTGAATCTACCGCCAGTTTAGGGTTTTATTAAGATCAATGTCTAAAACACCGGCCTTAATAAATGTGCCCCTAAATCCGCAGTGTGTCAGATTCTGCTGCAGATTACCACCTCAGATTTCACCCTTTGAAAATTTGCATGTAAAATAGCCTATGTGGCCATACCCTACGACTAGTGAATCTCCCCAAATGTGTTATACCTAGTGCAGAGCCTGAAGGAGTGTGGACTTCCCTCTGTGGTTTTCTTTGTCACACCCCGCCCCTTCGGGCCCTGCATTAGGCATAACAGTTTGTTTTGGCCATATTGTTCCTTTACTGTAATTGAAGATAGAAATCTATCCTGTGGACAACAAGAGACATAATAGTAAAAGCTTAAAAGCTATAGATATCTTGGTAATTTCCCAGAAGTCCTGTTGATATATAGTGTTGAGCGCGAATATTCGAAAAGCAAATTTTTATCGCGAATATCGGCATTTTGAGAATTCACTAATATTTAGAATATAGAGCTATATATTCGTAATGACGAATATTCTTTTTTTTTTTTACCACAGTACACATCAGGTGATCATCCCTCCTATCTTCTAGCTTGTGGGCCAATGAGAAGGCTTTGTCACAGCTTAGCAACATCCCTACCAACCAATAGAAAAGCTGCCTACCCCTTACTATATAAGAACCTCCCCAGCAGCCATTTTCTAAAGTTTATTGCAGTTATGAAAGAGACAGCAATGTCATTGCTGTGCTCTATGATTTCTTATATTACATTAGACAGTTAACTTATATAGATAATTCAGATAGTTAGGGGGAGATACTCATTGTAGGTCAGATTGCTCTATAGTGTAGCTGTCCATACATACATGCTACAGACATAGTGCTGTGATGTCACAAGTTGCACGTATTGCAAAAAAAATATGCGCATCATTAAATGCAATCGCAATTATATTGGAGCACTCTATATGCATATAAAGCTATTCTAATGTTCTGCCGTGCCAACCATTTTCTCCAGTCTCAGGAAACTTCGAGCAGCTTGGAAAATGTAGCAAAAGTGACCTACGCCTGTATTTTGCACGCATTACGCGAATATTACAATGCCGATTTTCGCAATCAAGAATGTAATCTCGAATTCTCGAACATATGACGAATATTCTACAAATTATTCGCAAAATATCGCAAATTCAAATATTGCCCCTGCCGCTCATCACTATTGATATAGCCAGCACTATATAAAAGGGGGAAAGGACATAAAAAGAAATAGGCAATGAGATGGCAGGAGATAAGTATGATTAACATGTGGCTAGAAACACTAGACACAATATATACTTTGTGTGAGAAGAGGAAATCTTACAGAGATAATGCCGGAGCCCAGGCGTCTCATACACACAGAACGTCGCTGTTTGATCCCCAGATACCAACTAACACAGAGACCCCAGGAGACTTCCAGCAGTGTTCACGCAGATCCTAACTGTGGTCACATGTTGTGTCAGGACTGTCTGCAGGCTAAAGACAGCCACCATCACAGGAACTCTATTCTGTAGACCAGGAAGACATGTTTATATGACACAGCTACCCCACTATAGTGAGAATTTAGTAGTTACCTAGGCCTGTACTGTCTTGATGCTTCACTACCAGTAGATGACTGGAGTATCTCCCTCCAAAAAAGGTAAGATCTACTCTTCCCTGCTGATAGAGATCAAGGGTGGAAATCAAGCACCTACATAACTAAAGGGTACGATACGGCCACATGCAGCAAGTCTGCTGTGGATTTTCTTTGGAAAATTTGTCTGAAAACCACTGCTGCAAAAAATAGGGCAAAAAGCTCTGCCTTCAGCTCTTTTCTTCTCACAAAAAATGTCAGAATCTTTGTGAAGGAGAGAAGCAACTTCCGCCTGTCTGAGAACCAAGGTGAGAGGACCAATGCAGGACCATATCACAGAGATCATTATCACCATGGTGGGAAACTGGTACTGTAGGGTTAGTAGTGTTAACAGGGGGCACAAGGTTTCTCATCAAATACTTTTACCCAGGGATGTAGCTATACGGGGTGCAGAGGTAGCAGTCGCTACCAGGCCTAGGAGCCTGAGGGGGGCCAAGGACCCTTGTGCCACATAAGAAGACACTGGTATAGAAAGTGCATGCTGGTCAAAGTACACCACTGGCTGGAGGGAAGGGGTTAGGTCAAGAATTTGGCAGGAAGAGGGGTGCTGTTTCAATTTTTACCTCAGGCAGCACGAAGGCTATGTGCTTTCCTGCCCCGGCCATAAAGCACTGAGGGAAGGGGGCCCAAGCTGAACTCTTTCACCAGGGCCCGTGGGCCTTTAGCTACGCCACTGATTTTACCCCATTACGCAATACTTCAAATCCTCCTAATACTCATCATGTACCGTAATTACATTCAGAGTAGAAGGTAACCATGCTGGATCAATAGTGGATACCTATGTGCGACAGGCCTCAAGGGTGTACATATCATAAAGGCAACTATTGGGACTTTGGAAAGAAGGGGCTCAGACCTGGTTGTTTCCTTCTCCTTAGATACTGTGTGAGACCCTCTAGAGAACTACCCTGGAGAAGACACTGATAGCAAACAAGTGGATTGGGAATAGGCCAGAGGTCTTGGAATGAGCACCAGTCCCTTCTGACTGGCAAAACCTGGCACCAATCAGATCTTAGTTATGGGATTCCCTCTGTCCCCTGAAGAACAGAAGCCAAAACTATGGTGAGGACTACCTCGTAAGTGAGACTCTTGTCTATGTTATGCAAGTCTCACAAATGAATATTTACAATCACATGACAAACTGCATTTTAATGGTGTTACCCTTTAGGTTTTTGGGCTTTTAGCTGAAAAGTGATGAGATTAACCTTTAGTACTGTATTGGAGTTGGAAGCAATCCTAGGAGTCAACTGGAGAACTGTCAAAGCTACGAGTGGACAACAACCCCAATTTTTTTAAATAAAATTGAGGTGCATTAACAGTCTCCAGGATGTCTAGAGATCAGACCTTATAACAGTACTTTCATGATATTCCTACATTCTGCCATATACCTTACATCATACTTAGGCCCAGGCAGTGATGTGAGCAGGCAGGGCAGCTATATACCAACCATGTATTACCCTCATCTGCATGTATACTATTAAAATACAGTGACTACAGTGCATAGCAACCACTGAGCTCCCGCTCTCATGAACGCCGGAGTGCTATAAGCTGCATCCTGATTGGTTGCTATGATGCCTAGCAGATTTGTACCAGTGCACCATGGCACCCTATACTTAAAAGGGAAGGTCTTCAGTGCATTTATGTGTCTTCTTTTGTTCAGTTTTTTCTTACACTCGTACATTTGCATCACTGCTGTAATCCTGTGAATAACTAAAATGGTGACCATCCTAATTTTCACCAGGCACAGATGCCCCTTGAAAGAGAATTGCAAGCAGTCGTCTGCCAGGAAGACAGCTGGGAGCTGAGACAGCTGATATTGGGAGTTACTACAAATACAGACTGCTAATACACACTTTTCCCTGGAGAATCGCATTCACCTACAGTACATTTCTTAAGCATGTGAGTGTGCCAGGGGGGTCTCCCTCACCCCCAGGATAAGGCGTCATGTGATATCAAAGCAATTAACCCCTTAGCTTCTTTCCGAATGAATGACCTCATCCACATGCCACCAAGCTGTGAGTCACTATGCAAATGAAGCCAATGATTGGCAAAATGTTGCCCCTTCTATGCCCACCTTCCCGTCAGATACAAGCAGCAGTGTTACAATGTAGCATTTTTCTCTCCAAGGGCCGCATACAAGGTAACATCAGTCACGAAAAAAACACTCCTTTCTTCATCCACGGTTAGACGAGCAGTTTCTACACCCCAAATCCATTCCCCACCCATTACATCACACATTACAATACCCCTGGAGACTGTAACCCCCTCCCCTGTCTTACTCCAGTATTCCAGCTAGCCCACAGCTACTCCATCCACATGACGCCCTAAGAAAATGAATGAAGTCTTCCTGAAATCAACATCCACAGAATGGGGTCATTCTAATTGATCTGTCAGAGCCAATCAAAAATCAGGAGCCTCTTACCTATCACAGATCAGAACCAACCCCTCCAATCAAAGATCAGGCTCCCTAAATTCTCAAATGCCCTCACCCCAGAAATGTCAACAATAGAGCCTGCAGTCAAGCACCCCCAGATCCAGCAGGCATCATGCACACAGCCGTTCATCACAAAATGCATGCAGTGTATTCCTAGCAGAGCTCCATGCACATCCTCTGACCCATGCTACCACCCATTTCATTGTCTTCCCATCCTGCAGACTTACCCTGAGGCATTGGGGGCTCCACCAGTGATTTTGCATGGCAGCCTAGGCAGCACATCATCATCAGGCCCAACCAAGGATTCCTGAGCCCCCCAGAAGGCATCCCTAAATCCACAGCTCGCCCCATGCCTCCCACTCATCACCCCTCCATTCTTCCTTCTCCTCTACATACACAGACAGCTTATAATTCCCTGCTTCTCCCTCCCCTCTGTCTTCTGTCTCTCCTGTGCCACACCTCCCCCCCTTTTTTTTCCACTAGAAAACCAGTGCCATCTGCTGGCCAGATGTGGAGTTACAGGGATAGTGAGAATAATGAGGTGAGAATAATGCTTCACTGGCAAAAACCTCATAGATACAAGGGGTTTACTCACTGCCAATGATGACTGTGCCCCCTCCCATACCACACTGGCTCTTGTCCTATTATCTGCCAAACCTCAAGAGCTTCCTGGACAGGAAACATGCTGATTATTTTCTGTATCCAAACCCTAAAATCAAGATCAGTAAAGAGGGGTGAAGCAGGTAGAATATATTCTCTCCGGGTTTATATAAAAAAAAGATTTACTCATAGATGTCTATGTAATGGAAGAAGCCTGACACCCCAACCCCTCGATTTTGCCTTTTGGCATTCCTGCAGTCGTAGATTTTTATTTGTTAGGTCGCCGTAGCTGTATGAGGCCTTGTTTTTTGAAGGAGAGGTTGCACTTTTTTATTTTAAAGCTGTCATTTTTGGCACTTATGTAGAAACATTTTCATTGACAGTGAAACCTCTGAGATAAACAGCCAAAATTGCGTTAGACTATGGTCTTCTAAAGGTGTGGACTTCACTGTAAGGAGTCCAATCTACATAAGGCATAAAGAATTAATATTTTAGAATGTACATAACATACATTTATTCATGGTATATTAAAAGGGTATTCCGCCTTGGAAATGTATGGCATACAAGCAAGATATGCTATTAATGTCTGATACATGTCGGTCCCAACTCTGTGGAGAACGAGGTCCCCTTACCTTCCTGATGATCTGCACAATTTCTAAGGTGATGACTACATGGCCATTCATTCTCCACCTGGATGCGGCATTTAGCTAACCAGGAGAGTAAGGGGACCTGTGTTCTCCACATAGGCACAAGTCTCAGAAGTTGGACCCATGTCTATCAGACAAGTATGGCCAGGGGCGGACACAGACAGCAGAGGGCCCCTGTGCAAGGAATGTACCTGCCCCCACCTTCCCCAAACCACACATACAGATTTAAACATATACGTGCAAATAAAAAACATCTTGTGAATATGGGTCAATACGTTTACAATATATATATTATTTTGTTTTTCATACTAGGTCACGCCTCTAACTATGCCCAAAGCATAACTATACACAACCAGTCTCCTTAATGCCCCCACATAGTAATTATTTCCCCTTTGTACCTGCACATAGTAGTACTGCCCACACTGTGCCCCCTTCACAGTAGCTATGCCCAGATGTGCCCCCTTCACAGTAGTTATGCCCAGAGATGCCCACTTAATAGCACTTACTCCCAGATATGCACACTTTCAAAGCAGTTATGGCCAGATACGTGCCCCCTTCACAGTAGCTATGCCCAGATATGTGCCCCCTTCACTGTAGTTATGCCCAGATATGTGCCCCCTTCACAGTATTTATGCCCAAATATGTGCCCCCTGCACAGTAGATATGCCAGATATGTGATCCGTTCACAATAGTTATGTCCAAATATGTGCCCCCTTCACAGTAGTTATGCCCAGATTTGTGCCCGCATTGCTGAGAAAAATGATGTTTTATCATATGCAAACGGGGGCGTTACCATTACAATTAGAGGCTCCGCTCTCTCTGTAACTGCCACACCCTCTGCACTTTGACATGGCCAGTTGTGATGACATTTTCACTGCCAGGCCCTGTTAAAGTAGGCAGGGAGCGGCAGTTGCAAAGAAACCGGAGCCTCTAGGTCAGTGGTTCTCAACCTTTCTAAAGCCGTGACCCCTTAATACAGTTCCTCATGTTGTGGTGACCCCCAACCATTAAATTTTTTTCCTTGCTACGTCATAACTAATTTTGCTACTGTTATGAATTGTAATGTAAATATCTGATATGCAGGATGTATTTTTATTGCTACAAATTGAACATAATTAAAGCAGAGTAATTAATCACAAAGACAAAATGTTGGGTACCCCTCAAATAAATAAATCAGTGGTGCTTCGTCCCCCCCAAATAAATAAATCAGAAGTGCTCAGGGTCCCCCAAATAAATAAATCAGCAGGGCTTCAGGTCTCCCCCAAATAAATAAATCAGCGGTGCTCAGGGTACCCCCAAATAAATAAATCAGTGGTGCATCAGGTTTCCCCCAAATAAATAAATCAATGGTGCTCAGGGTCCCCCAAATAAATAAATCAGCGGTGCTCAGGGTACCCCCAAATAAATAAATCAGTGGTGCATCAGGTTTCCCCCAAATAAATAAATCAGAAGTGCTCAGGGTCCTCCCCAAATAAATAAATCAGCGGGGCTTCAGGTCTCCCCCAAATAAATAAATCAGAAGTGCTCAGGGTCCCCCAAATAAATAAATCAGCGGGGCTTCAGGTCTCCCCCAAATAAATAAATCAATGGTGCTCAGGGTCCCCCAAATAAATAAATCAGAAGTGCTCAGGGTCCCCCAAATAAATAAATCAGCGGTGCTCAGGGTCCCCCAAATAAATAAATCAGCGGTGCTTCAGGTCCCCCCCCCCCCCAAATAAATAAATCAATGGTGCTCAGGGTCCCCCAAATAAATAAATCAGAAGTGCTCAGGGTCCCCCAAATAAATAAATCAGCGGTGCTCAGGGTCCCCCAAATAAATAAATCAGCGGTGCTTCAGGTCCCCCCCCCCCCCAAATAAATAAATCAATGGTGCTCAGGGTCCCCCAAATAAATAAATCAGAAGTGCTCAGGGTCCCCCAAATAAATAAATCAGCGGTGCTTCAGGTCTGCTTAAATAAATAAATCAGAAGTGCTCAGGGTCCCCCAAATAAATAAATCAGCGGTGCTTCATGTCCCCCCAAATAAATTAAGCCTTGCTCAGCCAAATAATTAAAATAAAATTAGCCAGGCTCAATTAAATCATTGGTGGCAGTGGTGCTCAGCGGCGGAGTCATTAACGAAAAAACTCAGACCTCAGCAGACAGGCGGCCCGACTTACCCGCCCAGACGTCAGGCTCCTTCAAGCACAGGCAGTGATAGGACATCACTTCCTGTGCGCGAGGATAAGGGGCCGCTGCCGTTCTGCGGGCGACCCACAATAGGAAGCCTCAGGCGACCCCCCGGAAAGGGCGATCGACCCCCAAAGGAGTCGCGACCCCTAGGTTGAGAACTGCTGCTCTAGGTGTAATAGCAACCTTGCTCCTAGAGGCTCATTTTCATAAATCAAAACATCATTTTTCTCAGCAATGCGGGACATGGGAACGTGGGACCAACACAGATGTCTTCAGCTGCCAAGTGCATATGTAACAGGTCAGCCAGTTTCATAGGTTCAAAACTGCTGACAGGTGCTATTCTCCCCCCACTCAGCCCCTCTGACATTTCATACTCCAATGCTCTCCCTTGGCCTGCGCTGTAAAGCGTAGGGCAAGGGCTGTTTTGTTTACAGCTCTAGCAGTGTTCCCGCTGACGCACTGATCGGTGGGTTTACAGGCTAAGGCAGCGCTAAAGCCCGTCCATCAGTGCCGGTGACATCACCAAGCTCACTGCTAGGCTGAAGCCCACCTCCCCCATAGTACCCCTACAGTGCCATCAGTACTAATAAGGCACCCTTAATAGAAATAAGGCCAATCTATAAGAGACTCCTATGGAGCCCTCAGTAGTAATGCCCGCCACCACTGCCCACAATATTTATAATGTTCCCTGCAGAGCCCCCTGTAATTAAAATGCCCACAATAGTTATAATGTTCTCTGTAGTGCCCCCATAAATTAGAATGCCTGTCCTCTCCTACTGTCTTCTATACAATACAGCCCCATGTAAATAACACCAGTCCTCTCCCACCAGTCTTCTACAGTTGCAAGAAAAAGTATGTGAACCCTTTGGAATGATATGGATTTCTGCACAAATTGGTCATAAAATGTGATCTGATCTTCATCTAAGTCACAACAATAGACAATCACAGTCTGCTTAAACTAATAACACACAAAGAATGAAATGTTACCATGTTTTTATTGAACACACCATGTAAACATTCACAGTGCAGGTGGAAAAAGTATGTGAACCCTTGGATTTAATAACTGGTTGAACCTCCTTTGGCAGCAATAACTTCAACCAAACATTTCCTGTAGTTGCAGATCAGACGTGCACAACGGTCAGGAGTAATTCTTGACCATTTCTCTTTACAGAACCGTATCAGTTCAGCAATATTCTTGGGTTGTCTGGGTTGAATCGCTATCTTGAGGTCATGCCACAGCATCTCAATCGGGTTGAGGTCAGGACTCTGGGCCACTCCAGAAGGCGTATTTTCTTATGCTTAAGCCATTCTGTTGTTGATTTACTTCTATGCTTTGGGTCGTTGTCCTGCTGCAACGCCCATTTTCTGTTGAGCTTCAGCTGGTGGACAGATGGCCTTAAGTTCTCCTGCAAAATGTCTTGATAAACTTGGGAATTCATTTTTCCTTCAATGATAGCAATCTGTCCAGGCCCTGATGCAGCAAAGCAGCCCCAAACCATGATGCCCCCACCACCATACTTGACAGTCAGGATGAGGTTTTGATGTTGGTGTGCTGTGCTTCTTTTTCTCCACACATAGTGTGTGTTTCTTCCAAACAACTCAACTTTGGTTTCATCTGTCCACAGAATATTTTGCCAGTACTTCTGTGGAACATCCAGGTGCTCTTGTGCAAACTGTAAACGTGCAGAAATGTTTTTTTTGGACAGCAGTGGCTTCCTCTGTGGTATCATCCCATGAAATCCATTCTTGTTTAGTGTTTTACGTATCGTAGATTCGCTAACAGGGATTTTAGCATATGCCAGAGACTTTTGTAAGTCTTTAGCTGACACTCTAGGATTCTTCACCTCATTGAGCAGTCTGCGCTGTGCTCTTGCAGTCATCTTTACAGGACGGCACTCCTAGGGAGAGTAGCAGCAGTGCTGAACTTTCTCCATTTATAGACAATTTGTCTTACTGTGGACTGATGAACAGCAAGGCTTTTGGAAATAGTTTTATAACCCTTTTCAGCTTTATGCAAGTGAACAATTCTTAATCGTAGGTCTTCTTCTTCTTTTTATAGGGCAGGGCAGCTGTAACCAACACCTCCAATCTCATCTCATTGATTCCAGTTGGCCGACACTTCACTCCAATTAGCTCTTGGAGATGTCATTAGTCAAGGGGGTTCACATACTTTTTCCACCTGCACTGTAAATGTTTACATGGTGTAATCAATAAAAACATGGTAACATTTAATTCTTTGTGTGTTATTAGTTTAAGCAGACTGTGATTGTCTATTGTTGTGACTTAGATGAAGATCAGATCACATTTTATGACCAATTTGTGCAGAAATCTATATCGTTCCAAAGGGTTCACATACTTTTTCTTGCAACTGTATATTATACAGTCCCATGTAAATAACCTCTCTTCTTTACAGTCTTTTTTAACATACAGGCCCATGTAAATAACTTAAATCCCCTCCTTCAGCCCCTCCAACACATAGTCCCATGTAAATAACATCACTCCTTACCCTCCAGTCTTCTATAATATCCAGTCCAATGTAAATAACACCAGTCATCTCGCCCAATCTTCTGTAACATACAGTCCCATGTAACCAACAACCCTCCCCTCCCTTCAGCCCTTCTAACATACAGTCCCAGTTAAATAACATATTTCCCTCCACCTAAGCAGGGAGGATGTATAATGGGGAGAACCACATCTCCCAGCATTTCTCTGGCATTCACATTCATTCCATGGCATCATAGGTCTCCACTGCTGAGCGCCTTTTTCTGCACTGGTCACATGATAGTGACTTCATCACAGGTCCTTCCACCACTTTCAGTGTTGAAAAGGTCACATGACTACGATGTCATCGCAGGTCCTTCAGCTATGGAGTATAGACAGAACAGGCAGCAGATTCACAGTAAGTCCTAATGGATTTTATACACCTGTAGCAATGGTACTGAATGAGAAACCTGAATTCAATAAATTATAGGTGTGTCCCAATACTTTTCTCCATATGTATGTTCCCATTGTGTGAGTGCAACAGTAATGCTTCTCCAGTAATAATGATGAATATGCTGGGTATTATGATGTGGTTACCAATTGCCATTCACAATGAACGAACTCATCAGTGCATCTCCCCCTCTAGAAGTTTAACATTTTCGATGGTAGCAGTCCAGCAGCCTAGGAGACTGTACAACACCAAACGTTGCCCCTGTAAAGGAGCTATTGCAAGAGAGGGCTCCTGCATTATAAACTTTCCTAAGCAACTTGGTGACTGCTCTCATGCCATTACTTTTAGGGTATGTTCACATAGGGTGTATTTTCTGTGGAGTTACTATCTGGATTATGTGGGCAGAAATTTAGCAGTGTCTTAGGCTAGTTTTACATCTGCCCCAGAGCCTCTGGCAAGCTGTTCCAGTAGAGTTCTCCGGATCTTGTATTGCCGGATACTGCCACCTGCCCACTGACTATAGTGGGGTCCGTCAGAGATCAGGCAGCCAGAACAGCTGGCCACAGATTTGAAATTGGCCTTACAGTATCAGCCAAGTGGTTAAGATTTAAACAAATCTCCTCTGCATTCTACAGAATAAGTTATTTCCATCACTGATAGCCAAAACCAGGTGCGGGTCACAAATATGGAACCGGAGCAAATCTTTGCATTATACCTTATCTCTGTGGAAAGCGGCCTAAATACGGATATGGATTTGACCTGTGGGAGGGTTTTAAGTGTGAATTTGCAGCAAAATTCATGGTGGATTTATTTTAATGCTAAATTTATATCTGGTGTGGATGCGCCCTTGACCTTTTGGTGGAAGACACAGTCGCCAATATAACTAGAGGTACCCTTTCAGACAATGACTAATGATACATAATATTAATAATCATCATAATAATAATGGACGACGTCTATATATATTCATTGCTATATAATGCAGTTGACAAAGCTGAACAGAACTGGGACACTAACCCAGTCAGAATACTGCCTTCTACGACAAACGGTCTCTCCTGTCCATTAGCTCAGAAAATAAGATGTCGCGTCTTGCGTGACAACACCAGAATCACACTGCATATATTACTGGTTAATGGAGGTTATAGTAGATTCCACTCACTTTAGTCTGGTATCTGGTATCAAAAATGTAAAAAGTTACTTGCCTTTCATGGGTCACTGTAACCTTTCAGAAAGCAGACAAAACTGTTGTAGGAAGTTATTAAAAGGAAAAATATTCTGGAGGCAATGCTGCGCGGTCGCTAATCTGTGGCTGTTCTGCCCCAGGACAGGGAGATTTATTACAGATCACATCTATTTAATTTCTAATTTTTTCTACTGCAATTTTCGTATTTCTGTAGTGATTAGTTTGGCAACAGCACCATCTAGCGGTCTTAAAAATGTACTACACTTTTTTTTCTGTTAATAAAGATTATTGTATTTGTGGGTAGTGCAAAGTATTGTGGGACTGTATGCATCCTGGGAAGGAGAAGCCCATTCTCCAGTCTCCATGTTACAGGACATCAGCAGAGTTGCTGCATATCTTCTTCTTAAACTCCACCATTCTTGTGCCAGCATATCTGGTAAGAATTCTACCTCTGTCTCAGGGATATTGTGTTATGCAGGGCTGTTTAGCTAGGTATAAGTGTTACTTAGGGAAAGAGGTTGTAACTGTTAGATGCTAGACATGCAATCCATGTATAGGCAGCCATTTTGGACATGTGCCCAGTGTTAATGTACTGTTATAATACATGCTGTTCTATGCTTTCTGCTGATACATGTTATGCTTTATACTTATACATGTTATTTGTATTCTTATAGTTTTACCACAATTGATCAATCACATCAAATGCTCCTGTTTTGCCAATAAACAAGTTAAACTACAGAAAACAGTCCTCCTATTTGGAAGACCGGAATGGTTTATACTGAATGTCAGACTGCACACTGTGTGAACGTGTATTAAGACAGAACAGTGGCTCTGTCTGACTTTTGTAAAACTACAAGTCCCAGCAACTCAACAACTGCAGGCTGGACATATCCTTTAATTTTATAGGACAGATTTAATTTTACTTGTCATTTGCCCCGTCTCCAGCAGGATTCACTGTGTGCATTGGCACTTTTTAAGAAGGCACTCAGGGGACACTATTTTTTTAAGAGAGTACTCAGGAAGGCATTATTTTTAGGGTGCACTCAGGAGGCATTATTACTTTCTAAAGGACACCCAAGGGTCACTGATCATTCAAGGTGGGCAAAGGGGAAGTATTGTTACTTTCTTTGGGGTACAAAGGGGCATAGGTACTTTGTAAAGGACACTATGGGGGTATTATACTGTGTGGGAGCACAAAGAGGGCAGTATTCCTGGATGGGGCACTAATAAGATCATGAATCTGTGAGTTGGGGAAGATGGCACTTTTATTGCGCAGGGCATAATATGGGGCACTGTGTATCTGGCACATTTTTTTTTTTTACTATTACTATTGTTTTCACAAAACTTTTTGGGAAGTTAATTCTAATTATAACAAAATTAATTCTGAAGTACAATATTCGGGGACATGATGCATATACAGTTAGAAGAGGAGATGGGGCAGCAGGCACAGAATTAGAGCTATCAGCAGGATGTGGAGTTTGTGTAGGTTAGAACAAGGTAAGGAGGGTGTCGGAAAATTAAGAAGCCAAAGATTTCACTGTTGCAAAGTCGTGACTGTAAGAAATTGTCATGGAGATCTGTGCCAGATGGACAGGAAAAACGAGCAATTTCAATCTGGTAACACATCAACAATGAGTCATTGGATATTACTGTACTTTATTCACTTATATGATCTGCAGAGTGCTTTGTAAACCTAATGTCTACCACTATATGGTGGTATTATTGGTCTTTGTCCAGTGGATTATATTTAGTAGCAGTTTGGCGATATTATTCAGTCACTATGTAGTGTAGTTGCATAGTGGTATAATTGTTAATACTGGTCTTTGTATTCTGTGTGTCTCAAACCAGCGGGTGTGAACCCACTGTGTCACGTGTCCTACCTCCTCTAAGGGCGTTGTCTAAGTGAACCCCTGGATCTTCACAGTACCCCTGATGGTGGGGATAGACTTTCCCGAGGGGAACACCAGGTCGCTACCTCTTGAGGAGGATAGGCACATGAGGCAGCTGTTCCAGGCGGACAAGGAGGTGTAAGAAACAGTCATGTAATGTGTCTAAGTTTCGTTATCCTGGTAAACTGTGTTAAAATTTAATGTATAATGCTATTCTAGTAATACAGATAAATGTAAATGCCTGCAGTATTCGTTTGGTCAGTAGATGGCAGCATAGGACCAATTTGCATTGAAGTTTGCCATAGAGAAAGTGTATTAATGTGGTAGTGGCTCTTTAAAACAGCAGTTAAGTGTTGAAGTGACACGCCCCTTATGATGTCAGCCTGCCTCAGTGTGAGCAGGAAGAATGAGGAAGAGGGACTGAAACTATAACGGCTGCCATCTTGGCTGGATAGAAAGCAAGTTCTGTGCTGTGTAAGACGTGTGTGGAGATACTAAAGGACGTTCCTGTGCAGCCAAGCTGTGTGAACTTTAGTCTAGAGACGGATGGAGTATAAAGAGACCGTGCATTTAGTGAAGCCAAGTTAAAAAGGACTGTGTCCGACATTGGGCTGAGTGGATTGCCCCAAACAGTAAAGAGACTCACAGTGCTGTCGAGGTACCGGACAGTCACTGTAAAATTCTGGATTAT
The DNA here is from genome assembly GCF_014858855.1 of Bufo gargarizans. Classification (NCBI taxonomy): domain Eukaryota; kingdom Metazoa; phylum Chordata; class Amphibia; order Anura; family Bufonidae; genus Bufo; species Bufo gargarizans. The sequence goes on from NC_058085.1 coordinate 135,624,115, forward strand.
ATCCATCTGGTTTTCCGGCCTGCTGAGGAGGACTTCTTTGTTGCGGATCCTGCGCTGGTTATAAAGGAAAAGGACGACATCGGGCCCCACCGTGCACTTCCACAAACTGTAAGAGGTCCACTTGGACCACTGGGATAAGGGGGGTGCGCACCCGCTTGAAAGTTAGGGTCAGTTAGGGATAGTTCCTGGGACTGCTATTCCTTAGTGTCCGCACTGCGAACACGGACACAGCAAAGGTGGAAATTGTTGTAGTATTTGATTTGAATTGTTCATACTGTTTTATATATTAAGCTTGTCTTTATCTCTGTACTTCACTGTTAACCTGCTTTTATTAATTTATAGTAAATGCAATTTTCTTAATCTTGACTTCTGCGTACACACTCTTTTCTGGTTGCGGAGTCATACCACCTGCCTTGCTCTCGGTTCACAAATTGGCGTAGTCGGCAGGATCCGCCTACCAGAATGGACGGCGACGCACCCGTTAGGAGGGATGGTGCTAGAGGAAGAATGCCAGCAGGGGCTGTAATGAGTCAGTTAGCAAAGTTTGATGGCAATAATATGTCTGTGAGTGTGTGGGCAGAGCAGATACGAATGGTACAGCGCATGTACCAGACCGCACCAGGAGTACTAGTAGAGCTAGCCATATTGACGTTACAAGGAGATGCTAAGACTACAGTGATATTGCGGCCATTTGAACAAAGACAGACATTTGAGCAAGTTGTCCAGATTCTAGAAACTATTTATGGAGAAACCGCATTGCTGGGGTCCCTGCAGGCACGGTTCTTTCAGAGGGTACAAAAGGAGAATGAAAGTCTCCCTCAGTATGCAAATGCCCTACAAGAACTGCTCCGAGATATTCAAGGGAAGGAAAGAGGGGGCTCACCAGCCTTCTGTAACCCTGATCGGACACTCCGTGACCAGTTTGTTCTGGGGATCCGTGATGGCAGCTTGACTGTTGCTATGCAGGACTTTATACGACGGGAGACTGATGCTAAATTTCATGACGTACAGGTGGAGGCCATCTCACGTGCCAATAGTATGGTTCAGAAGCCTCAGACCGCAGTTGGAGTTACATTGTCGCAGGGGGCTAGCTCTGGCCCAGAAACAGTGGAAAAAGGGACAGTTAAAGAGATACTTACAGTAATGCAGAAATTGCAAGAGCAAATGGAACACCTACAAACCAATTGTAATGAGAATTCTATGAGAATTGCAGGCCTCCAGAAAACTAGAGACGAAGGGGTGGGCCGTTCATACCAAGAAGGTCAGCATCACCCACAACCCTACTGGAGGGATGAGGATAGGACCTACCGAAGGGGTCCCAATAATGTAGTACAACTCTCAGGAGAGAACGATGGGGCTTACCGAAGGGGCGCAAACCGATGGCCAGAGCGACGGGAAGTACGCTGCTGGGAGTGTGGACGCGTGGGCCACATTGCTGCTAGATGTCCAGAGCAGCGACAAGCTTATGAGAGACCGCCGTTAAACTGAAATCCCCTGCTGCAGTAGGGCGGGCAGTAGGGGAAACTGAGAAGGAGATTATGAGAGGAGAATGCCCTGAAGAGGATCTGATCGCTGCAAGTCCCATCATACAGATGGAATTGGAAGGTATTCTGGTTACCGGGATGATTGACACGGGTTCCCAAGTAACGACCCTGAGTAGAGACTGTTACGAACGGTATTTTCAGCGACATGTGAAATATGATCCCCATACATTCATACGAGTGGTCGCAGCTAATCAGTTACCAGTACCGGTGGTGGGAGTGGCCTGGATGAATGTCAGATTATGTGGCCAAGATCTAGGCAAGAAAGGCATTGTGGTAGTACAGGAGTCACATGAAGTAAAGGTCCCTGTCATCTTGGGGATGAATGTGTTAAAAGAATTGGATCAGATTCTCTTTGAAAAGAAAGGTCACGGTTATTGGAGAGAAACCACTAGCCATCGGCCTACTCAAACGGCCTTCCAGCGGCTGGTCCGAACATGTGGCTTACAGAAAAGTTCAGATGCACAGTGTCCTCTTGCTCGAATTTCGGTCCCTCTGCATACAAAAGTTACGTTGCCACCCAGACGGGAGATGATAGTGTCCATGCCTGTAGGCACCTGTAGGAAACTAGAGGGCATAGCTGTGTTGATAGAACCACTGCCGACAGTCGGAAGAAGTGTTGATCCGCTAGTAGCCCGTTCCTTGGCAGTAGTCCGCAATGGGAGAGTACCCCTCCGATGTGTGAACACTCAGGATCAGAGTGTAGACCTAGCCCCAGGAAGGCTGCTGGCTAACCTCTATGTGACTCCGGAGGAAGTGAGGAAAGCGACCCCGATGCAGTTGAGGCCGGCTGAACGAGGTGAATGGGCCGTAACCGTGTCTATGGGGGAAGGCGAGAACCCCACCCCTAAATGGAATGGCGGTGCAATTCGAGAACAGATGAAGATAGAGACTTCTTTGTGTTCTCTGGAACAGATCCGGAAGGTAGATGAACTGTTATGGGAAAACCGCACAACCTTTGCACGTCATGCTGAAGATTTTGGATGTACGACAGGGATCTACCATGAGATTCCCACAGGAGACACCCCTCCAATCAGAGAGCGCTACCGACAAATTCCTCCACAGATGTATCAGGAGGTGAAAGAACTGTTGACCCAGATGCTGCAGAATGGGATCATTCAAGAAAGCCAAAGTCCCTGGGCAGCTCCAGTGGTACTAGTAAGGAAGAAAGATGGGTCCATTCAGTTTTGCGTAGACTATCGAAAGTTGAATACCTGCACCGTACGAGATTCCTACCCCTTACCTCGGATTGAGGAGTCCCTTTCAGCACTAGGAAGAGCCCGCTACTTCTCCTCACTAGACCTGGCTAGTGGGCATTGGCAGGTGCCAATGGCCGAGAAAGATAAGGAAAAGACAGCCTTTATCTTGCCCATGGGACTATACGAATTTAACCGGATGCCCTTTGGATTGACAAATGCACCTGGAACGTTTCAACGATTGATGGAGAAATGTCTTGGTGACTTCAACTTTGAATTCACTCTCATCTACTTGGATGACATTATAGTGTACTCTGCAACCTTTGAGGACCATCTCTGCCAGTTGGGACAAGTATTTCAACGATTGCGGGAACATGGGCTCAAACTGAAACCCAGTAAATGTCGGTTGTTTCAATCTGAAATTGATTACTTGGGTCATTGTGTATCAGGAGAAGGGGTGAGGCCGTCAAGGGACAAGATAGCGGCTGTTCAAGACTGGCCGACACCGAACTACCCTGCGAGAAGTGAGGGCGTTCCTGGGAGTAGCCGGCTACTATCGACGGTTTATTAAGGACTTTGCTAGAGTAGCAGCGCCACTTAATGCTCTCGTACGAGGCACCGCCGGGGGTCCGAAGAACTGGTCTGTGAAATGGGGCCCTGAACAGGAACACGCCTTCCAGGCATTGAAGGATGCTCTTACAACGACCCCAATCTTAGCGTATGCTGATTACCACTTGCCCTTCCAGCTATATACCGATGCAAGCCGGTGCTATCTCAGTTCCAGGATGGCCAAGAGCGTGTCATAGCGTATGCCAGCCGATCCTTGCGAGATTCTGAGAGAAACCCTGACAATTATAGTTCATTCAAGTTAGAACTGTTGGCACTGGTATGGGCCATGACTGAGAAATTCTCTGAGTATTTGACCGGAGCTGAAGTCTTAGTACTGACTGACAACAACCCATTGGCTCACCTGGAAAATGCCAAGCTCGGGGCTTTGGAGCAGAGGTGGATAGCCCGAATGTCTAAGTTCAATTACCGCATTAAGTATCGGTCCAAGACGGAGAACCAAAATGCTGATGGACTTTCCAGGGTAACTACCCAGGCCCCCAGCGGAGACGTGGATCATGAGTTGGAGCATGTGGAGATGCCTGACTTCAGCAGATTTTCACAAGCCTTGGTCACTGCTATGCAGTGTGCAGTGGAAGGGACCGAAACGGCTCCTTTCTTTGGCCCCTCACTACAGGAATGGGTGCAAATACAGCAGGCCCATGAGGGGCTGGCGAAAATGATCAAGTGTGTTGAGAAAGGCAAGAAGCCCTGTAAAGAGGAAAGAGAACGACTGACCCGTGAAATGCTATTAGTCCTGAGTCAGTGGGAAAAGTTAGAGATGAAAAATGGAGTGCTATGCCGAAAGGTATATCTGCCTTCTGAAATCGACATTTGTTACCAAATCGTAGTGCCTAGTGAACTGGCTCAATCATTGGCTCTTGAGGCTCATAATAAGAATGGACATTTTGGTCATGAGAAGACCTTTCGTTGGCTACAGCGACTGATTTACTGTCCAGCTCTCCGTCAAATGGTCGAACAAGTATGTCATAGATGTCGAACTTGTGAGATCCATAAGGCAATAGAACAAAGAGCTCCCCTGCAAACCATAGTGACCCAGGAACCTTTGGAGATCGTCATGATAGACTACCTAATGGTGGGCCCATCCAACAGTGGGCACCAGTACTGCCTCGTAATGGTGGACCACTTCACCAAATTTGCGGTGGTGACCGCCACCAAGGACCAGACCGCTGAGTCAGCAGCTCGAGCCCTATGCCAAGATTTCATCCGAGTGTACGGGTGTCCACAACGCATCCACTCTGACCAAGGGGCTTGCTTTGAGGGACATGTAATGAAAGAAGTTCAACGTATCTACGGGATAAAGAAGTCGCACACGACTCCATACCATCCCCAAGGAAACGGAGCCTGCGAACGATTTAATAGAACTTTGCTACAGATGGTGCGGACTTTGGAGGAGGACAAGAAGTTACAGTGGCCTCAGTTCTTGTCTGAGATGGTGTGGGCCTATAACAATCAGGTCCATTCTACAACGGGGTATTCTCCTTATACTCTCCTCTTTGGACGGTCTGGGCGAAGTGTCGGAGAGTTACAGTTAAATGATGTGGATGGGTTCCCTCCAAGAGATCCAGCCTCCTGGGTGTGAGCACACCGGCAGAGACTTGAGACAGTTCATCGATTGGTGCGACAGCGTCTGCAAGAAAATTCTCATCCTGATAAGACCCCGGTGCAAAGGGCACCATTGCAGCCAGGTGACCTGGTGCTGGTACGTGTCAAGAAGCCTCAAGGAAAATTGGAAAGCAGGTGGGAGGCTGTGCCATATCGTGTAGTTGCCCGCAAGTATGCAAATGGGCCTGTGTACGAAGTTCAGAAGGAAGGAACTGATTGTGTCCGAGTACTTCACAGAAATATGTTGCGCCTGTGTCAATCTGAAGAAGCAAATTGTGATGGAACTGATAATGTCAACGAGCTCCCACAGTCCGAGACTGGTGGTGTGGAATGGGCTTACGATGATGAGGATGATTGTTGGCCAATCCCCGCTCCTGAGGATGTTCCACCTGTGACTAGTGTGCCCCCAGCCTGTGCCCCCTATGATGCGGAGTCTGCTGGTCCTTCTCAGCCTATGGCTACAGTACCCCAGAGTATACCAGTGGTTCTCAGACGCACCACTAGACCAAATGCTGGCATTCCCCCTGTTCGGTATGCGCAGGACGAGTTTATTTGGCCTGCCATACAACGGTACATTACCACTCTACATATAAGAGTACAGCCCTCTGGATATTCAGTCATTGGCAGGGACTGCCAATCTTAAAGTGGGGGGGAATATGTAAGAAACAGTTATGTAATGTGTCTAAGTTTCGTTATCCTGGTAAACTGTGTTAAAATTTAATGTATAATGCTATTCTAGTAATACAGATAAATGTAAATGCCTGCAGTATTCGTTTGGTCAGTAGATGGCAGCATAGGACCAATTTGCATTGAAGTTTGCCATAGAGAAAGTGTATTAATGTGGTAGTGGCTCTTTAAAACAGCAGTTAAGTGTTGAAGTGACACGCCCCTTATGATGTCAGCCTGCCTCAGTGTGAGCAGGAAGAATGAGGAAGAGGGACTGAAACTATAACGGCTGCCATCTTGGCTGGATAGAAAGCAAGTTCTGTGCTGTGTAAGACGTGTGTGGAGATACTAAAGGACGTTCCTGTGCAGCCAAGCTGTGTGAACTTCAGTCTAGAGACGGATGGAGTATAAAGAGACCGTGCATTTAGTGAAGCCAAGTTAAAAAGGACTGTGTGCAGCAGCTAACCTGTGGAGCCGACATTGGGCTGAGTGGATTGCCCCAAACAGTAAAGAGACTCACAGTGCTGTCGAGGTACCGACAGTCACTGTAAAATTCTGGATTATATCCATCTGGTTTTCCGGCCTGCTGAGGAGGACTTCTTTGTTGCGGATCCTGCGCTGGTTATAAAGGAAAAGGACGACATCGGGCCCCACCGTGCACTTCCACAAACTGTAAGAGGTCCACTTGGACCACTGGGATAAGGGGGGTGCGCACCCGCTTGAAAGTTAGGGTCAGTTAGGGATAGTTCCTGGGACTGCTATTCCTTAGTGTCCGCACTGCGAACACGGACACAGCAAAGGTGGAAATTGTTGTAGTATTTGATTTGAATTGTTCATACTGTTTTATATATTAAGCTTGTCTTTATCTCTGTACTTCACTGTTAACCTGCTTTTATTAATTTATAGTAAATGCAATTTTCTTAATCTTGACTTCTGCGTACGCACTCTTTTCTGGTTGCGGAGTCATACCACCTGCCTTGCTCTCGGTTCACAGAGGTACCTGAGAAAAATATCAGAGGTGCAGGACCGAAGGATGAGGCAGAGGTGTAGTCAGACAGGCAAAAGGTCAGAGCAGGCAGTGGCATAACTACCGGGGAAGCAGCTGCTTCGGGGCCCGGGCTGCCAAGGGGGCCCGGCGCCCCAGCAGCGTGTGTGACAGTTTATTTTCAAGTTAGTTAAATATTGTGTTCAGGGCCCCCTTCACAGCAGCAGCCGCTAATGTTATCTAATCTTACTGTCTGCTAAAGTCTCCTGGTGTGTCTGGGATTCGAACCCACAACCTCCAATGTATCAGTGTATCAGAGGCAAAGCATTAACCTACACAGCCATAAAGGCTGCATTACAAGTGATTGAAAAATATATATATATATTTTATATACATATATAAATAAATATATGGGGCATTTTATACTGGTACATTATGGGGGGCACTAGCAGGAAGGGGGGAGAGGAGCACTATGGGGGAATTTACTGGGGGCACTATATAGGGGTATTTTATACTGGCACATTATGGGGGCACTATTAGCTCAACTGGGGGCATTACAAGGGGGTATTTTTGCACTGTCACATTATAAGGAGAATTATTACTACTGGGGGGGCCACTATGGGGACATTAGCTCAACTGGGGGCATTACAAGGGGGTATTTTTGCACTGTCACATTATAAGGAGAATTATTACTACTGGAGAGGAGCATTATAGTGGGCTTTATTACTCCCCCATGGTATGACCCCTTAGTAGCAGCACCAGCCTCTCCCTGCTCTGCTATCCCTCTGCCCCTTCTCCAAATCCTTATTATGAAATCTTTCTCATTAGGATAAAACACAACATCAGCTCCGCCGAGCCCGCGGCCAAAGTGTTGAAGTGGTGTCCGAGACCCCCAAGGGCCAAGCCAAGTAATTGTAAGTTTTCATGTGAAATATGTTTATGTTATACACATATAGCCTACACTGTGCCCCACGATGTACAGTATACCGCTACACTGTGCCCCACAATGTACAGTATACCTCTATACTGTGCCCCACAATATACAGTATACCTCTACACTGTGCCCCACAATATACAGTATACCTCTACACTGTGCCCCACAATATACAGTATACCTCTACACTGTGCCCCACAATATACAGTATACCGCTACACTGTGCCCCACAATATACAGTATACCTCTACACTGTGCCACACAATATACAGTATACCTCTACACTGTGCCCACACCATATACAGTATACCGCTACACTGTGCCCCACAATATACAGTATACCTCTACACTGTGCCACACAATATACGATATACCTCTACACTGTGCCCCACATCATACGGTATACCTCTACACTGTGCCACACAATATACAATATACTGCTACACTGTGCCCCACAATATACAGTATACCTCTACACTGTGCCCCACAATATACAGTATACCGCTGCACTGTGACACACAATATACAGTATACCTCTACACCGTGCCACACAATATACAGTATACCACTACACTGTGCCACACAATATACAGTATACCTCTACACTGTGCCCCACAATATACAGTATACCTCTACACTGTGCCCCACAATATACAGTATACCGCTACACTGTGGCACACAATATACAGTATACCTCTACACTGTGGCACACAATATACAGTATACCTCTACACTGTGCACACAATATACAGTATACCTCTACACTGTGCCCCACAATATACAGTATACTTCTACACTGTGCCCCACAATATACAGTATACCTCTACACTGTGCTACACAATATACAGTATACCTCCACACTGTGCCCCACAATATACAGTATACCTCTACACTGTGCCCACAATATACAGTATACCTCTACACTGTGCCCCACAATATACAGTATACCGCTACACTGTGCCACACAATATACAGTATACCTCTACACTGTGCCACACAATATACAGTATACCTCTACACTGTCCCCTACAATATACAGTATACCGCTACACTGTGCCAAAGGAGTGGGGTTTACTCAGGAGGAGGGAGGTGCGAAGCGCGCTGAGGGGGGCCCTTACAAATATTTGCTGTGGGGCCCAGTCACTTCTGAGCACAGGTACAGGTCAGGCAATCCGGATTGGCAACAGGAGAGTCAAGGTAAGCAGATAGGGATCTAACAGTTAGTATAGTCCAGGAATACAGATACAAGTCAGGAACACAGGAACACTAGTGGAAGACAGGAACCTTAGCAGGACACAAGGATCTTGACACTGAGGCATCTGGGAAGGGGTCTGAGCCACTTATATATGCGCAGGAGGGCTAGGATAGGTCAGCGAGGTCACATGACCTAACCCATAAAGCCCAGGAAGTGATGCAGGAAACAAGCAGCAAGCATGCTGTGGCCAAGGCTGAGAGCAAACTGTGGAGCGGATACCAGAACAACAGCACCCACACAGTCAGAGCCCAGGACTGCAGTGGTGAATGGGAAGCACCGGCCACAGATCACCGCTGAACACGGCGCCCGGGACTGTGGCGGTAAGCAGGGGAACAGTGGCGCACAGCAGTACCCATCTGTAGTGTTACAGTACTCATCCACAATGAGACAGAAACTTTTTAATCAGGCTCAGAGCATGAATGTTTTCCTCTGGTTCCCAAGACCTCTCCTCAGGACCAAAGCCCTTCCAGTCCACAAGATAGTAGGTCTTCTTACCACACTTCTTGATGTCTGGGATGTCTTTGACCTCAAATGTCTCATCAGAATCTTCCGATACCGCAGTTGGAGTAGAAGGAGCCGTCAAGAAGCAATTAAGGACTACTGGTTTTAGCAAGGACACGTGGAAGGCACTAGGAATACACAGAGAGAGAGGCAGACGTAACTTATATGTCACTTTGTTGATCATCCTCAATACTTCAATGGGTCCAAGGAACCTAGGAGCAAATTTGAAACTGGCAACACTTAAGCGGATGTTTTTAGAAGAGAGCCATACCCTATCTCCAGATGACAACTGAGGCGGTTTTCATCTTTTGTCTGCATTCGCTTTCATGCAGATCACTGCTTTGTTGATGCAATCCTTGGTGTCACACCAAATCTTAAAAATATTCCTACAAGAGGCATCCGCAGCTGGTACCCCAAAAGATGTAGGAACAGGGAGAGAAGTACGAGGGTGTTGTCCATGAATGACAAAGAGTGGAGAGGATCCTGTAAACTCCAGTTGGTTGTTATAGGAGAATTCAGCCCAAGGTATCAATTGTACCCAGTTGTCGTGTTGGGCTAAATTAAAATGCCGGAGATAGTTCTCTAATATTTGATTGACCCTCTCTACTTGAATGTTGGTCTGGGGATGATAACCGGAAGAGAAGTCCAGCTCAATTTTCAGCAACCGGCAAAGAGCTCTCTAGAGCTTAGAGGTAAACTGGACTCCGCGATCGGAAACAATATGGCAAGGTAGACCATGCAAGCGGAATATGTGTCTCAGGAACAGTTTAGCAGGTTCAGCAGTGGGGGGCAGTCCAGCCAAAGGAATGAAGTACGCTATTTTAGAGAAGCGGTCCATGACCACCCAGATAGTTGTACATCCGTCAGAAGAGGGCAGATCTGTAACAAAGTCCATTGCAATGTGTTGCCATGGAGCAACAGGAAGAGGTAACAACAGCCTGGGTGGTTTGGTCCTGGAGACTTTATTCTGAGCATAGATGGTGCAGGCAGACACATAATCATGCACATCCTTAGACAGTGTGGGCCACCAGTAGTGGCGAGACAAAAGTTCTGTGGTCTTGCAGATCCCTGGGTGACCAGCCAGTCTGGAGTTGTGCCCCCAAGCTAGAATACGTTTTCTCTTGGCATATGGCACGAATGTCTTCCCGGGAGTGATGTCTTTTACCAGAACAGGAGCCACTGTGATCAAGCGAGCAGGATCTACAATGTACCTGGGCTCCACCTGCCGGTTGGAGAAATCAAATGACCGAGAAAGAGCATCCGCCTTGATCTTCTTCTCGGCCGGGCGAAAGTGAAGCTCAAAATCAAAACTTGGCGAGGGTTCAGATGCTGGGCCATCTGCAGATATGTAAGGTTCTTGTGGTCGGTAAAGATTATCACTGGATGCTGGGCCCCTCCAATAGATAACGCCACTCCTCCAAGGCAAGATTTATGGCCAGAAGCTCTCTGTCTCCTATACAGTAATTCCTCTCAGCAGGGGCGAAGAGCTTGGGAGACAAATCCACATGTAAACATCTTGCCCTTGAAACCTTTTTGTAGTAAAACAGCATCGGCTCCTATGAAGGAGGCATCCACTTCTAAAAAGAACTGGCAGGAGACATCGGGATGACGCAAAACAGATGCAGAAGCAAAGGACCTTTTTAATTGGACGAAGGCGGCCTCCGCCTCAGGAGTCCAGTCTCTGGCATTCAACCCTTTCTTAGTAAGAGCAGAGATCGGAGATGTAAGAGATGAAAAGTTCGGGATGAACTAACGATAGAAATTAGAAAATCCAAGGAAGCGCTGTATAATACGAAGACCCTGTGGATCCATCTGCAACCCGGAATCCAAGATTATGTATCCGAGGAACGGTACGGTAGGTTTATCAAAGATGCATTTCTCGAGTTTGGCATAAAGTCGATTCTCTCTCAACCCGCTGTAAAACCAAACGTACATGCTTCCGGTGAGTGGTCAAATCTGGAGAATAGATCAGTAGATCGTCCAGGTACACTATCACGCAGACATAGAGCAGGCCCCGGAAGATATCGTTTATCAACTCCTTGAATACTGCGGGAGCATTGCACAGACCAAAGGGCATGACGAGATACTCGTAGTGTCCATCACGAGTGTTGAAAGCAGTCTTCCACTCATCGCCCTTTCGAATGCGGATAAGGTTGTATGCGCCGCACAGGTCGAATTTTGTGAACACCTTAGCTTCCCGGATCCTGTCAAAGAGTTCGGAGATTAGCGGAAGAGTGTATTGATTCTTGACTGTGACCTTATTCAGACCTAGATAGTCGATACAGGGCCGTAAGGATCCATTTTTTTTCTGCACAAAAAAGAGCCCGGCACCGGCTGGTGAAGTAGATTTCTGGATAAACCCCCTCTCTCCTTGATGTAATCAGACATCGCTTGGGTCTCAGGAATTGAGAGTGGCTAGACTCAACCACTAGGAGGAGTGGCATCAAGCAGAAGGTCAGTCGGTCAATCATAAGGATCTCGGCCTCTTTCTTACTGAATACATCTGCAAAACTGGCCTACTCCTGCAGAAGTCCAGGCAGGTTTACAGCTATAGTAGGCGAGGAAGCAGGTCAGACCTCTGATAAGCAGGTGGACTGGCAGGATGATGCCTAACGCAGAATCTGACCGGAGTGCCAGTTCAGAACTGGAGTGTGCTGACGCAGGCAGGGAAGACCAAGGATAACCGGATTCACAGACGCTTGCAGCACATAGAAGGAGATCATCTCTGAATGCAGAACCCCTATTTGCAATTTAAGGGGCATAGTAACAGAAAGCACAGGTTCGGGAAGTGGCAGTACATTTACGGAAGGCACTGACAGAGGCCTTTCTAGACAGATGGTAGGAAGCCGGTACTGATGGACCAGAACTTGCTGAATGAAGATACCGGCTGACCTAGAGTCCAAGAATGCAACCTGTTTTTAACCCTTTTATATGTGTATATAATAAAACGAGCACTTTGTTAAACACCCAGTTTATTATATAGTTGCATAGGCTGCAGTGTAGATATGGATCTGCACTCCTGGCTCAGGGGTCCACTGAAGAATTGACATGTTCTTCTTTATGTCAGTCCGAGCTTGAACATACAAACTTCTGTATCTGCATAGATTTCTTTCACCAGACAGAGGCTGAGCTAGCAACCTAAAACTGACCATACACACAAGATAACTGGGGGTGAAATGAGCATTTAGCCAACAGGTATCTCTCCCAAACACTCCCATATACAGTACAGACCAAAAGTTTGGACACACCTTCTCATTCAAAGAGTTTTCTTTATTTTCATGACTATGAAAATTGTAGATTCACACTGAAAGCATCACAACTATGAATTAACACATGTGGAATTATATACATAACAAAAAAGTGTGAAACAACTGAAAATATGTCATAATCTAGGTTCTTCAAAGTAGCCACCTTTTGCTTTGATTACTGCTTTGCACACTCTTGGCATTCTCTTGATGGGCTTCAAGAGGTAGTCACCTGAAATGGTTTTCACTTCACAGGTGTGCCCTGTCAGGTTTAATAAGTGGGATTTCTTGCCTTATAAATGGGGTTGGGACCATCAATTGCGTTGTGGAGAAGTCAGGTGGATACACAGCTGATAGTCCTACTGAATAGACTCTTAGAATTTGTATTATGGCAAGAAAAAAGCAGCTAAGTAAAGAAAAACGAGTGGCCATCATTACTTTAAGGAATGAAGGTCAGTCAGTCCAAAAATTGGGAAAACTTTAAAAGTGTCCCCAAGTGCAGTCACAAAAACCATCAAGCACTACAAAGAAACTGTCTCATATGCGGACTGCCCCAGGAAAGGAAGACCAAGAGTCACCTCTGCTGTGGAGGATAAGTTCATCTGAGTCACCAGCCTCAGAAATCGCAGGTTAACAGCAGCTCAGATTAGAGACCAGGTCAATGCCACACAGAGTTCTAGCAGCAGACACATCTCTAGAACAACTGTTAAGAGGAGACTGTGTGAATCAGGCCTTCATGGTAGAATATCTGCTAGGAAACCACTGCTAAAGGACAGGCAACAAGCAGAAGAGACTTGTTTGGACTAAATAACACAAGGAATGGACATTAGACCAGTGGAAATCTGTGCTTTGGTCTAATGAGTCCAAATTTGAGATCTTTGGTTCCAACCACCGTGTCTTTGTGCGACGCAGAAAAGGTGAACGAATGGACTCTACATGCCTGGTTCCCACCGTGAAGCATGGAGGAGGAGGTGTGATGGTGTGGGGGTGCTTTGCTGGTGACACTGTTGGGGATTTATCCAAAATTGAAGGCATACTGAACCAGCATGGCTACCACAGCATCTTGCAGCGGCATGCTATTCCATCCGGTTTGCGTTTAGTTGGACCATGATTTATTTTTCAACAGGACAATGACCCCAAACACACCTCCAGGCTGTGTAAGGGCTATTTGACCATGAAGGAGAGTGATGGGGTGCTGTGCCAGATGACCTGGCCTCCACAGTCACTGGACCTGAACCCAATCGAGATGGTTTGGGGTGAGCTGGACCGCAGAGTGAAGACAAAAGGGCCAACAAGTGCTAAGCATCTCTGGGAACTCCTTCAAGACTGTTGGAAGACCATTTCATGTGACTACCTCTTGAAGCTCATCAAGAGAATGCCAAGAGTGTGCAAAGCAGTAATCAAAGCAAAAGGTGGCTACTTTGAAGAACCTAGAATATGACATATGTTCAGTTGTTTCACACTTTTTTGTTATGTATATAATTCCACGTGTTAATTTATAGTTTTGATGCCTTCAGTGTGAATCTACAATTTTCATAGTCATGAAAATAAAGAAAACTCTTTGAATGAGAAGGTGTGTCCAAACTTTTGGTCTGTGCTGTACGTGGAAGCTCAACCGAGCATGCATGTGTTCTGAACAGTAATAGGGTAGAAAGCCACTGCTAGAGACCTTTGGTGGCAGCTTATCTCCCAGAACAAAATGATCAGACATATTGAAATCCAGTAGTCTGATTATTATCCCCCCAACATCTGCCAACAGGTGAAAGTTGGAAGGGACACCATACACATTAAATAATTGGCAGATCTTGCCAAAATAGACAGGTTCAGCTGACATGTAGTCTCTGTTGTACACTGAATGTTAACTTTATTAGAGATTCCAATCTTGGCCCTCCTTTGTCCTTAAGAACCACAGCAATATATCATAGCATAGATTCCACTAGGTTTTGAAATTGTTCTGCAGGAATATTGGCCTATGTGGACAGGATAGCTTCTCACAGTTGCTGTACATTAGATGTAGGTACTGACATGCTTCTACCTCATCCCCAAGATGCTCTATAGAATTAGGATCTGAGGACCGTGAAGGCCAGGGAAGCAAGCAAACTCACAGTCATGTTCCTGAAACAAATCCATAACTATCTGACCCTTGTGGCATGTGCCTTGTTCTACTGAATGTGTCTTTCTACCATAGGATGAACAGCTGCTATGAAGGGATGAACTTGGTCAGCCACAATGCTTAGGTAGATCCTAAAGTCCAAACACCCATCCACAGCTTTTGGAAGACCCAGGGTTTACCAATAACACATTTCCCACACCATCATTCTCCCTCCACCAGCCTGAACTGTTGACACCTGGCAGGAAGGGTTTATTGATTCATGCTGGTTATAAAAAATTCTAACCCTCCCATCAACATGGTGCAACTAAAATCTCCACCATGCAAAGAAATAATTGCATTATTCTGACCAGGCAATGTATTTCCAATTTTTGCACTCTTTTTTTATCTCCAGTAGAGTCTTACCTTGGTCTGTCTTAGGCAGCAATGGAACTAAAACTAGTTGTCTGGTGTTATAGCTTATCTGTGTTAAGGAATGATGAGACACAACGGAAATGAAGGTAGGAGCACCAGCATCTTGAGTTGTAATTTATGTGACTGTCCATTACCTGTTTGTCAGAACAATTCTTGACATCCTCCTCTGACCTGTTTCATGGTCGAGTTGTTTATGTCCTCTGGATCCCTTTTCACTGGAGGTTTTCCTCAATCACATCACTCTCAGCACATTACATGATAAACCCCACAAGATTGGCAGCTTTTCAAATACAGGCCCTGGCTAGCCTAGTACCAATAACCATACCTCGTTTAAATCTACTTAGATTACTCGATTTTCCCATTCTAATGTCGTTTCACAATGATCCATGGAAAACTTGATTTTATGCTTCACTCCAGACAGAGGCATACACAGATACCATGTGGCTCCATAGCAAAACTTGGATGAACCCACTTACCCCACCCAGTTTCCTCAAGTATGCGTGTGTTAATTACTCCCAGATAATACAGAATGTAAAGTGCAACTTCACAGATTTCAGAAGAGTTTACTTTACAAAGCTGGCTGCCTGCAGCCACCACTAGGCGGAGTCGGCGCATAGGAATTTATACAATTACCAAGGAGGCAGTAATGATCTCTTTGCATTGAGCTCCCCCTAGTGGCAGCTGAAAAGAAAGTGCAATATTCTCAAATCAGAGAAGAAGCAGATCAGTGTCAGTCCTGTAGCAGTCACGTGGTCTACATACATTGAAGGAGGCCATTGACTCCAGGGTCACATGTCTCATTTACATACAGGGAAGCTCTAATCATGAAAGGGCAAGTGTCTCTAATTAAGGGGCCATTCAGTGTATATGGCCAGCTTCAGGTCACTTTCTAGTGGTAGTATTTTTCTCTGTATTTGGCATCAGTATTTTTAAACCAAAACCAGGTATGTGATCTACACACAGGAAAATTATAATAAACAGAATTGAACCTCTGATTTAATATGTGTTTTAGATCCACTCTTGCTTTTGGCATCGAAATAATGATGTAAAATACTGACCAGAGTACGGTCCCTTAAAACTATACAAAAGTTTTGTGTATTAGATGACGTGCTGATATTAGCCACAGTCCCTTTGTAACATAGTATAGAAGGCCGAAAAAATACATCTGTCCATCCAGTTCAGCCTGTCATCCTGCAAGTTGATCCAGAGGAAGGCAAAAAAACAAAACTGTGAGGTACCATTCAATTTTCACCACTCAAGGGTGAAAAATTCCTTCCCAACTCCAATCAGGCAATCAGAATAACTCCCTGGATCAACGACCCCTCTCTAGTAGCTATAGCCTGTAATATTATTATACTCCAGAAATACATCCAGGCCCCTCTTGAACTCTTTTAGTGAATTCACCATCACCACGTCCTCAGGCAGAGAGTTCCATAGTCTCACTGCTCTTACCCTAAAGAATCCTTTTCTATGTTTGTGTACAAACCTTCCTTCCTCCAGACGCAGAGGATGTCCCCTCGTCACAGTCCTGGGGATAAATAGATGATGGGAGAGATCGCTGTACTGACCCCTGATATATTTATACATAGTAATTAGATCTCCCCTCAGTCGTCTTTTTTCTAAAGTGAATAACCATAATTTTGATAATATTTCAGGGTACTGTAGTCCCCCATTCCAGTTATTACTTTAGTTGCCCTCCTCTGAACCCTCTCCAGCTCTACTATGTCTGCCCTGTTCACAGGAGCCCAGAACTGTACACAGTACTCCATGTGTGGTCTGACTAGTGATTTGTAAAGTAGTAGGACTATGTTCTCATCACGGCATCTATGCCCCTTTGATGCACCCCATTATCTTATTGGCCTTGGCAGCAGCTGCCTGACACTGTTTTTTTACTGCTTAGTTTGATGTTTATTAAAATTCCTAGGTCCTTTTCCATGTCAGTGTTACCCAGTGTTTTACCATTTAGTATGTGCGGGTGACTTGCATTATTCCTTCCCATGTGCATAACCTTACATTTGTCAGTGTTAAACCTCAGCTGCCACTTATCTGCCCAAGCCTCCAATCTATCCAGATCCATCTGTAGCTGTATATTGTCCTCTTCAGTGCTAATATTAGCCGCAGTCCCTTTGTAGAAGTAGGTCCTCACTTCCTTCAGTCAAAACGTATAAAAAGGGGTCCGCGTTGCTGTAAAGCAAAGCTTAGGGGTAACAAAAAAATCACTAGTTCTTTTTATGCTGCTTCCTCCTACCTCCTCCTTATCCTTCCTACTTCACAGCGTCTCTGAACCAACAAGCTGTAGTGGTATGATTCTCAAGCCTTCAAAGAGAGTATCAACATAGCACAGACCAGCATGTAAAATAGTTCACGCTTCTTTATTATACTTACAAGATTGTAATCTTGAACATCACATAGAGCATATGACCCGGGTTTTGCTCCTGCTTCGTCTGGGGCGTTCAATTTCATCTGAAACACCCACAGACGAAGCAGAAGCAAATCCCGGGTCAGGCTTAATCATATGCTCTATGTGGTGGGTTATACATGTCCCATGTAGCAGCTGCTGCAGAGGAAATGTTGAGTAGTGATGAGCGGCAGGTGCCATATTCAAATTCATTGAAATTCGCGAATATTCGATAGAATATTCGTTTTATATTCGTCAAAATCGAATATTCATCATTATTCTAGTTATCGCGATTAATATGCGATTTAAATAATCGCGTATTGCGATTTTAACTGAGAGGCTTCTCTCCTATTGAAATAGCAATGTGATTAATTCAAGTTATAACATTCGAATTTCAACTTAGCACTGCTATATTCCATATTTGTTAATTCTAGCCTAATATGGAATATAGCAGTGCTAAGTTGAAATCGAAATTCGATTAATTCAAGTTATAATAATCGAATTGCGATTTCAACTTGGACCTGGTTTACTATGGTTGGCTTGGTAGAATTAGCGAATATGACGAATGTATTCATCATATTCCACA
The DNA here is from genome assembly GCF_014858855.1 of Bufo gargarizans. Lineage (NCBI taxonomy): Eukaryota > Metazoa > Chordata > Amphibia > Anura > Bufonidae > Bufo > Bufo gargarizans. The sequence goes on from NC_058085.1 coordinate 135,642,178, forward strand.
AAACGAAGATAACGAATGTATTCGTCATATTCCACAAAACGAAGATAACGAAGTATTCTCCATCTTCGTTTTAGCTACCTATTCATCAACTTCGCTAATTCTAGCAATCATATAGGAAAGTTTACTATAGAGACAGCTAAGTTAATATTTGAAATATTCGCGAATTAGCGAAGTGCCGATATTCGCTAAAAAAATTTGAATATTCGCACTCAACACTAATGTTCAGTGGCAGATGCAAGCTGGCCATTCAAATATATGATTGTGCGTGTAATGAGTTTGCTAGAGCCACGCAGACAAAAATATAGGTTCTCAACATCCATGTGTCCTTCAGGAAAGGACTGTCGTCATGAGACAACCCCTAGAGAAGAACAGTCATCTTTGCCCTATTATTACTAATAAATAAGTGTATATAACAAGATGAAAAGTGAACAATCCAGAACTTGACAGCAATCCAGAAGAAACAGTGATTAAGACTGGTCCCAGAAGTAAACACTGAAAGAATGAAGTATGCAAGCTCTTACTGGAAATTAAGAAGTTGACATGAACTCAAAGCAGCTGCATTTGCGCAAACATGCATATTTCATAGAGATGCTACACAATACTGGAATTTAAAATACAAAAAATTAAACCCCTTCTAACTCAATGCATTTCTCCCTCTATTTAGAATATCAGGTGCATAGCAGACATTATACTATAAACTATAGTATAACTATAGTATAATTATTATTTAGGAGGAAGTGCTCTTTAAAGAGGTTGTTAGAGATAATAAAAAAAATTCTAGTAATGCCCCCAAATGCTGTAAAAAAAAAAAGGTTCCCTACTCCCCTTTTTCTCTTGTGCCGCCAGTCCAGTCCTTTTAACAGACAGCAGCAGTGACATGCAGGTACATGGCTTATGACCACTGCAGCCAATCACTGTCCTCAATGGTCAACGCTGCAGTCTGTAGACAGACAGTTGGAGAAGGACTGGACTGGCAGTGTAGAAAAAAAGCACAGGAGAAAGAGGTATGTAATCTTTTGAGTTTTCAATTATCTCAGACAACCCCTTTAAGGCCTGTTGTGGAAAAATTATTGTTCGCCGTATGGTCGCCATCTATCCTATGGAGATGTGCAGATTCGTTCTCATCGCGCAGAAACTTTGACACGATGGTCTGGTCGTCCCGACCTGTAACCGATTTGTGCCCGGCCTGGTATTACTGCAGGATACCAGTGTCATGGCGCCAGCTGAGGTGGGAGGGATGGGGACCATCGAACAAAGGTTTCTTCATCCACGAGGATAAGCGCAGCAACGAAAAGGGCGCGAATAACTGTGGGAATGCGCGAACTTATGTTCGCACGATCATTGACATCTTCGCCAGCCAGTCACTTCATACCATAAGCTGTCTCCCCATTGGTCATGATTGTAAGACCGCCTTCCATCCAATCACCTGTCTCCCCATTGGTCATGATTGTAAGACCGCCTTCCATCTTCTGGTATAAATAAACCTTGCCTAGCTGTTGGAAGCAGGCACATTATTGGATCTTACTTGAGAACGTCTCTGTGATGTTATTTTGGAGGAATTGCGCACACATCGACGCACACTACACCAGGGTGTACTTCTGGCGGTCGTTATTGGTTGTGTGAGAACGAGACAAAGGAGTAAACGGTGATATCAGGCCCCTTTCACACGAGCATGACAGATTAGGTCCAGATGCGTTCAGGGTGCATTCAGTGAAACTCACACCATTTTGCAAGCAAGTTTAGTCAGAGTTCACTTTACTCGAAGGGTGTCCCAAACATAAGCTTGATTACAGGTTACTCTGCTGCTGGAATCCTTAGCTTTACCCCAGTTTAAAGGGAACCCGTCAGAAAAATCATTTGGTTAATACAGTAAAATGGGAATAATACTAGGATTTGCCACCAATGTCCAATATGTGAAGCTCACCATTCAAACCCCAGCACTCGCTAGAATGAAGTAGAAGTGGTGCTAGGAAGCAAGGTGATGACATAGACCATGCATGTCTGGCTCAGCTAAGCATATAGGTGTTGTGCATGAGATAAAGCTGCTGGCAGCACCTTATCTTCCTAAAAACAAAAGGATCATACATGCTGACATCCATCTGCAGGCCCTCATATATTTAAGATTTAATTCAAATCAACGGATTCAGCCAACATACATCTAATGTGTATAGCCATCTTTAGAAACACACTATGATATATTAAAGGGTTTATATGACAGTTTTTTACTGATGGATAGGTCATCAGTATCTGATCGGAAGGGGTCCCAGATGTTAACAGCTTGAGAAGGTATTGGCACTCACAGTAGCACCATGGCCTTCTCTCAACTTACCAAGCATTAAGCCGTCACATGGCCTAGGGCTAGGCTAAGCTGGAGACGTCCACTGTGCTAGAAAGCGCTGTTGCCTTCTCAAACAGTTGATTGACAGGGGTCTTTGGTGTTGGACTACAACAATCAGATACTGAGGATCTTTTCAAAGGATAGGTCATCAGTAAAAAACTCTCGGAAAACTTCTTTAACCTACTGATATGTTTTTGAGGACACCCACACAAACACAGACTAAGCACCATTCAGATGTAACCAGCCGGATTCAAACCCAGGACTGCAAGGACTGTGAAATATAAAAAATCCCATAAGCCTAATATACAAGCCAATAAGGTGATTATCAGTACATTTTAACTGTGAAGACCTGAGCCGACCAGCCTTTGTTACCACAGATATACGCTTTTTGCTTAATGGGTAAAATACTGTAAACCATATATTGCATCATTATCCAACATGAATGGAAAAGAGGGTCTGCCCGATATTTATTCAGCATTTTATGGCTACTCATAAGTTTAAGGTTCTGATAATGTACAAAATATTATTTCAAACCACAAATACATTAACGGTGGAACTAAAAGGTCATCCATTACTGCCCACTGGTTAGACTGTCCTCATCTTCAGTTGGAGGCCGGTTCCTTTGAAAGAATCCAAGCTGCAAAAATCAGACACAGATTACAATGAGGAGAAAGCATGTAATTCACTTCTGAGGAATGGCTGTTATAGAAACCAATCACAGTAGGTAATAGTGGCCATTTTCCCCACTCACCTTCCACATGACAAATATAAACAGTGCCAGAATTAGCAGCCCCCCAAGGGCTCCAAGGATTATCCACCATAAGGGAATCTCTTTCTGTCCATCAGGAGTTACCCACTGGACCACCAGGTCAGCCTGTTAACAGAACATAGAGAGGATACAGACGGCAAGATGTAATCCATTGGTTGACAGACCCATTTTTCATGTCATCATTTGTACTTGACCCTCTCCCCATTTCTAAGCTTACTTTTGTATAGCACCACCTAGCGCCATGTACTGCCACTCATGGTCTATCTACTGGCTGAGTATAGCACAACATGTGTACAATGTTGGTCTGGTCCATCAGGATCTTTCGGTGGGCCCAGGCTCTCATACCATAGTAGGCCCCAAGGTCCAGGAGGAAAAAAAAACACATTTGGAGCTGCCATTGGAGCCAATCGCTTCCTACCAGGGTCGATTTATTTGAAGCAAAACTAGACTTTATTAATGATATGGGGTTTGGGCCCCAAGAATAATTTCCTCAGATGGGCTTGAGGAAATCTAGTCCAACACAGCATGTATGGTCCCAAATCTTAATGCAAACAAAGTCAAAAAAACTTACAGAGGTCTCGTTAAATATCAGGGCTGGAGGCTGGATCCTGTAAGGGACACCTGTCACGTTGAAGTAACCATTGGAACGCAAAGTGAATTGCTGCTGTGGTCTCTGAAAGGACAACATTTAAGAGATATAGTATTCTAAAGGTGAAATTTTCTGATCTAGGCAGTGATTTCACAATTTAGGGTTCACTATGTCACCAGTGTCTGTAGGGAGAAGGGAAAGCTCTGCAATCTGGATGCCTTTCTTTTAAGACACAGTAGATGCTAAAGATAGGTTGTTGATCCAGAGATCGATTCGGATGTTCTGAGTTATGTTACTATATGTACAGTATGTTACTTACTGAACACCTCCCCTACACCAGAGCAGCAAAGCCAATAAGGTACAATTTATATTACCTTGAGAAAGCTGGAGACCCACAAAACAGAATCAAGTTTCAGCGTCACTCTGCGCCCTTTTTCCATATTCTGAATGACACATTTGATCTTCCAGCAGGTTGAATTATGACAATTCTAAAAATATATACATGTAAAAAAGAAAATAAAGAAATATAAAAAAATATTTAAAAACTTCTCAAAATTGATAGAGAAAGTATATTGGAAAATTGCCTAAGCTTTCATTACACCCAAAAAAATAAAAATCATCTCTACCTGGTGAAAGCAGTTTGAGGCGAAACAGTTAGTTGAGCCACAATCTGCGACTTCGTCCCCCTCACGCCAGGTCTAAAATTGTGGCCGTGGGGTTGAAAGGGGGCTGAAAGGTCTAAATTTAAGACAGCTCGGAAGCTGTCTTACATTTAGAACTGGCACAGGATCTGCCGAAGTTATGAAGAGGCCTCTTCACAACTTTGGCGGAACCACCGCCAGCTTCGAGCTTTATTAAGATCAGCGTCTAAAATGCCAGTCTTAATAAATGTGCCCCTTTATGTCTGCCATGTGTGAATAAACCATAAATGTCAGACATCATTGTAGTTCTAGCATTCTACCTATGACTAGGATAATCAGGAAAAAGAGATCCAGTACAACTTGCTCATCCAATGTACTTACCAGCAGAATGGGTATCTTAGGACGACGACTGTCTTCTATGGTAGTTTGATTTTCAGTTTCGGCAATCACAACTCCCTGTTCATCTCTTGGGGCTTCTCTCCTATTCACTCTGTGACTATCTGCCTTGCTGACAGGGGCTACAGTTGGATACATGAGCTAAAAAACCCCAAAAAACATACCAAAGGTTATAATCATACATTTATCAACAGTATATATTACTTCAGAACAAACTATCAAATCTACTGGAGTAGCATTAAACTGGAAAGGGACTAAAATGACAGATAGAGGGCTGGACCGTGATGAATGACCACTGTGAGAAGAGACCGTAAAATCCAGGAGAAGAAACTAAGCCAGAAAGACAGGTTATCCTTTGGGAAGGAAATGTAATGCTCACATAAGTGCTGCCCTGTGATAAGATGGAGAGGCCCACTGACCTGTAGAGTGTTGACGGGTGGCATTGGAGAACATTTCATGTTGTCATCTATCACCAGATCGAATGGGTACAGAAAATGCTCCTCTTCGTAGTCCTCAGGGCTTTGAATGACTAGTTGAACATGGACAGTGCCTGGCCCACCATTGTGGAGCTGTCAGGGAATATAAAATCAATATTAGTACAACAGAGGAGATATTGTGATACAATGTCGGACTGGGGTGCTTTAGGCCTACTAGTAAAATTCTTTCTGGGGGTCCACGGCACAGCACAAATATACCTGCTCACACAGCAGCAAGATGCTACTCAATGATTGTTTATGGGGGTCTCTGCAGCGACTTTAAGAAGTCCCTGGGGAGAAAGGATATGAGCTAGCCTTCCTCTGTACCTAGATGTCATGTCAGCCACCTGATGCATCTATAATAAACTGGACAGTGCATATGATGTATGCTGCCTATCTATATGTAGTGCAGTCAGTCTACTGTGCCATGTGACACTTGTGCAAGGGGAGGGGGACTAGGGACTCACCAGCAGATTCGCCTGTTCCACTGTGGGCCAGCCTGTTGCGATTACCAAGTTTTCTAAAAGGGGGTACATTACTCGTACCTTTCCATATGCTCTAATTTGGCATATGGATTTCATAGAGGAGACCCCCAATCTGTGAGCCAGAACAGAGAGATGCTCCGACATACCCAATCCAGAAATGTCCAGCCATGGCTTCTCCTGGCCAGACGGGTTGACTGGCTGTGGTTAACATAAAGGCGTTGGGCTGTAAGCCAGTGCACTGGGGAACCCAATGAGGAGACAAATGTGTTTTATTAGGGTACGACCACACTGCAAAGTCGTAATGCAGTCATGATGTGGTCAGGGAATGCAGGCGACTGGTCGCATTAGATAATCATGCATTTAGAGTGCGTTTTTTGCCCACGATCGCTTATGGACTGTTGTTTGAACTGTTGTGAATTTTCATGATTCTTTAGCATTTTGATTAACTTCAAATAGTGATACATCTTGTAAATTATGTTAAACATATAATGGAAGTAGATAATCAACTGTATAGCCAATGAGATGAGCATCCACAAGCAGCAGAACATGTTTTACGTGCAGTCAACCGCACGTAAATCAGGTGCAGTCATCACAGCTTGGAAAGTGGCAGGTCCATCTCAGAAACCTTCCCCATTGACTTTTATTAGGAAATGAGATGCTACAGTTCCTAAGCGCATCATGATGGCAACACAACTGCGCCGTGTGGACGTACCCTTATGTTTTGTTTCCCCCCCCCCCCCTTCCTGAGCACAACATAGTGCTCAACTAGTGCTATGCAACAAATAGAGAAAGCAGCAATGCTGCTTCGTCTGTTGGACCTCGCAATCGTAATTTAGCAGACCCAGAATATCTCTGAGGGTATAAAATGCTCTGCCTATTCTCCCCTGTATCGAACATAAACAAAGAGTGTGATGCTCCCCACCTCTTGGGGAAAGTAATGGGGTCTATATTTAAGGGTTGTTGTCCATCAGGAAGGCATCTGTTTGGCTCCAAATTTGTTCTGCAGCAGGAGTACAGCCTCTAACATACAGCCAATGTCATTAACTGTCTTCAGTGTAATGAAGGAGTCTAAGACAGGCTCGGACTAGCCCACAGGGGTACAGGTGAATCCCCGGATGGAACAAGGTGGGCCCTAATCTCCCACCCCATGCACAAGTGGCATATAACACAGTAGACTTACTGCACTTCATACATATATTCAAATGTACAGCACCTCAACCAGCCTATGTTCATAGAAAAATCTTGATATATTGTTAACCGCCTCCAGACCGCCTAACGGAGGCGGACGGCTTATTCGTCTTCGACGCGCCGGCGCGTCATCTCGCGAGACGCGAGATTTCCTGTGAACGCGTGCACATAGGAGCGCGCGTTCACAGGAAACGGCAGGTAAACGAGTGCATCTACAGCCAGCCAGCGGCGATCATTCGCTGGCAGGCTGTAGATGCAATTTTTTTAACCCTTGAAAGTTACAGTATATCAGACGCTGTTTTGTTAACAGCGTCTGATATACCTGCTACCTGGTCCTCTGGTGGTCCCTTTTGCTTGGATCGACCACCAGAGGACACAGGTAGCTCTGTAAGTAGCACCAAACACCACTACACTACACCCCCCACCCCCTGTCACTTATTAACCCCTGATCACCCCATATAGACTCCCTGATCACCCCCCTGTCATTGATCACCCCCCTGTAAGGCTCCATTCAGACGTCCATATACGTTTTGTGGATCCACGGATCCGCGGATCCATGGATCCGCAAAACACATACAGACGTCTGAATGGATCCTTACAGGGGGTGATCACCCCATATAGACTCCCTGATCACCCCCCTGTCATTGATCACCCCCTGTAAGGCTCCATTTAGACGTCTGTATGTGTTTTGCGGATCCATGGATCCGCGGATTCGCAAAACACATACGGGCGTCTGAATGGAGCCTTTCAGAGGGGTGATCAATGACAGGAGGGTGATCACCCCATTTAGACTCCCTGATCACCCCCCTGTCATTGATCACCCCCCTGTAAGGCTCCATTCTGCAGAACACGGACACCGCGGATCTGCAAAACACGGACACCGGCAATGTGCTTTCCGCATTTTGCGGATACGCACATTGCCAGAACTATATAGAAAATGCAATTGTGGACAAGAATAGGACATGTTCTATAGGCTCTACAAAAAACGCAGTGTTCGCCCATTCAGGCCTGATGTTGTGCGCACACTTGCGTTCAGTCCGCCCCACCGCAGTGCCAATTTTTTTTTCCTGATCACTGCAAGAACACCATAAAATCGCTGCGGCACCATAAAAATATCACTTTTGAGGGGCATGGCGAGTTCATAGAAGAATTTTTTTTTTGGGGCACAAGTTAGCGGAAACTTAATTTATATATATATTTTTTTTTTTCTTACAAAGTCTCATATTCCACTAACTTGTGACAAAAAATAAAATCTCACATGAACTCACCATCCCCCTCACGGAATCCAAATGCGTAAAAGTTTTTTAGACATTTATATTCCAGACTTCTTCTCACGCTTTAGGGCTCCTAAAATACCAGGGCAGTATAAATACCCCACAAGTGACCCCATTTTGGAAAGAAGACACACCAAGGTATTCCGTGAGGGGCATGGTGAGTTCCTAGAATATAAATTTTTTCGGCACAAGTTAGGGGAAAATAATTATTTTTATTTATTTTTTCTCTTACAAAATCATTTTCCGCTAACTTGTGCCAAAAAAAAAATATATTCTAGGAACTCGACATGCCCCTCGTGGAATACCTTAGGGGGTCTTCTTTCCAAAATGGGGTCACTTGTGGGGTATTTATACTGCCCTGGTATTTTAGGGGCCCTAAATATATTTTTTTTATCAAAGACATGTAGAACAATACATTTAGAGAAAAATTTATATAGAAATGTAGTTTTAATTGAAAAATTTTACAACCGAAAGTGAAAAATGACTTTTTTTGCAAAAAATTCAGTCAATTTCGATTAATATCAAAAAATGTAAAAATGTCAACAGCAATGAAATACCACCAAATGAAAGCTCTATTAGTGAGAAGAAAAGGAGGTAAAAATTATTTGGGTGGTAAGTTGTATGACCGAGCAATAAACCGTGAAAGTAGTGTAGTGCAGAATTTTAAAAAGTGGTCTGGTCATTAAGGGGGTTTAAGCTAGGGGGGCTGAGGTGGTTAAAGAAACTCCCCAGTTTATTATTATAGACACGATCAGAGCTGAGATGACTTCTAGGTATAGAGGAAAGCTACCAGTGTCCTTTTCTCCCCAGGACCTACCTTCTCAAATTTGCTGAAGGGACCCCCATAGTCAATCATCTGGTAGCATCTTGCTGCTGTGTGAGCAGGTAATATTTGAATGTATCCGGATGGTGGGCCCCCAAAATAAATTTTACTGGTGGGCCCTAGGTACCCCATTCTGACACTGGTCCTAGAAGTGATAATATGGACCCACAGAGCCCTGATGTCATCATTATCGACTCTGTCTGGGATTACATGAAGAGACAGAAGGACTTGAGCAAGCCTACATCCTCATATCTGTGAGTAAGTTCTCCAAGATGTCTGTGTAAAGGCTTACAAACAGTCTGGAACAGTCTACCTGCCGCATTCCTTCAGAAACTGTGTGCAAATGTACCCCGAAGAATTGATGTTGTTTTGGGGTTAGGGTGTGTGTGTGTGTGTATATATATATATATATATATATATATATATATGTAGCAAATGCACACTACTGCTCATTAATTTCAGTACACTTTGTATACAGATTTGTATATTTCTCTGTAAAGGATGAACATGGTTTGTGTTTTTGCACAGAAAGGAGTCTAGCTACAGTTTGTAGACACTTTCACACTTGCATGCATCTCATTTATACATAATTTATAAAAAATATCATTGAAAACGTTAGTTTTTGAGAAAATGAGACTATGAAACCTTTGTAAAAAAAAAAGAAGTGGTATTTGTTGCACGTAGCAACCAATCACATCATAGTGTTCATGTTTTAAGAGCATTCTATAAAATGAAAGCTTCACTGTGATTGGTTGCTCTGGGCAACAAAGATGTTTTTTTCTTTTAAACAGGTTTCTAATTCACCACTGTACACCATGAAAGAACTTATTGTCCGCCTTGTAGTATGATATTGTCTAACCTTGTGAAAACATGTAAACTGGTTTTGCAAATAGCGCCCAAGAAGGAGTTATCAATAGAAAAACGATCTGCCCTAGTTGCTTTGAGAAATGCAGGGCATAATTTGCGGGTTTATTTTGATGGTGTGCAGTGCCTCAAGTGTACCTTGAAAACGAAAGTATACATCATCAAGCAAGACCTGGACAACCTAGAGTGACCACAAAATAGGAGGACACATTTATCAAAGTGTCTTCCAAATGGGGGAGATTCATAGCAACTGGTCAAATCAGTGCTGCTATTATGGAAGCAAGGTATTAAAAAGGTTAATCATGACTGACAAATATTGCCCTAAAGCCATTGACTTGCAGCCGAAAGCCAATGCTTAGGCCCATTCATGAAGAGAAGATGCTATTGTGGGATAAAAAAAAAACAGGCGCTGGACCACCAGGCAGTGGAAGAAGGTTCTTTTAACAGATGAATCCAAGTTTGAGGTGTTTGGTTCCAAATGGCGAACGTTAGTTTATCGTGTGACAGGTGAGCATATGCTTTCTGCTACATATAAAAAATTGCAAAAATAAAAATTGAATAAGAGAAAAAACACCCACGCCAATCATCACCCTTGCTACCCTATACACTTCAGAGACTATATATACACAAACCAATCTACACAAATTAGGTTACCCATTTTAATAATCACGTTTTACCTCATAGATCTGGGTCACTATTACCCCTCGATCACCGGGATTCTTTGAATCCTCTTTTAGTTCCCAGTTGGATAGTGGCAGAATGACTTCTGCAGGGTGAATGCTCCTTTTTCATGCAAGAGGGGAAAAAAGTATCATCAGTATATGCATTATGGGCACTACCAATCCCACCAATTACCATATAAATCTATAGTATACCATACAGAACAGTGCACTGACATTAAAAGCTATGGATACCTTTGTACTGTCTTTTTTTAATTGTTTATTTGCTTCTGTAATTCAAAATGAAACTTTTTTACTATGTTTTACTATGTTCCTTCTGCAGAGTTGAGGGGGAGATTTATTAAAATTAATGTAAAGAAAAACTCTCTTAGTTGTTCATAGCAACCAATCAGATTCCACCTTTCATTTTCCAAAGGAGCTCTGAAAAATTAATGGCGAATCTGATCGGTTACTATGGGCAACTAAGCCAGTTTTTCTTTACTCTAGTCTTGATAAATCTCCCCCTAAATCCTTCACCTAACTGACACAGCTTATGAATATGACATAAATCCATCAAAGCACTGCTCTTGCTTCTGATGGATCTCTCTGCTCCCTTTCTCTTTTTTTCTTGGTGTTAGCAGCAGAAAGGGGTTGGATGCTGTCAATGGCACATCATATTGTGGAGAGGGGAGAAAGCATTCCAGAAGGGTAGATTACATATACTGTAGATCAGGGATCAGCAACCTTCGGCACTCCAGTTGTTGTGAAACTACAATTACCAGCATGCTCCATTCATTTCTATGTGAGTTCTTAGTAGTTTCACAACAGATGGAGTGCCGCTGGTTGCCTACCCCTGCTGTAGATAGAGAAGAAAGCACACACAAGACCGTTTGCATAGGGATGCGTACAAGTATATAGAGAAAGCAGATTACCTGCAGCAAGCACTGCATGGGGTGTAACTATCAGTACACAATAGAAGAGATCATGTAGAAGGGGAAATCAGTCCATAAATAAAGCTGTTCTGATACATGAGAGCTAGTGAAGACAGCAGCATGCTGGACACACACATTTCACATCCAATATGCATTGCTGGGAGAGACACATACACATGAGAAACATCTGAAACTAGGGATAGGTTGAAAACTGAATATCAGAGAGTCTCAACATGAATGAAGGAATAAAGACTGCAGACTGAAACTTTGACTTAGGGCATCTTTTTTTTGTTTTTAACTCAAGGTGACCACTAACATATGTATAGTTTATTTATCATTACCATTTAATTTACCATAACTTGCATTAATATTTTTTTTTAATAATAATGGAAAAAAAAATATTTATGGGTTGAAATAGAAAAAATTAAAAATAAAATAAATACACAATTCCGCCATTGTTCTTTGGGTTTTGTCTTTACTGTGCACCATGCACTAAAAATGACTTATTCATGAATTCATTCTCAGCGGGTTCAGGTAACACACTAATGTGTGTGTGTGGAGCTTCCGACTCTCCCTCAACAGATGATGTCGGGGGAGACAAGGATCAGGCGAAATTCAAATTTTCACCCAATCCTTTGGTTCTCAAGGGAGATAAACTGTCACCAGAACTGGCAGCAGCTTTCTCTGCTTGCCCCATAGTATGCTGAACATGTTTGCGTATGGGAAAACTGGGATGGAGATGGGAGAGATAGCTGTAAGGCAAACAATCATTCAGGTAACAGCCATTGCATGTGTATGGCCAGCATTTGAACAATAGTTCAGCCAAGCTGGTTCTTGACTGCTGTACACTGGAGATCTTTCGTCATTCTTGATGGAGGACAGATTTGGCAATCAAGCTAGCCTGGGTAGCTGTTGGATACCCTAAAGGGCACATTGTGAAACATTGTGCAGAACCCAAAGAGTGCACCACCTTGGTTGTATAATCATTGACCAAGTGCCTCTAGCAGTTTATACTTAGTCATTCTCAGTTCAATCGCATTAAGTTTTCCAGGTGTTCTCTTTCACTTTCCTGCTGTGTACTGCATATTTTAATAGTTCAGAAATTTTTGGATGTTGCAATACCAATTATGTTTATTTTGATATGGTTAACTTCAATATGTAGAAGTGGGTACATTGGGTAATTTAAGTACTTTAAAAAAATATATTTTTTAAAATGTTTTAAACTTTTTTTTATTTATTTATTATTATTGTTAGTCTCCCTGAAAAACTTGAACATGAGATTGTTCAATACACCATAGACTGCTATAGTTTACTATTGCAGTCTGTGGGGATTCTCCATACTGCCTATGAAGCCTTGCTGCAATAACAGGCCTGGTAGCCTTCACAAGGTCCCAGGCTGCCATAGCAACCGATGAACACCCCACAATTTTGCCATGGGGCCAACTGGAGGTCAGGGGGAGCCTCTCTTTTTGGCTACTCTTTCACTACCGACTTCAGCATCTGAGGGATTAAATGACCGGAATTACAGTATCGGTTTCTGAGCCTGCTCAATATGCTTTCTGCCCAGTTCGGACATACAGTAATGTCCAGACAGGCAAAGGGCTTTAGTTTCCCACCCAGACACTGCACCTCTCTTGCCAATGATCTACCTGTGATATGTCTATGGTATGTCAAATGAATGAGGCTGAGCTACAATATGTCTGAAGGGCAGAACCATATTTTTCATCTAATACAACCCCTTGAACCCGTTTGCTACATGCACTCGCACATGCAGCGGGCGCCATAGCCAGCAGGTCTCTACAGTTTCAAATATACGTGTTTTTTTTTTGTTTACGTTCTGTTTTTGCCGTCCTATTATTGTCCGCATAACGTACAAGTATAGTACTGTTCTATCAGGGGCCAGCTGTTCTATTCCGCAAAAAACGGAATGCACACGGACGTCATCCGTATTTTTTGCGGACTGCAAAATACTGAAAGAGCCATACAGTTGTGTGCAAGAGGCCTAATGCTGATCGTGGACATTACAACCCTTAGATGATGTCATTAGTGTTGATCGAGCACCAAAGTGCTCGGGTCAAACACCTTGGGATGCTCGGGTGCTCTACTGGTGAGCTGACCCTCTAAAAAATAATATGCGAGGGCCTGCAGGCGAGCTGACCCTGTAAAAGATTGTAGGTGAGGGCCTGCAGGTGAGCTGACCCTGTAAAACATTATATGTGGGGGCCTGCAGGTGAGCTGATCCTGTAAAACATTATATGCGAGGGCCTGCAGGTGAGCTGACCCTGTAAAACATTATATGCGAGGGCCTGCAAGTGAGCTGACCCTGTAAAACATTATATGCGAGGGCCTGCAGGTGAGCTGACCCTGTAAAACATTATATTCAAGGGCCTGCAGGTGAGCGGACCCTGTAAAACATTATATGCGAGGGCCTGCAGGTGAGCTGACCCTCTAAAAATTATATATGAGGGCCTGCAGGTGAGCTGACCCTGTAAAACATTATATGTGAGGGCCTGCAGGTGAGCTGACCCTGTAAAAATCTATATGCGAGGGTCTGCAGGTGAGCTGACCCTGTAAAAATCTATATGTGAGGGCCTGCAGGTGAGCTGACCCTGTAAAACATTATATGCGATGGCATTTTATGCGACAAATAAGCATGTTGATATGATGGAAGAGGAGGAGGAGGAGGAGGAGAAAAGGAAGATTCAACCATATACCCTTTTTTGTAGTGGAAGGGGTGCATGAGAATACAATGTATTCAGTACAATATAAACAACACATTTAAAGTGCCTTTATGTTCACCAGCTTTCCTCTGGTGGAGTTGAGAATTCAGGGTCAATCCAGGCCTTGTTCATTTTTATAAAAGCCAACCTGTCAGCATTTTCAGTTGACAGGCGGATACGCTTATCTGTTATAATGCCACCTTCAGCACTAAATACCAGCTCAGATAAAATGCTGGCGGCAGGGCAGGCCAGCACCTCCAAGGCGTAGAGTGCCAGTTCATGCCACGTGTCCAGCTTGGACACCCAGTAGTTGTAAGGCACTGAGGGATCATTGAGGACACTTACACAGTCTGCTATGTACTCCTTCACCATCTTCCCAAATTTTTTCAGGAAACTGTCCCAGGCTTTGGAGAGAGTGTTGCCCTGCGTCTGTTGGAACTGTTGTATGTTACCTTTGTCTCCCCTCCTCGGTTGCCCAAGGAACTACGGACTCTGCCGCCAGCGTTGGAAATTTTTGGAGCAATTTTTCAACAAGGACCTTCTGGTATTGCACTGTTTTGCTCGTCCTTTCCACCAGAGGAGTGAGAGATGAGAAGTTCTCTTTGTAGCGGGGGTCGAGAAGGGTGAACAACCAGTAATCCGTGTTGTCTAAAATGCATATAATGCGCTGGTCGCTGGAAAGGCAGCCTAACATGAAGTCAGCCATGTGTGCCAGAGTACCAACAGGCAAAACTTTGAGAGTCAACCTCCTGATGACGACAGCTATCTCCTCATCCTCTTCTGCCCTCCCACGCAGAACAGATGGAATTAAACTCCCATGGTTACTACCCTCTGTAGCTGAGGGAACTGTCTCCTGCTCCTCCTCTTCATCGTCCAATTCGCGCTGAGAAGACGGACTGAAGCTGGTCTGGCTATCACCCTGTGTAATGTTTTCCCCCATTTCCACCTCTTCCACATGCAAAGCGTCATCCTTAATTGTGGGCAGCAAGCATATGAGTAGACACAGAAGTGGCATGGTTACTCTGATAATAGCGTTATAGCCGCTCACCATCTGTGTTGATTCCTCAAAGTTTCTTAAAACCTCACAGAGGACAGACATCCATTCCCACCCCTCACTTGTGTAGCGGAAGCTGACTGGAAAGGCGACGACCATGTTGCAGCTGGTATTCCACAACTGCCCTCTGCTGCTCAGAAAGCCTAGCCAACACATGGAATGTCGAGTTCCAGCGCATGCTCACGTCGCACAACAGCCGGGGAGCTGGAAATTTCCAGCGCTGCTGCAGCGTTGACAGACCGGCTAAAGCTGTTGATGACTTGCGGAAATGTGCACACGCGCGGCGCACCTTCACCAGTAGCTCAGGGCAGTAGGTTTTGAGAAACCGCTGAACCACTAAGTTTAAGACGTGGGCTAGGCATGGGATGTGTGTGAGCTTGCCAAGCTTCAAAGCTGCCGCAAGTTACGGCCATTATCAGACACAACCATGCCTGGTTCTAGGTTGAGTGGTGAGAGCCACAGCTCAGTCTGGTCTCTTATCCCCTACCACAGCTCTGCGGTGGTGTGCTGTTTGTCCCCTAAGCATATCAGCTTCAGCCCAGCCTGTTGCTGCTTCCCCACTGCAGTGCTACAATGCTTCCAGCTACCAGCTGATGGCTGACTGGTGCTGCATGCGGATAATTCGGAGGTGGAAGTGGAGGAGGAGAAGTGGGGTAGGAGCCAGTAATGTAGTTGCTGGCGGAAACCCTGATCGACATAGGGCCCACAATCCTTGGTGTCAGTAGCACCTGTGCCATCCCAGGGTATGACTCACTTCCGGCCTCCACAACGTTCACCCAGTGTGCAGTCAGGGAAATGTAGCGTCTCTGGTCAAATGCACTTGTTCATATGTCCGTGGTTAAGTGGACCTTCCCATAAACTGCGCTGGTCAGGGCACGTGTGATGTTACGGGACACATGTTGGTGTAAGGCGGGCACGGCACACCTTGACAAATAGTGGCAGCTGGGGATTGCGTAACGCGGCACGTCTGACAACATCAGGCTGCGGAAGGCCTCAGTGTCCACAAGCCTAAATGGCAACATTTCCAGGGCCAGCAATTTTGAAAGCTGCGCATTTAGTGCTATGGCCTGTGGGTGGGTGGCTGAGTATTTGAGCTTGCGTTCAAAGGCTTGCGGTAAGGACATTTGAACGCTGCGCTGGGACATGAAAGTGGATGTGGTTGCTGATGGTACTTGCGAAAGTCCAGATGCAGAGCGGGAGGCATCCGGGCCTGCGCCTTCGACAGGGGATTAGCCAGCACGTAACACAGAGGAAGAGGAGGCAGTGGTGTAACCACCAGACACAGATGGTGGACCCAGGCGTTTGTCCCACTTATTACGGTGCTCAGATGCCATGTGGCGGATCATGCTGGTGGTGGTGAGGTTGTTAGTGTTCACACCCCGGCTCATTTTGGTATGGCACAGGTTGCAAACTACTATTCTTTTGTCATCTGCACTTTCATCAAAAAAGCGCCATACTGCGGAACACCTACCCCATGGCAAGGGAAATTTCCGCAAGGGGGTGCTCCGTGAAACAGTTGTGGGCCTGTTTGGTGTGGCCCGCCTTCTCTCCTTTGCCACCCCACTGCCTGTTGCGTTGCTGCATATCCCTCCCCCTCTGTACTGCTGTCCTTGCTCGGCTTTCCACCTTGCCAGGTTGGGTCAGTGACTTCATCGTCCACCACCTCCTCTTCCACTTCCTCACTCTGCTCATCCTCCTGACTTGTTGACCTAACCACAACCTCAGTGATTGACAACTGTGTCTCATCCTCTTCATCAACCTCCTGAGACAGTAATTGCCGTTAAATTATTGGCAACTGTGTCTCATCATCATCCACCTCATTAAACAGTAATTGCCGTTCCGCACAATCATCTTCTTGTGACTGTGGATGCTCAAGAGTTTGGGAATCAGGGCACAAGATCTGTCCCTCTTCAAGCGTGCTTGGCGAGAGGGCCAAATCAAGGAATGGAGCTGAAAAGAGCTCCTTGGAATATCCGAGTGTGGGATCACTTGTTTGCCTAGACTCTCAATGGTTGGAGGAAGGAGGATAAGGGTGAGGATTGTGTTGAGCAGACTCTTGGCTACTGAGACTGGACTTGGTGGAAGACAGGGTACTGCTTAAACGACTAGAAGCATTAGCTGCTGCGATCAAACTGACTACCTGGTCGCACTGGTCTGACTTCAAGAGTGGTGTCCTGCGCCTCCCTGCAAACTGGGACATAAAGCTAGGTATCGTGGATGATTGTTTTTCCTGTGCTCTGGCAGCAGGCACAGTTTCACCGTGCCCAGGGCCACGGCCTCTATGTGCACCATGAGCATCACGGCCACTTCCCTGTCCCTTACTGCTCGCCTTCTTCATATTAAATGTTATATATGCTTGAAAGTATGTCACACCTACAGTAGAATAGGATTTGGGAGTGGCTAATAAAGGCTAATAAAAAATTACAGGGAATGTCACAGGTATTTGGGATGAGGAAACATTATACAGGAGAGATATCACCAATAATATCACTGTCCGCAGCGTCTACGGAAAAAGTACACTGGATGTCAGATATTTTTTGGATGCGCACACGTTACACTGGAGATTGCTACTGATAATGTCACTGTCAGAAGCGGACACCGTCTATTGAAAAAGTACACTGTATATGTCACAGATACATTTTTTAAGCTCACACGTTACACTGCAGATGTGGCACTGGTAATGTCACTGTCAGAAATGGACACCGTCTATTGAAAAACTACAATGTATGTCACAGATAAATTTATTAAGCGCACATGTTACACTGGAGATGTGGCGCTAGTAATGTCACTGTCCGCAGCAGACACAGTCTATGGAAAAAGTACACTGGATGTCACAGATACTTTTGGGATGCGCACACTTTACACTGGAGATGTGGCGCAGCTAATGTCACTGTCAGAAACGGACACCGTCTATTGAAAAAGTACACTGGATGTCACTGATATTTTTTTGGATGCGCACAATTTATACATGAGATGTGGCGCAGCTAATGTTGTTTTCTGCAGCGGCCTAACTATTGCATGCTATTTAGTGCAGCATGCGCTAAAAATAGATATTGCTGCCACACACAATAGTCCTTAAAAGGACTTTTGGGTCTTAAAAAAGTTTTTCTAATAAAAATATTCCTATATTACTCCCTACAATGTCTGTCCCTTCCTCTGCACAGCTCTCCCTGACTAAGACTGAGCCGAACGCGCATCACCGGGTGCTACATAGAACCAGATGACGCGCTCCGGCCAGCTAATCACTGTAATGCCAGTAACCAACATGGCTACGGAATTACAGTGAGGGCAGAAGTCACCCGCACGTTTCTTGGCTGCATAGCAGCCAAGAAACGTGCGGGGAGGAGACTCAAGCATTGTGCACAAGCACATGCGGTATTCAGCTGAATACCGCCATGTGCCGAGCATCAAGATACTCGAGCCGAACTGGTGTTCGGCCGAGCATGCTCGATCAACACTAGCTGTCATCAAAAGTGGTGATCGGGGAAGTCAGTATATAATATAGTATAATTAATTCTAATAGGCTGGGTTTCTCTGAAGGGACTCAACATATTAGAGCTGCAATTCCTATGTTGGCCCCAGCAGGTGGCAGGCCAACATAAGAATTCAGCAATCCATGTATTACTATACTGCTTTTTGCAGTATGGTAATATCCAATAACAAAAAAAAAAGTAGTGGACATTGAAGGCACCTAAAAGGCTACAAAAAATAGTACAAAAAAATAATAATAATATATATATATATATATATATATATATATATTATAATTTTTAATTACCCCCCTTTCTTTAAAATAAAAAACAAATACATAAATAATAAAAAAAAATATAAACATCATGGGTATCACCGCGTCCTAAAATGCCCGCACTATTAAAATATTAAACATTTTTTCCAACACGGCAAATTGCATAATGGAAAAAAGTATGAAAATTGCCTATTTGCCATTTTTTACATTGCTTCTCTTACCCCAAAAAATGAAATAAAGTGGGATCAAAAATATAAAAACACAATCCAAAATGGTATCAATAAAAACTACAGATTAACCTGCAAAAAATGAGCCCTAACACAGCTCAGTAGACAAAAATATACAAAAGTCATCGGGGTCAGAATATTTCGATTTTTTTTTTAAGTTTTAATTTATTTTTTCAGTATTTGGACATTGTGAGGTTTCTCTCTGGTAGACAGGATTAGTAGATGCAGTATAAAGGCAACAACAAGTTCTTTGGATGAAACAGTTCAGGGTTTGATTCACACTTTAGGCAAATGACAAGACAAGCAGTCAAACAAGCAAAAAGTCACCTTGCGATGACACAGAGACCTCGCTTCTGAGCCCAGCTGCCTATTTAATGACAGCCAGGTGCTGCCAAAACCCGGACCGGCACTTAAAATCAGCCCAGCAGCACATGCTGGGAGGAAAATACCTGTTTTCCCAGACCAAACCTCTCACTGTGTCACAACATATAAAACCTATACACATGTGGTATTGTTGTAATTGTACTGACCTAGATAATTAAGGGCACAGGTCAGTTTTGCCGCAAAAGGAATGCCTTAGGGACAAAACTCGTAAAACTGGAGGATTTGCGTTTTTTTTTTTCCAATTCCACTCCTTTTGGAATTTTGTCCCTGCTTCCCACTACATGGTATGCCATATTAAATGGTAGCATTAGAAAGTATAACTTGTCCCGCAAAAAACAAGCCCTCATATGGATATGTGAACAGATAAATGAAAAAAAAAGTTATGGCTCCAGGAAGACAGGGGGAGAAGAAAAAAAAACAAAAAAAACAACGGTATCATAAGGGTTAAAGGGCTCCTGTCACCCCACTAAAGTCATATATATATATTTTGGGCTACTTAAATTCCTAATACTGCGATATATCAATATATAATGCTCTTACTCATTTTCGTTCAGCAGTTTCTTCAAAAAATGGACTTTTATAATATGTAAATTACCTCTCTACCAGCAAGTAGGGCAGCTATTTGCTGGTAGCAGCCGCATCCTCCTTTCATAAGACGCCTTCTCCTCATGTTGATTGACAGGGCCAGAGAACGCGCTCGTCCTCTGGCTAGCCCTGTCTGCGTTCAAAATCTGGCGCCTGCGCCGTACCGGTCTTCAGTCGGCGCAGGCGCACTGAGAGGAGGACGCTCGCTCGGCCGCTCCTTCCTCAGTGCGCCTGCGCCGGGTGTAGATGTGACGTCATCGGCGCAGACGCATTGAGGATAGAGTGGCCAAGCGAGCGTCCTCCTCTCAGTGCGCCTGACCGATACCGATACGGCGCAGGCGAAAGATTTTGAACGCAGACAGGGCTAGCCAGAGGACGAGCGCGTTCGCTGGCCCTGTCAATCAACATGAGGAGGGGGCGTCTTTATGAAAGGTGGATGCGGCTGCTACTAGCAAGTAGCCGCCTTACTTGCTGGTAGAGAGGTAATTTACATATTATAAAAGTCCATTTTTTTAAGAAACTGCTGAACGAAAATGAGTAAGAGCATTATATATTGATATATCTCAGTATAAGGAATTTAAGTAGCCCCAAAAAAATTAGGACTTTAGTGGGGTGACAGAAGCCCTTTAGGTGTCGCTGTTATACTTTGTATCAATTTTTCTATTTTTTAACCAACAACTAAACCCAGTGTCAGTTTTATTCCATACTTTTGGCAGTTACTGCATTATATGTTAGGATAACTATCCTAAGTTATCCATGCTGGATTCACTTTACGCTCGGAACCTTGCTTTCAGCAAAAGGCATATCTAATGTTAAAAAAAAAAAACATACAAACCTTGCAACCATACTCACCCTCTGAGATCGAGAGACATTTTCACTATAATGTCCAAATTTACCCATACTATTGGGCTGCTTGAATTTTGACTGTTTCGGCTGAAATGAAATAATAATTATAAATGTTACATTTAGGCTAAAAAAGTTGAGCAGCCATACTGGATACAGCCCACGTGCAGGGTTCCATTGCTACTGCTACAGCAGCAGTCCACTGCTTAAGGGGTTAATGTATATTTTTATGTGAATATCGTGTGTGCGCTGCAGAAGCAGTTAACAGGCCGTAGTAACCGTTATTAGGTGTAGCTTTTCACCCTCCCCATAGGGAGGAGTAGGAGGGAACTAATTCTGGGTTCACATCACATTTTTGTCTCACATTTAACATGCTGCATGCGTGCGTGAGGGCGCTCTGTGACCTCATGCTGTGCGTGGCGGTTCAGAAGGAGGAAAAACATTGCAGGAGGAAAAACATTGCGCTGGCGGGGAGTAGCGGCAGCGGCCGGATCAGAAGAGACAAGTTTTTTTTTTTTTATCAAGCATGAGGCAATGGGGGCTGCTGAGGGTGGATGAGAGACATGGGGATCTTATCTAAGGTCTGATTGGGGGTCATTCACATTGGGGTCTGAGCTGAGGTCTGATTGGGGGTCTTATCTAAGGTTTTATTGGGGTCTGATTGCTGGTCTGATCTGAGGTCTAATGAATAATATGTTTTTCTTATTGTCCTCTTCTAAAACCTAGGTGTGTCTTATTGGCCAGTGCGTCTTATAGGGCAAAAAAAACGGTATATTACTTTATTATAAATATATTCCCAAATACCCCTTTTATTAGTTATAATGGCTTGTTTTGTCTGGGGAGCAATCATTAAGAGAAATAAAATGGTTGGTGTCCTATTAGTACACACAAAACCTGCCCTAATCACACAGCAGGACAAATTATTTCACAACACTGAAATAAAGAGCTGCCTCATCCTCCTCTCTGCTCTGCTTGTTAGGGACTATGATCCTGAACACAGCTAAAAAGGACTGTGGTAATGTGGGGCTGTGGTAATGGAGACTGCATACAAGTGCTGCTGCTCATTACCCACATCCTCACCCTCCTCTCTGTACTTGATGTCTCCTCATGAACTAAATTCCCCAGAGATTCAGCTGAAGATCATATTAAACTGTATTTAGGATCATAATCCCTCACAAGCAGAGCAGAGATGTAGCTCTTTAGCTCAGTGTTATGAAGTAACTTGTCCTTCTGTGTGATTAGGACAGGTTTTGTGTGCACTAATAGGACAGCGGACAATTTATTGCCCCTGATGATTGCTCCCCAGACAAAACGAGCCATTATAACTAATGAAAGGTATTTGTGATTATTTTTATAATGAAGTAATATTTAAGTATTTTCAGTAATTTTATTTTCTTAATTCCCAGAGAAGAGAAAGAGCAAAAGTGACATATGGTGGAGCATACCATTGTTGAAAGGAGATGTGTGCAAAATTGAGGCTGTGGAGACTTCCTGACTCCACAGCCACCTGGACCAGGAGATGAAAGGGTTTGGGAGCCTGGACATACTTTAGAGGCAGAATGTGGAGCTGCTAGGGACTATATCCCGCACAAGAAACTTATATTATTATTTATTTTAAAGCGCCATTATTTTAATGGCACTGTACACCCAGCTGGGGTTTCACAAATATAAAAATACAATAAACAAGAAACTATTAACAGACTGGTACAGAGAGGTAGAAGACCCTGCCCACAAAAGCTTACAATCTATAGGATAATACCAGGGCCGGTGCAAGGATTTTTGACAACACAAGTGAAGCTACATTTTGGCGCCCCCCCCCAGAACTCGGTGGGGGTGATGTAAAAAGAAGGGGGTGATGTGACATTGAGGGGGAGAAAAGTGACATGGAGGGGGAGAAAAGTGACATGGGGGGATTAGAAATGTGATACGCAGGGGCTGATGTGACATGGAGGGGGGAGAAATTTGACATGGAGGGGGGAGAAATGTGACATGGAGGGGGAGAAATGTGACATGGAGGGGGAGAAATGTGACATGGGGGTGTGCTGTGCCATGGGGGAGAAATGTGACACAAAGGGGGTAATGTAAAAAGGAGGGGATGATGTGAAATGAAGGGGGAGAAATTTAACATGGAGGGGGAGAAATGTAACATTTCACCCCCTCATGTCACATTTCTCCCCCTCCATGTCACATTTCTCCCCCTCCATGTCACATTTCTCCCCCTCAATGTCACATTTCTCCCCCTCAATGTCACATTTCACCCCTCAATGTCACATTTCTCCCCCTCAATGTCACATTTCTTCCCCTCCATGGCAGATTTCCCCCCTCCCATGTCACCCCCCCCCCCTATTAATGTTGTGTAAAAAAAACATTATGCTCCCCTGGCCCTGGTCCCGTCTGCAGCAGCTCCCCTTCTCCTCTGTGTGGTTCTAGTATCTTCTCTCTGGGCTCCCGACAAGTTTGAAGGCCTTTTCCACTCAGCCAATCAGTGGCCGCAGCTGTGTTACGTGTCAGGCCAATGATTGGCTCAGTGGGAAATCACTGGTCTGACACGTGACACAGCTGCGGCCAATGATTGGCTGAGTGGGAAAGGTCCTCAAACTTGTCGGAAGCCCAGAGAGAGGACACCAGGACCACACAAAGGAAAACAGCGCTGGCGGCGCCCAAGTGATTTATTTCATTTTTCCGCAATACCATAGAGCAAAATACCACATAACACAGTGCCGCACAGCATATTGCCCCATAAAATTCGGGCAAAGAGCCAATTGAAATTGACACTTGCTTGTAGGAGAATTCATTTTATATGTGCTTAATTCATTAAAAGGCATGCACACATCCGTTTTTTTTATGGATCTGAATTGCCATTCTACAAATTATGGAACATGACCTTTTTTGGTTAAGCATATCTGTAAAGAATAAATCAAGGCAACTGGACTTACTGTAGATTTCTTGAAAACGTTTCACTCATTCTTCCAATGAGCTTTCTCAATTCTGAGTGACTGTACAAAAATTATCTGGGAATAAAAATGTAACTGAATCAACATCTGGTAATTATACCCAGCATGGGGTCAGAGGTGTTGATTCCATTATCCTAATTGGAGTCAGTAGGTGATAATGACCTGCATGAAACGTTTTCAAGAAATCTACAGTAAGTCCAGTTGCCTTGATTTATTCTTTACAGATATACCATGACCTGGATAAATGAGAACCTTCACAGATATTTTGGTTAAGGCTATCTCTTTCTATTGATTGAGGAGTGAGAAAAATACAAAATCCACACAGAAGGTATCTATATTTTGAGGATCAAAATACAGACATGGTCACGTCCATGAGGGCTAAATCTCCCTCTTTATGCCTTAAATATGTTACATAAAAAGTAAGAATATAAATACATAAATTAACACAGGCCCAGGATCAGTCTGCATTGCTAAGGCCGGAAATAAAAAGTACACTGGCTTATAACACTTTTTTACATTCTTCTATTAACATGACCCATGTACACACATTGTATGAGATCACACAGCCCAGGTCTGAAGAATTCATCATCCTTATTCATATATGAAGGGTTTGTAGAGGTACAAGGAAGCCTGAGCCTCACCTCTTTATCTGCATAGGGAAAGAGATGTTGCTCCCACTCTCTTCCAGGTTACTGATGGTCAGCTGCAGTGCAGCAGATATCTAAAGTATATGGAGGAAAAAAGCAGGAAAATCTGTGAATGTACACCAAAAGCCAGCAAATGATATGACGTTCAGGACAAGCTAAACCAATATGTGGTTTCACCTGGTTGCACAAAAGTATTACATCAGGTACCATGGCACAAGATACAAGTTTGCAAGCAACTTAAAGGGTTTTTTCCATCCCAGAAGTGGGACCTACACCTATAATGAGAACAGTGGGTCTCCGACTCCATCTCATGGCTGCTGGGAATGGAGAAGTGGCCATGCATGCACAGCTCTAGGATTTCTGAAAATAGTGTAGCATGCGTAACCTGCTATTTTTGGAACTTCTTCTTTATGAAGCGAACAGCAGTATGCAGGACGGGGGACTACTGTTCTCATCATATGTGTGGGTCCCAGAACTGAGTTTTGCACCTATATGTACCCCAAAGTATACCAATGAAAACTACAAGTTGTCCAGCAAAAATCAAGCCCTCGCAAAACTTTGTAGAAAAAAAAAATAAAAAAATTATCGGTCTTGGAATGTTGCTATGGAAAAACATTTTCTTCATTAAAAAAAGTTTTTGTAGTAAAACGTAAAAAAAACGATATGTTCTGGGTATCACTGTAATTATACTGACCCAGAGAATAAAATAATTGTGTCATTTATGCCGAAAAGTGAATGCTGCAAAATGTATAACGTAATAAATCAGTGGCAGTATTGCAGTTTTTTCCCATCACCTTCCCAGAAAGAGTTAATCAGTAAGTTATGTGTACCCAAAGTGGCACTATTAAAAACGAAACAACTAAACAAGCCCTCATATGGCTACATAGACTGAAAAATAAAAAAGTTATGGCCTTTGGAAGGCAAAATTTATTTTTATTTTTATTTTATTTTTTATCGCTTAGTCATTTGAGGGATTGTCTCACTTCAGCATTTATCAAGTAGAAAAAGTTAATACAAGACACTTACTAATGTATTGTAATTATCCATATTGTCTCCTTTGCTGGCTGGATTCATTTTTACATCACATTATACACTGCTCATTTCCAAGGGCTAAGACCACCCGGCAATCCAGCAACGGTGGCTGTGCTTGCCCACTATATGTGCTTTTTCCTATAGTGTCCAAGCACAGCCACCGCTGCTGGACTGCAGGGTGGTCGTAACCCATGGATATGAGAAGTGTATAATGTGATGGAAAATGAATGAAGCCAGCAAAGAAGCAATATGGATAATAACAATACATTAGTAAGTGCCTTGTATTAACTTTACATGATAAATGTAATTTGCTGAAGTGAGACCACCCCTTTAAGGGCCAAAACAGACTGGTCACTAAGAGGTTAAAGACTTTTCTATATCAGTTCTTTACCGTTTTCAAAATCTTTGCTTGCTGTCAATCAATAAAAAGTTACTAGTTCCTTGAATGACTACAAGCAGAGATCAGTAAGAGATTAATGCTCTCCACGATGCCCAGATAGAACTCACCTCTGCCCCATACTTCATGGGATTCCCCAGCTCACAAATAACAAGCTCAGTCTCATTTGCTTTTTTTGGGGCACAGATTAGTTTCTCCTAGAAAAAAAATATAATAATATTAAAAAAAAAATATATAATAATTATTACCATCAGATATTACTATTATTATCACTTGAATAGGGCATTTACATTATCTAACATACCTATGGTCAACTATGGTCAAGAGTGGTGCTGTCTCTGTTTCTAGTAGCCAAAAAGGCCATTATTTTCCATATTTGGTTTTCAGCTACTGATACAATTATCTGCAAACCCATGTGGCCTTCTTCCCATGACCATAGCTGTAGACCTGCTACGGAATATATTCATTACTGTACAAACCAACGCACCTTAGTTCTACTTAAGACTTGCATGTAGTGTGCCCCAGACGGAAGCCAGATATGGAGTTCAGCTTCATAGGCCCCTTCTCCATGGTTTCTGGCATGGAAATGGATTTGTGCCAGATTATCAATCCCGATAACAAGAGGATCTTCATTCCTTGGAAAAGAAATAGAAACCAATCAGACAGGTAAAATTACATTTACTTTAGCAACACACTACGTCAGGTGGGATGTCCTGAAGCTATGCCAGATCCCACTGAATCGATCAGCACTGCAAATTGCTAAATGCTGCAAACCAAGAAAATAACTACCCTGTCTGTTCTGAAATTCCCATATTAACTCTAGTCTCTAGTATGTAGATTTGTGCGTATTCTAGTATGTAGACGTCTGGTTCCAAAGAGAGAGTAGAGACACATATATGGGAATTATTAGTAGAACTGACCATTGTGCCGTGAGATGAAGGTCTGGTATGCAGATATTGTCAATACCACAGTCCAAAAGAATATGAATCTAGAATAAAATAGGCATAGTAAAGGGTTATACATAGCTGGAATGTTTCTGCTGTGTTCTTTTCAGTTTCAATGACAAAGGTCCGCTTGCAGTTTAGCCTCACTAAATGAGGTTAAACATGTACTGACACTCCCTACGGCTTCCAGTGGCATTCATTCAGACACCATGCCAAGAAAGGCCATGTGCACTGCTTTCTTGGCGTAGTCAGGACTTTAACCTGCTGGCTGCATGGACGACAGTGCAACCTCCCATTTTAAATGTGGCTGCTACTGGCTTTTTGGCTAGAAACCCACACAAAATTTCAGGCCCCTCAGTTTCAAGGTCGCATTCCAGAGAGCACTAACAGCACATGCGGACAACATATGCAGACACATCTGTTAAACACTTTCTGGAAAGTTTTGTGCCTATTCTAATGTTAGCACATTTTATTAAGACCAGCGTCTTAATAAGGCCTTGTGCTAGCGGTGGATTTGCCAAAGTTATGTAGAGGCGCCGGCCTCTTTGTAACTTCGTCAAATCCACCGCCACTTCTAAATGTAAGACAGCTTTTTTAGACCTGGCATGAGCAAGAAGAAGTTGCAGATTGTGGCACAAAGGACCTTTGCTCCACAATCTGTACCAGAAATACGCCTAATTTAGCTGTATTTCTGTTTAATAAATGACTCCCAAAATGTATAAATACCCAATGCACGTTTCGGAGAGGGAGGTCATTATACTATGACGTCTCCTGAACATGTTACTCTCATTATTGCCCACTAACTTAGGCAACAGTGTGCATGACAGATGGGCTCCCTGAGAACTTTTACTTTGTATGCCTACTACCATGTTTTTATTATTCAGTAAAGATCACTCATCATTATTCACTTAGAAATTTTGCAAGCCTATTTTTCCCCAGAATTTACGATAAAAGACCATGTAATTTCCTTGTCCTGCTTACCTGCTCTTGAAGAAAGCTGTTTCCATGTATAATTGGAGGCAACACACTTGTAGGTAGCACAGCTAAGCTGAAGTTGACACTGACAACTATAGGGCTAAGTTTATCCTTAAACTCAGATTCATCCTATAAGAAACAATGATGGGCAAGTTTCAGTATTTACTAGTCAATGTGTCTGTCAATGGATAGGTGCCTGATACATACCTTCAGGTAGACTTTGACATTACTGCAGACAGGTGCCCTATCATCCTTTACTTCAATAGACATTGTTTTGCTAGATGTTGGAGAATCAAGGAAGAGAGTTCTACGTAGAAATCTGTTCTTTTGGCTGTCCAGCTGAATGTCAGCTAAGAGATCTAGTGGTGAGAGAAATCAAAGAATCTGATGGACAGAAACTAAAAAAAGTGATCTACAGTATACCATATATATATAATTCTATCTAATGCCATACAGGCCACTGCTATGGGGCCCAGTGAGAAGAAGGAGCCCAGATGCAGCTACTTTCCTCCATCCCATTGAGCTATGTGGACCTTACCATTTTTGTGATCATTGGACGCATGGAAAGGTGGGAAGGCAACATGGTCCAATGACCACACTGCTCATTTAAGAAAAGGGATTATTCACAGTTGCGTGGCGATTGCATATTTAGTCCACTAGACAGCATGTATTAACACTTCATAGATAAAAGAAGCCTACTCTTACTCAATGTCTTGGGCAGGTTTTTTCCTGAGGTCTGCACACAGATGATCACATCAAAGCTAGAAAAAATAATAATAATAACAACATCAAAACAGACTCATTTCCATAAACTGGCCCTCATGTTATAGGAGCAGAACAACAAAATAAAGAAAGTACAGTTTCCATCAAATGACAAAGCCAAACAGTGTTCCACCTGACCCCCTTAACTATGGAGTCAGTCGGGTTTCCATCAGGGTGCCCATCATTTTGTTGGACATAATAGCACAGCATGCTGAAACATTTTTGAATAACGCAGCTGTAAAACATGGCCTTACATAGACTGACGATTGTTATATGATTCTGTGATAAGCATATACATTAACATTA
Source organism: Bufo gargarizans (assembly GCF_014858855.1). Taxonomy (NCBI): domain Eukaryota; kingdom Metazoa; phylum Chordata; class Amphibia; order Anura; family Bufonidae; genus Bufo; species Bufo gargarizans. The sequence continues at coordinate 135,671,187 of NC_058085.1, forward strand.
CTGCTATGATCTATTTGGGGACCACAAGTAAACTCATATAGCTATGATGAAAGCAGACAGAAGCTGAACTTGGAATAGGTACATTGTGCACTTCATTCCTGTTTTGTATATATACTATAGTTAGTAAGAACCTTTAATTTTAACTTCCTTCTTTAAAATGTACCTTCTGTTTCACTATAACTTTAAATTCATTGCAGTTTAGTGACACTGTGCTATTGGTGCAGTCCATAATTTCCGCACTTCTGTTTTTTTTGTGTGTTTATTTTTAAAGGCCCTAAATGGTAAATGCCACCTATAGATGCATCAATACTTTGGAAATGACCTATCATTTTGGCACTGTCTAAGAACAGTCTGCTTCTGGTGTCTAGGGCTTGTGATTGGCATAAACCCTAAGAGAGCATTCATTTTTATTTTATCAATTCAGGTGAAAGACATTCGGTGGGTGGTACAGTCCTGATCAAAAGTTTAAGACCACTTGAAAAATGGCAAAAAATCATATTTTTACATTGTTGGATCTTAACAAGGTTCCAAGTAGAGCGTCAACATGCAACAAGAAGAAATGAGAGTGAGACAAAACATTTTTTGAGCATTCAATTAATTGAAAATAACGATTTTCAGCCGATCCAAATTTTAGGACCACATGCCTTTAAAAGGCCAAATCTGTGCAAAGATGTGGATTCATTGTCTTTTTTTGTCAGGTAGTCACACATTGTAATGGCAAAGGCAAAAAAACTCTCCCTTTTTGAACGTGGTCGGGTTGTTGAACTGCATAAGCAGGGTCTCTCACAGCGCGCCATCACTGCTGAGGTGGGACGCAGTAAGACAGTCATTTGGAATTTCTTAAATGATCCTGATGGTTATGGAACAAAAAAGTCAAGTGGAAGACCCAAAAATATTTCATCAGCACTGAGCCGGAGGATCCAATTGGCTGTCTGTCAAGACACTGGACGATCCACGACTCAAATTAAGGCGCTTACTGGTGCTGACTGCAGCCCCATAACCATAAAACGGCATCGTAGACTGAAGGGCTTCAAAAACAAAAAACTTCTTCAAAGACCTCGTCTCCTTGAACATCACAGAACTGCTCGTTTGGACTTTGCAAGAGAGCACCAAACATGGGACATTCAAAGGTGGAAGAAAGTTTTATTCTCTGATGAGATTTTTTTTTACCTTGATGGTCCTGATGGTTTCCAACATTACTGGCATGACAAGCAGATCCCACCTGAGATGTTTTCTACGCGCCACAGTGGAGGGGCGCCATAATGGTCTTTTTTCCATCAGTGGAACAATGGAGCTTCAGGAAGTGCAGGGGTGTCAAACGGCCGCTGGCTATGTCCAGATGTTGCAGAGAGCATTCCTCATGACTGAGGGCCCTTGTCTGTGTGGTAACGACTGGGTTTTTCAACAGGACAATGCTACAGTACACAATGCCCACAGGACAAGGGACTTCTTCCAGGAGAATAACATCACTCTTTTGGCCCATCCTGCGTGTTCCCCAGATCTAAATCCAATTGAGAACCTTTGGGGATGGATGGCAAGGAAAGTTTACAAAAATGGACAACCAGTTCCAGACAGTAGATGGCCTTCGTGCGGCCGTCTTCACCACTTGGAGAAATGTTCCCACTCACCTCATGGAAACGCTTGCATCAAGCATGCTGAAAACGAATTTTGGAAGTGATAAACAATAACGGCGGAGCTACTCATTACTGAGTTCATGTTTGGAAGTTGGATTTCTGTTTTGGGGGGTTTAGTTTTTTTTTGGGAGGTGTGGTCCTAAACCTTTGATCAGCTGAAAAACAACCTGTTTCAGTTTATTTGTTTTCATTAAATTGAATGCTGTTTCAAATGTTTTGTCTCACTCCCATTTCTTCTTGTTGCATGTTGAAGCTCTACTTGGAACCTTGTTAAGATCCAGCCATGCTAAATATGATTTTTTGCCATTTTTCAAGTGGTCTTAAACTTTTGATCAGGACTCTACATTTGAAGGTTTGATCATATCTACATTCTTCCTTTCTTTACCGACATGCTTTTTATCATCTGTCATCACTATTCACATTATTAAATCACTTCCAATAAGAATTACCTGCCAATATTGTATTTAGGCCAATCCCATAAGTCATTTAAATCTCCTCTATCATATCACAAGGTAACCTTACAGGCCATGAGTAAGACCACAAGATGTGGTGGAAACACGTTGGTCTAGCTCAACATGAGTGTATGTTTTTATCTTTGTCATAAAATCCATATTTATTATCCAATCTGGATCAAACCTACTATTTTCAGCCTTACAAAGGTCAATGGTTCTCTTACCAGCTGGCATTCCTAGAACTAGTTGTACATGTCTTCACATCAGGGTTTAAGACATTTGGTGAGAAAGTAATTGAGGTATGTAGGGCAACAACAGGCTGGGCTCTGTAAAAGAGGGTACATGATCATGACAAATAGAGACACAGGCAGACAGAAAGAGAGGGAGACAGAGACAGAAAAAGAGGTGGACTCAAAGACAAATAGAGAAATAGACACTAATAGGCAGATAGATAAAGGGACACGGCCAGACAGATAGAGAGAGGGACACAGACAGAAAAAAAGAGATAGAGAAAGAGAGATAGAGAGAGAGATATAGAGAGGAACACTAACAAAAAAAAGAGGGGGAAGAAAAGCAGTTGTTCAATAGTACCAAGCTTTATCCTGCTGATAGGCAGTGGACCACTGCCTATCAATATTTTTGTCCCAAAAAACTCTCTAACTTATCTAGTTGTTTCTTATGTTCTGTTTCCTATAAAGCCTAGGGTAAATCAACATGGTTGAGTTTTCAGCCCCCACATAGGTTCTTATCAAGTTTTCCTGGACCCCTAAAAGGCAAGTCTGCATAGCTGAGACGTGATACTTACCTGGCCTTAGTGGCAACCCCTTTGGTAGTTGAAACAGAAGCTATATGTCTAGTCTTCTTAACACACTAATACCCATCAAGGGTGGCCCTCTAACATTCCTTATTGAAAAATCAGTTATAATTCCAGTTCCCATTACTTAAATGGGTTCTCATGGAATTTAGAAAGTGAAAATACTTAAATATTACTTTATTATAAATATATTCCCAAATACCTTTCATTAGTTATAATGGCTCGTTTTGTCTGGGGAGCAATCATTAGGAGAAACAAAATGACCGCCATCCTATTAGTACACACCAAACCTGTCCTAATCACACAGCAGGGATTGTCAGGGATTATGATCCTAAATACAGATGATAAGATCTTTAGCTGTATCTCTGTAGGAATGGAGTTCATGAGCAAAAGTGGCTAATGAGCAGCAGCACTTGTATGCAGTCTCCATTACCACAGCCCCACATCACCACAGTCTGTCCTGTCCGTCCTCTCTGTACTTCATGTCTCCTCATGAACTCCTTTCCTACAGAGATTCAGCTAAATATCATACTAAACTGTATTCAGGATCATAATCCCTGACAAGTAGAAGGAGGACGAGGCAGCTCTTTACTTCAGTGCTGTGAAGTAACTTATCCTGCTGTGTAATTAGGACAGGTTTTGTTTGTACTAATAGGACAGCGGCCAATTTGTTTCTCCTAATGATTGCTCCCTAGACAAAACAATCCATTATATCTAATGAAAGGTATTTGGGAATATATTTATAATAAAGTAATATTTACGTATTTTCATTTTCTTAATTCCCAGAGAAACCCCTTTAATGTAAACTTTGGAATAAAGCTATACCCAGCTAGCACCAACCCAATATGAATAGGATGCATGTATGAATAGGAGGCATATGTAAACTTTCTTACCTGTATACATACACTGCGTCTGCTCCAAAAGCACCGACAATGAGATCTACAAGAGACGCAATTCAGAATACATAATAAAACAGACAAGAGCTAATGGATTCAATAACATTCCATATTTCAATATTACCTGGATACCCGTTACCATCAATATCTTTTCCTCCTCGGAGAGTAAATCCAAATTTAGAAGGTGTGTATAGGGGGTTCTCCAGGATCTGGGATGGTTGTGTTGACAGCCCGGATCTTTCTCCTTTAAAAATATATACACAGCCTCCTCCAGATTTTCCTCCAAATGGAGAACCAACAGCCACATCTAGGATGAGACAACCCAACAATAGCATACAAACAAAAATGGTGCAGTACTTTTTTCTTGTTTAATTTCACAAGTTTGTAGAAGTCCCTCCTTGTATGGAAGGGATAACAGGTAAGGGTCTATGACACGGCACCTTGTTCTTACCATTGTATCCATCCAGATCTAGGTCTCCTAGTGGAGCAATTGAAGCACCAAATTGCCCATAAACATAGTTCCCACTAAGGGTCTTATAATCTTCGCCAAACCTTCTGGTTGTCTTCTGCATAAAAACGTAAACTTGTCCAACCTCTTGTAATTTTCCACCAATGTGGTGTTTTAAGAATAAAGGTGCTCCGACCAGAAGATCATCATATCTGCAGGCAGAGGCAAAACAATACTGTAGTACACATAGATAAGCTGGAAATTGTTTGTGACTAAAGCTCCTTTGTAGACTTACATGGCCTCATGGAAACACTATAATCAAACCCTGTGTATCTCAATACTGCGGTCATATAGTCTCTTCATTTGTCCCCCACTTCTTTCTAACTCACACCCATCCCACCCTGGCCCTGTCATGGAACCATGAACCAGACGTACAACAAGAGATAAGTGGAAATAAGAAGGCTTTATTGAAAACCAAGCTGTAGGGCAAAAGTCCAAACGGATGGCTAAACCGAAGCAGGGTCTTGCGAAGCCAGAGGTCAGGAACCAGAAGGGTAGTCAGACGAAGCCTGGATCAGGAACCAGCAGGGTAGTCAGACGAAGCCTGGATCAGGAACCAGCAGGGTAGTCAGACGAAGCCAGGATCAGGAACCAGAAGCAGCAGCAGTCTTGGAAGCATGTGAACACAGGAGGACCAAGCAAGGAACTGAAGCCACAGACCTCCTATATATATGAGCTAGGCATCCAGCTCCTCCCAGTGGGAAGGAGAAGCCGCAGGGTGGGAGGCTACAAGAAACCCAGAAACCAAGATGGCCGCCAGCACATGTCAAACGAAGGAGAACAGCAAGAAGGTAAGACCATGACAGTACCTCCCCCTCAAGGGCCCCTCCTCCGCGGAGTAAAGAACGGTTTCTGAGGGAAGCGTGCGTGGAAGGCTCGGAGCAAGGCAGGAGCATGGACATCTGCGGAGGGAACCCAGGAACGCTCCTCTGGACCATAACCACGCCAATGGACCAAAAACTGCACCCGACCGCGGACCAGGCGTGAGTCCAGGATATTGCTCACCTCATACTCCTCATGATTGCCCACTTGGACCGGACGAGGCCGAGGAGCCGAGGAAGTGAAACGATTACACACCAGTGGCTTCAACAGGGAGACATGAAACACGTTGGAGATCCGCATGCCAGGAGGAAGCGCAAGGGCATAGGCTACCGGGTTTACCCTGCGAAGCACTCGGAAGGGACCAACAAAGCGAGGCGCCAGCTTGGGAGTGGGCACTCGAAGATTGAGGTTGCGGGTGGACAACCATACGCGGTCTCCGACCTGGTAGGAAGGAGCGGGCGCTCGTCTGCGATCAGCCTGGAGTTTCTGGCGCTGCGCAGAGACCTCAAGGGACCTCTGGATCTGTACCCAAGAAGCACGTAGGACGGAAAGGTGATCCTCCACAGCCGGAATATCCTGGGGAGAGAATACCTCCGGTAACACGGCAGGTTGGAACCCATAATTGGCCATGAAGGGAGACGTCCCAGAGGAAGAGTTCACCGCCGTGTTCCTGGCAAACTCAGCCCAAGGCAGGAGGTCAACCCAATTGTCTTGGTGATCGGAGACATAGCAACGAAGGAATTGCTCCAAGGCCTGATTGGATCGTTCTGCGGCCCCATTGGACTGAGGGTGGTAGGCCGAGGAGAAAGAGAGATGAATCCCCAACTGGGAGCAAAAGGTGCGCCAGAACCTGGACACAAACTGACTCCCCCGATCCGACACAATCTCCTTGGGCAAACCGTGCAACCGGAAATCCTCCCTGGCAAAAATCGTGGCCAACTCTTGTGCAGAGGGTAACTTCTTGAGAGGAACACAGTGGCACATTTTGGAAAACCGATCCACAATCATGAGAATGACCGTATGGCCTCGCGATGCAGGGAGGTCCACAATGAAATCCATCCCCAGGTGTGACCATGGACGCTCCCCGGTGGCTATGGGTTGCAAAAGGCCCAACGGAAGGTGCCGAGGGGACTTACTCTGGGCACAAACGGAGCATGCCGCTACATATGCGGCGATGTCGGAACGTAGAGAAGGCCACCAGAACAGACGTGAAACAGCCCAGGACAGCTGATTCTTTCCAGGATGCCCCGCGGCCTTGGAGTTATGGTAGGTTCGCAACAACCGAGTGCGCAACTCCTCAGGCACAAAACATCTGCCGTTGGGTCTCCCAGAGGGAGCACCAGATTGAGCCGCCAAAATCTGCTCACCCAGGGGAGAGGTCAGGCTGGTGCGAATGGCGGCCAGGATCTGATTCGGAGGTATGACCGAAGTCGGAATCGACTCCTCCCCGGACAGCTCGGAGTACTGCCGTGATAAGGCATCCGCTCTGATGTTCTTGGAACCGGGTAGGTAGGAGACCACGTAATTAAAACGTGACAAGAACAGAGCCCATTTGGCCTGACGTGGTGTCAATCTCTTGGCCTCAGAGAGGTAGGTCAGATTCTTGTGGTCTGTCAGGATGAGAACCGGAACCACCGAGCCCTCGAGCAAGTGCCTCCATTCTTTAAGGGCCTGCACGATGGCCAATAACTCCCTGTCACCAATCTGATAGTTGCACTCCGCGGAAGACAGTTTCCGGGAGTAAAACCCACAAGGAAGCAGAGGACCCTCTGGTGTTCTACGCTGAGACAGAAGGGCGCCTACTCCCGTCTCAGACGCGTCCACCTCGAGGACAAACGGCAACCCAGGGTTGGGATGCGACAGAATCGGAGCCGACACAAAGGCGGACTTTAGAGCCTCAAAAGCTCGGATGGCCTCGAGCGGCCAGACCTGGGGATTACTGCCCTTCCTGGTCAGATCCGTGAGAGGCTTGGCTAGCATGGAAAAGTCCCTGATGAACTTCCGATAATAATTGGCGAAGCCCAAAAAGCGCTGCAGGGCACGAAGACCACTGGGCTGGGGCCACTGTAAGACAGCCGAAACCTTCTCAGGATCCATGGAGAACCCCTCAGCGGAAATGATGTAACCTAAGAAGGTTACCTGGGATCGGTGAAATTCGCATTTCTCAAGCTTACCGAACAGCTTGTTCTCTCGTAACCGTTGCAACACTCGTCTGACATCCAGAATGTGGGCCTCCATGGATTCAGAATATACCAAGATGTCATCCAAATAGACCACCACACACTGCTGCAACAGGTCACGGAAAACATCGTTGATGAATTCCTGGAAGACTGCTGGCGCATTGCACAACCCAAAGGGCATAACCAAGGATTCATAATGACCGGTCCTGGTGTTAAACGCGGTCTTCCACTCATCGCCCGCCTTGATCCTTACCAGGTTATATGCCGCCCTCAGGTCGAGTTTGGTAAAGACCGTGGCCCCTTTGAGGCGATCGAACAGCTCAGAAATCAAGGGTATCGGGTAAGCGTTCTTGATCGTGATGCGATTGAGACCCCTGTAATCGATGCAAGGCCTCAACTCACCGCCCTTCTTTTTCACAAAGAAAAATCCAGCCCCTGCCGGGGACGAGGATTTGCGAATGTGTCCGCGTGAAAGCGCCTCCCTCACGTACTCCTCCATGGCCTCATTCTCCGCTACCGACAGTGGATAGACTTTGCCACGAGGAGGAATGGCACCAGATTGTAACTCTATGGCACAATCGTATGGGCGGTGCGGAGGTAGGGCAACCGCACGCACCTTATCGAATACATCCCGGTACTCCTCGTATTCAGGAGGCAACAGAGAGTCCATGGGCAACTTGACAGGCCCATGGATGCAACTAGCCCCACACTGCGGTGACCACGAGAGGATCTCGGCCGATCTCCAATCGAAAGTCGGATTATGCTTCTGGAGCCAGGGGTACCCCAAGACCACCGAGTAGTGTGGAGACGAAATAACCTGGAGACAGACCGACTCTCTGTGAACGGCACCAATGGCCATCCCCACTGGAAGGGTCTCCTGAGTCACGTGTGGCGGCAGAAGGGGTCTGCCGTCTATCGCCTCAAGAGCCAGTGGGGAACCTCGAGGCTGCAGAGGAATGGAATTGGCGGCAGCGAACACACTATCAATGAACAAACCACCAGCACCAGAGTCCACCAACGCCTGGGTCGTCACCGAGCCCCCGACCCAGGAGAGGACAACAGTAATCAGTGGTTTGTCAACACGGGAAACCGGGGACGAGGAGACTCCACCCAAGATCTGCCCCCGACAGGATCTCAGGTGCGAGCGTTTCCCGGACAGTTCGGGCATGCCAACCGAAAATGCCCACCGAGACCACAGTACATGCATCGGCCCTCGCGTCTCCGGAGTACCCTCTCCCCCTCGGACAGGCGAGCAAACCCCAGCTGCATGGGTTCACCCCCAGACAAGTCATCCCCAGGAGGCGTGGGAGGAGAGGGAGGCACGGGTGGGACAGCAAACGTAGGCGCCAATCTGTTAGAAGACCTCCGCAGGCTCTCCTTAAAGGAAGGTCTCTCCCTGAGTCTGGTGTCAATCAAAATCAGGAAAGAAATAAGAGACTCGAGCTCCACTGGTAGGTCCTTAGCTGCAACCTCATCCTTCAAGGCATTCGAGAGACCATGAGAGAAAGCAGCGACCAGAGCCTCATTATTCCAGCCCACCTCTGCTGCCAGGGTACGAAACTCAATGGCGTATTCAGCTACGGATCGTGAACCCTGTCTGATGGACATAAGGAGCTTCGCAGCAGAGGCGGCACGAGCCGGCACATCGAATACCTTCCGAAGAGAAGCAACAAAACCGGAAAACACGGCAACCACCGGATTGTTGTTCTCCCATAAAGGGCTGGCCCAGGCCAAGGCCTTGTCCGAGAGCAGCGAGATCAAGAAGCCCACCTTTGATCTCTCAGTAGGAAAGGCATGTGGCAGCAACTCGAAATAAATGCCCACCTGGTTAAGGAAACCTCGGCACTGAGATGGCTCTCCCCCAAAGCGCTGTGGAAGGGGGGCAGAACCGGTCATACCCCGAAACACCGCAGGCGCAGCAACAGGTGTCGGGGTAGACTCTGGCGCAACAACCGGAGCGGCAGTAGGAGCGGGCCCAGGAGCGACAACCGACCCATCGGCAACGGAAGCTAAATGAGCCGTGCGTTCAAGCAGGGTTTGCAACGCCACAGCGAACCGACCCAACAGGTGATCCTGCTGATCAAGTCTGGCAACCAGCGTAGGTAGCGAGGATGGCCCTGTACCGTCAGAATTCATGGCTTGGTCCTAATGTCATGGAACCATGAACCAGACGTACAACAAGAGATAAGTGGAAATAAGAAGGCTTTATTGAAAACCAAGCTGTAGGGCAAAAGTCCAAACGGATGGCTAAACCGAAGCAGGGTCTTGCGAAGCCAGAGGTCAGGAACCAGAAGGGTAGTCAGACGAAGCCTGGATCAGGAACCAGCAGGGTAGTCAGACGAAGCCTGGATCAGGAACCAGCAGGGTAGTCAGACGAAGCCAGGATCAGGAACCAGAAGCAGCAGCAGTCTTGGAAGCATGTGAACACAGGAGGACCAAGCAAGGAACTGAAGCCACAGACCTCCCATATATATGAGCTAGGCATCCAGCTCCTCCCAGTGGGAAGGAGAAGCCGCAGGGTGGGAGGCTACAAGAAACCCAGAAACCAAGATGGCCGCCAGCACATGTCAAACGAAGGAGAACAGCAAGAAGGTAAGACCATGACAGGCCCCCACCATCTGGGACTCAGTTACTACTTATTCTCCCAAACTTTATCGATTTTACTCATCACACCTCCCCATTACGCTTTGCTATTTCCACACATACATATACATTTATACCCTCAGCCACTCTATCCCAATTCCATTTTTATACCTTATATTTCACCATATCCCCTTTTTTACCAAGTGTTCCCCCCTCTCCAATATTCCTCCTGCGCCTCCCCAAGGACCAAAATGCACCTTACACACGGCCAAAATTATGCCACTATGGCCACAAAGTCTTGACACCAAAACATAACGTTCTTAGTAGATAGCTAGCTATGGGCGCATATTCCAATGCCAACGTCCAAGGTGCCTCCAATGAATCCCCTTGAGACTACTGTACTTTTATTATTATATTATTATCATATTCTTTTACCATGCCTCTATATATATATATATATATATATATATATATCAGTAAGTGTTCCCATGAAATATGTATGTTTTTAATATCCTCTATTCAATCTAATTTAATTCATTATTCGAATGCAGATTCACGCATCTACTCTTTTATACATTTTTATACATGTATATGCATATTTACTCTCGCTACGGTTTATTATTCACCAAAGTCCATGTATGTGATCGATACATTTCTTTCTGTAGACTTGGTAAAGGGGTCATGCACCCCGAAACGCGTTGTCCTGAATAAACCAATTTGTTTTCTACCATTGGTTGTGGATTTGCGCCTGTTACTCTGTCCGTTTTTCTTGGACTTTCTTGCTCCACCAAACCTACAGTTTCTAACTCACTTAGCAGGACAAAAAGGGCAAAAGGAAAGAAGCATGATCATACTACACAGGCTTCGTTTGTGGTCTGTAACAATGGAAACACCTTGGTCTACATATAAGCTGAATACACAAAATGACAACAAAAATGTCATCAAGACTTCAGTTTCCACAGAAGTTGTCACACAGTGTCTATATAAGTTATTTAGGGCTTAGGAAAGTTGGAAGACTGTAGGAACTGTGAAGGTATTTATGACCAAACTTTTGTGCAAGAAAATATGTATAGGAATCAATTAGGGTAATGGTTTTGTGAAGCCATCTAGTTTTTGTGTTATATTACCTAAGGTCTAACACTAGATGGCTTTAGATCTTTTTCTAAACAAATCCGCATTATCTTAGGTTAAACACTAGAGGGCTCAAACATAAATTCAATGCTCAAATTTGAACTGTGGCCATTTACTCACCCATCTTTATCAATATCGGTGACTGCTACTGCATAACCAAAATATGCAGCAACCTGTAAGGAATATAACACACACACATTCATTATACAAACACTCAGAGAACTGTTGGCCCTTACACACCCACTACATTTTATACAATAAAAGCTTATGATTGTTTAGTATGTTTCCCATCACCATGTACAAACACAGTTGGGCCTAGACCTGATGTAGCTGCATGTTTCCTCAAGTCAATAAAACAAAGCTGACTGGGTGTCCAAAATGCGGTATACCAAAAGCTGCACTAGACCACTGTATATGGCTTTGCCCAAAGGGATGGCTGTACTGGGAATGGGTCTTGTCTTGGATCAAAGATACTTGGCAGATAGTTTTGCCATGTGAGCCTCGGGTGGTGTTATTTCATGATTACCCGGATAATGTCAGGGTTCCTGGGCTGGTAGATGGAGTGCTACTTGTAGCATTGAGATGTTTACTCCATAACTGGCTGGTTCCACATTTCCCTTCTGAAGGGGAATTTCAGGGCCAAATGAGACACTTTCTGTTGATGGACCAGCTGGAAGCAGAAGCTCATAAAAATCAGAAATCAACACGGTTTTTAGATAAATTGAATGCTTTTATTTCCAAGCATTTATCAGCAGAGGATACACTATCCCTTATGAAAAACTTCAAACATACTTATTAAAAGATCTAAAAGGGACACTAGGGAAACTGAAAGTGACGCAGGAACATTGCATGGTAGGAACTTAGAAGAACAAAATATGGGAGTTCGAGACGCATCCAGATGGGAACGGTGTTACGGGTGGGGGAGGGATGGGTGTTGTGAGGTGAATGTCTTATTTACTTTCTTTTTTGTGCAATTGGATAATACCAGATAAATATGTTATTGAGATTTTAAGATGTTGTACTAATGTCCATATACTTTAGACTATGTATGAAATAAAATTTTTAATAAAATGTTAATAAAAATAAAAAATAAACTGCGGGGACATGGATGGCAAAAGTTAACCAAGAATAGGGCTAACCAACCTGTTCCTCCCCTCTTGGTAGGAGTGGGCTGGTCCTGCTTCCTGCCAGGAGGGGGAGTTCCTGTCTAAATAATTTGAGGAGAGGAAGCACATTGCAGAGCTCCTGTGCCTGTTGGAGATTCCCCAGAGATAACTTTTAAAATTTGCCTCAAGTAAAGCCTTGAGACTCCAGACAGAAGAGTGAACTGCTATATCCAGCATCTACAGACACTACTGTGAGGTGAGGGACTATGGCCAAGACAACCATCACCAGGTTACCACTAAGGGTCCATTCACACGTCCGTGGAATGGGTCCGCATCCGTTCCGCAATATCCGAAACGGGTGCGGACCTATTCATTCTCAATGGGGCATGAATGGATGCTCTCCGCATCAATACTTCCAGAGCAGGGCCCCGATCTTCCAGTCCGCAGCTCCAGAAAAAAATAGAACATGTCTTATTCTTGTCCGCAATAGGCAGTTCTATGGGGTTTCCGGATCCGCAATACACTACGGACATGTGATTGGACCCTAAATCAGTACAACCTTAGTGCTAAACTCCAGCCATCTATGTTGCACTAGCAAAAAAATACTTTGTTGCGTCTACTTCTAGCCTCATTCGTCATTACTACATTTCCACTGCACTGATCCTGAGGGAGTACAGTGTGACACAACACTTCATCAAGGCCACTACCACTCCTCTCCTCTGCACCAGCTCCACTAAGGCTCGCTGTACTTGCACATCAGACAAATTTCACTGTACACTGTGCATTTTGCATGGTAGGGTGACCATCCTAGAAACACTGGAGCAGATTTACTAATCCTGCCTAATATTTAGACATTTATTGCAGCACTCGTGCTAGATGATAAATCTGGCACATCTTTTTATACTTTTTGTCTAAGTTTACACCATCTGCCGCACATTGTCATTCAGCCACACCCTCTTTTTGCTAAGAGACACCCCTTTTTGAATGAGGGACAAGAACACTTAAGGGGTTTTCCAGGAGTTCAATAGCCTATCTTCAGAATAGGTCATCAATATCTGATCAATAGAGGTCCAACACCCAGCTCCCAATAAGCTGTTTGAAGAAGCCACAGCACTCTGGTGAGCACCGCGGTCTCCTCACAGCTTACCAAGCACAGTGCCATAGATTGTGTAAGTGGCTGTGCTTGGTATCGCAGCTCAGCCTCATTCACTTGAATGGAACTAAGCTGCAAATAGGCCATGTGGCCAATAATAGTGACATCACTGGCCTAGGAAAAGGTGTCATGGTCTGTTCAAGCAACTGATTGGTGGGGTGTCAGGAGTCTGAAGTCCTACCGATCAGATATTGATGACCTATCCGGAGGATAGGCCATTAATATTGCTATCCCGGAAAACCGGTTTAATAAACTTGATGCATGATTACATTTGAGCCAGACATCTGTCACATTTTGCTGTAGCAAATACTACAACCAACATTAAAGGGTAACTGTCATGTTTTCATAAAAAAAAAAATCAATTTTAGCATATGTTACTGCTGCAGCAGCATTATGCATAAAGCAATCTTTAGTTTCTTCACATACTACCATTTTCCTTGAGCTTTCCCCTTAGTTACGGCTTTCTTGAATCCTACAATATGAGGATCTTCTCAAGATGGCTCCCGTGCCAGTTCTCTGAGGCCAAAACTGCATTCCCTCATTTCACATACAAACTTGCTGTAGCCAGCAGCTTCCTGCCAGCCAATCAGATTGGATTACTGAGAGACACGCCTCCTCACTCTGAAGACTAATGCAGGCATGCAGTGTGAAGGACCGCCCCTCTGTCTTCCTAGCCGGAGATAGATGAGCCATAGCAACGGTCTTTTAAGGGAGCAGTGGAAAGGGACAGGGGACATTAATGAAAGCTGTTATTATAAGGTAATTACAGATCTTTTGATAATCATTGACAGACTAACTCAGGTATACATGCCTAGCTCTAATAAACTAGCAAATAAAAGAAAATATGACAGTTACCCTTTAATAGACTGCTCCCCAGTGAATGTTCCTATCTATTCGCCTTGTAGCCGGACTAGATAGAGGTTATGGAAAAAGACACATACCTGTTTCCCTCTGATGACACGAAACAGACGTGAATTTGTATATATCTGAACCTATAATACAAACAGAACGTTATCAGGACACACAAAGCTGTAAATAAAGCTGATAAGTGGAGCTCAGAATGGTTTGATTACTGCAGATAATGGACAGAAATATTATCAGGATAACCTAATATAATACAAAGGAGATTTTATATAAAGATCAGTACATACTGGTCACTTCACTACATAATAAGAAGACAAACCCCATATGGATCAAGCTACTACATACAGACTGGAGGGGTAAATGATGACTGGGGCACTGCAGAGAAATGAGGGAGAGCTGGATATGCTCTGGAACAGTGAAAAAATAAAAAATGGGGGTGTTGTTGGCAGATATTATGGTTGACAGTAGAGTATTGCAAAGTGAACTTTGATCCTGAAAAACCCTTGCTTTCCCATTTAGTGTCTCCAGGGGCCCAACAGTTAGTCTACATACAGTACATCTATGGACTAGGAATGGAAACATAGATCCCTATACAGTATAGATACCACACAGCCATAGAAACAAACACTGTCTCCCACTATGTCACCCACGTCTCCATGATCAAAGTCTGAGGGTTGAATGATAAAGTCTATATCAGGGATGGATCAAATAGTGAACAATTTTGGAGCCATTTGAGTATGGAGTCAATCTGAATTTCATTAGTATCAATAGGAAACAATACAAAAAGTTAGCATTTATACTTTAAAATTTTACTTACTGCTCCAATATCAACATAGTTCGGGATTCCAATGACCAGGTCTACAAAATACCAAAGTCAGACAAAATGAGTTTGCAACCAGAGGAATCATTTGTAGTCTGTTCTACAGCTAAGTGGGAAAAAAGCTTTTATAAGCAAACTGGAAAAGTGAGTGCGTTTGGATCCCAAGTCTACATTGCAAATGGTGAAATCAGCGTCAGAAATCCACAGCACGGCAATGTAATTTAAAAGCTTTGAACACCTTCAGGGAGAATTTGTTTTTATTTTTATTATTACTGCATTCTACTCATTTTCCGTTAAAAATCATTTTTGCAATTAGTCTTTAATAAAGTTTTTAGCAGTTTTGGTGATATAGGTGTTAAAGGGCTTCTGTCACCCCACTAAAGTGATATTTTTTTTTTGGGCTAGTGAAATTAGTTATATTGCGATATATGACAATATAATTGTGTTACTTACTTTGATCCAGCAGTTTCTGCAAAAAACGAAGTTTTAATATATGTAAATTCGGTCTCTACCATTAAGTAGGGCGGCTACTTGCTGGTAGCTGCTGCAGAAATCCGCCCCCTCGCCGTGTTGATTGACAGGGCCAGCCGGGATCTCCTCCTCCGGCCAGCCCTGTCGGCATTTCAAAAATCGCGCGCCTGTGTGGATTCGACGCAGGCGCTCTGAGATGAGGAGGCTCGTCTCCTCAGCACTCCCTCAGTGCGCCTGCGCCGATGACGTCTTCTATTTCGGTGATGTCATCGGCGCAGGCGCACTGAGGGAGTTCTGAGGAGACGAGCCTCCTCATCTCAGAGCGCCTGCGCCGAATCCACACAGGCGCGCGATTTTTGAAATGCCGACAGGGCTGGCCGGAGGAGGAGATCCCGGCTGGCCCTGTCAATCAACACGGCGAGGGGGCGGATTTCTGCAGCAGCTACCAGCAAGTAGCCGCCCTACTTAATGGTAGAGACCGAATTTACATATATTAAAACTTCGTTTTTTGCAGAAACTGCTGGATCAAAGTAAGTAACACAATTATATTGTCATATATCGCAATATAACTAATTTCACTAGCCCCAAAAAAAAAAATCACTTTAGTGGGGTGACAGAAGCCCTTTAAATTCCAGTCTATTTGCAGACTGTCACTTTCTGTTTAGTCCTGTCAGATGATGACTAATTTCATAAACACTCATTTTAGCCATAATCTTTGATAATTTAGCTATAATGAGTGTTTATGAAGTCACTAGGTCTGTAGGTCAGAGATAAGAGCTCTATATGAGCCATAATCTGACAGCAAAAATTATTTTTAGCCCCCAAAAAATTTCTCCAAAAGGGGTCTATAACCTTATGTCTGTAGATTTGATTAGGCAAACTTTCCACAGTGTGTGGATGGGATTTTTCAAACAAATTTTATTGACCTTGCTGTTACTGTAAATGCTGCAGATTTTACCTGCACTAAGGATTTAAATTTGCAGTATGTCATATTCTGATGAAGATTTCTACCAGCCAGGAGCATTCCTTACTTGTGCATCAGACCTGCTGTGTTGGAAAGTTCACTTCAATGGTTCTCTCTTAATAATTACTTTTTAATGCAGTGAACAGACAAAACAAACTATTATTCTGTGGTGCTTAGAATGGATGGGCACCAGGCCACATTCCTAAGGGCTGAGTTCACTGAAAACACAGAGCTATCCACTAGAGTCCGTTAGAGGTTCTGGGCAGGGGCGTACATAGAAGTCATTGGGCCCCATAGCAAGAATCTGAATTGGGCCCCTAACTCTGCCCACTACCCATCCCAGGCCCATCCCACCACCTGTCATGGCTCCTCCCATGCCCCCTCCCTATTATGTCTCCCAAAATGCCCAGGCACCGCATACTTACTCCGCTCCCCGACACCCGCGTCGCTCCTGATGCCCCCACGGCTGCCGCCGAATCCCCCTGTCATGCGGATCCGGCAATGGGGGGGGAGGGGGGCGGTTGGTAATTTCCCTCACATAGCAATTGTAGCTCCTTGCCCTAGCGATTAACACCTGCCCATTCTTTGACCTAGTAGTAGGCACCTGCCATATTAGTCCTTCCCCTTGCAGTGGGCACCTGCCCAGTGGCTCCTTGCCTTAGAGGTGGGCACCTGCCCCATCCTTGCCCTTGCAGTGGGCACCTGCCCCATCCTTGCTCTTGCTGTGGGTACCTGCCCCATCCTTGCCCTTGCTGTGGGCACTTTCTATATGAATACTTGCTCTTGCAGTGGGCACCTGCCCCCACAGAGTCCTTGTGCCAGTGGTGGGCCCCAGCCCGATGTGTCCAGGGGGCTGCATGAGCACTTGAGCAGGAGACCAGCCCTGCTGGGAGGAGGAGACGTAGCCTGAAGGAACCCGCACTGAAACAGGGACAAGTAAGAAAGTGCAGGTAGCCATCCCGGCTGAAGTCAGCGTGGCTGCACACAGAAAAGTTCCACAGCGGGAGGAGCAGAGAGCGGATTCTGCAGCAGAGGGGCGGGAGACAGCTCCGTCCACATACCTGGCACACTTACCTGCCTGCTCACGTCTCCCCAGGGCCACTTCCTCCCTCTGGCTCAGTCTGTCAGCTCGTCTCTCCTCAGCTCAGGGCAGGGCAGGGCAGGCACTGACTCTGGTGGGGTGACGGCCGACGGCGAAGTTCGAGCCGATTCTCCCGCTCGCCCCCTTGCGCCACTGGCCAATCAGCAGCTGCCTCAACAGAGAGTTGCCTTGTGCTGATTGGCCAGCGGCTCGAGCGCCATATGCAGGCTGGTTTCATCCTGATACCGGCAGACAGTCCAGGTCAGGAGGAGGTCAGGTCACGTCTGAGACACTGAGGTGAGGTCAGTCTCAGGTCAAGGGGGGGCCCGGGGGGGGGGGTCTGTGCGTCGAGGGCGATTGCAGAAGATTAGATAAAGATGAGTTGAGAAAAGCAGCCGCACAGCCGGCTGGCGGCTGCAGGTCATGAGTGGGCGGGGCCAAATAGGGTGGGCGGGGCCTTCTCTGCGCTACGGGCCCACCAGTGCCGCGGGCCCCATAGCAGTGGCGTGGTCTGCCTCTATGGGCGGTACGCCACTGGTTCTGGGTGATATAATAGTGTATTTTTGGCGAATACAGATGAATATAAGGGCAAAGGGACTATAAAAGCTCATGGTGCCTTAACTCAGGAGGCGCTTGGAATGAAATGTCTGCTGGGTTTTCTACTATCATTGATTACTAAACACAATTCTTGGGCGGTGGCCACCTCTTATGAGACGAAGCTTAGTGACTTCCTTATTTCTGTATGCTTGCTTAATTATTGTGTATCTGTTTTGTATCTGAGCACATTCTATATATTTTTAATGAAAGGGTAGAGAACAATGCAGCGCTGTACACGATCTGCACAACTGACCCTACCTACTTACAATATTTGCCCTAAATGATGGCCCACAACTTGGCGGTAGTCCCCGACTTGACTAAGAGCAGGGGCCTAAACCTAAATGGGTAAAAGTACAGACAAAAAGAGATGAAAACCAGAGAGGCAAAATTAGGACCGGATCAGAATACAAAAGCTTAGTCAAAAACTTAGCAGAGTGCAGCCAGGAGATAATGTCAGAGACAAAGTCATTAAGCAAAGGCAATGTCACAAACTAGCGGAGTTTAATACCAAACAGAGTCCAATATTTATTTATTTATTTTATGGACTTATATAGTGCCACTATATTCCTCAGTGCTTTACAGACATTAGCATCCAACTGTTCCCAATGGGGCTCACAATCTAAGTTCCCTATCAGTATGTCTTTGGAGTCAAGCAAAGTCAAATAAGAAGCAGTCAAATATGAGGAGGTCACATCAAAGGTAAAGTCAGAGAAACAGGCAAAAACTCAGTGATTCAGAGAAACAAACAGAAAACTAGCTAGTAAGGCAGGAATACCAATCACAGACCACTGTGGCCAGCAGCTGCATGTTTATATAGGGCACCCTCAGGAAGCATGTGACACTGGCACCAAGCAGTACGCAAAACACCTGCATAGTGAAAAGGATCCGCCTACTACTGCATGCCTTGACTATAGGGACAGCCTAATAGACAGGCAATAATACAAAGTATACTAAAGCATTACAGAAACAATTAAATTGTCATAATAGGACAAAAAAAAAAAGTTTACTATTTAAAAAAGAAATTGCATTCATTAGAAAAAAATCCAAAAATATTGGATTCAAAAGTTATTAAAATGAACATATATGCTCACGCAAAATACAATAGTAGAATTGGTTGATTTTCTTTTCCCTATCCCATAAAAATAATAAACATTTATATTTCATATGTACACCAAAATTGTTTTATTAAAGTTATGACTTGTTTAAAAAAAAAACAAGGTCATATAGGGCCACATTGAATGAAAAATGAATTAAAACGTTATGGCTCTTGGAATGATGCGACTTCCAGCTTAGCTCCCCCTCTGTGGAAGAGGTGGGCTGGTCCCACATTCTGCAGCATGGGTGGAGAAGGAAGTTAGAGTCAGTGTAGCTTTCCCCCTGCTAGGGGAAGGCTGTGTAATAGTGCCCAGGAGAACCCCTGCATAGGGAAGACAGCAAGCACCTAGTCTCAGCTGAGACTTGGTCATATACCTAGTCTGAGCACCTTCAGCTCTGCTGGATGAGGAAAGCAGAAACTACAGACAACCTCCAGAGTTCCAGGAAGAAAGCATTCCCTGAGAATTCATCTATGAGACAAGTCCAGAGACCTAGGAGAAGCAAATTCCTCCTCAGCTAGTCTGTCCCCACATAGAAGAAGGTACCAGATAAGTGCAGAAGCTAACCCTGCCATAGTTACAGAGCCACCAAGCAGATGTTTTATCCTGCAAGCTCCACATTTAAATCAGAAGTACTCATTCCTGCTAATGATTGCCAATACCTGCTGGGACCAAGAGACCAAAGCTGTATACCGCTTGGATGAAAGTTATTTCAAGTAAAGAAACGTTTGAACTTCATCTAAAGGTCTGGACATCATTTCTTCAACAAAATTTCTCTATTACTCCTACTATCACTACATTTTAAATTAATTGCAAGTGAACCAGGAGCCCAGCCATACCCAGGTAGGAGACACCATGACACAATTATTACTATACTACAGAGACATTATAGGCCATTACACCACTCTGGCATTCTTAATTTGGGACGTGTGTTATAAGACCTTGGAAGGGCCCTGGGATAGTACCCTGTGCATGCTGCAATTGGCGTCACAAACAAATACAGTATATTATCCACCTAACCCGGACACTGCATTAAAAGTGACGTCAGCGAACCCGTTCCTGGTCACTGCACTTTGTGGGACGTGCTAGGCATTGTGGGTAGTGCAAGGCATTCTGGGAAGGAGAAGCCCCAGTCTTCAGTCTACATACAGACTACTGGACATCAGAAGAGCTGTTCCATGCAGTTCTTCTTCTTAAACTCCATCATCTTTGTGCAGGTACCTGTATATCTAGTGAGTGAGATCTACCTTGTTTCAGGGACATTACGTTATGCAGATCTGTTTAGCTAGGTGTAAGTGTCACTAGGGGAGTTATTTCTGTTGGCTAGACATGCAGTTCTATGTATAGGCAGCCATTTTGGACATCTGCTTTCTCTGTCAATGTATTACTGTACATGCTATTCTATATGTTTTACTTACACACGCCATTTGTATTCTTGTAGTTTTACCAATTCACAATCCTGTTGACCACTAAACAAGTTAGACTACAAAAAACAGTCCTCTTATTTGAAAGACAGGAATGATATATGCTGAATTTCAGACTGCACACTGTGTGCACGTGTATGAAGACAGAACAACCAATATGAAAAAAGGGGTTCAAAAATTAATCTGGAAACTATAAGCCAGTAAGTTCAACCGCTACTGTGGTAATAAATGTAAAAGTTTTCTAAGGTAATCTATTCTGGAGTATATCTATGAAAATAAGTGTATACTGCTGTTTCAGCACAGGTTTGTGAGGGATCATTCCTGTCAAAGTTATCTGATCAACTTCTATGAGGAGGTAAGTTCCAGACTAGACCAGGGCAATGATGTGGATGTTGTGTATCTAGACCTTGCAAGGGTTTTTGGTACTGTACCACATTAAAAAGGTTAGTACATAAAATGAGAATGCTTGGGCTGGGGAAAAACAAGTGTACACGGTTTAACAACTGGTTCCTTGATAGCAAACAGAAGGTGTTGATTGACAGTACATACCCAAATTGGGTCACCATCACTAGTGGGGTACCACAAGAGTGAGTATTGGGCCCTCTTATTTTAAAATTTTTTTTTTTCAAAGTTCTTTTTATTATCATTGTAAATATATAGAACAATACCATGAGTAAATACAGGTTACCAAAGTTACGTATGCAGGTAGAGTCAAATTAGCCGTATACCATAAGGCCGAGGAAACGGTGAAAACTTTACATAATGAGAGCAGCAAGTTGCTGTATACCATATCAAGGAAAAAAATAAATATAAAAAATGTTCACACAGGTAGGTGGAGTTAAAGT
Organism: Bufo gargarizans; assembly: GCF_014858855.1. NCBI lineage: Eukaryota > Metazoa > Chordata > Amphibia > Anura > Bufonidae > Bufo > Bufo gargarizans. The sequence continues at coordinate 135,692,626 of NC_058085.1, forward strand.
AGGTCATGAAATAACAATAAAATGAAATTGCCGTCTTAATTCTTATTATTAGCCTTGCAACTGTAACCGTAACCCAGAAATAGGGAAGAGGGAGAGGGGAAAATTTAGGAGTGAGGGGAGGAAGGGGATGGCTTGTCAGTGTCTAATTTTAGCTGTTTACTTAAGTTAAGAATGGGTTTGTAATCTGATGAAGAAAGAGGAGACAAGAGGTAGGAGTAAGAGGACATGACAGTGAGGTGGGATCTAATTATATATATCCTATAAGTGTGTACATTGGAGGCTACAAGGATTCAAAGTGCCTATATTTTGCCAAGAGGGACTAGGTGCTCTGAAAGAGGGTATGGGATCTTGACTCCCATTCTAGACGATATAGGGAGTCAACCTTTTCTGTCCAATGCGGGAGTGTAGGCGAAGAGTCAGACTTCCAGAATGTGGGAATATTCTGGCAGCCGCTAGGAGATATCTAGCTAATTTTAGCTTACCTTTGGGGATTTTGTTTGCTAATGAATATAGTAAGCAGAGCTCTGGGATCAGAGGTAGGTTAAGGCCGGTGATTGAATTGCTCTGGGATAGAACAGACCTCCAATATGGGATAATTCAGGGGCAAGTCCACCATAGGTGAAAGTGCGTGTCTGGATGTTGTTTGCATCTCCAACAGTTAGAGTCATAGTTGGAATTGTATTTGTGCAATAGTACTGGAGTGAGGTGCCATCTGGTCAATATTCTAAAGTCGCTCTCCTGCATTCTCACACATTTAGAGGTGCGAGGAAGATTTTATGTAAATCATCTTTTGAGAATGTCTTCCCAAGGTCACGTTCCTGGGCTTTAATAAAAGAATGTTCGGTGTCTGAAGGTGGGGAGAGAAGCAGTTTGCATAGGGTCGAGACCACCTTCTTAGGTGTTTTTGATTGAGTGAGAAAGGATTCAAACTGTGTCACTAATCTATTTAGATCTTTTGACGAAAGTATCTGTTTAAAGGAGAGAATGAACTTATTATACAAAAGCTGTGATAATGATGTGCATTTAAGTCATTTCATGAGTGTATTAAGGGAAGGGATTGCTCCAGCCGAGATTAAGGAGTCGATAGTCGAGATGTCGTTTTTTTATTCCATTTGGTATGGTATTATTGTGGGCTCGGTCAGAGCTGTATAATAAGTCTCTGACTTGTAATAACGTAGATGGGAAGGGGGAGCATGTTAAAAGAACATCGCAGAGATTTCAGATTCGTCTGGTCTCAGTTGTAAGCAGGTTTTGTGTTTTAATGGTTACAAAGCTGGGGTGGTCAGAATACACAAAGAATCTGAGTGGATATCCTACTAACTCCTTTTCTATATGGACCTAAAGCTTGTGGGAGGGGCATCTGATCCAGTCAATCCCACCAAATTTAGATGGGAGTTGGGGTGTTGAATATTTGATTCTAGGTTTCTTGTGGTCCCAGATGTATTTAGAGAAAATCTTATTCAGCATAGAATAGAACACATTGGGTATATGTATAGGTAGTGCTTGTAAGAGGTATGTTATTTTAGGTCAGATAAGGCATTTAGCTATGTTTTTATGGCCAAACCATGAAATGGAGTAGGCCACGAGGAAAGAATTTTAGAGATCTCCTGTAAAAGTGGTGGGAAGTAATTTTTATATCGATAAGTAGGTTCAGAGGAGATTTTAATCCCTAAGAATTGTAATTGTGGGTTGGGACCAGTCAAAGGGGGAAGCAGCGGAAAGAGTAGTGCTAATATTTTTAGGAAGAGCTATGTTAAGGACTTGCGATTTACTCATATTCACTTTGAAGTTAGAGATCTGGCTGAATTCTTGAAAAAGGTTTTCTATAATGGGGAGTGAGACAGAAGGGTTGGTCAGCATCCGTAGCAGGTCATCTGTATACGCCGCAGCCCCCTACCGCCACAATCAAACTCCTGTATAAGTTTATCTAGTCTGATTTTTTTGTAGCAATGTTTTCATTGTTAGCACAAAAAGTAGAGGGGATAGAGGACATCCCTGGCGGGTACCATTTGGGATGGGAAACACAGGCGACAGCATATCATTCACCATCACTCTAGCGGTGGGGTCTGTGTACATAGTGAAGATAGAGTCTATGAATATGTGCGGGACTCCAAAGGCCGCCAGCGAGGCTTTGAGGTAGCTCCAGGCCACTCGGTCTAATGCCTTTTCGGCGTCTGTGCTTAACAGTATTAAAGGTCTAGCCGAGGATTTTGAAAAGGCGGTAAGCTGTATGACTCTATATATATTATCTTTTCCCTCTCTTCCAGGCACAAATCCCACTTGGTCTGGAGAGATAAGGGAAAAGAGGGCGTTTTGTAGTCTTTGGGCTAAAATCTTTGTGAATAACTTGAGGTCTACATTTAATAAGGAGATGGGCCTGTAGTTACCACAGTACATTGGGTCTTTGCCCTCTTTATGAATAATGGAGATCTGTGCCGCAAGCGTTTGCCTATGGAATGGAACCGCAGATAAGGTTGAATTATAGAGTTTACCGAGATATGGGAGTAGGGTCTCCAAGCAAGTGGAGTAGTAGAAGAAGGACAAGCCAGGGCCAGGACATTTATTTTTTGGTGAAGTTTTTATTGCATCCTTAATCTCCTGATCTGAGATAGGGGAGCAGAGCTTCTGAGATTGAATAGAGGTTAATTGAGGGAGAGGGATGATAAAAAATGAGATGTTAGGTTTATTTTTGTCTGGAGATCGGTATCCGCCTGGGGTGGTTATATAGTCGAGTGTAGAAGGTGCTAAATTCTTTGGCTATATCTTCTGTTTTATGAAGTAAATTGCCTGCAGAGTCCCTAAGGCCAGTGATAAAAGACTTAGCTTCCCTGTTTTTTATCTGTGACAACATGAATCTGGTCGGTTTATCACCATGTGCATACTGTTTATATTTTACTTAAAAGTAGGCTTTTGCTGAGCTGAGATTAAGGGTATTTTAAAGTTAATCTCGGAGGGACGATAGTTATGCATATTGTGAGGCTAATCGAGATCTCTTATGCAGACACTCGAGGCGTGAGATTTTCTGCTAAAGATCAAAAATCTTCTTGCTTTTCTCTTTATGAACAAATGCTGAGAGGGAAATCAGTTCCTCTCTAACATGAGCTTTATGAGCTTCCCAGAGTGTCTTCAGGGTAACCTCCCCGTTGTCATTAGTCTCAAAGAACTCTGCTAGGCGTTTCTTAATTTTCTCAACATTTTGGGGGGATTTCAGCAGTATATCATTTAATCTCCAGCATGTAGAATTGGTGGGGGAGTAGGGTATTGTGTATATAAGTTCTACGAAAGAGTGATCAGATAAAACTTAGGATTTAATTGGTGAGGACTGACAGTGTTGTATATGGGAGATAGGGATAAATATATAATCAAGTTCTTTGATATGTGTAATGAGGTGTGGAGTAGTGTGTGTAATCTTTATTGGATGGGTGTAGAGCTCTCCAGACATCAGCCAGTTGTAAAGAGCAGAGAAGACGTTTTAGTTTTGCCAAGGCTTGAAACCTTAAGGAGGATCTGCCGTTAGACGTGTCAATTAATGAGTTCATAGCCACATTAAAATCACCGCCCAGGACTAAAGTGCCCTCCGAAAACTGAGAACGTTTTTTAATGACCTCGAGAAGCCAGGGGATCTGTTCTCTGTTAGGTGCGTATAGGTTACCTAGCGTAAACATGGAGCTACCTATTTTGCCTTTTATGAAAAAATTGCGGCCTTCAGAGTCCACACATTTCTCCACTACAGAAAAGGAAATATTTTTGCTACTTCTGTAACTGACACCCTTCGACACACCGCTGTCTGCGCCCGAGTGGTATGTCCAGTTCGGGAGATTGGTGTCTTTAGTAGCTGCCTTTGCATCTGAAAAGGGAATATCTCGTAAACGGCTTTTGCCCCCTTTTATGCCTGGGGTGCCGTTACACCCCATATGAACTTTTAAAGCAATGTAGGATGGAGCGCTCCAGGAATTCAACAACTAATATTTGATATACACACTGAGTGAATGCGGTCAACACAGTCAGCCGGCTGTCCGATACCTCCCCACTAAGCACGTGGGACGCTAACCAGATTCTTTGTACAACACGGTAAACAGCCTGGCATACTAACTTTTAACCACCAAACAAGTGGGACGCTGACCAGACTCTCCGAACCACACAAGTATTAATGCAGGAGAGACAGAGGTAGGATTCATTGAGATAGCGCTTCATGTGGGATGCCGCAGCCGACACCTGACTCCACTCCTGAACAGTGAGTAATAGATACACTGCGCATCTGTGTGGAACATCAATATGAAGGTGGGACCATACACTTATCTAATATAGATCGGCATCCAGAAAGAACCAGTTTTAATTATCAAGTCACATATAAATCTGGAGATATGTCAATAAGATCCGCATAAATATGTACAATCTGTAAATAACATGAATTAACAGCGTTGCCAGATTTATCATAACTGGGACTAAATGAATCAAGCTACTTGATACCATTATCAAAAGTGACTATATACCAGATGTCCAAGATACACATTGTGACATATCATATTGGTATTTCCTCATATTGTGATAACACCTATTGCGATAATATATGAATTACGGTATACAACAGCAGAATTGCCCTGTGGTGGGATACCTTTTCTTCACCAAAGTGACAAACTGCCAAGTGGTGATTTTTTTACTACTCAGTGGCATTCCTAACCTATTTTTTGTATTATATTGTGTATCATTTTTAGCCTTTTTTTTACATTTTTAAGGGATGTAAATAATGTGGTTTTTATGACTAAAATATGTATTCAGAGTGATCCCAGGTGTTGAGTGCCTATCTTTTGGACTATATTAATTGTAACGCAAGGTGATTGGGTGAATCATAATGATAGTGCACCTATTGCATATCAGTAAACGGGAGAGCCACCTTGATATATATATTAGAAATGTGTACTTGAGCAACTTCATACTCTATGTAGGTGGATGATCTAGTTAGATGGAGTATTTCTTCCTTCACTTTGTAGTTGATGAGGCGGCATATTACGTAGAGTGGTGGTTCTCTGTCTTTAGGCTTCCTCCTCAAGGCTTTGTGGGCATGTTCTACAATAATATCATCTGAGTGAGCGTCACCAAGAATAGAGTGGAAGATTTGTTGCACTGTGAAGTGTAGGGTCACAGGTAGCACTGTTTCCGGTAAACCTCTCATTCTCAAATTGTTCCTGCTTGCTTCAAAAGCAGCATTGAGGTATTTTTAATAAGAGGACATGCACTATGTGACTGCTGAACGATATTCACACATGGCTGCTTGTGTATTTTCCAGTTGCTCCACTCTGGAACCTATTTGTTTCACATCTTGTTTTATGTCTTGCAGATCCTTTGAAAGGGGAGCTTAGGGCCTTTGCTAAGGCTCTGTCTAGAGATTTTTGTAGAAAGGAGCGGGAGATTGGAAGCGATTCTGAGTGTAGAGAAGTATCAACATCACTATCCGACTCTGCACCTGTGTCTTCTTGTACCATATTGAGAGGATCTTTGGATGGTGTCAACAATTTAGAGACAGCAGTAATTGGGTTCTTCTTTTTCATCATGTATTTATCCATTTTTCCCCCATGTAAGATTGGATTTGTGCATAATGCTGGGGTCCTTAGGATTTGGATTCCGAATTTTGACCATGGCGACAGGAGAAAGCTAAGAAGCAGTTGCGTCTCTTGTGGGCCGCGTCGTCAGATTACATCAGGTACCACAGACGACAGAGTGCGAAGGGAGAGTAGTTTGCTGCGGGTGACGCAACTTCGCAAAAATTAGGACAGAGTCCTCTAAATGTGATGCAGTTCCTGTGGACTGGTGTGTTAATTTAAAGCACCGGTCCCAGTCCAGAAAAATTGGAGCTTAGCTCCTCAAGGGTGTAGTGTAGAAGGGAGCCTGTTAGCGCTGGAATATAAGGCCTGGTTAGGCTAGGCCAGAGATGTGACTAGATGGGAGTAGGACAGCTGGGGAGGGGGGGGGGGGGGGGTGAAACACCGTGGGCTGGCCTGTATGTAGCACAGAAGGCCACAGAGAGGAAAGTCTAGGCTATGGAGCAGTCCGAGTGGACCGGGGAAGAGACCGCCAAGTATTTCTTTGTTATTTAAGGTCCTCCTCAGGCAGAGCTGCGTGGCGTCTCTCGAATGGCGGCAGGCTGGCAATGATCCTGCAGCTTATATTTTAATACTAACCGCTCTCTGCTAGGTTTAATCGATCGGAGGCCTCCTGTCGCCGACCCCACAAGTCTCAGGAGAGGTCCGGTCTATAGGAGGAGGCTCACCTCTCTCAATGCGGACCGTGTCCCGCTACTTCGGGCTGGGGATCCGGTCTGTCGGCTAGGCCGTCGCGATATCTTGGGATTCTGTGGGTATAGAAAGGCCAGGCTCGGCCGAAGCTGTAGTGGGCAAAGTCCCAAGATGGATTATGGCTGATTGGGATCTGATGTACGTTCGGTAAGGGAAGATGTTCCATCTCCTGTCAGAAGCTGCAAAGATGGCTGTCTGCTCCGCTCCATGGCAAACCATGCCCTCCCGGGCCCTCTTCTTAATATGCTTATTAGTAACCTTGTAGATGGCTTACAGAAGGGATGGCCAACCTGCGGCTCTCCAGCTGTTACAAAACTACAACTCACAGCATGCCCAGACTACCTTCAGCTATCAGCCTACAGCAGTGCATGGTGGGAGTTGTAGTTTTACAACTGTTGGAGAGCCACAGGTTGGCCATCTCTGGTTTACAGAGTAGAATTACAATGTTAAGCATTCAGTTTGGAAAAAAATGCCTTTGGGGTGATCCAATTGCAATGTACAAACATATGAATGGACAGTATAGAGAGATTTTTCTCAATCTATTTATACCCAGGCCTGTAACCATGATAAGGTTTCATGATCATCATCATCAGACAGGGTTTCTTTACTGTAAGAGCAGTGAGACTATAGAACTGTCAGCCAGAGGATGTTGATTGAACCATCTATTCATTATAAAGGCCTAAATATATTCCGAAGATGGGATATTGAAAAAAATCTAAGGATTTATTCTGATTGCCAGATTTGGAGTCAGGAAGTATTCTTCCTCTAATATTGAGTCATTTTCATCTGCCTCCTGAGAGCTTTCACCCTCCTCTGGATCAACACTTAAATGCCTTTTCCAGACTTGTATTATTTGCTTCACTATTTAATCTTAATTCTTTCTACAATGGTAATACAGCTGGACTGTTTTCAACCTTACTGACTGTAAGCATGGGTAGGAGGTTTGCTCACTATAATTTATATATGGAAACAATCTTGGATTGTACAAAAGGAGGAGCAGAATATAAAAAAAAAAAACCTGTTTGCTTTGTTTCCAGAAACAGTGGTGATCCTGTCCATGAGCTGGTCTGGTACTGCACCACAACTCAGTGGGGTCAACTGCAATACCAAACATGGCCAATGGACAAGAATGGCACTGCTTCTGGAAAATAAACTTACCAATTTTTTTCTAACTCTATAAACCCCATTAAAATCATATTAATGCACATCCCACAGCAGATCATTGGAAATTTGTGTGGTCAGATTACAAAACGGCTGCCACTGATAAAAAATAAATCCATCCAACATGCAGCTGTACAATACTAATAGCGGAACAATACCTGGATTGTCATCATATGAAAATTCACCATAAGCAACTGAGAAACCTGTAAGAAGGGGAAGAAGAGAAATACTTGAAGTATCCAATTCCTAAACAGCAAGTCCTCCTAGACAAGCAGCAATGTAAGAGCGTGAGAAGTATCACTGCAGATTGCCATTCAGACATCTGGGAAAGTCTGGAGAGAACTAGAACTAGAATTACACTGCTTGTCTTACATTGTAACATCATACATAAGAAACCACTGAATATGATCTATAAAAGAACTGTTTGTAATAATTCATATACGTACGAACATGTTCAGAATGTTCATACGTACTGTATATGAATTATTTTTGACAAGGCGGAGAACTAGATCTTGGTAGAAGAGAGGGAAAATCTTTCCTAATAATTCCACTTGTGCTGAAATTTGATTAAAAAACAGAAGACACGTAGGAGATTAGACCTGGAGCAGGGATCAGCATCCTTCTGCACTCCAGCTGTGTGAAACTATGACTCCCGGCATGCACACTTGCTTCGCTGTTTTCAGAACTTCCATAGAAGTGAATGGAGCATGACGTGAGTTGTAGTTTCACCACATCTGGAGTGACGAAGGTTGCGGACCCTTGACCTAAAGCATGCAGAGCAATAAATGCATAGTATGCCAACTTACAGGAAAAAAAAAAGATGGCGAATGTATGAAACAGGTAAAAGGGATTTGCGAGATTTACAAAACTTGGGTCACAGACAGAGGATGGTATAAAATAACAAACATTATTTACCTGTTGAATGAGCCAGTTGTCCTCCTCGGCTTTGTTCACACAGCTGCAGTGATGATGTCACGTCACAAACACGTGACCAGGTACCTTGCTGAGGCCAGTGATTGGCTACAGTGGTTACATGTTGTTGATGTGATGTCAGCAATGCAGCCCTATGCAGTATGATGTCAATGCAGCCCTATGATGTGATGTCAGCAATGCAGTACCGATGGGGAGGACCAGAACGGCACCACAATGATGGCTGATTCAATGGGTCAATATTCTTTCTTTTGTCATTTTACTCCATCCTCTTCCTGTGACCCATTTTTTTTTTTTTTTTTCAGGTTATTCAGTTGGAAACAAAGACTATATAATAGAGATCAATATGTACCTTGATATGCATCTCTAGAAACGGTAAAGTCAGGTGATGTGAACAGGTTCCGAAAATTTCTCAGCATGCCCTTAGGAGCGTTCGGAATAGAAGACAGTGGCACAGTCATGAATAGTCCTGGGTATGACAAAGACAAAGTTACTGAAAATGTCTAAAGGGAAATTGGTAGTTCTAAATGAAAAGGAAAAAACATTAAGACTAGGCTGAAAGCAACTTTCTTTACACTGGTAAAGAAGCAAGGGCAGAGGTTCTGCTACACTTTAGGTGCCTCTCTGAAGCTTCTGCCCTTCCTTGACTGATTGGAGCCATGGTGCGAGCAAGAAATTGTCAGTGCTGTGCTTAATGTCTGGAACTGTCAATCTTGAGGCAGGTGGGTGCTTCTTCACCGGCGGGGACAGCCCCCTACAAGTGAAAAAGTCCTGCTGATGATATGAATGGGTTCATTAGAATTGATTCACTATTCCCCAATATTTATATATAATCAATTCAACCTGCCTCTCTATAATTCCGACATCTTATGTACATTGTCTTGGATATACGGAAGACCTGCCTGCAAGGTACCACAAAAAGTGGCAATAGTGATAAAACTGCACATGGGCAGAAAAAAAATAATATATAGCCCAACATTGTATATATGTATAGATATATATATATATATATATATATATATATATATATAAAAAACACAAAGAAAATAGCAGCAGCACTACTTAACTGGTGGAGCCGAGTGCAAAAAATCCTCTGACCTTAGGCTGTCGGGTCAATTTGTTATAGATTTTTCAAAGAAGAGGCAGCACTCCAAAATACGGTGAAAAACGACCCTCTTTATTTCCCATATCTCATTAACACTCAAACACATAGGGGTTCTAGAAAAAAAAAAAAAAAAAAAAGACCTGTAGTCCACTTCACTTGGTTGGACAGGACTGAGTAGCTTCACCTGGTTTAACCAGGAGAAGTATTTTTCATTCATTTAATGGGCCAGGTGAGATGACTATGCAGGAATCTGGCCATGTCAATCAAGGAGATGGGGCTGGCAGAGGAAGCAGAAGGTGCAAGGGTGCATTTTCTCCAGAATAAGGCCTCATGCACACAACCGTGCCGTTTTTTGTGGTCCGCAAACGGCGGATCCGCCAAAAAAAAGGAAACCGTCCATGTGCCTTCCGCAATTTGCGGAACAGAACTTGCGGCCCATTGTAGAAATGCATATAGGACATGCTATATTTAGTTTGCGGGGCCACGGAACGGTGCAACGAATGCGGACAGCACACGGAGTGCTGTCCGCATCTTTTGCGGCCCCATTGAAGTGAATGGGGTTGTGTGCATGAGGCCTTAAGCAACATATGAAGGGTGAAAGGTATAATTACATCCAGTTGAGCTAGCCCTACAAGGCAATGTGGTTTACCAGTGACTTTCCCAGTGAAAAAGTATCTTTAGAAGTGAACTGGGACTGATTGTGCTGATGCCAGTTTTCCATTTTTACTTATCAGGAAAGGCAGGGGATTGAACTCTTGCTACAAGGTCACCCCACATATTATAGGGGAAGCCTTCAAGCAAAAATGGATTTTAATTAATATTATTTACCTATAAAATGTAATGTCCTACATATAAGGCTACTTTCACACTAGCTGTTCACCCTGTCGGATCCGTCCTGAAGCTATTTCGCCGTGCCGCCGCTCCGTCCCCATTGACTATAATGGGGACTGGGGCAGAGCTCCGGCGTAGCACGGCAGTTCGCGGTGAGAGGCCGCCGGACTAAAAAGTCGGACATGCAGTACTTTTAGTCCGGCGGCCTTTCGCCGTGCACTGCCGTGCTGCGCCGGAGCTCTGCCCTGTCCCCATTATAGTCAATGGGGACAGAACAGTGGTCCGGCGGCACGGCGAAATAGCGGCAGGTCGGATCCGACAGGGTGAACAGCCTGTCGGATGCGGCCTGCCGCTAGTCTGAAAGTACCCTTATGTATGTACTATGTGAGAATGGAAAGCAGGCAAAGGAAACCAACTTACCATCAAAATAGAAGCCAGTTGGTGCTCCTGCTAATAGAGTCCCAGTCTGCAGAAGAGAAACCAGGATCCTTATGGTGAATAGTTCCAAACAATTGACTTTTTAAGTCTTTCCCTCTATCTAAATTAGAACATCAGTGAAATCAGTTTCTGGCTTCTGGTCCTCACCGCCTTCTGTGTCAGATCATTGATGGCATTTATCATGTAGATAACGTTAGTACAAGGCACTAATGTATTGTGATTGTCCATATTGCTTCATACATTCATAGTAAATCCATTCTGTTAGGCCTCTTTCACACGAACGATACGGATTGAAGTCCGGGTGCGTTCAGTGAAACTCGCACCATTTTGCAAGCAAGTTCAGTCAGTTTTGTGTGCGATTGCGTCTAGTTTTTTCTGCGCGGGTGCAATACGTTTTGATGCCTTTTTCACGCGCGTGATAAAAAGCTGAAGGTTTACAAACAACATCTCTTAGCAACCATCAGTGAAAAACGCATTGCATCCGCACTTGCTTCCGGATGCAATGCGTTTTTCACTGAAGCCCCATTCACTTCTATGGGGCCAGGGCTGTGTGAAAAACGCAAAATATAGAACACACTGCGATTCTCATGCAACGCAGAACTGATGTGTGAAAAAAACACTCATGTACACAGACCCATTGAAATGAATGGGTCAGGATTCAGTGCGGGTGCAATGCGTTCACGTCACGCATTGCACCCACGCGGAAAACTCGCTCGCGTGAAAGGGGCCTTAGGGATATAGTTACTGTGCCTCGGTAGTAAAGGTAGGTGTAATATATCACCGTGTGCATCACTGTCAGTGCACCGACATTCATAGTTAATACGTTCTGTCAGTTACTGTGACTCAAAGAAAAAAATGGGGGTTATTCAGCACATCCCAATGTGCAGGTGCACATCACCATGGCTAAAAGCACAAAAGCAGAAACAAACACAATGCAACAGCACTCTGCAAACACAAATAACATAAGTAAGTGTAATAGTGCCATACTCCCTATAGAAAATGTACTAAAGCTAATGCTACATTATAAATGTGAGATTCTTGGCAAATACATTTTGTACACAATTGTCTGCCAACTGCAATGCCTCCCCAAATGCCTGGGCCCCCTCACACAGATTGTACTTTCCATTCACGCGTCGCGGCCGCCGCTGCATCTCCCCGTCGCACGGATGAAAACACCTGGCACCTGGGGGGGGCAGCCAATAGCAGGGCACGATGGGAACGAGCCTCCCTAGCATCGTGGGTGACGCTAGGGAGGCTTGTTCCTGTCACGCCCTGTTATTGTCTAACCCCCCCCTTTCCCCACCGGTGTGGTTATATAGATGTGCACTTTTAAAAAGCGTGCTTGTAAGTATAATAAGGTGCATTAATTACCTTGAAGTTGCGGTGCTACACCATTGTTTTTTTCCCTTGCTTTCTAATGATACATATGGAGAAGAGGTCTGATTAAAGGAGAGAAAGCGGTGTGAAGTGAAAAACATACTGGAAGGAAGTCTCGGTGTAATGGAAGGAGTGTGGATCTAGTAAGTAAAATATTGTGTGTGCAGCATATATTTTTAATGCTATATTACACTATCGGAGGCTTTATGTCCTTCTCTGAATGAGACGCAGTGTTTAAAATTTGTGAGAAGAATCATGACTGACAGCGGTGGAGGGAGATCAGTTACAACCCCCGACTGATGCAGCACGGATCAAGAGTATACTATAGTGACTGTTTGGGGAAATGGACCTGCCCTCTTGTTGATCCAGCGACGCTTCTATATGGGCCTTAAAATAAGGAAATCTATTGTTTATATATATTAAAACCACTGGGTCCCCGGTCCCATGTATAAGCGGAGTGGTAGTGTGCATGTGTGTCTTCAAGACGGAAGAAAAAGCCAAGATAATTACCGATCTTGAAGATAATCCCCCTTATTCTACCTGTCTTCCAGCTCATATAATATTAAGGACTCTGTTTCTTTCCGAAAGAGGAGAAAGCACGCTTTGATCCAGATTTACTGTGCTGCCATGCATCATTAATAGGACCTGGAGCAGGGCAACACGGGTAGTAAGGGTGCCATCAATGCACATTAGAGCTCGGAAGTTACAGCTCACTTTTAATTGCGTAAATAAAATTCACATCTAGTATTCAGGAGTAGAAAAAAACACTATGAGGAGTATGCATCATGGTCTTTGCACCCGAAAAGTGGCATCATTTCTTATGCCGCTAACAGCATAAAAATAAAAAAAAGTGGGCAGAGCTTAGTGGGGAGGGGTGTGGCCTCCAACTGCCTGACAAATTTGCTGGTGTAAATTATAGCCCAAACCAAAGACACCTCATATAGCTGGAACAGGTTTGATTTTCTAGTATATAGCCTGTGCATTTTAAGAAATCTGTTGCATCTCCATTTGCATCAGTCTTCGTAAGTTCCTCCCTATTTCTTCAAAACGGCATAAAACAGCACATATAAGGTGTTGCTGGAATCGCCTAAGGGTGGGAATTAAGAGGAGGTCTTTTTGGCAGGAAGCTGGAGATATGCTTTAAATTGTGGTAGCACGGTAGAAGAGAAAACACTTGCTTATGGTTTCCCCCACAGATCACACATGTCTCAGGGTCTCTGCTAACATAAAAAGAATGTTCAAAGCAAAACTGTGACAGACACTGAAGTGAAGGTGAGAGGAGCACCCTGGGCATACCTGATACACCTTGTAATGCAGGACCTGAGAGGCCCCTTGGGCCCTGCACATCTTCACAATAACTCACCTTGCTTATTTCTGCACTGAATCCAAGCTCACAGTCACGTGTATCATTCTCTGTGCAATGTAAGGACAATGTATGTATTAATACACACTGACTGCAATTTTCCATTCCGCTGTGCCTATATTATATATATATTGACAGTGCTTATCAGCATCTGCCATTGTTCACAACAGCCAGTTACGGCATCTAAAGGTGGCCATTTACTAAGAGGGAAATCTAACCTAGAAATTGACAATTTAGGCCTCACACACATGACACATACTCAAAATTGGGATCTGCAAAATACATGTGACGTCCATGTTGCATCTATAATTTTTATGGACCCACTGAAGTGATGGTCCGCCTTTTGCGGCCAAGAATTGGTCATGTTCTATCTCTTGCGGAATGGACATACTCATGTGGAAATCACATGGATCATCCATGTGCTTTCCACATCCATATGTCCGTTCCACAAAAAGATACAACATGTCCTATACTCAGCTGCAGAATGTGGACCATTGACCCACTGAAATAACGGATGCAACACGGATGTCACATGGACATCATCCGTATTTTGTGAATACACATTTTGCAGATGACAAAATACATCCGCGCGTGTGCACGAGGCCCTAGGATATGTCCACACCGGATTGAAACGCTGTGAATTTGCTGCCACGTAATTGTGTGCAACAAATCAGATGTTTTACAGTAGCAGCAAAGTAGATGGGATTCATCCATGTGTTGAGGTGCAGATTTTAAATCCACAGCATGTCAATTTATGTGGCGGATTTTCACTGCAGATCTCACCCTTGGAATTGCACAGGGTGAAATATGCAGCAAATCTGCGGCAAAATCTGCAACAAATCTACAATATTATTGTGGATTTATCCGCCACAAATCACAACCCATGTGGGCACACCCTTAGGAAACTCTGCGTCCGAACAACATCACACAGTTACAATCTCTATAAAATTCTGAGCAACTTTACAAATACTGTACGTATCTTGTACAGATCTGTACAAGTGGAGAAACCACTATCAGTTTCCAAAGGCAGCTAGCTGAATTTTGAAAGCAGCTATACACAGAGAAAAAGATGTAAAACAATTTGCTTTAGGACAACAGAGCAGCAGATTATCGGGAAGGAAGCATTCCTTCCCAACAGTCTGCTGATCACTGGTGGAGGAGACCTCTGCTGGTGGAGACCAGAGTATGGGGAGGAGTGATCGCTAATGCCATCCCTCTTCCTCATAATGATACGCAAAAATCTAACGTTTCGCTCGTTCATTGTGTAATTGGCGGTACATTTACACCGCCAGATAATCGCTAACGAGCGTGTAAAGGGCCCTCAGGAATGACACAGCAAGGTCAAGAAGTTGCTGCTGAACATGTAAAGCATATACGTTTTTTGGGTATTATAAGTATTACATCAGTCGTACTATATTTCCTTAAGGCGTAGGTATGCTCTACAGTGAGCTCTCGACATGGAGCAAATTCATAGCTGTTCTTCAGATCCGTAGTCAAGTAACAGGCTCCAGTGGGCGTTTTCCCAGACTGATTAAATCTATCTGTATTAATCTGAAATGTAAAATGCTGCAAGGGGGCACAAGCCTGTAAGCAAAAAGTGAGAGAATATGTTGAGAGAAATCATACAAACATTTATAGATCATCTGTCAGCAGGATTAACCCGATTAAACCGGGTATAATGTCTGGTAGGGTTGATACTGATGAATAAAATGACCCCTCTCTTGTTCAAATCTGTGGCCCCATTTTTGAGAAATGCGTGTTTTATTGCATATGGTAATGAGGCCTTCACCGAGGGGGTGGGTCTAGCCCCTTGGAGCACCTCTTCATCTCGGCCATCTCCCCTTTGCCACTACTCTCTCCCTTTGAGCGACAGGGCCAAGCATCCTCACTGTCTTTTACCATACACTGCACATCTCAAATGGCTTACCCTGATGCCAAGTTCCGAACTGCGCATGCGCCAATTGTACATTTATCAGTGCATTTGCAGGATTCCAGGGGCAGTAAGACAGTGATGATGCCTGGCCCCGTCACTCAAGGCAAGAGTGGAGTGGCCAAGGAGGGAAGGCAGAGCTGGCACTCTGAGAGGCTTGGTCTTAGCATATATAAACAAGGGAGTGGGATTTTCCTAGAAATTTTAGTGCCAAACTTAAGAAAAACATGCTAGGATATGCCGTTATCTTCTAGGGTGTCAGAGGTTTGACCTGCACAACAAAAGATTCTTAGATAGAGCTGCAGAACTAGATAAAGCACAGCAATCCCTACAGATCTGTAGGAACTGCAACACAGACCTCAGAAACCACTCCCGGTTAAGAGCATGGTTGGGAGCAGAGCACTGTCTAAAAAAGCTGATGACCCAGTGATATGCCACCATTGTGTGAAACCATTTAACCCTTTCCTGAGGAAGCGATTTTCTGTTTTTCACCCCCTGCCTTCATGGAGCCATAACTTTTTTATTTTTCCATTCACATTGTCGTGTGTTACAAATGGGGTGGAATTGAAAAAAAAAAGAGAACACAATTCCGCCACAGTTCCACAGTTTTATGGGTTTTGTTTTTATGGCATTCTCTATGAGGTAAAACTGACCTGTGCCCTTCATTCTGTGGGTCAATACGATTACAACAATACCACATTTGTATCATTTTTCATGTAAAAAAATAAAAGCTTTAGAAAAAATTATTTCCAGGGCGTCCTCCATGACAGCACCACATGGAAGATTTCTCCCCGCCCACTATTGGGACAGGAAACAGAGAGACGTTAAAAGTTCCCCCCCACCCCACACACACCAGTGTTTCTCCTGTCCCAATAATGGATGGGGCAGAGATGAGGTCTCTGGAATTTTTTGGACCAGGGCAGAGGTCGGGATCGGAGGGCATGTTCCTCTCCTTCCTCCTACTCCCGGCTAAAACCTCCAAAACTGGGGGTCCCTTAGCCTCCCCAGCCCTTCCGGTACCTGTCGGCCATGTGGCTGAATTCCAGGTCAGAATATACTGCCGCGGGCGGGGGGATTGGTAGTCGCAACCCTGGTGGGGCTTTGGGTTCCAGACTCGCTCCTCTTGGAGGCCGCAGGTGTCAGGAACGTAGCGCGTCTGACGTCACTTCCGCCGAAGTAAGGGCAACCGGAAGTAAGATGGCGGCGCCCATAATGGATTCCTTCAGTGGTTGGAGTGCATGTGCGTTCCACACAGATGCCTGAAAACAAGATGTTGGCGCCCTACAGCTGTTCTCATGGAGTAGGACGATTAAGGCCTGTCTTACCGGCCTCGCGTCCCATCCGGTTGACTCTCTTAGGATGAGTCCCAGAAAGGAAGAGGAGGAGTATCGTAGCAACAGGAGGGGTAAGTGCCAAGGGCATTTAAACATTAAGAGGGTTAGCAACAGGGTCCTTACATATGGATTCCTCCAGCTCTATTAGGAGAGAGCAGTCCCCAGAGCCTCCTGTCCAGGGTCATGTGAGTAGGAAAACCAGACTTGGGTTTTAAGAAAAAAAAAATTTCTAAAAAAATTGCTCGTCATGTTTCCTAGGGGGAAAAAGAGACTACTCATAAGGTGGAACCTAAAAGGAAGCCTAAAAGATGTGCTACCTGCAACAAAAGACTTCAGGATACATACGCAAAAAACTTATGCGATGATTTTATCAATAAAATAATCTAAGAAGAACAGCCTCCTCTCTTAACGGACCTTAGAGCCATTATAAGGGAAGAAATAAAAGCATCTGTGACATCCCTTGTACCCCCTCCTGTTATCGGTCATAACCCGAGAGCTAAGAGACCTAGAGAGGTCTTAGATTCCGAGTCAGAGAATATGGAGGCACAATATACTGAGTTGGATGAGGGGGATGAAGAATAATTAGATTCTTTACCCTCCACGTCCTATGATGAGCAGCGGAAATACTGCTTCTCATCTGATGATATGGACTCTCTTCTTACTGCCGTTCGGGAAACTATGGACATAGAAGACGAACAAAAAAGAGCCATTCAGGATGAAATGTTTGCAGGTTTAATAGCAAAAAAGAGAAAGATTTTCCCTATAAATTCTAGTCTAAAACAAATTATTTTAGAAGAATGGGAAGATGTGGAAAAGAGACTCTTTATTCCCAGAGAATTTAGGAATCGCCTAGCCTTTGATAAAGAGGAGCCAAATTTGTGGGAGGAAATTCCAAAAATAGATACTCCTGTGGCCAGGGTGGCTAGAAAAACGTCTATTCCCTTTGAAGATTCATCTCAGCTAAAAGAACCAATGGATCATAAGGCAGACGGTCTCTTGAGAATAACGTGGGACACATCAGCAGCCGCTGACCACAGTGGCAAGGTCCATGCTTTTGTGGTTGTCCCAGTTGGAAAACCATTTAAAATTGGGGACTCCCAGGGAGTATATACTGGAATCTATTCCTCTCCTAAAAATGGCGACTGCATTCGTAGCAGATTCATTGGCAGAGTCAGTCAGGTTTGCGGCAAAAAACTGAGCACTTCTGAATACAGCAAGAACAGCCTTATGGTTAAAAAATTGGTTGGACGACCTAGTGTCTAAAAATAAATTATGCGTGATTACTTTCTCAGGGTCTTATGTTTTCGGCCTGGTATTAGATAAAATCTTTGAAAAGGCCTCAGACAAAAAGAAAGCCTGTGGGCGCTTCAAATCATACAAGAAGGCTACAAAATAGAATTTTTGTCAGTTCCTCCACAAAAATATGTGCTAACTTGGTACGGAGAAAATACAACTCAAAGAAATCTGATAGAAGACATTAAAAAATTAAAAAATCTGGGTGCAGTTATTCAGGTCCCAAAACATCAAGAGGGCAAGAAAACCGGATGGATCTTTCAGAACCATAATAAATTTGAAACCTCTGAACAGATCAATAAAATATCGACTCTTCAAGATGCAGTCTATCAGATCGACCACACCTCTAATTCCTCCAGGAGCGGTAATGTGCACCCTAGATCTGAAGAATGCATATTACCATGTGTCAATTCACCCAGATCACCAAAAATACTTAAGATTTCCGATAAGGGAAGAAGGCAGAGTGAATCATTACCAATTCCAATGTCTTCCATTTCGAATATCATCGGCCCCTCAGGTATTGACAAAATTAATCATAGAGATTGTAGCTTTTCTTAGGATGAAAGGAATAAAAATCCTACCATATCTGTACGACTTTCTTCAAATCACAGACTCAGTGCAGATGTTAATCGATCATACTCAGACTGTGATCTCTCTACTGCAAGACCTAGGTTGGATCCTAAATTGGGAAAAATCTGACCTGACACCCAAATTTTCTTAGTAACTGTACTAGACTTGAGTTTTTTCAAAATAAATCAGTTGTACAATCAGAGAGGCAATGAGCATCGTAGGCCTGATGACAGCTTGTATCATGACAGTTCCATGGAGCCAGTATCACACAAGATCATATCAGAAGATGATCCTCTCTGTTTGGGATGGGAACCATCAGTCCCTAAATCAGAAAATTCTAATAAAAGACGACGCTCGGAAGTCTCTGAAATGGTCGAAGAATATGGACAACCTGTCAAATGGATTTCCCTGGAACCTAAGCCCCTATACTGTTGTAACAACAGATGCCAGTCAGCAGGGATGGGGGGCAAAGATTGGAAATCATTGCTTCCAAGGAACTTGGAAATTACCGAGAACTCCGAGCAGTCTGGGAGACTATGCAACAAGGTCAGGATCTTCTGCTGGGCCAGCACCAGGTGGGGGGGGGGGGCAAGATACCCTCTGCTTCAGAGTCTTTCCAACAGGATTTTCTCTTGGCCAGAGGGAAAAATACTATCAATTTCAGCGGTTCACCTAAAAGGGTCAAAAAATAAATCAGCAGATTTTCTCAGCAGGCATTACCTAGACCCAAGTGAGTGTTCCCTAAACAAAAAGTTTTTGGGGGATTTGATAGCAAAGTGGGGATATCCCGAAATAGACCACACAGAAAAATGCTCTAACACATTTCTTCTTCTCCCAGGATCTAGAAGACAATCCGACTGCGGTAGATGCCTTGTCCCAGAGATGGGATATGAAGCTGGCTTATGCTTTTCCCCCTTCCATCTGATTCCGGCTATTCTCAGAAAGATCAGGATAGGGTCATCAAAAGTGATTTTTATAGCCCAGTTCTGGCCGAAACAAGCGTGGTTTCCTGTCCTAACCTCGTTGGCCTTGGAAATCCGACAACTCTTCCCCTGAGACCAGATCTTCTGTCTCAGGGTTCAATTTGGAACCCGGAAATAAGCAGGCTAAAGTTAACCGCGTGGCTTCTGAAAGGGACTTATTAAAATTACAGGGGTTTTCGGACGATGTGATATTAACCCTTCAAAAAGGCCATAAAACCTCTGCCATCTATAATAAAATTTGGAAGAAATTCTGCTCATGGATAGCTTTAAGTAACGGAAATCCGCTGCTTCCGGGTTTGGGGGAAATCCTGAACTTTCTACAAGATGGCTTTGATAGGGGTCTTAGACCAAGCACCCTAAAAGTCCGGATAGCAGCCTTGAGCTGGTTTCTAAACTGTTCCATGGCAGAAAATAGATGGATAAGCAGGTTTATAAAAGCAACCACATGGATTAGGCCAACTCTAAAATCCTCAGTCCCACCTTGGGACCTGACAATAGTTCTCAATGGTTTAAAAAAAGGAACCCTTTGAACCTATGCAAGATAGCTCTTTGAAACATCTATCCCAAAAAACGGTCTTCTTAGTGGCAATTACATCGGCCCGTAGGTTAGGTGAAATTCAAGCTTTAACCACCCGAGAAGCTTACCTTAAAATTTTAAAAGATAGGGTTATCCCTAGACTAGATCCAACCTTCTTACCAAAGGTAGTTTCTACGTTCCATCTAAATCAGGAAATTATACTACCTACCTTTTGTGCGGATCCCAAAAATGACAGGGATAAAAAGCTTCCACTAGATGTCAGACGTTCTCTTCTTATCTATTTAGAAGCTACCAGTGGATTTAGACAGGACTCTAATCTATTCATACAATTTGCCAGCCGAAACAAGGGCAGGAAAACTTCAAAGACAACGTTAGCCAGGTGGATAAAATCGGCAATTAAGCCCATTCCACTAGAGCAGTTGCAGCTTCGTGGGCAAAACACGCAGAAGCTTTTATTGACCAGATTTGCAAGGTGGCTACATGGTCAAATTCTCATACCATTTGCAAACACTATAGATTAGATATTGCAGGAAACCATGACTAGAGGTTTGGATGGAAAGTTCTCCAAGCCGTGGTCCCTCCCTAGGTCTGTATATTAATATGGTATTACTCCATGTGGTGCTGTCATGGAGGACGTCCTGGAAAGTAAGAATTAGTCTTACCGGTAATTGTATTTCCAGGAGTCTGACATGACAGCACCCGGAGTTTCCTCCCCATTATTATTCTTCTATTATTTTGTTTAAGGGGTTACTGTAAGATATCCATTATTGGGAAATCATTTAGAAAACACTGGTGTGTGTGGGGTGGGGGGGAACTTTTAACCTCTCTCTTTTTCCTGTCCCAATAGTGGGCGGGGAGACATCCTCCATGTGGTGCTGTCATGTTGGACTCCTGGAAATACAATTACCGGTAAGACTAATTCTTACTTTTTTGCTTTTCATTGCAATATTTTAATCCACATATTTATGTCTGTGGAGCTGTATAAGGGCTCATTTTTTGTGGGGTGATCTTTAGTTTTCAGTGATACCATTTTGGGGTGTATAACTTTTTGATTACATTTTATTAATTACATTTTTGGAGGGAGGTGAAGCAACAAAAAAACTGCTAATTGGCTACTTGATGCTTGAACCCCATTAGTATACACCATATGATATGCATCATACCAGAATGTTTCTGTCCCATGTTCTTACTGTTGCTCCAAGCCACTGGTCAGACTTGAATATCTGTACCACATGATTCTTAGTGTCAATTATGTCACCTATGGGATAAACACAACAATTTAAGCTGCAGGATAAAGAAGCTGAAATAAATGTCTTCAACCTCGACTGCAATGAGTGGAGTAGACCTGGCCCTCATGTTATGTTATGGCCTTGTACAATCTCAGGGTTTAAAGCAGCAGTACTAGGGCACCCATACACTTCTATTGGTCTGTACCATACCTCTATATCTCTCCAAAGTCATAAATAGACTCCTTCCCAAATATCAAGATATTATACAGTTATTCTCCTCTAGAATCATGGTGGATCTGCATGGACTCCATAAAAAAGATGATGAAAGCTTACCACAGAAACATCACAATTGTTCAGCTGACAGCCATCTTTAAAGGGGGTTTTCTCATCTGAGACAATGGGGGCATATCGCTAGGATACTCCATTCCAGCCACCACCAAGCTCTCTCCCCATGGAAGTGAATAGGAGTGCACCATGCATACACGGCCACCACTCCCGTTCACATCTATGGGCCTGACAGAAATAGCCGAGCCAGCACTTGGCTATTTTCGGCAGATCCCATGGAAATGAATGGAGGGTGGCTTCGCATGTGCAGTGCGCCCTCCACCACTTTCTAGGCTCTGTTTAGGAGATAGGTAAAGGTCCCACCTCTGGGACCTTTACCTATCAGACAATGGGGGTATATCCTAGCGATATGCCTCCACTGTCTCAGATGAGAACATAACAGTTGTTATTGGATGTGTCAGCGAAATCACCCCAATGCCGTTAGGAAATAATTTAGGTTAAGGCCCAGGCCTCCCAGTCTGCCAGACGGTTCCCAATTAGATGCAGCGTCCTAAAGAGCAAGACTTGAGGCACAGACACTGTGTGATTCAAACTTACTCTGACTTATTGAAGACAACTACAAAACCTTTATAGTTGTTCAGAGTATTCAAAAGTGTCCAATTAAATCTCTTAGAAAACAGCCAGAATGCTGAGCTATTGAGCCAATCACCAGTCTTACAAAAAGAACCATTAGAAAAATATGGCACATAACACATTATGACCTCAGCTTCTTGGAATGTGCAAGCTTCTACTTCTTGAGATAAGACTTGACCATCAGAACTACTGGTCTCAGCCAACACTAAGTTCCATAAGGTACAAGAGAAGGATACAAAATGGAGTAGAGCATGTGTACAAATGGGTGATGAGAATTTAGCCAAGTTGTCCTCACTAACAGATGTTATGTATCTGTGGAGGGATGGAGATAAGTGGCTGCCAGGTAAGACTGAAACTACTTATTTCAGGGGGGAAAAACAGGACAGGATAAGTTGGCTTTCTGAATATATGAGGTTGTTGCAAGATGTCTTTTAAACTCTATGATCTGTCAGTATACTTTTCATAATAAATTTAAATAGTCAGCAATCATCATTACAAAGATGTCCAAATGTGTGAATCTAATACTTTCTATATGTGGGAAATTGCTTTCAGACAGAACATAATTAAATGACATGTATATTGTATTAATGCTGCAAAGCAGTGCCTCCTATCACATAATATAATTTATGGTGCTGCTATCCTCATATCTGAATCACTGGTTTAGAACAATATGGAGCAAGGTAGGCAAGCAAAAAAGTCACTGAATCTATTAATATACCCTATCTAAAACATAGCATTTATTGATAATCATTAAAACTTCTATATCTATTCCCACAAAAAGATAAATAATAAAGGAAGCGCGATAAATGTTTGGGATGATTTCACACAATTAGGCTACATGCACACGAACGTTGTTTGTTTGTAGGTCTACACAACGACATGTGACACATAGGGCACAACTACACTGCACCAATGTCGCGCGACAATTTTTATAATGATAGTCTATGGTGTCGCACTGCAACAGTCGCAAAAAATCCATTCAAAAATTGATTTTTCTGCGACTGTCGTGTCACAGTCGCAGCATGTCGCAGTGTGACACCATAGACCAGTGATGGCGAACCTTTAACAGACCGAGTGCGCAAACTGCAACATAAACCCACTTATTTATCGCAAAGTGCCAACACAGCAATTTACCTTTAATACTACAGTCCAATATAGTGTATCTTCCATGTACTTTATCATTTATTTACAATATCCTGCCTACATTCAGTGCGCTGCCTGTGCTGTTCATAGTGTGCCCTGTGCTGATGAATGGCAGATAAAGTCTAAGGCATATTGGTACACCATAGACTTTTTCCAGGGTGTGGGTGCCCACAGAGAGGGCTCTGAGTGCCGCCTCTGGCACCCGTGCCATAGGTTCGCCATCACTGCCATAGACTATCATTATAAAAATTGTAGAGTTACATCGGTGCAGTGTAGTTGTCGGCATGTAGACCTAGCCTTAGTCGAACAAAATGACCATCAAGATAGATATTACCACATTTTTCATTACTCACGGTCCTGAAGATTTGAATAGCAGGAAAGATGGCAGACACCAGGTCCTTTGCTTCAGTCAAAGCTTGATTATCATGGCCCGTGTCATGGGATTTATTGCTTTGGGGATTCTTTACTGGTTTGGTGTGGACCGGTGTTAGGGATTCCGGCTGGGTCACAGAGGCTGGAGACAAAATATACTGTATCCACTTTTAGGCATATGGGAATCTGTCCCTCAATCACTATCCTATCCCTGCCTAAAAGAGAAGTAATCACCCTGAAAGGGGCGGCCCCACTTATCGGTGGCTGTGCCCTGTAATGGAGTCCCTGCCTGACCAATGTTCCCAGTATGTATGCTGCCAAATAAATCAAGGTGAAAGTCCCAAGCAAAACAAAACAGATAATAAAGAAAGGTCCCGACGCGTTTCCCCTAATTTGTTAGTAGGTTCATCAGTAGACCAAGTAGGGAAGCACAGTGGCGTATATGATGTGTGGCCTAACGATAGTAAGGACCTGCGGCGTGTTAACTTACCGGCCGGAGGTTTAAATAGCCTGTCTCATTAGTCGGCGTTTCGAATGTCTCGCTGCGCAGGCGCCGGGGGTGACGTGTATAGGTACATACACGCCCCCGTTGTATGTGATAGCATGTGCCTGTTACGTCCTGAGGGCAGTGCAGGCGGCACGGCGCTCAGTGTGAGTGTGCGTACCGCACACTGGCCCGTGATGTCCTATGGGTAGTGCTGTCAAAATGCCAATAAAGACCAGAATGCAGGCACAGAGGGGAACAGATGAGATGGTCAGTGCGCCTGCGTCGGGTAGGGTAACCGGCATATGTCTATGGAATACAGGAGGAAATAGGAGCTTTTATAATGCATAATAAATATGCCCCAAGTATCGTTTTTATGGTAATATGATACTTAAAATAAACAATATAAAAATATATATTTGGACGGCACTCCTCTATTGCTTTTTCCGGTGCTCAGCGGTAATTGCATTAACAATATAATAGGAATGACCACGGCACTCGTTTTACAATTGAATTAATAATGCACTTTATTATCCATCCAGGAAGTAATAATTAATAATTACTGGCCAACGTTTCGGTCTTATCACAAGACCATGTTCACGGCCTGAGGCAAAATAAGAGATATGGTACATATCAGGATACATACATAGGTAGACAAAGGAAAAGGAAATTCCTAGATATTAATAATATATGTCAAGGTACATAAATATCTGATCTACTTTATGTACCTTGACATATATTATTAATATCTAGGAATTTCCTTTTCCTTTGTCTACCTATGTATGTATCCTCATATGTACCATATC
Organism: Bufo gargarizans; assembly: GCF_014858855.1. Taxonomy (NCBI): domain Eukaryota; kingdom Metazoa; phylum Chordata; class Amphibia; order Anura; family Bufonidae; genus Bufo; species Bufo gargarizans. The sequence goes on from NC_058085.1 coordinate 135,717,724, forward strand.
TCTTATTTTGCCTCAGGCCGTGAACATGGTCTTGTGATAAGACTGAAACGTTGGACAGTTTTTATTAATTATTACTTCCTGGATGGATAATAAAGAAGCATTATTAATTCAATTGTAAAACGAGTGCCATGGTCATTCCTATTATATACTTAAAATAAACAAACTGCTAATGCACTTAAACAGTACAGTATTACAGACATATATAGCCATGAACAGCACCAGACCTACACGGTCAAACAATGTGCCAGCGCTAATGAGAAAACATAGTATTAAGACCCCTCGTAATACTACATAGGGTGTATATATAACATAAACATATCCATTGTTAGTTATATCACCAATGAAGTAAAGCCTGTAGGGGGGGGTCCTATAAATGTGTTTTATGCCAATGGACAGGGTAATGTATAGAAGCACAATGGCGTATATGATGTGTGGCCTAACGATAGTAAGAACCTGCGGCGTGTTACCACATAGCCACATAGCCGTTAATTGTGGGGAATTCAAAATGGGTAAAAAGAGGGAAGAAGACTCCTCAAAGGAGATTATGTTTGAGGAGCTCTACCTAGGTATAGGACATGTTATATTTTTTTTTGCGGGGCTATGGAGCGGACATACGGATGCGGATAGCACACAGTATGCTGTCCGTATTTTTTGTGGACCCATTGAAATGAATGAAATGAACAAGAGGTTGTTTTTATTGCATGTAAACAAAGGGCCATAAAAGTTTTTGCATAAAACTTGCTTAGCTTAGTTATATATTGCTGCCCATCAGATTTTCAGTGCGATATATATTTTTTTCATAACTCGGACAACCCCTTTAAGTCCCTGTGGGTTCACTGTTTTTAATCTGAACAGCCACTCTGTTTCTTTTTGTAAAATAACCTTCTCTAAGTTTCCTCCTCTCGGGGATGGACAAACTTTTTCAATTGCACAGAAATTAATAGACTTGGGCCCCTTTCACACGGGCGAGAATTCCGTGCGGGTGCAATGCGTGAGGTGAATGCATTGCACCTGCACTGAATCCGGACCCATTCACTTCAATGGGGCTGTCCAGATGAGCAGTGATTTTCACGCATCACTTGTGCGTTGCGTGAAAATCATAGCATGTTCTATATTCAGCGTTTTTTAACGCAAAGCAGGTCCAATAGAAATGAATGGTCTGCGTGAAAATTGCAAGCATCCGCAAGCAAGTGTGGATGCGGTGCGATTTTCACGCATGGTTGCTAGGAGATGATGTAAGTAAATTGATAAAAGTCAATTTACTGTATTATTTTGCCTTATAACATGGTTATAAGGGAAAATAATAGTATTCTTAATACAGAATGCTTACTAAAATGTGGCTTTAGGGGATAAAAAATAAATAACTCACCCCATCCTGTTGTTCGCGCAGCCGGCATCATCTTCTTTCTTCTTCTTTCAGGACCTGCCAAAGGACCTTTGATGACGTAATCGCGCTCACCACGTGGTGAGCGCGGTGAAGTCAGCACAGGTCCTGCTGAATAAAGATAGACGATTTCTATCTTCATTTAGCAGGACCTGCTCTGACATCACCGCGCTCACCACGTGGTGAGCGCGATTTCGTCATCAAAGGTCCTTTGGCAGGTCCTGAAAAAAGAAGAAAGAAGATGATGCCGGCTGTGCAAACAACAGAAGGAGGTGAGTTAATTTTATTTATTTTTTCACTTTAACCCCTAAATCCACTTTTTAGTAAGCATTCTGTATTAAGAATGCTATTATTTTCCCGTATAACCATGTTATAAGGGAAAATAATAAAATATACAGAACACCTAACCCAAACCCGAACTTCAGTGAAGAAGTCCAGGTTCGAGTCTGGGTACCACAGTCAATTGACTGCAATTGCGTACCTACTCGCCAGATTTTCCCTGATCGCAGACGCACCGCACCCGGACCTAATCCGGACACGCTCGTTTGCAAGTGGCCTTAGGGTTAGCTCCATGTTTATCATGAACGTGTCTCGTTTATGTTTAATGTCACCAAGATGGTCTCCTATCCTTCTACGTAACTCTCTTATGGTTTTGCCCACGTATTGAAGTGGGCAAGAGCAGGTGCATAGATAAACCACTTCTGTGGTTTTGCAATTGGCAAAATCACAGATTTTATAATCTTTATGTGTAGTAACACTCAAAAAAGTATTGGTGTTGTGGATGTAAGGACACGCTTTGCATCCACTACACCTAAACATACCACATATTTTTATTTTTAAGAGATCTTCCCCTCCTATAAGTGATCGCCGGGTAATCTAGGATGATGTCCTTGATGCGTAGCGAGACATCCGAGACGCCGACTAATGAGACAGGCTATTTAAACCTCCGGCGGGTAAGTTAACACGCCGCAGGTCCTTACTATCGTTAGGCCACACATCATATACGCCATTGTGCTTCTATACATTACCCTGTCCATTGGCATTAAACACCTTTATAGGACCCCACCCTACAGTCTTTACTTCATTGGCGATATAACTAACAATGCATATGTTTATGTTCTATATACCCCCTTTGTAGTATTACGAGGGGTCTTAATACTTTATGTTTTCTCATTAGCGCTGGCGCACTGTTTGACCATGTAGGTCTGGTACTGTACTCCATGTGTGTTCCACCATACCTTCATGGCTATACATGTCTGTAATACTGTACTGTATAAGTGCATCAGCAGTATGTTTATTTTAAGTATCATGTGACCATAAAAACGATACTTGGGGCATATTTATTATGCATCATAAAAGCTCCTATTTCCTCCTGTATTCCAGAGACATATGCCGGCTACCCTACCCGACGCAGGCGCACTGAGCAATTTATCGGTTCCCCTCTGCGCCTGCGTTCTGACCTTTATAGGCATTTTTCCAGCACTACCCGTAGAACGTCACGGGCACGCGCTCACACTAAGCAGCGCGACACCTGCACTGCCCTCATAGCGAGCGCCGCACCACCTCTTCTACGCTATCACATACAACGGCGGCGTGTATGTACCTATACACGTCACCCCCGGCGCCTGCGCAGCAAGACATCTGAGACGCCGACTAATGAGACAGGCTATTTAAACACCAGCGGTTAAGTTAACACGCCGCAGGTCTTTACCATCGTTAGGCCACACATCATATACGCCATTGTGCTTCCCTACTTGGTCTCCTGATGAACCTACTAACAAATTAGGGGAAACGCGTCGGGACCTTTCTTTATTATCTATTTTGTTTTGTTTTGCTTGGGACTTTCACCTTGATTTGTTTGGCAGCATACGTACTGGGAACATTGGTCAGGCAGGGACTCTGTTATAGGGCACAGCCACCGATAAGTGGGGCCGCCCCTTTTCGGGGCAATTACTCCGCTTTTAGGCAGGGACAGGATAGTGATTGAGGGACAGATTCACATATATCTAAAAGCAGATACAGTATATTTTGTCTCCAGCCTCTGTGACCCAGCCGGTATCCCTAACACCAGTCCACACCACGCCAGTAAAGACTCACCAAAGCAATGAATCCCATGACACAGGGCCATGATAATCAAGCTTTGACTGAAGCAAAGGACCTGGTGTCTGCCATCTTTCCTGCTATTCAAATCTTCAGGACCGTGAGTAACCACAAATGTGGTAATATCTATCTTGATGGTCATTTTGTTCGACTAATTGTGTGAAATCAGCCCAAACATTTATCACGCTTCCTTTATTATTTTTCTTTTTGTGGGAATAGATATAGAAGTTTTAATGATTATCAATAAATGCAATGTTTTAGATAGGGTATATTAATAGATTCAGTGACTTTATTATCCTCATATCTGCCAGAAGAACAATTCAGCTCAATTTATTCTTGTCCCCATCATTATACAGATTATAATATTTTATCACCTCCATCATATTACTGCACCTGTTTGGTCAAATGGTATGGTGGAGCACTCATTGCTTCCAGACTGCCATGGACACAGGAAAACACTTCCCCCACGAGTGACCCCGGGCTGAGACGTGTTCGCTTTTGGAGCACCTACAACAATGCTTAACCTGAGGATAAAAGAAACGCTTTACCAAAAGTTACATTTCTAGGGTGGAAGATAAAAATCAGGTTGCTACAGTAGACATAGAATAATAATGTATGGGATTTAAATGCAGCTGAGCAGCAATAATGGAATATGGCCATCAGCCAATAGTAGCATTGTTTCCATGAAAACAAGATGACTCTTTTTCTTGGCAAATATGACCCTTTTAAAATATGAGGAATGAGTCAGGGGAAATCTCAAGAAACCCATAAAAATACTAGGAGAACATACAACTTCTGGCTCTGATTAGATTCAAACTCGGACCACTAATATCACAAGACAATAGTGATCGCCATGGGCATCAAAGATAAGAGTCTATAGCAAGACGTATATCAGACATCATAGGGGCTTTTCCTATTATCAACATTCATTCCCTGGCCACAAAATAGGCTAAACAATTATCATCACTGGAGTCTTTAGTGATCACTAGAATGGAGGTCCTGAATCACTATTCCTCCTCACTGTATGACTCCTTAGCCTTAAATGGAGTGGTCAGCAGGAAGGAGGAATGGGAAACATTGGACTCTCATGACCCTCATTTAGTGATTGGTGGTAGTCCCAGCGACTATACATTTATCACATATCCACAGGATGAATGTAAATGGTGAGAAAATCTTGTTAACACTCTACATAATGCAATATAGTGTCACACCTAATGCAGGGCCTGGGGAGACAGTGGAAGACACAGAGATAATTTCTTTGACGGTCTTAAAATCTTTGCTTCATACATTGCCCCCTCAAGCCCTGCACTAGCTATAACACAGTATTAGTTTTACTAGGATTGTTCTTTTAACAACCTCTGACAGAAACTTACCATAGCAAACATGTTGAAGAGTAGCTTTTGTCCATATTATGGTTGTTTATTCAACCATTAACAAAGAAAATATTAAGAGGCCAAGAAATATTCCAAATGAAGAGATTGATTTCCTCTGATTTTATACAATCATCTTACAACCAAGGAGGCACCAATTATACAGGAACTTATCAATGCTGATGGAACTACCTTTTGTGCATCAATGAAGCATAAAACAGAAGAAATCCTTCTCCAAGTGTTCTGGTATAACCAAGTCATTTCACAAATCCCTTAAATCCCTTTGAGATTTTAATATTGATAACCTATCCTCAGGATAGGTCATCACTACCAGATTGTCGGGGGTCCGACACCTGGGACCCCCCCAGTGTAATCAGTTGTGTAAGGAGACTGTGGCGCACCACCTAGGCCAGTAAAGTTACATTCATCAGTTACTTGGCCTAGGTGCAGCTGAGTCCCATTCAAGCGAATGTGGCTGAGATGCGATACCAAGTACAGCCGCTATACAGTGCTTAATAAGCTGCGAAAAAGGCTGTGAAGCTCATGGGAATGCTGTGGGCCTCCTTAAACAGCTGATCAGTGGTGGTGCCAAACCCCTGCCAATCAGATATTGATGATCTATTCTTAGGAAAAATGCTTTAATATTGGGATTTGTTTGTCAAGAGAGTAATCAAGAAGCAGGGAACATCAGAAAACACACATCTCAGGCAACAATACAAAAGCACAAAACATAGGTGTCACTCCAGGTTCAGAATCTACAAGTCTACCTACCCCTTGTCTCCAGGCTCATAGACATCAATGGAAAATCCAAAGTAGCTGCCTTTGGGTCCAGAGAAGGTTTTTGGATTCTTGGTCTCCAGGTTCAAAGCATGTGTATACAGGAAGAGCAGAGACAGCAAGTATAACAACATGGCATTACCGAGTCAACAAAATCTGCAAAAAAAATAATGAATATGAAAAATAGTTTTTCTTCTCTATATAGTCCTGGTTTACTTACCAAAATAAAATCTATTCTGAATATCCTCAGATACTAATAATACAATACCCAGGCCACCACTAGAGCAGTCCCAATATCCATCCACACTCAGCTCTGTACCCACCTCCAGCTATCGTCTCTTCAACCCTCAGCTATAAATGTGCCTGCTATAAAATTCACTCATGTTCTACCCGTCTTATCTCTAAGTCAAGCTTTTGTGTTTTCACACTACTTCCTCTGCCAGGAAGATCACACCCCCATGTTCAAAACTTTTAGTCATAGGTGGTAATTTATCACTTAAGGTTGTTATTATGTCTCTGCTTTTAAGGGCTCGTTTACACGACTGTGCCGTTTTTCGCGGCCTGGAAGTTGCAAATCCGCAAAATACGGATGGCACCAATGTTGTTAATCCTTTAGGTATTCCATAGGCCCCTTTCACACGAGCAATTATTCCACGCGGGTGCAATGTGTGATGCGAATGCATTGCGCCCGCACGGAATCCGGACCCATTCGATTCAATGGGTCTGTGTACCTGAGCGTTGGTTTTCACGCATCACTTGTGGGTTGCGTGAAAATCGCAGCTTGTTCTATATTCTGCGATTTTCACGCAACGCTGGCCCCATAGAAGTGAATGGGGCTGCGTGAAAATCGCATCGCACCCACAAGCAAGTGCGGATGTGATGCGTTTTTCACTGATGGTTGCTAAGAGATGTTGTTTGTAAACATTACGTTTTTTATCACACACATGCAAAATGCCTTAAATCGCATTGCACCCGTGCGATAAAAACTGAACGCGATCGAAAACAAAACTGAATGAACTTGCTTGCAAAATCACGCATTTCTCACTGAAATCATTCCGCAACGCATCCGGACATAATCCTCTCACGCTGGTCTGCAAGGGGACATAGGAATTAAAGCAAAATAGAGGTGAAATTTCAAAATTTCACTTTTTTTGCAGATTTTCCATTTTAATATCTTTTTTTCCTGGAACACAGCAAGGGTTAACAACAAAACAAACCTCAATATTTATTACCCTGATTCTGCAGTTTGCATAAACACCCCATATGTGGTCGTATACCGCTGTTGGGGCACACCACAGGGCACAGAAGGCAAGGAGTGCCATATGGTTTTTGAAGGGCACATTTTTCTGAAATGGTCTTTGGGCATCATGTTGCATTTGAAAAGATGCATTGTCAAAACCCCCAAAAAGTGACCACATTTTGTAAAATACACCACATAAGAAAATTGGCACCATTTTGGGGTACATTTGGCTTTCTGGTTGCCTTTTATCTAATTTTTTGGGAAGTGAAGTAAAAAAAAAAAACTGTTTGGTGTCATTTTTCAGTTTTTTTATACCGTTTACTTGATGGGGTATATCATGTGATATTTTTATAGATCTGGTCATTATGGAAGCAACAATCCCAAATTTGTCTATTTTTTTTATTTTTTCACGTTTTAATAAAAAAAAACATTATGTTTTTGTGTTGGCATTTTCTTAGAGCCATATTTTTTTCATGTTTCTGGATATAGTCTCGTGTGAGGGCTTGTTTCTTTTTCGGGATGGAGTGACGTTATTATTGCTACCATTTTGGAGTACATATGACTTTTTGATTGATTGATATTATGTTTTTTGTGAGGTGAGGTGAGAAAAAAAAAATGTTTTGGCATCATTTTTATTTGATAGTTTTTTACACCGTTCACTTGATGGGGTAGCATATTTATTTTTTTTTTTCTAGCTATGGTCTTGTGTGGGGGCTCATTTTTTGCAGGATGAGGTGACATTTTTATTGCTACCATTTTGGGGTACAAACGACTTTTTGATTGATAAACATTATGTTTTTTGGGAGTAGAACTAACTAAAAAAATCTGTTTTGGTGTAATGTTTATATTTTTTTTATGGTGTTCACCTGATGGGGTAGATCATATGATATTATTATAGAGCTGGTCGTTGCGGATGTGGTGATACCAAATATGTCAATTTTTTTTCTTTTCTTTTAACATTTTTTTAAATAACAGATTTGGGGGGGAACTTTTTTTTGTTTTTTATTTTACACTTTTTGTCCCCCATAAGGTTAAATGGGGGACATTTAACATCATTTTTTTTTAACTATTGATTTCTCCTGTAACTGGGGCTGACATAGTAGCCCCAGTTACAGTGGAAATACTCCCCCCCCCCCCCCCCAGAGAGGCTGTACAGCAGTATACAGCGCTGTACAGCCTCAGTGCAGGGCTGATCAAGGTCTATGGAGACACGACAGCTCCTGCACTCCCCTGGCGGTCAAATGACCACCGGACTGGGACAGGAAGCGGCATAGCGCTTCCTGATCTATATACACAGTGCTTGTTGAGCGCTGTGTATACAGCGAGATAGAAGGCAGAGACACCCAGGAACAGTCCCTGCCCTCTCTCTGGGGTGCCCTGCTGTCACTGACATTTAACTTCAATTTTTTTAAAAAAAATTTACTATTGATTTCTCCTGTAACTGGGGCTGACATAGTAGCCCCAGTTACAGTGGAAATACACCCCCCAGAGAGGCTATACAGCGCTGTGCAGCCTCAGTGCAGGGCTGATCAAGGTCTATGGAAGACCCGACAGCTCCTGCACTCCCCCGGCGGTCAAATGACCACCGGGCCGGGACAGGAAGCGGCATAGCGCTTCCTGATCTATATACACAGTGCTCGTTGAGCGCTGTGTATACAGCGAGATAGAAGGCAGAGACACCCAGGAACAGTCCCTGCCTTCTCTAAAAGTTAAAAATATAACAGTCCGTTGTGCAGTTTCTTCTTGCTCTTCCTATTTGCTTATAGAAGGGGCGGAGAGAAGCCACACAGAGGATAACCTTTGCGTGTCTCATTTTTTTTTAAATGGTTTTCTCTGAAATGAATTACAGTCATGAATCGTCCCCAACCCAAATAAAACAGCATTTTAGGGATAGTCAGTTCCCGAATAGGGAACAATTGCCCCGAACATGGCTGAACAGACTGCATTGACTACAACAGTCCGAACACTTGCCTTTTGGAATCCTGCTTTTTACCAGAGAAAAAAAGCCCTCCATGCAGACTTTTTTTGTCCAGGCTCTGAATGAAGCCTCCAGCGCAGATGTGAATTCAGCCTTATTAGTACCAAAACCAGAAAATGCCAGAAATATTAGTGCAAATCTACAACTGCTCATAGCAGGCATAAATATCATTTTGTTTACTTTAGATCTGTCCAAAATGCACCAAATTTATTAAGAGGCACGAGCTGTTTAATGGATTTGTTGTGATTCACTCCAACAATCTTTTCTGTGGCCGCTGGGCCTCCACGCAGGCTGCAGCCTACTTGCCTGCTAGGTCCCTCCTTCTATACCTTTATGGGGTCACTCCATTTGGCTCTTAAAGGGCCAGCACGCACACAATAATGTTCCCTAGACAATGACTGGCATTCCTGGGGTATTTCAGGCACCTACACCAGAGGGATAGGGACTGAGCAAAAAGGTTCTTCAACATGCTAAGTTCCCTGCAAAGGTGTGCTGATCTGTTGTCTGCCCGTGTACCGACTTCTGCCCATTTACCTTGCTCTCACCCTCTGCTGTCTGACCTAACCTGTTACCTGTATTGCTTCCTTGTTGCTCAACCTGACCTCTGACTCATTCATATATTGAACATACTCCGCCTGCCTTGAACTCAGCTTATCCCTGACTACAATTCTGTCTGACCCCCTTGGTACCCTGCATCAGAGTCGCTGATATTCATGGGTCAGCTGTTAACCACACAGGCTACTCCAGGAGGTAGCTGCCTGGTGGCTCCTCTGCAGCAAAATCCAGATCGAAGTATAGGGGATAAAAGATGAATACCAGGAAACTGCCAGTATAATGCCCTTAGGATTAGTCCTAAGCCAATCTGTTGGTTAATACAGTGGTTCCACACCTACTGTCGTAACAATGTCTCTCTCTAATGGGGAAGCCTATTTAGATTTCATTCTGCCCATGGTTTCGGAGGCAGGCTCGCTATAAGGACATATTTACATAACTGTGTTGCAATACTGGTCACATCAGTGGCCCAGATTTACTAATCCTAAATATAGCATAGACCGGCTATCTAGACCTGCCCCATAATTATCACAGGGGCTCACATGTGGTGGACAGACACTTTTCTCTAACTCTATACCAACTATTGGTTGGTATAGACAGATTTTTACACCAGAATTGTGAAACAATTTTTGACGCAAAATTATGCATCTTATGCTCCACCCCCTTGTTGAGTATAAGTGTATAAGCCCTAGATGCGCCAATTTATACCATTTATTAGGCAGATTTTTGGCACAGACACATTAGTAAATCTGGGCCATTTTGTTTCTTACAGAAACTGGAAGTGAAAATCCACACAGTAACGTGATCTCATTCGGGAGCATCAAGTATAAAGAAAAGCACATACTAAAAATATTATAAAACACCATGTGGTTTAAATAGTTAGTGTCACTGGATCATAATCTGGGCTCGACACAACCTACATAGTCTACCTTTATTTGAAAAGTTTGGGGATTCTAAATTTGCCCCTTGAGTGAGGTCCTGAGGTAGGCAAATTAGATTTTCAATGTAACTCAAGAAAGGGACATAACATATGTATTATCCATCCATTGCTTCTAAATATGTCAGACCTGGTATTTACCACAATGACCAAGCTTTATTTCCTCCATTCTTCTGCTAATTAGAGCGGGAAGGATCTGTCTTTATCACTTGAGGCCAGAGCTGTGTTACAAGGCAATAGATTATTAAGGTTATTAATAGTTTTGTGTGCACAGAACTATAAGACTGTGAGGGAATGTTCCAAATTCCTCATCTGTAAATTAACAAAGCTTCATATAATTGCTATTTTGTTATTAAGAAGTAAGGGTTGACTATGGTAGAACTAGTAATCCCTCAACTGAATTCTGTATTAATTAATGTCATTTTTAATGCACATTTGTGCAAGTCATTAAAAAAAAATATAGCAATGACTTATGACTAGATATATGGCAAAATAAATCCCTGGATCAATAACCCACATAGTTAATTTCCCATTAGCCACAAGAAGTCCTAATTCTAAGGACAGAAAGTGGGCCTGCTCCCCAGGGTCAGAGGACAGTTCATGTACAAACAGCTTTTAGACAGCATTACTTGCTACTCGTGATAGACGAACATCGGCCAGGACGGTTCGCGAACGCGATCAAATGTTCGTGAACCGAAAGTTTGCGGCGGGCTCCATTCACTTTAATGGCAGGCGAACCTGAAAAATCTTCAGCTCTTATTTGCAGCCACCAAATACTTAGTAGAAGTGCACAAATAGTCCCACAACATTGACAGTGACATACTAGAGGGGGATCAATGACAAAAATTCCAACAAAAAATATGTCTTAAATCAGGGGATATTTTTATGCGTCTTAAAGGGAAATTCTCTTAAATAACCACCAAAAATTCTAAAAATGTCTTTAAAATTAAAATAATTTGAAACAATAGTTCATTTTTATGCCACATTCCATTTACATGCAACCTAAAACTCACCTCTTCAGGAAAGCCTACAAGCGACAATAATTCTGCTGCTACTACAGAGCCATATGAGCAGCTTCTACTCAAACTTAGTCCATGCTTATGGTATGGCGGGTATTGGGTCTTTAACAATAGCGCCCACTCTGGAGCAAACTCTATAGCTAGCAGGTGCCTCCAGTTTCATACAGCAGACACTTGCAGCCAATGTCCGCGATCGGCGGTAATGCAAACTGCGGACATTTAACCCCTCAGATGCTGTGATCAAATGTGACCACGGCGTCTGACAGAGCCAAAACCCAAAAGCACGCTGTCACAGGTGAAGTTGCAGATAGCTGGATAGCTATAAATAAACGAGCGACTGGCTTGATCCCAAACTAAGGAGCATATAGGTGAGCCCTTTAAAACCCTAAGAGCTCTCCCTGACTGATAAGCACATGCAAGGGTCTCAATGGTAGACGATTGCATGCCCACGTACCTAAGACTGTGTGACACCTGAAAACCCTATAATAGTGAGGGGACACGACCACCAGCTCCCTGCACTTAATACGGACAGAGTCAGGGTCACCTAGAATCAAGCCAGCAAGGAAAGACAATAAAGGAAAAGACTTATATAAGCAAACAGCAGCAGCAGCCTCCAGCAGTGAACACTTCATCCAGGAAGTAATATAAACCGCAAAGTGAGGCAGTATGGGAGGGAATATAAAGGAAGACAATTAGTCTAAATAAGTGACACCTGGCAGAAGGAAAGGAGATGACAAAGTGAAACCAAAACAAAGAACGTCATACAAGAGGTAGAGAAGAACGTCTTTCAGACCTTCTCACAGAACTGGCGGTGACACACGCACTTCCAGGGCAGGAATGCAAAAAATGAGCCCTGACACAAATCCGTAGACATAACTTTAAAAAAGTTATGAGGGTCAGAATATGGCAATGACAAGAAAAAAAAGAAAAAATTTCAGTATTAAAACACGAGGAAAACTATACAAATTTGGTATCACCATAATCGTACTGACCTGGAGAATAAAGAGCACAAGCCAGTTTTACCTAATCTTAAACGCCGTAAAAACAAAACTGTGGCAGAATTATGGGGGGTTTTTCCAATCCCACCCCATTTGGAATTTTTTTCTAGCTTCCCTCTACATTGTATACCATAATAAATGGTGGCATTAAAAATTACAACTTGTCCTGCAAAACAAAACAAGCCCTCATACTGCTATGTGAACAGAAAAATAAAAAAGTTATAGCTCTGGGAACGCAGGGAGCGAAAACACTAAATCACTACATCAGGAAGGGGTTAAAGCCCTTTTTCGTATTCCTCAATTTCATAAAATTATAAACAGCAAGGTACAAAGGCACAAAACAAAAAGTCCTACTGCAAACAAAGCCTTTGCGTAATTTTAAGAGGTCTATAATTGGTTAAAAATGTTTCATGTTGATCTAGTAATGTGGTCAGAGAGCAGCTTGAGCGTTAGATAAGAGCTTGCAAGTTCCTGTGTTGTCTGCTGCTAAGAATCTCACTATCATTCGATGGTTCCCCCTCCCCCAATGTTATTTTTAAAATTATTTTTAAAAAAATTGGCAACATCTGCCAGAAGGCGAAATACAGTAACAGACTTTTTTTCTGGGATCCATTCTTAGTTTTCTGTGGCAAACTATAAGAAAACTATATCCAAGGCAGCAATAAAAAAAATAAAAATTGATCCTTTATTGAGCCAAATGCAGCGTTTCAGCTCTGTGTGAGCTTTTCTTAAGAGCTCTTTCACACAAGCAGATCCCATGCGGGTAATCCGCTGCGTGAAAGAGAGCCAAGCCCTGTTCCGGACAGCAGAGACCCAGAGCATTAACATGATTAATAATGCTCCGTGCCTCTCTGTGATCTCTTTACTACAAAATCACAGTGAGATACAGTTGTCACTGTGATTTTGTTGTAAAAAGGTCACAGAGAGGCACGGAGCATTATTAATCATGTTAATGCTCCGTGTCTCTGCTGTCCGGAACAGGGCTTGGCTCTCTTTCATGCAGCAGATTACCCGCACGGGATCCGCTCGTGTGAAAGATCCCTTAAGCATGAGTGTGATATACAAGCCAAGTTTAAATACATGATCAGGTGATAAAGCATGATTACAATCAAATATGCATGATAAAATTCATAAATGTACAATATCATCGAAAATCACAATGTATTGAAAATGATTATAACACCAAATAAAGTGTAACAGTGCAATAAATAACGTACATCCTGTATTCTCTTATAATTAACGCCCAGGTGTAGTATAATCAATAAGGAGTATATGTACATATAAAATCCATTATACTCAGGGGCCATGGTGTTCCACCATCGAAATAGCAGTGTGGATTCTACACCTCATTCTGAGGCAAGTCATCAGCACCTCCACTCACATACCCATGAGCGCGTCACGCGTTATGCCCTGCTGTACAGTAGGAAGCCATGTTATGCTTTAGACTCACACAGCTGAAACATTGCATTTGGCACAATAAAGGACCAACTTTTTTTTGTATTCAGGCACTTTGGGCAAGGTCTGGTAAGGTGTGCACTATAATGTTTATTTTGCTTGTGCAAAAGGAATATTTGGCTTGTGGGTGAAAATTCTGGATGAACTTAAAATGCACTCTAACCTTTACAGGTGAACTTAATGTGACCTTATCTAAACTCTTGAAGAACAGGTGTTTGATCCATTTCCTGGTTCAATTAGAATTGGTATTTAAACAGTCCTCCTCATCATGCGCTTCACATTTTGACATCATGAGACCAAGATGACAGCTACCAACTGATCAACAGTACCTCACCGATGCTTCAAGCAGGATGTTCTCAGATGGAATTGGCTACTGAGCTTAGTGTCAAAGAGTGTCATCAGCAGGTTGAAAGAGAGATACAGAGAGACTGGAAGAGTCACAGAAAGGCATAGAAGTGGACGTCCTTTGGCCACATCCCACACTGATGACCGCTTCATTGTGAACAATGCGCTGCGGAACCAGATGATGAATGCCCCACAACTCCAGGTACAGTTTAAGGGAGGTAAGAGGCACTCAAGTGTCACATATTCAAGTGCTGGGGGTCCAAGGCAGACCTCCGGGATGACATACGAGATGGACAAGGCAAAACAGGCCAAAGACCACAGAACACATAACCATACAAAGGAACCAAGACACGTGACAATGACAATAATAGAAGACCTCAATGTACTGAACCAGATCAGTGGGTGAGAACCCTACTGCGCCACTTACTAGCAATACTCTGGAGGGGCAAAACTAAGCAACACCAGGTCTTCACTAGCACCTCTGGTGGTAAGGATAGACTTGAGCCACAGTAGTTGCAAGGGGCTACTCCAGAGCGTAAACCAAGTCAGTGGCAGCAGGAGCCCGGCGGTAAGGAGATACCAGACAAGGTACCAACAGTACATGAGCAAGGCATGGCATGGTACAGAACAGGGACAAGACATAGCATGGTACAAGGCATAGCCAGGCAGAGAATGGACATTCCCCCTCCGGGGAACACTAGGAACCCTCTTCTGAAGGCGGACATGGACTGACAAGAACAGAAGCAGACATGAACGGAATACCAAAAGCAGTAAGGACTGCCAGACAGACAATAACAGGAACATGAAACAGACATGAACAGGAACAGACGCAGATAAGCTCTGCTAGGCTATCAGATGCAGTTACGCACTGCTAGGCGAACAAATACAGAACAGAAATAAGGCATGATATAAGGCACAGTACAAACCATGGACAAGGCATAGCAAGATACAGGACAGGGACAAGGCATAGCATGGTACAAGTACAGAAGACAACAATGCAGAACCAGGTGGCACATAACGAGACATAGATGGCTGGACCCCTTGGGTCAGCAGCAAAGCGCAAAACCTGGCAAGGCAAACATAGACAGACCTGACAGAGCAAAAGGGTGAAACACCCAAAAGACATGACAAAGACAGACTGACCTCAACATTCCACGCTCAAAGGCAGAAATAGCAGCCTAACCAGCGCACCTGAAAGGACACACCCAGGAAATTAACCGGGGAGGTTAACCCCAGCAGGACCAAAACAAGGAGGTACCAAATCAGGTCAGAAGTAATCATAAACTACAGCCTACCTAGCTGTGATGCAGGACGTTGCCCATAGTAACCAGCATGCACGGAACACCGCAGCCAGTATGCAAGAGCGCAACAGACCTGAATACCCCCAGGGAGACAATACAGCCAAAGAGGGGTACAAGCACACACCAGGGAAGGAACACACAAGATACCGCAGCCAGCATGCAGCCAAAAGCAACCAGCCTACACAGAATCACCCGCAGCCAGTACGCAAAAGGCGTGCAGCCAGCCTGCATGGCAAATCACGTCACTGTGAACCCCACCGTGACACACATCAGACCATTCAAAACGGTTTACATCAGCGTGGTCTGCATGCTAGATGACCTGCAAGGATACCTGCCCACACCACTAGGCACAGGCGTCATCATCTTGCATGGGCAAAGGGAATATCTATGCTGGACGAGGGACCAGTAGGCCTCGGTGCTGTTCACTGATGAAAGTCGATTTACGCTGAGCAGAAATGATGGCCACCAATAATGTTGGAGAAGTCAAGGAGAGCGCTATGCATCAGCCACTGTTGTCACTAGACGAGACGAGCCTTAGGTGGTGGTGGTGTTACAGTGTGGGCAGGTGTGTCTAGTCAATACAGAACTGCCCTACATTTTGTGAAAGGTACAGTGACAAGCCCATACTACTTGAATAACATCATTAATCCATTCATTGTGCCTCTGCATGAACAACACAGGCCTAATTTTATCTTCATGGATGACAATGCTCCAGCTAATCGAGGTCACATCATTAGGGAATGGCTGCTGGAGATTAGGGTACCTCAAATGGAGTGGCCTGTACTTTCTCCAGACCTGAATCCCATTGAAAACCTATGGGATCAGCGAGTTGTTGAGTAGAGGCTTGTAACTCTGCACCCCAGAACCTCAATGACCTGAGGGCTGCCCTTCAAGAAGAGTGGGATGCCATGCTTCAGAAGACAATAAGTTGACTTGTGAACAGCATGAGATGTCATTGTCAAGCTGTAATTTATGCTCAAGGCCACATGACAAGTTTTTGAGACTGACATTATATACAGCCAGGTCCAAAAATATTGGGACATTGACACAATTCTAACATTTTTGGCTCTATACACCACCACAATGGATTTGAAAAGAAACGAACAAGATGTGCTTTAACTGCAGACTGTCAGCTTTAATTTGAGGATATTTACATCCAAATCAGGTGAACGGTGTAGGAATTACAACAGTTTGCATATGTGCCTCCCACTTGTTAAGGGACCAAAAGTAATGGTACAGAATAATAATCATAAATCAAACTTTCACTTTTTAATACTTGGTTGCAAATCCTTTGCAGTCAATTATAGCCTGCGCAGCCCGGCTTCTCTTCTTTCTTCTTGAGGACCTGGGAGAAAAGGACCCTTGGTGACGTCACTGCGCTTATCACATGGTCCATCACCATGGAGATGGATCATGTGACTGACCATGTGATGAGCGCAATGACTTGGAATGTTGGAATGTTCTGTAAGATTCCTGGTCCACCTTGCGTGCACTGCCCTTTTGAAATCTATTCACAAACTTTCAATGATGTTCAGATCAGAGAACTGTGAAAGACATGTTAAAATATTCAGCTTGAGCCTTTTGATGTGTGTTTAGGATCATTATCCATTTGTAGTAGCCATCCTCTTTTAAACTTCCGGGTTTTTTTGTTTGTTTTTTACAGTTTGTTATGTTTGCTCCCAGAATGTGCTGGAATTTCATTGAATCCATTTTTTCCTCTACCCGTGAAACGTTCCCCATGTCAGTGGCTGCAATACAACCTAAAAGCACAATTGAGCTACCCCCATGCTTAATGGTTGGAGAGCTGTTCTCACAAAAATCTGCGCCCTTTTTTCTCCAAACCATACCATTGCTCATTGTGGCCAAAGAGCTCCATTTTAGCCTTACTGGTCCACAGGACTTGTTTCCGAAATGCTTCAGTCTCGTTTAGAGTTTTTTTGAAAACCTCTGATGCAAAATTTTGTGGTGAGGACACAGGAGAGATTTTCTTGTGATGACTCTTCCATGATTGTGCAGGTGTCTCTGAACAGTAGAACAAAGTACCACAACTGCAGAGTCTGCTAAATCTTCCTGAAGGTCTTATGCAAGCCAGGGGGGTTCTGATTTGCCTTTCTAGTAATCCTAAAAGCATCTGTCTATGAAATTTTTCTTAGCCTTCCAGACCTTCCCTGTTCCTCTCACTGCCATTTCTTAATTACATTTTAACAAAGGAAATGGCAATGTAAAAAATGCTTCGCCATCTTCTTATAGCCTTCTCCTGCTTTGTGGGCCCCAAACATTTTCAGAGTGCTAGATAGCTGCTTAAAATAACCCAGAGCTTCTGTTTTGTTGGGGACAAGGTTAGAGGAGTCTGGCTATTTATAATTTGCATCACCTGGCCTTTTCTAACGATGATTGTGAACAAGCCCTAACAGGCTATTTAAGGTGTTGGACCTCGGTCAAAGTTATCTAAGCACTCAAATCTGCTTGTGTTATCGTACTTTTGCAATGTACTCTTTGCCTTTTCCCGCTGTAAAAAACAAAACAAAATAATACACTGATATTGCTTAACCCCTTCCCGACCCAGCGCCGTTCTACTGATAGCCGGACCCCTGCTGTCTGCGTCGGTGAAAACACTGATGCCGGCGCATTAACCCTTGATGTGCGTGGTCAGCGAGGACCACGGAAAATGCAATGTCCGCCCGGGGATCAGAGCTGCCTTCCATGTAACCCTGTGAGATCCAGCCCCCTGGATCTCACAGGAAACGGGCTGTAAGTGTATTACTCTGGTAATACACTTACAGCCAATGCATCACAATATAGAAGTATTGTGATGCATTATAAAGGGGATCAGACCCCAAAAAGTTGAAGTCCCAGAGTGGGACAAAAAAAGAGAGTAAAAAAAAAAAAATTTACCAAAAAATTTAAAGTTTCAAGTAAAAAAAATTAAAAGCGTCCTTTACCCAAAATAAAGTTAAAATCACCACGTCCGTATCGACAGGCTTTACGAAAATATTACATGACCTAATCCCTCAGGTGAACACCGTAAAAAAAAAAACAGCTAAAAAAAAAAAACAGCTAAAAAAAAAAAAAACAGCTAAAAAAAAAAAACCTTACATCACTGAAAGTGCAACACCAAGCCATCAAAAAGGTGTATGCCCCCAAAATAGTGCCAATCTGTCACCTCATCCCGCAAAAAATGTGCCCCTACCTAAGACAATCGCCCCCCAAAAAAAGACACTAAAACATGATTTTTTTGTTAAAAAAAAATGCTGTTATTGTGTAAAACCTAAATAAATAAAGTATACATATTAGGTATCGCCGCGTCCGTAAGAACCTGCTGTATAACCCCTCAGGTGAACACCGTAAGAAATAAGAAATACAAAATCAAAACAGTCACCTCAAAAATGAGACCCTACGTAAGACAATAAAAAAGCTATCACTCTCGGACAATGGAGAAACTAAAATATGATATTTTTCTTGCTTCAGAACTGCTATTATTGTGAAATACATTTTACAAAAGTAGACATTTTAGGTATTGCCGCATCACATTAACTAACTGCTCAGATGAACAGTGTAAATAACAAAAAATAAAAACTGTGCCAAAACAGCTATTTTTTTTGTTACCTTGCCTCACAAAAAGTGTAATATAGAGCAACCAAAAATCATATGTACCCTAAAATAGTACCAACAAAACTGCCACCTTATCCCGTAGTTTTCCAAAATGTTTTTTTTTTTTAGTTTCTACTCTAGGGGTGCATCAGGGGGTCTTCAAATGTGACATGGCAGCTTCAAATTATCCCAGTAAAATCTGCCTTCAAAAAACCATACGGCATTCCTTTCCTCCTGTGCCCTGCAGTGTGCCCATACAGGAGTTTATGACCACATATGGGGTGTTTCTGTAAACTACAGAATAAAGGCAATAAATATTGTGTTTTTTTAGCTGTTAACCCTTGCTTTGTTAGCAGAAAAATATGGATTGAAATTGAAAATCTGCCAAAAAATGTGAAATTCTGAAATGTCATCTCCATTTTCCATTAATTCTTCGTGGAACACCTAATGGGTTAACAAAGTTTGTAAAATCAGTTTCGAATACCTTGAGGGGTGTAGTTTCTAAAATGGGGCCATTTATGGGTGGTTTCTAATATATAAGCCTCAGAGAGTGACTTCAGACCTGAACCGGTTCTTAAAAAGTGGGTTTTGGAAATTTTGCAGCATTTTGGAGATTTGCTTCTAAACTTCTAAGCCTTCTAGCATCCCCAAAAAATAAAATGGCATTCACAAAATGATCCAAACATGAAGTAGACATATGGGGAATGTAAAGTAATAACTATTTTTGGAGTTATTGCCATCTATTATAAAAGTAGCGAAATTGAAATATGCTAATTTATCAAAATTTTTGGTAAATTTAGTATTAAAAAAAATATATAAATTTACATTTTTGTACTCAATTTTACCACTGTCATGAAGTACAATATGTGACGAAAAAACACTCTCAGAATGGCCTGGATAAGTAAAAGCGTTTTAAAGTTATTACTACATAAAGTGACATGTTGGATTTGCAAAAAATGTCCTGGGTAGGAAGGTGAAAACTGGCCGGAGGTAGAAAGGGTTAAAATGTTTAAAAGGGGTTACATCTTTAACTTCATGTCTTTTGAAGATCATTTCATCTTTAACTTGCTTAACTGTTCACAGCAACAGTAATTCTGACCAGGGGTGCCTAAACTTTTGCATGCCAGTGTATAATATCAAACAAAAACCAGACAGACTGTAAAAACGAGGATCTATATTTTCATATGCAAGCACAAAGATGTGCATATTTTGAAAGTAAAACTTTCATCAGTAGCAGTCAGGGCATGCTAGAAATTGTTCTTAAGCCACAGGTTAGAGAATACTTCTTCCACTTCATGTGTAACGAAATACATAGAATTGTCCCAGAAATACTGGTTCAGGCAAAAAATGTGGTATGTCCCCACATATCGGAATTTCCGCTATGAATTTCATTCTATGCATTGCAAACAGTGAAATCCATGGTGGATATCCATAACATGAATTGACATGCTGTGGATTTAAAATCTGCACCAAAGGTTAACTCATGCAGTAGATGATTTCTTAAAATCTCATCCACTGTTATGGCAGTTTCAGTCCTTCTGACCTATCATGAGGCAACTGGGAAAAGGTACCCTATTAAAAGATACTACACTTTTAAGTCGGAATACGTAATATATACTCTACAGTGCCCATGTGGGCTACTCTATGTGGGTGAAACAACACAGGAAAGGAGAAATAGACTAAACCAGCACCGCTACCAGATACGTAAATTGCTCTCCGGGAAAAAGAATGAGGATCCACAAAAAATTGAGCCACCAGTACCGGAACACTTTCTGAAGTGCAAGCACAATGTTGCACAACTTCGCTTTCGTATCATAGACGGTATACCCCCACAGAGAAGGGGAGGAGATAAGGAAAAGAAACTTGAGACTTGAGTTAAAATTGATTTTTGAACTCCAAATGCTCGAACCGAATGGTTTGAATAGGGACTTCAGGATTGGCACGCTTTACTGATCCAGAAGGAATATTGTGTTCTTCATACCGAGTATTACACAATGTAATTTAAAGTAATGTACCTAACCGTTTGGTTATGATTATAGAGACTAATTTATGTCTTTTTTATTAACAGATTGGACCCAGAGTGGACGTCTGGTGGGCAGGGTCACAGTGACAGAATTTCCCCTCACAATTGACTGGTTGGTCGTTGGTAGCTATAACATGACCATATATTTGGACTATAATTACAATAAGTTGGGTGCTATTAGTATCCTTGTACTATAATGACAATAAGTTGAGTGCTATTGGAGCTAAAACCTTTTGTACATTGTCTAGGTAGAACATAGGTATCAGCAAGCATACACACACCATTCCCCCGAGACAGTCTATTTACTTTCCTGGCCATTAAATATATATATATTTTTTCTAGTATTGTGTGATCTCACTTTAGCTAAGAGGTTTCGGCTGGTGTGAATGGTAACCCCTTGAGGGAGTGGGGGACCCAGGGATGGGTCTCTTCCCTCCCCTTCTTGGTTAGATGTACATGGCAAATCGCCTCCTCCTACAAATAGGATGGAGTTGGCATTTACCATACGCAAAGGCGGTCGCATGGAACTAAGGGACATCCCCCCGAGGGGGGGGGGGGTGGGGGTCCCCATCCTACTGTGACCATAAGCGTTGAATGGTTTAGGACTATGGGGTAGTCGCACATCTCAGTGTGACTCTACCACTGTCCGTGTACATGTCTAATTGCCTATCTCTCTGCTCTAGTGATACACACATATATAATCACCAGCGTTTTCTCCATTAACTAGTGGGACTGTCGGCGAAGGATATATTAAGGTGTTATAACTTTCACTTTGCTGTTGTCTACTTCTGCGATTTGACAAGTTAAACAAGAATGTTGAGACAGGCAATTGTTAATTTGATAATGCCCCCAGCTATACATCATTATGCGATACTGGATGTCTTTTTACTTAGTGCCCTCCCTAGGATATGGATGAGCTACCGAGATGCCCAATATTGCGCTAGCCGACGGTATACTTGTGCGTCTGCGTGAGCTCCCTATTAAGCGCTTGCGCAACAGGACCATGGACTGCAGTGAGCAGGTGAGCCTTTGATCTGGTGCGTCTGCGCACATTGAATGCGCTTATGCGCGAGTTCCGATCTGGTGCGCCAGCGCACTGGGAACGCCGATATTCTAAAGTTTTTTGGCGCGTATCTAGTTCCGGCATGCCTGCACAAATACTCAGGAGCTAAGGGGACACTGTCTTACCGGCATAACGCCTTGGAATTTGATGGCCATACATTCCCACCAGCATTCCACCGGGTGTTCCAAAGTAAGTGCTTATTTGCTAATTTGAAAAGGATGCCTTACCTTACACTATTTTAAGATTGCTTTGATTTGTTATGACATGTGGGATAGCCGCTCCTACAAGGAGGATATTTAAGCCTGGTAATGATCTATTGTCAGTTGCTTGAAAAAGACCGCTCAGGTCGAAACATCGCATGAATTGGATGGAATAAAGGATGCATAGAGACAAGAGAGTGCAGCGGTTTTGTTGTTCTATGGTTGCCTATCACGAGGATAGGTCATCAATATAAAAAAGGAGGCAACCCCTTTAAACAGAAAAGTTGTGTGCCATTGGTCTTTATTTCCAGAGGATACATAGGCACTAGTGTTGACCGAGCACCATAGTGCTTGGGCCGAATACATTGGGATGCTCGGGTGCTCTTCCAGGACCCAAGTTAATGGAAGTCAATGGGAGAACCCAAGGATTAAACCAGACACCCCCTGCTCTAAAGAGGGGAGGGTGTCTGGTTCATAGGAAAAAGGTCAGAAATTGATGTAGACACCACTGAAATGATTCGGGAAAAGCATGGGGAAGATGTCTGGATGCATCTTGGATTCCCAGGTCGCTGCTGGGAATGATGTTGTCCAAGTAGTATGCCACTTTTACAGACTGACAATAATATGCTCAAAACCGAAGATAAAATCAATTTTAGAGGAAACATTGTTAGGAAACATTCTTTCCTGTATATTTACTTGTATATAAAGTGCAAATGCTGCCAAAAATTACAAGGAAGAGGCACTCCGATACAACCTGTATATCACATAAAGGAGGGCCTCATTCACATTGTGGTACAATTGTTCAGGTAGTGGCACGCCTACACTTAAAGCCTATGCACTAAGGCAGTGTTTCCCAACCAATGTGCCTCCAGCTGTTGCAAAACTACAACTCCCAGCATGCCCGCACAGCCAAAGACTGTCCAGGCATGCTGGGAGTTGTCATTTTGCAACAGCTGGAGGCACACTGGTTGGGAAACACTGCACTAAGGGAAAGGGCTGCCAAAAATTACAAGGAAATGGCACTACAATACACCCTTTTTTTCACATAAAGGAGGGCATCATACACAGCCTTGAAAAATGATGATTGATGGCCTGCTGGTGACCCTCAAAAACATTTGGAGCAAGGGCCTGCTGATCTAACCGTCTAAAACATTATGGGCAAGGGCCTTCTGCCTCTTTGGTGACTCTAGATAACCTGGGGCCGATCCATTCGGATGTCTGCCCTATCAACTTTCGATGTTATTTTCAGCGCCAACCACGGGCAAGGGGGGGCAGTGTTTGATTCCAGAGAGGGAGCCTGAGAAACAACTACAGCTACCACATCCAAGCAAGGTAGCATGCGTGCAAATTACTTATTAGGCATAATTAGGTGAGGGCCTACAGGTGATCTGACCCTCTAAAAAAAATTATGGTTGAAGGCCTGCTGCGGAGCTGCCCATTAAAAAAAATTATGGGAGAGTGCCTGCTGCTTTGGTGTTCAAAGTAGGTCGGGTCGCCTGAATACGTCAGTTAGGAATAATGGAATAGGACTCCGGTTCTATTTTGTTGGTTTTCGGAACTGTGGCCATGATTAAGAGGGGCGGCTGGGGGCATCTGTATTGCTCTACTAGAGGTGAAATTCTTGGACCGGCGCAAGATGAACCAAAGCGAAAGCATTTGCCAAGAATGTTTTCATTAATCAAAAACGAAAGTTGGAGGTTCGAAGATGATCAGATACTGTCGTAGTTCAGACCAAAAACGATGATGACCCGCCGAGCTGCTTCCAGGAGACCAAAGTATTTGGGTTCCGGGGGAGTATGGTTTCAAACCTGACAAAGTACATTGTATGTCACAGAAAACTTTTGAGCGCACAGGTTACACTGCAGATGTGGCCCTGGTATGGTTAGAAGCGGACACAGTCTACGGAAAAATTACAATGTATGTCACAGATAAAAAATTTAAAGCGCACACGTTACACTGCAGATGTGGCCCTGGTAAGGTCACTTTCAGAAGCGGACAACATCCACGGAAAAAGTACACTGGATGTCTCAGATATTTTTGGGATGCGCAAATTTTACACTGGAGATGTGGCACAGATAATCTCACCGTCCGCAGCGGACACAGTCTACGGAAAAAGTACACTGGATGTCATTGATATTTTAAGGATGCGCACACTTTACACAGGAGAGGTGGCGCAAATAATTTAACTGTCTGCAGCGGCCTATTACACGGTATTTAGCACAGGATGCGCTACAAATTTATATTGCTGCTGTCACACACAATAGTCCTTAAAAGGACTTTTGGGTCTCTGAAAAGTTTTTGGTATAACAATTTTCCTATTACACTCACTACACTGTCTGTCCCTTTCTATGCACAGCTCTCCCTAACACTGAGCAATTTAGCGCAGGTTGCGCTACAAACATATGTTGCTGCTGTCACACACAATAGTCCTTAGAAAGTACTTTTGGGTCTCAAACATTTTGGTACAAATTGTATTTTTTATTACACTCCCTACACTGTCTGTCCCTTCCTCAGCTCAGCTCTCCCTGACTACGAATGAGCCGAACATGCATCATCGGGTGCTATATAGCACCCGATGATGCCTTTCGGCCAGCCAATCACTGCAATGCCAGTACTCACCTGCACGTTTATTGGCTGCATATTGGCAGCCAAGAAACGTGTGGGGAGGAGACTCGAGCATGGCGCTCGAGCACATGCGGTACTCGGCCGAGTACCGCCATGTGCTGAGCGAGATACTCGAGCCGAACAGGTGTTCGGCCAAGCATGCTCGATCACTAATAGGCACTCCTGACATGTACGTTTTAGTGAATATTTGCTTCACAAAGCATTAGTTTAGCTTGACCTGGAATATGCTGTTAATTTCTGGGAGTTAGAAAAAGGTATAAAAATACAATTAGACTAATAAGGGATATGGAAGATCTTAGCTGTGAGGAAACAGCAAAATTATTTAGTCTCAAGCGTCTATCTAAGGGAAGAAATTATTAAGCTATGTGACTATAAAAATAGTCATACAAAATGATGATTAAAAACTATTCCATGTAAAATCCCACCAAAAGACATGGCTTATCTGAAGAAAAAAAAAATGTCATACTCCGGGAGGCAACAAGGCTTCTTTGCCATAACCGCTGTGAACCCATGGAGTAGTCACCTCACAGCTGGAATAGGTACTGAGCTAGAAAAAAAAAAATTCCCACAAAATGACCTCAATCCTTATGGAAATGTGTAGAATTCTTGATTTAAATGAACTGAATGGGGCTCAGCTGCGCCTACGCCAAATGACAGGCCTAGGATAAAGATCGAGAAGGCCACGGTGCTCACAGAAACACGGGGCCCTCTCAAACAACTGGTCAGCTGGGGTCCCAGGTGTCAGACCCCCACTGATCAGAGACTAATGAGCTATTCAGAGTATAGGACATCAGTTACAAACAAGCGGATAAGGCTACTTTCACACTAGCGGCAGGACTGATCCGACAGGCTGTTCACCCCGTCGGATACGTCCTGCCGCTATTTCGCCGTGCCGCCGCTCCGTCCCCATTGACGGCGAAAGGCCGAACTAAAAGTACTGCATGTTCGATATTTTTTTAGTCCGGCGGCCTCTCACCGCAAACTGCTGTGCTGCGCCGGTGCTCCGTCCCCATTATAGTCATTGGGTACGGAGCGGCGGTCCGGCAAAATAGCGGCAGGACGGATCTGACAGGGTGACCAGCCTGTCGGATTCGTCCTGCCGCTAGTGTGAAAGTAGCCTTAACCCATTAACTAAAACAGACATGTCAGGTGTGCCTATGTATTATCTGGAAATAAAGACTTTTGGCACACAACTTTTACATTCGAGTAAAGTTGCACTCTACAGCTCAGATTATTGAGAATAACTGCACATTATGATACAGGAGTAAGCAAACTGCAAAGCAGAAATTGGCTATAAGAAAAACACAGTGCATAATACTAGATATGTTTCAAAATGATTTGTCTTAGAGTTCACTTACACACATATAATTATATATACACTAATTGACGAAATAAAAAATAATGCACCAAGGAGGAGTTGTTGGAATCAAATGAAACTTTGCATGTGTGAATATGATATACACTGTATGTAAGTGATTACAATATTAGAGTAAAAGGGGGGAAATTGTACAAAAAAAAAAAAAAAAAAAAAAGGTTCTAGTACCCTGTGGGACCACCTCTAGTCCAGATACAAGATGAAATATGGTTGGGCATGAAGGCATGCGGGTTTCGTATGGTATCCTGTGGCATATTTCACCACAGATGTTGCAGATGGGCCTGTAGATCCTGCACACTTGTAGGTTGCTGAAGCTGGTGTGCCAGCAGGTCCCAGAAATGCTCTATTGGTGGTAAATGTCGCTGAGCTGTTAGTGTCCTTCGTATCACTACAAGGGGCGACAGACTGTCATATGTAAGGTCTTCCCAGATCATCACACCAGCAGTTGGGGCAGGGTTATGATATTGCTCTTGATGAAGGGGTTATGATAGAACCGCCAAAATACGTTGAGTGGAAATAAAAGCATCTTACCCTCCTTATCGAGAGTCCTGAAAATTATATTTACAGCTGATCGGACGTGAAGGGGGACGGTACCAGGCATCTTGTGCTTATCCTGTCTACCTCCCCCTCGGGTGAAATGAGTAAATGAACCGTATTTAATATTATTCCTTATGTCTTAATTATATTTATCCTCACATAAGGTAATGCACCTTGCAATTTTATAAAGTAACAAACCCCCAGGTTTATTAGCCAAGAGCGCATTTGGACTATTTATGTCTGTAATATATACAGTTGGCTACCGTACATCCCTTTTTACCGAAGTGCAATCATGGCGTAAACCTAAGGGAGGGATATAAATATGTATGTATTTATGATCTTTTTTTAATTGCATATCCACATTTTATAATTACTGCATCTATACACAAAATTGCCACCACCCCTGTATCAGAAAGGGGTCACTACAACTTCTCTTTTTTTTTTATCCACAGCAAAAGCAGGATTGAGGCGTTCACCAAGAGGCCTCCATACGCAAACATGACCTTCTTTGGATCCCAAAGAAAACCTTTATTTGTTGCTAAACACAATATTGTTCCAGGACGTTGCAGTCCAGGTTTCTTGTTCACGACAGCACTGCAAACAAAGGCTGTCAATTGCAGGACATGTAATGGGCACCATGACCTCAAATGCTTCTGCAAATCACCTGGAAATGGTTGGGGCAGAGACAGGGGTGTGCAATGAAGGTGCAACCCGTGTCTGGATGGTGGATAACAAAACCGTGGGGGCTGCTTGAGTTAGTCAGATTAAACTATCCTCCCTAGTGGTCTGTGTGGCACTTCTGGAGCTTGTTTGCAATGTGTGCCTACCCACACATAACCAGTGCTCCTAGCAGCTGGATAAGGATGGTTTTGATGGCAGGCGATTCGTCAAAACAACCATCCTGCTTCTCTTAGTCCAATGATGCACCCCCTCTCAAAGTCTGTCAACTAGGCAAAATGTCTTCAAGTGCATTGTGGAGGCATGTTTAGCAGTAAACAGGCCCTCACCAAGAGGCACAATACTCAAAAGTAGCCTCCGAGAACCTTTTTATATGGCAGCAGAAGCACTTCTTACACCCTCTTGTGACCCAGTGTCTAATCAGACTACTCCTGTAATCATTTACATATTTGCCTGAAACACAACTGCAGGCCTAGTTTTGCAGCCTTTACCTGGCCTTGAGACATCATGTTGTGAAGGCCAGCTTACCCTCCGGATTTCAATATTCATGCAAAATACCACAACTAATGTAACACAAACTGTTTATTCTTTTTATTACCCCTTTTAATATTACATGTTCTCTGCAATCCTGAAAGGTTTTCTCTTTATTACTTTATACATTATATCATACATAAATCTGAACAAAAAGGAGTCTGATAAAATATACATGCCACAGCAGCAGAAATACGTTTTGTTGCAAACTAGCTGAAAACTATAGTTTTGCCCTTCAGATTATTATACAACTACAGCAAGAAAAAATTATGATACAGAGTGCAGATGTCGTATTATACTATACTCCATTGTGGACATGGTGTCCACATAGTTATCAGTTGTGTTGACATCTTTGTGTTCCTCAAATGTGGGGAAAGGCTAGTCTTATTTCTGCTTGTGGTATGGATTATATATAGATCTCATTATACAGAATTTCGGGCAGAGTATAAAAGAGGAAATGTTCACCTTCATGTGTCTTTCTTTCATACCACTTGAATGTTAAGTTTATAACTCCAGGTCTCCAAGACAACAAATGTAAAACAAAACTGGACCTGGAAGGTCAACTGAAGCATAGAAGAACTGGGACAGGGTTATGATAATGACCCAGTAGTTGTGGATGTCTTCCATCCAGGGCCCCTTCTTTACCATCGTCTCTGGGCAGGCTTGAATCTCCTTCCATTGAACTATGATCTGTTAGGTAGAAGTGTGCATATTAGGATAATTTCAAGTCCCATGATTTGGAGGATGTTGCAGGTCTTGGCCTGAGAAGATAGGATGAAGAAGAGGATGGAGGTGTAACGCTGTGGCTGCTGCAGCTGAGGCAGACCGTGGAGCAAACAGAGTTGGGTATAGGGCAGCATGGGGGACATGATGAAGGGTCAGAGGCCCAGCATGGTGAAGGGCAGAGGCAGGAATTATGTGTATGGGATGGCCAGCTAAGAATGCAGCATGGTGGGCTGGGATAAGAGAGTGTGTAAGGTGAGAAAGGGAAATGGGTGCCAAATGTGGCTGAGGGATGTGGTGGACCTGTGCCAGAGATTGCGGGTGATGTTGAATACCCATAGCTGCTGCAGCTGCAGCATGCTGGAGGATAGCATGTTGTACAGAGGTGATGGAGGCAGCAGAAACTGGGGGTGGTGCCTGTTGAATATGTATAGGCTGGAGGGCTGGTGTTGCAGGCTGCAGTGCATGTTGGAGAGCTCCGGCTGGGAAATTCTTAACTTGCTTGGCCAACAGCTGTTGTTGTATATGTTGCTGAGCAGCCTGCTGTAGCTTGCTGTATTTTTCCATTTCTTCAGGGGTAAAAGTGATGGGCTGGCTTTCCAGAGGTGCTAATGAATCTTCCTCTTCCTCCTCTTCTTCTTCCTCTTCTTCCCCATCTGGCCGAATAGAACTCGGTTCAGCTGTTACAGGAGGGTAAGTCGAAGAATGAAAAAATTCTGAATCAGGTGGTGGAGGCATCAATGGGCCATGGACTGGTGGCAATGGAAGACTTCCATTACCCAAAGAGTTGGGTGAGAGTCCCTCTCCAAAACCTTCAGCAGGTGGCTGGAAGCAAACAGATTCCTCTTGGGCCAGTGGTTCTGCAACAGATGCAGGAGGTTCAGACTCTGGGACATTATCTACCTTGGAAGAGGTCTTCTCTTTCTCCTGTGCTCCATCTACAGTGACCAATGTTTCTACTGACTCATTCTCAACTTTGTGAGGCACTGTGCCTTTGGACCCTGCTGGCAGTTTGCCTATTAATGGGCGTTGAGCAGTTTTATTACCAAGAGCAGGTGGCAATTTTGGGCCAAAGTATCCCTGAGGTGGGTCTTTTACTTTTGATCCTGATTTGGAGTTGCCATCATCTGTTGTGCTTGCTGCCTTTTCTAAACGTCGAGACTGGATCTTTTCTAGGAGTTGTTTTGCTGTTAAGGAACATCTGCCTGTATCTTTCTCAGTGCTACTGCGGGGCAGGTTAGTGCTACTCGCGCCTCTCGTTTCAGACCCTCGACTGCCCTCTCTTCGGCTGCCAGAACGATAATAATGTGGGGAATGTGATCGATAAATCTTAGAGCGGTTAAAGTCCCGTCTACCACTTCTACGACTATCAACACTATCTCTCCCATGAGATCCTTTTCCAGAATGACTACGAACACTTGTACTACGATCCCTACTGTAACTACGGCTGCGCTTCCAGCTACGACCAGTTAAACTGCGGCTCCTTCTTTTGCTCCGACTCCGACTACTGCTACTAGACCTACCTCTACCCCGACTCCTCCTTCTTGAGCGACTTCTGCTCCTAGAACGACTACGGCTGTAATCAGAGGAGGAGTATTTATGTCTAGTGGAATGCCTCTTAGATGTCACAGAGTCTGAATCTGAGCCTGGTGCCCGCCGCTTGGATCGCCCCCTAGATCCACTGCTATAGTCACTGTAGTCACTATCAGAATAACTCCGGTCACGACTATATTGGCTTCTATCTGAAGACCCTCCAGAACTGGAAGAGTAAGACCGCCGCCGCTTTCCAGATCTTGATCGACTTCTGGATCGGTCACTTGCAGATTCATACTCGTCGCTGTACCTTGATGGGGATTTTTTTCTACTGGCATCATCCTCACTATCATACTCTGCACTACTACGTGGGTTTTTAGCCTTGGTGGGTGTATTTCGGTGATTTGAGGCGGAAGTTGATTGTGAGGGAGGAGGAAGCGATTGCTTGGACTCCATTTTAGCCTTTTTGTTCTCTGGCTCTTTGGAAGGTGTATGAAGGTCCTGTTTACTATTTGAATTCCCTCCACTGTCTTCTTTAGTCAGCAACTTTCCTGGTGCAGTGTCTTTTGAGCAACCTCCCAATGCAGGAGATGTACTTTGCTCTGCTTCTTCTGCCTTCAACACTGTTTTGGAAGAGCTTTTTGACTTCTTGTGCTTATGCTTCTTCCTTTTCTTTATTTTTTGTTCAGTACCCTCGTCTCCTTCTTTGTGTTTCCGTTTTCGCTTGCCACTCTTCTTGTGCTTTTTCTTTTTGGGCTTGTGGGATTTCCGCGTAGCTTCACTTCTGTTCCCTTCCTCAAGGGTTTCAGGTTTTACATCACTAGAAAGTGCAGTGGCGATTTTAGGTTGTATTGCACAAGTATGTACCACTGGGACAGATTCCTTCTTAACTGTTACATTCAGGTCTTTGCTTGAATCAGCATCTGTCGCACCTTCTTTGTTCAAACCTGGGTTATCTTTAGTTTTTTCTACAGCTTTGGCCTTTCCATCTTTGTTTCGATAAAGCTTGAAGTCAAAATATAATGGGTTACAACTATAGGAGATGGAAGGTTCTGCCTGAGAGAATATCAAAAGCTCAGAGGGCCACTGCAGTGTTGTGCTCTCATCTTTGCTCAGCACTGGAAAAAAAGGACCAGTTGGGTGCTTGGGCCTTTCCTGCGGTTCTTTCACCAGTGCAGGAGAACTTTTGGGAGGTTCTTCATTTGTAGTGTTAGATGTTTCTTTGTCTGCTGGATCCTCCTTCTTGTCAACTTTGGGTAAAACTGGAGAAGAATTGCTAACTGGTTGAGGCACAGAAGGCTTGCCATCACCAACAATATTCTTTTCACTTCTGTTTTCAGTCTGTTTGACAGCCTTGTTCTTGGTAATGGCAGTTGGTTTCTTCTCATTCTTCTGAGGGACATTCTCCACCTGCATTTGTTCAGTGGATCTCATGAAAAGCAAAAACTGGAAATTTGGTTTCACCTTACAGTGTGCTGGTGGCATGTAATGATAGTACTCTGGTTCACCAGCATGTGTCCCCCTTTCTTCACGTTTCATCTTCTTCAGTTTTGATAAAGTGCTTGCGAGGGAGGCGCCATTATCTTCTTGATCTTCCTCTTCTTCCACTTTACTTTCATTGTCTTTGCTGTTCTCCCCTTCTATTGACTTTATAGAGGATATGAGATCAGCAGATGCCTTGTCCTCTTCCTTTTCCTCCTCTGTTGATCCTACCTCTTCAATAGGATCCTTGAAGACAGCCGCTGAGGACTCTAACTTCAAAGACGTTTTCTTGGCAAAAGAGAAGGAGAAACCTACTTTCTGAAGAGAGGCCGGGCCAGAGGTGCTTTTAAAACCAAAATTTATGGCTGGGGAAGTGGGTTGTGTAGGAACACAGACGACAGCTTGAGACAACTTCTCCTCCTGAACAGGCTTAGGACTGTCTTGCACCGTTGAAAATGTACTGACTGGCAAATCATCATCTTCCACGGCTTCCTCATCCACAACCATTGTAGTTGTCTTGAACATGGGACCACTGCCAGGAGCACTGCAGGAGAGGTTGGAATAAAAGAAGAAAATAATAAAATGTATGTCTGCAACTGCGAGAAGTCTACATACTTATTTCAAGTGAACATGCCAACATGTGTTAGAGAAATGTGCAAACAGATCTAATTCTAGATCTAGTAAAAGATTCAGGTTCCACATTTCATTATTTAGATACCTGGGAATCCAGTCCATGACTACCCGATGACTGACAGCCTTTCCCATATTAGCGTACATACAGAGATATCCATCAATCGTTGCTTAGGATGAAACACTGAACTCATTAAGCACACGAATGAGTAATAACTCAAATGAATTACAGATACTGAATCTTTCACATTTGAACTGTTCAACTAATCTCTAACACATACTGCTGGCAGATCAGACAGCAAATTTAATATGGCAGGTTCCCTTTAACGATAATTATAAGTTTGATGAAGTTTGAAAGATGTGATTAACTTTTCAATCAATGTATATAAAATGATCCATCAGGGCTTAAAGGGGTTGTGTAATGTAAAGATACTGATGATCTATCCTCAGAATAGGCCATCATTTTCAGATGGTGGGGGTCCAACTCCTGGCACCACCACTAATCAGCTGTTGGAAGGGGTAGCCGCGCTTCAACTTCAAAATTACCTTTCCACCGTCTCCTTCCCAGCAGCCACGCTGTGTAATTACAACTGCTCGTCCCATTCACTACGCTGCCTCTACAAGGGAGACTATACATACGTAATTTTGAAGCGGAAGCAGCTCTTGCACAAGCGCTGCTACCCCTTCAAACAGCTGATTTGTGGGGATGCTGGGAGTCAGATCCCTGAGGATAGGTCATCAATATCTTTGTACTGCACAAGCTCTTTAAAGAGAACTTGTCAAATCTCCTGGCGTTCTGTAACTGTATTACACATAATATAACAATATTGGGTCTCATCTTTTATTGTGCCGTTTGGTTATTCCTACTGGGAATCTATTCTCCACGTTAATAGGGTGCAACATCCAGCTGTTAGTTTAGTCATATAATTTTATGAGGAATAACAGAAGAATGACACAATGCTAAGGAAAGATGCTACAGAATTATTTAATGGGGAAAACAAATATTAGATAAAACTGACATGTCAGGACAGATGACAAGGTCTAATAAATAAAAAAATACATTAAATACATTAAAATATACTTTTTTTTTTTAATCATTCCAGGAGAATTTCAATCCCTTTCATTCACCTTTCAGACTGCTTTCTCTGCTCTGCCAATTCAAGAAGTCTTCGCAAAGCCTTCTCCTGCTTGCGCTCATCTTTCCGTGATCGAGAAGAAACATTTCGGGCGTACTCTCTCTGTTTAAGCTCCTTCAATCTCTGCATGTAGAAAGTGAGATATGTGAGGAGGAGTTTCAGCCATAAGACTTCCTGACTGCAGTTGTGCTATGGTTGGTGAAGACACTGGGGGTCAATGCTGTGTTTGGGGAAAAAAACTTTCCAATTGAATGTAGGAAAATTTGTGTAATGTAATATCTACTACCATAGCACACCGCAGAAAAGTGATGCTACTTATAATGCTTTACAATAATAGACACTCCATGCTTTAATGTATTTACCACCTATGTAAAAGAGAAGGTAAATCTCTTTACTTGCCAATTTCCTCAGCTAGCGGTCCTCAGAGAAATACTTGTTATGGCCCTCTGATAGGCTAAAGGCCTCTTGGTACACAGATTTAGGCATGTAAAGCTAGGTTTAATCTTCATTGGCTTATCTACTAAGCTGTCTGTGATGTCTGCGAGTTATTCTAGGACAATGAAAACACCATGCGTGAACAAAAATAAATTATTAAGAAATGTGCCCATCACAAAAGGGAATCCATTAGTTGCAAAGGTCAAAAATAGAAATAGAGAGATTGAAAAACCACAGCATGCTCTAATATTGGCCACCATATGTGAATGGGGCTCTGCAAAGCTCTGTCCACTAGTTATGTATTCAATTTTGATGCAGATCTCTACAACAATTCTGTCAGGTCTGAATGTGATCTTAAAAAGTTCTTCAAATTGCTGTCAGATGTTTGCAAGTTATCCTCAGGATATGGGATAACTAGCTGATCGCCGAGAGTCTGGGACCTCTAATAATCCCAAAAACGGGGTTCCTTTTCACCCAATCTGATGGAGCAGCAGGTAGGAAAGGGAGTTACAAACAACATTTTAACATGTAACAAAACGTTTAAGCAAATCAAAGAAATAATTTCACACACAACTAATAATACAAATCGCTATATGTTATTATTGACCCCTTCACAAGAGTGAAGCCCACTGTAAAAAGCACAGCAACAAAGGCAAGCTGCATCTTGTGAATGGTAGAAGTGGACAAGAAGCTGCAAAGCTCATCAGCACATTTTGATCGCTGCTCCAGTCACAATACAAGCTGCTGTAAAACAAGGACTTTGTAAGGGCACCTGCACACGCTGCGGATTAAGTTTTTTCTGTGCAGAAAAGCTTCAGTGTAATACTGTAGCAGTAAAGAGAATGAGATTAGACAAATCTCATGTTTACGTTCCTTTTCTTCCCGTACGGAAATTGACTTGCTGTGTGGATTTAGAAATCCGCAGCATGCCAATTGTTTGTGAGATTTTATCCTTTGGAATACAAAGGGTCAGATCTGCGGCAAAACCGCATCAAATCCACAACAAAAAACGCAAATAACACATGAGGATTTCAGGGCAGATTTGGTGCAGAAATGCACAGAAACCCGTGCGGAATTTCTTTTTTAATAGCCTTATATTTCTGATTATAAAGGGAGCAGTGGTAAAGCACTGCTACACAATTACAGATAGGGTGATTTCCAGTGGTTTAACCTGTGCCTCAGATTTCAAGCTTGGCAGACATAGTAATACAATAAAATAAAAAAGGTTAACTAAACAATTGTATAAAGGGTTTGTGAGATACTTATAGCCTAGGGCGACACAACGACACATAGTGTACAACTACACTGCAATATATGTTCGTGACAATTTTTATATTGATAGTCTATGGTGTCGCACTGCGACAGTTGCAGAAAAATCTATTTCAAATAGATTTTTTTGCGACTGTCGTGTCGCAGTGTGACACCATAGACTATGATTACAGAAATTGTCGGGCGACAAAATGTTGCGCGATAAATGTCGTCGTGTAGCTCTAGCCTTACCAATGACCTATCTTCCAGATAGGTCATCAGTATCTGATTGGTGGGAGTCTGACACCTGGGATCCCTGCTGATCAACTGTTTGAGAAAGCAGCGGCCCTCGCAGTAGCGCCACAGCCTTCTCGCAGCTTTCCCTACAACATGTGACATCATGTTCATTGGTCACATGGCCTAGGTGCAGCTCAGCCCCATTGAAGTGAATGGGGCAGAGCACGATACCAAGCACAGTCGCTATCAAATGGACGGCGCTATGCTTGGTGAGCTGAAAAAAGGCCGCTGCACTACTGCGAGTGCTGGTGCCTTCTCAAACAGCTGATCAGCATGGGTGTCAGACCCTACTGATCAGATACTGATGACTTATCCAGAGATAAGTCAAGTCATCATCAAATAAAAATATCTCACAAAACTCTTTTAAACAATTATTTTGTTAACCTTTTGCATCTCGGAAAACCCCTTTAAGATTAAGAGCCACAAAAATTCCACCTAATACATATGAACCAATAAAATTACTTTTCAACTCGAGATAAAGGCTCGCGCCTGCACTTTAAAATGTACATGGCGAGTTGATTGCCAGCCTAATCTGTAGGGAGGGTAGCTTGACTACTGGATTTCAACTTACCCCCATCCTTCGTTCCCCTAGGAGAGAAGCCGCCGGCAGGGACGTCTGAAGGTGACCTATGCCTTGCCCTAAAGCTCAGCATGTTTATGGGGCAGTCAGGCAAGATCATTGTCAACATCTCAATAAAGCACGCCTTTCCTCACCTGTTTGTGTGCGTGGTCATAAGAGTTTATGTGGTTGTCAAACTCCTGGTGCTTCTGATACTGCTTGTCGCACAACTCACAGTAGAAGTTAGCCCGCAGCTCTTCCAGGGCTTTTGCAATGGCTTTCTCCTTATCCACAAAATCCTGTACAGGTAAAAAAAAAATGTACCTACAGTAAGTATTCTCCACCAGCTTCATACTACCAACATGGCAAAATCATTCTCTACACTGCATATGTATGAAAGTGTCTTTAATGCATCATTTTTGGAATAAAAAAAAAAATTCTAGTCACTAGATGGGACTCCCCTAAATTCTTTGTGGCGGGAGTGAACTGACAACTGCAACAGAACTTCACTTTTTGAAAACCCATCCACAAAATTCATAGCAGAAACCACACTTTTTTTTTGTGGTTTTCCAACTTTTTTTTGTGTTTTTTCGACTTTTCTTTTAACCAGTGTGTTGTACTTCAATAAAAAAAAACACAGCATTTTCAGCCGTTTTTTTTTTTTTTTGCATAGATCTGTGTGAAAAGTGTGTAAAAACCACGCAGAGACACGGAGAAAAAAAATATATAAATTAACTTTTCCAGGTCTTTTATACTGAGGAACTACCTTCTGGATAGGTCATCAGTATCTGATCATTGGGGGTCAGACACTCAGGGCCCCCATAGATCAGCTGTTTGAGAAGGAACTGGGGCTTCTGTGAGTGTCGAGGCCTTCTCCGGGCTCACCAAGCACAGCGCTGTACATTGTATAGCGGCTGTGTTTGGTATCGCAGCTCAGCCCCTTTTAGAAGTCTCGGAAAACCCCTTTAAATGTACGGCTATAGCAGAAAAGTGTTATAAGGCAGCAATCTTGGCTCCTTAAGGAGGAGAGGGCATGAGTGGGAGAAGGCATTAAAAAAAATGTGTGATTGTAAAATTCTAGTGGCCAAAAAGTAATAAAAACACACGGTTGTATTATGGCTTAGCAACTTAGTTGATTGGAAGCTGTATTACAGAGATCTATCAATACTACAAATAAACCTTAGTAAGGCCTCATGCACACGGCTGTTTGGGTCCGCATCCGAGCTGCAAAGGATGCGGACAGCACTCCTTTCCACTGCTCCCTTAAAAGACAGTTGCTATGGCTTGTCTGTCTCTGGCTAAGGAGTGAGGAGGCGTGTCTCAGTTATCCAATCTGATTGGCTGGCAGGGAGCTGCTGGCTACAGCAAGTGTATATGTGAAGTGAGGGAAAGCAGTGTTGGCCTCAGAACTGGCAGAGGAGCCATCTTGAGAAGGTCCTCATATGGTAAATGTTTAAACAGCCTTAACTAATGCAAAAACTAACATATGCTAAAATAGATTTTTTGATGAAAACATGACAGTTACCCTTTAAAGGGAACCTGTCACCGGGATTTTGGGTATAGAGATGAGAACATGGGTTGCTAGATGGCCGCTAGCACATCCGCAATACCCAGTCCCCATAGCTCTGTGTGCTTTTATTGTGTTAAAAAACCGATTTGATATGCAAATTAACATAAGAGTCATATCTTACTTGTGTGACCAGAGAAGAGTCATATTTACAAGCTCTGACTCATCTCCGGTTAATTTGCATATGTATCAAATCGGTTTTTATACACAATAAAAGCACACAGAGCTATGGGAACTGGGTATTGCGGATGTGCTAGCGGCCATCTAGCAACCCATGTCCTCAGCTCTATACCCAAAATCCCGGTGACAGGTTCCCTTTAATGTTTATATGCTGCTAGGCAACCTGGACTTACCTGGCGGTGCAAGTTTCGTCCCCATTTCCTGTCTCTGGTTGTTTATATGTTGCCAAGTAACCTGGATCGCTACGCTCCTAATAAATATCACTGTATTTATAATATTCTAGAGTACATTACATTTTTATGGATGATGTGTTTATTGTATATTTCTGGATTCTAGTTATGTATATTTTTGAGTATTACTCATGTATATTCCATATTACAGCGCCAGGTCAACAGCATTTATACCACTACGAGGATCCAGAGACTGTTATACCTAAAGGAAGGCGGTGGTATGTCACCCTAATGCATTGTATAGCCGTTCTATACCTTTATTTTTTTTGTTTTTAAATAAAAATACTTGCATTTTCCAGTGCAGCGCCCTGTTAACGCTCTTTTTATATGTTTTTATTTATATTAAAGGGGTTCTTCAGGCTTAAGCGGAGCAGCCAACAGCTGGCTACAACGGCAAGGGCCTCGAGGGGGTTCATCCCCATCACAGCCTGCTATTGGCTGCTCCCCCTGTCTCCGGATGCTTTGATCTGAGCGATGTGGAGATTCAGCGGTGGCCGTGCAGGGATCAGGAGCGACACAGGTGCCAGGGAGCAAGTAAATATAATGCATACAAGGGGCCTGGTTATTTGAAGGGGGTTAGAATTTAGATTTTTCTTCTGCTCCGTTTATAGCTCTCAATGAGCTGCACTACTTCCTCTGTTGAACTTGGCGCCTTTGGGGCAGAACCTGATCAGCTCTGCCGGTAACTGGGGGTCTTTTGCAATTTACTTTTAGATAGTATTTCTTTTATATTGTTTACAATATTTTTTATTTGTTGTAACTTTTTTTATTTGTGGAAAAAGTCCTCCTAATAAAATCTATTAGACCATTTACCGGTCTTATTTTTTGGAACTGTTTATGCCACTTTCTGTTCTGTGCTATTTAAACTATTTATTTGCCATTGCAATATGTGATTGAGAAAGATGGTGGTTTGACTCTTGAAAGGAATCACACATTGCACTTTTTTTTTTTTTTTAAATAAAAAAAACTATTCATTTTAGCAGTGCTCATTTTTATCCTCATTTTATTTTACAATGCCAGCAAATGATAACCAATAAGTTGCTTCTGTGGTTACATGTGGCACCACCAGTGAGTGAGGAAGGCACGTGACCGCTCACGCGTTGGCCATAGCAGTCACAAGCCAATAAGGCATGTCAAAGTCAGCAGCTTATAAACCAACACTGTAAGGACACCGCTAGAGGGTCAGCATTGGATCATTGGGGGATTGAAAGGGAGAGTATGGTTGTTTTCTTTTCTGTATTGTAGAGCATTTGCTTCCCATGAAATACATGTATTACCTAACCACACATGCTTGACCACTGATCGCAATGTAGGTCATTCAATAGTTGGTATTAAGTCAGAGAAAAGTGTCTATCCCTTCATCAGTTATCATCCATCCCGAGCCCTGTGATAAATCTGGTGCAGGTCTAGACAGCCTGTCTAAGCTTACGCCATCTTTAGGATTAGTAACTCTTGGCCACAGTCTTTTGAACATTAGGAATAGAGACTCGCCTTATATTTTTGTCTCAGTTCCTCAGTGTCTTCTTTCTCTACCTCCAGGACACGTCTTCGTTCTGTGGCATCTTCTGCATAGTCCAACTGAAACATATGAGCAGATAATATGTAAGAATCTGGAAGCAACTAAAAAAAAACTGCCAGTTATTTCATGACAATGCAGCTGTAGCATTTCTCAACTTCATGGTAACTTATCCCCACCAACTTGTAAAACGTATCTCCTATCGTATGGAAAGGCAATAAATGTGCCTGCATATATAAGATCTTACAAACTAAACTGAATAGGAGGAGTGACAAGTGAATCTCATCCAAATTCTGACTCATAGAAATGGCCATGACACCATGATTTTTCTCTGCTTACAGCATATTTCACAGCGGCACTAGAATACAGTTTTTTGGTTATTAGTTTTTGGGGTCTCCCCCCAAATGAAATAAAATTAGATGTTGTACTGTTCAGAAAACTTATTTTTAAGATTTGAGAGATGGATCCCCTGTTTAGGACCCTCAACACAGAGAGCTGCTCCAAAGGGCATCTCGCTCGGCAGGACCTGGGATACATCTCACTGATCTTAACAGAGACAGGTAAGGGCTCATGCACACGAACATGTGTGCCCCGTGGATAGCAAACAGCGGTCCGCAATGCACTGGCGCTGTTTGTGTGCACACAGTTTGTGGATGTGGAGCCATTCACTAGAATGGGTCCGCAATCCGCAAGATAATCTGCACCGCAAAAAAATAGGACATGTTCTATTTTTTTTTTTTGAGGTGTGGAGGAAGGGACCGAAATCCACAGAAGCGCTTTGTAGTCCGTGCCTCCGCTTCCCATGTTGTGGATTATGGACCCATTCAAGCTAATGTTTCTGCATCTGCGATACGGAGTGGACAGGGCTGGTGCCTATATATTGCAGACCCGTTGTATGAGGGCCGCAATATGGGCACGGGGCACACACGTTTGTGTGCATGAGCTCTGATGCTTATTTTGCCCTATGGCGGCACTGGAGGGAATTGAATACTTTCTGCCTAGTGCCCCAACAGAGTAGAC
Organism: Bufo gargarizans; assembly: GCF_014858855.1. Lineage (NCBI taxonomy): Eukaryota > Metazoa > Chordata > Amphibia > Anura > Bufonidae > Bufo > Bufo gargarizans. Next base: position 135,758,359 of record NC_058085.1, read on the forward strand.
TCACCGAGTGTCTCAGTGGTCAGATAATCTCATGGGAACCTTCCAAATAAATAAGATCATGCAAAGCTACTTTCAATTAAAGGGGTTGTCCTACAAAAATATTCTACAGCTTTCAAACCAGAATCTGGATCTGAATACTTTTGTAATTGCATGTAATACAAAATTTAGCAAAGCCTCTGAGTTATTCAATAAAATTTATCTGTACAGCGCCGCCTGCAGTTTTTTTTTCTTATTTCTTTGTCAGGTTCACTGAGAAGGCTGCACATGCTCAGTTTCATGCTTCAACTGCCTCCTGAGTTGTGATAGGCAGAGCATGGACACGCCCCCTTAGCTGCAGCAGAAAAGACACTTCTCTATAAATCTAGCAGAGCAATGAATGGGAAGATCTCTGGATCCATGTGAGGTACAGGGCTGGTTCTAGCTTCGTTACAAAGAGATTGTCATGTACTATATCATATCTGATCTTTTTACATCAGTCATGGGATAACCCCTTTAAGTGGATTCATGGCATATAGGCATTAGATTACATTTATATCTTTTTTTTTTTTTTCTTACTACCCATCTCAGTTGTTTCAAGTAGTGACTGAGCAGAAGATTAAAGCTACATGTTTGTTCAATTCATTTGCTCCATTAGAAAGTGCATTGATTAGTTTTCATTGACAAGCAGACCCACCTCCATTTCCATACGTCCCATTCCCATAACATCATATTTAAGCACGATTGGGATAGGGTCTGTTCTGCCTGGAGAAAAAACAAATTAGGGTAAAGGTTAAAAACGGCAAATAAGGAGAGATGAACTGGTTATTCAATGGGTTTGGGTGGTTAGACAATTTTGCCTTGAAGTGCAGAAAGCTACAGTGGACCAAACGAGAGTCATTCTCACAGCTTACCCCTTCACGCACCCACGACTGCACATAGTTCAAGCAAGGGATGGCCATTCCCTTCTGATATTTACCGCAATGAACTACTGGATTCACATTACTCTGATATATGAAGAGAAATGCAAAATAACAAACACTACAAGTGCATGATATAATGGAAGGAGTAACAGACCCAAATATCTCCAACTGAACAGCTCACGGCATGCTCGGTAAGCTGGGAAAATGACTAGATGCAAATAAAGAATTGACTCAACTAAATCAAACTAGCAGCAGATTGAATTTTATTTTATTTTTTTTTCGCTTCGAAGAGTATCTGAAATCCACTCAGAACCAGCCAAAGCAGGGTTGGGAATAGGGTAATGGGGTTGGGATAAAATGGGGAAGAGCAGACAGGCAATTCACTACCGCATCTGATCTCAGACTGGTGCAGATTCCAATTAGATTACATCACAATGGGATGTAAGTCCAGGACACAGAGAAGGGGGGCACTTACCTGTGTTTGTCACCCACCTTGAGTAAAAAGACAGACTGTAGATGTGGTTGCCCAGGTACCTGGTATGTACGAGACACACACCTTAACATTATACCATTGAGCTTGTTCTCTCAGTCAAACATTATGGCGCAATTTCCTTTCAGTTCCACTGGCAAAAGGCTGTACGTAGTGCATAAGCCTTGGATAGAAGGGGCTTTTATAGTCTATGGTGCAGTACCAATGAGTTTAAAAGTGACTGTCAGCCTTGAAACCGTTCCTCACTAGGTATAGGGTATGTGCTAGGCGACTTCAGCATTGGGTAAGACCCAGCTAGTAAAACCACTCTCCAGACTTGTCCCACCACCTCGGTTGAGTTGGAAGATGATCCATGAGGTAATGCAACAGAGGTGGTTTTTTTTCCTCACCAATTTTTCTATAGCCCAATAAGCAGGACTATGGGAAATGTATTTCACAGGAGACACCCATATACAGCAGTGGCCGAATCAATTTCTGACAGTATGACTAGGGCATAGGCCCTGTCCAAAAAAAAAAAAGGTGAATTAATGTGTTAATCCTGTGTCTGGGATCTCCTGGAACAGCTCTTTAATAATTGTATAAACGTGGGTACCAGTCAACATCTGACAATGTAATAACGTCGATTTCGCACTAGACACCAGATGTAGTACTTTAATATTTGCCACATATACCAACACGGAACAAAGCCAGGCACTTTGCTGTTAATATTCCATGATTGAATACAGATGAAGAGCAGTATAAGCAAACTGCACTTAAAGGGAAATCAATATTTTACGGCTGTAATGACTAAGCAGATTAAGAATATAGTGATTCTGGTTGGCCATTACTAAGGAAACTCCTTTATCCAGTAATAAACTAACCTGGGCATAGGACCATATATAATGGAACCAATTACCATTGGGGACATGCACCATAAAAACAGTATTATCCTGGATGAGAGCCCCATATCTCTTGGTTGAGAGGTGGATGGTCTGGAGTAACCATTTGCCAGCATAGTATTCTGTAGATTGACAGACTATTAGGATAGCAGTTCAGAAGCCCAATGGTATAATATAGAAAAAAGCAGTGGCCACATCGTAAGGAAAAGGACTGAAGAGTGTACAATGTCTAAAGATGGTTTCTTGTGCAATACCATTTTTAGACAAATAGCAAGCTTTCCAATTATCTGACCATCATCCCCTATGATAGCCAATTCTTACACCCACCAGTTTCCCATATTAAAAAAGGGTTGTCTCATAAAGACTTCTCCCTGTCCACATACCCTGTAGGGGTATACAGACATCATAGAGGTCCTTCTGCTCAAAGCCACAACTCTAAGAACCAGAACGGATGGCCAGCATGTACATGAGGCTCCTGTTCTGACACATTTGGGTTGTCTCGCATTATATGGACAGCCATTCCTCTGAATGGCTTCCATGTAATACTCCTACAGCTGCAGCAGAGGGAAGCAGCTGGGGGTGCTGGAAGCGAGTCCAGAGTGATAAGCTAATCGACAACAGCCACATCCTAAAAGGGGGTCATCTTTGATGAGACAATCCCTCTAGGCTGTTTTGAAGATTACATTTTAGTGGAAATGTTCAACTTTCTTTATTTTTAAATTCAGTGAAGTACAGAAAATGAGACATCAAACACCTAGACATGGTTCCCGAGCTAGATTAAGATAAAAGTCTTGCAAGTAAAAACGTTACATTAGTAAAGCAGGCCGTACATAGATTCCAGACGGTCGCTTTCTGCACCATTTGTTCATGGTTGGTCTGTGAAGGTAGTCTCGGATGGCACCGCCATACGTTAAAATGCCCAAATGATCGACTGCTCTGTGCAGTCTCTCCGGGCTTCCATTGATGGGATGCAGATCTGCCTCAACATTCTTCTTATTATTTTTTAACTATAGTACCCAACAACGACCAAACTTTCTGATGACATCTGATATCGCTTGCCATCTGTTGTGCTCGTTCATGTCATGAAAAGAGGACAATGGTCAGCAGAAAATGGCCTAAAGCAGCCTACTCCAATGTCCAAAATCTCTCATGCATGACCAGCTGTTGAGCAACCCTCCTACACCCACATGATCTAGTACTGCAAGTGAAAAAGGAGGTGCAATCTACAGTTTATGTAATACATTCAGCTAGTCCGTATCAGCAAGAATTTCCTCAGCATAGCCGACGGACATCGCCTCCTTCAGGACATAACCCTCCAAACTCGGGTTCTGGGAGCTCTATGCGCCCTTCATTTTTCCACTATAAATTATGTAGGAGTATACAGAGCTACATTTAAAATGTTGCTTTTTACTGGGATGACTGGTCTTATTACATGTTAAAAATTCTGAACACCTGCTGATTAGTTCCTAAACTACAATTGTTTGGGTAATACAATACAATCTATGGTATTCAAACAAACTTAAAAAGAAAAGAAAGCTGAACATTTCTTTTTGGTCAATATCTTAATGCAAGACTCCTTACTGTCCCTCAATTTTGAAGCCTGCTTTCCAAACACCTTAAGTCCTTTTCCTCATCTCCGAGCCACAACCTGCATCCTATCATTACCCAGTTATTGCAAATGCTAGTATTAAATCGTGTGGCGCAAACAAAAAAAATAATGAACAAAAAATGATCAAAATCCACATTGAAGAGTGTTAGAATTTCTGAAGATTCATTCATCATTTATTTCCCAGAGGCTTCAGGCTTATGTTGAGAAAAACTGAAGGGAGAAGGGAAGAGGAGGAAAGGTCGGGAAGGGCAGGCTGCAATTATTTTAATGGAAACACAAAATAAAATAAAAACAACGCCCCCTTCGACATGTCCCTTATAATGGACGAGGACCAGACACGTGTGCATGGAAAGACAGAGGAAGAAAGGACGATCCAAGCAATATATGAACGCTACGACAGAACAGAAAGAGAGGAAGCCTAACATTGGTGCACTGATGACAAAAAGGTAGTCAGTCTGAACAGAAAGTTTCAATTACCACGGCTAAGTTTACCATCACCACAACAAGTCCAGGGGTATTATGCTGTAAAAAAGAAACACGGTTGGTTAGGCAGCAATCACGAGGTGAGAGGGTGGGAGGTGGCGAGCAGGAAGAGAAGGCTTCTTCAGGGAAGAAAGGGAAGAAAGGCAAGAGGTCTCTACAACTTGTTCTCTTCATCAGAGGATGGGGGAGGAAAGCCACAGAATGATGGAGAGAAGGAAACAGGACAGATGTCATAAGTTCCTGCACCCACAAGGTCAACAACCACCTAGGCATCACTGCCTTTCATCGTTACACCCAAATAGTACCATGATGATCATCCGCTACATAATCAAGAAAACAGACATAATACACAATCCCAGTCCATACTCCCTACTAGACCATAATTAAGTATTAGAGGAGGGTCCCTCACTATGAGCCAGAACAGAGAGCTGCTCTACAAAAACCACTCTGGATGACCCATTGCTATGGCTATATGAGCTAGATACGTTATAAAATTGTGAACTGACCACTAGGACAGCCGATCCCAAGAAAGTAGGATTCGGTAAATCACTTTAATGGAGTATGACAGTCTACTGGTGGGAACTACTCCACAAGGAATGTGGACCTGGCACCACTGTCCTCAGAATCAAGGAGCGTCCCGGCAATCAGACCTCCACAATCACAACTTTATGGTGTATAAAGAGTAAATCCCTTTAAAAAAAAAACAAGTTTATAAAAAGTCAAGTCAACAAACCATAAATGATAACTAAAAGTCAACCAAAATAAAAGAGGAAACTAAGTGGTGAGATACTGTCAGCACATTAGTGCTAGAGGCAATGTGCCAGGGAAAAATCTAGGCATGAAGAGACTCGTAGCGCCTACATATCAGAAAACTGAGCTGAACCCGCAACTCAGCAGCATAGGCTGAGGATCTAACTAGTATGGGACCAACACTAACACACCATGGACATGCACAATGAGCATGCATGTATTCTGAATGGGAGAGGAGAAAACCACTGGCAGTAGCTTATATACATTGAGAACGAAAAGATCGGACAAGATGAAATTCAACAGCTCAATCCTTTTCAATCCCATATTTGCTGAAAGCTGAAATTCTCCCCATACACATTAGACGGTCAGCTGCTCCAACCAAAATCTGAGGGCTTGGTCAACTTTCTACTAAAGGATGAAAACAGTGTTTTCCTTGCAAATAAAAAAACTTGAAGCCACGGATCTACTTTTTGCTCGGTGAGGTAGGTCATGACAAAGGAGGATGTGTTCCAACAAAATGTTCAAATGGGACAAAAACAGCGAGAAAGCAGCATGTGGTAATCCTCCTGTTTCCATCAGTGTACGCATGATATCACTATTTAGGCAGTGAACATGTATATACGTGTAAGGTAAACTGCTGGCTTTTCTAGGACATCACTGATAGCTACTATTCTCACTTAAAGGGGTTCTGCACTTTGTTTTAACGGATGATCCATCCTCTGGATAGATTATCAGCTTCTAATCGGCAGGGGTCCAACACCCGGGACCCCCGCCGATCAGCTGTTTACCGTCGGCCCAGTGACGTCACGACTAGTATCAACTAGAGTGGGCGGGGCTAAGCTCCATTCAAGTGAACAGAGCTTAGCCCCGCCCACGCTAGTTGATACTAGTCGTGACGTCACTCGGCCAGAGGTAAACAGTGAGAAGGCCTCGGCACTGCTGGAGCTCCGCTGCCTTCTCAAACAGCTGATTGGTGGGGGGTCCCGGGTGTCGGACCCCCGCCGTTTGGAAGCTGATGATCTATCCAGAGGATAGATCATCAGTTAAAACAAAGTGCAGAACCCCTTTAAGGCCTCATGCACATGACCATCTGTATTTTGTGGTCTGCAAATTGTGGATCTACAAAATACAGATACCGTCTGTGTTGCATCCACATTTTTTGAGGACCTATCGACTTAAACGGATCTATGGACCTCATTCTGCGGTCAAGTATAGGACATGTTCTATCTTTTTGCGAAACGGACATACGGATGCGGAAAGCACACAGATCATCATGTCCGTTCCACAAAAAGAACGGACGTGATGAATGTTCATGGGTTCAGTTGGGTATGGATTCTGGACGTGTGTACCAGCTCGAATGTAGGTTTACTGACCCAAACACACGGCTGGAATACAGTCGTAATTTGTAAATCTGGCCGTGAAGGGGCACTGTAGTAGAAAAAGAATGTTAGATGCCATGAAAGAGTTAAAAAACAGCTTATATTTAAATTAATGACCCTCAGCACTGCCCAATAGTGCCTTGGTCCCTCTGCACTCCACTTCCTGCAGCTGTCTGGACACAGCAGGAAATGGCTGGGAATGCTGCTCAGCCAATCACAGGCTGCAGCAATGACCCGCCTAATCCAGTGATTGGCTGGGCGGTATTCCCAGCCATGTCGCGACAGTAGGAAGGAGTGATGCAATGGGCACTGGGGAAACAGCAAGGAGTATAAGCAATGTTTTTGTTTGTTTTTTTTCACCATCCCAGGGCCATCATATATATTTTTTTCTACTGGAATAAACCTATGTGGAGAAGTATTATTTCAGTGACAATATTAAAGGGGTAGGCCACTCTTTACTTTCATATTATGTGATGGAAATAGCAAATAAAGCCACCCACTATTATAGGGTCTGTAGATCTCCAACTCCATCCTTGTTGGCATCCTGCCCCTAATTTTCCACTATACAGTACTCCCTTCCTGAACATGGCTGCTCATGGAGGTACACATGACCCTGAACAATCAGAGATGGTGACTGGAGCATAAAAGCTTGGGGATGTCGGTGCAGATCTTCTACAGACAGACACTATATTAGACAGTGGCTCTCTGTGCCATTCTCAGTATTTGTGACACCAAAGACAGGGCGACTGGCCTCTAAGGGTCCATTCACACATCCGCAATTCCGTTCCGCATTTTGCGGAACGGAATTGCGAACCCATTTGTTTCTTTGGGGCCACACGATGTGCTGCCCGGATCCAGAATTGCAGATCAGCACTTCCGGGTCCGCAATTCCGTTCCCGAAAAAAAATAGAACATGTCCTATTCTTGTCCGCAATTGCGGACAAGATTAGGCATTTTCTATTAAGTGCCGGCGATGTCCGGTTCGCAAAATGCGGAACACGCATCGCCAATGCCCGTGTTTGCGGATCCGCAAAACACACACGGACGTGTGAATGGATCCTAAATTTAATGCACAAACTATGAGCCTTTCAGCATGAGAACATCAGAAAGTAGTAACTTCCACATGGCATTAATGTGATATGTGACCCCATATGTACAGTATTTATTTAGACATGTGAAAAGCTCAGATGTCTGTTGCGAGACTGAATCTTCACCTACACAGCAAAGCTTCCAAAAGTTTTACAGCTGGCAACAGCCAATGCCTAGAGATACAAGGTAACCGAAACCTGTGAGGTCTGTAAAGAAGACTGTAGCTTTAAATATCCATTTGAAGTGTTGAGTTACATACAGGCCATGAATATTTCACAAGGGTTAGGTATGGCTGCAGCAAGTGTGTGGCCGGGTTTACATGTTGTTTTAGTAACTGGATTACACCCAACAGTAATTTCCTTTTCGTAAGTCCTCCATGATGGCTCTGGAGCGAGCTGACCCTCCTTCAGCCAGGCAGGAACAAGAGGAATACATTTGAATGACAGCCTAGTATATATACTGTATTTTTATTTCTATAAGATGCACTTTTTTCTCCCCAAAAGTGGAGAAAGTGTGTGTGGGGGGGAGGGAATGGCAGTACATCTTATAGGGCAAATACTAATGAGTGTTTCCATGGAAGTGCTCATTAGTACAGTAGGATCGGGGAACGGTGAATACAGTGCTCCTTCTGCTGCGATTACTCACCGCTCCCTTTTCTTCTGTGCTGTGACCTGATGTGTCTTATAGGTCAAAAAAATACGGTACATTATATATATATATATATATTTATTTATTTATTTATTTTGGGGTTGGAAATTACCAGTAAGTGTAATCGAGTTTTTCCATTTCACCCTCTGACGGCACTGCAGTGAGATATACCAGATTACATAACTAGGGTGGGACTATAGCCTGCAGAACCTTCTTGTGAAACGCCAAGTCCTGTTTTAAATGATCATTAATCCTGTACTGTTTTACAAACGTATGTGGATTTGACCATGTTCCAGCCTTGCAGATTTGTTCCATGTGCAAGTGATCTCCGCCCAAGAGGCTGACACTGCTTTAGTGGAATAAGCCCTTAGCTTTTCTGGAGGATCTTTATCAATTGCTCTATAGGCATCTCAAATACACAGAGTTATCCAACTCTTTCAGGCTCCGAATTCTTTATTAGCACCCTGGAACTGAACAGAAAGATAATCAGGGTTCCTGCATACCTTAGGGTACTTCCACACTAGCGTTGTGAAGATCCGGCAGGCAGTTCCGTTGACGGAACTGCCTGCCAGATCCGGAAATCCGTATGCAAACATATCTTTTTTACGGATCCATTAGACTTATTCATTGAAATACCAGATCCGTCTTTCCGGAATAACGGATCCGGTATTTAATTTTTTCAAAGCTAGAAAGATCTGCGCATGCACAGACCGGAAAACCGGATCCGGAAATTTCCAGAACACTTGGTACCGGATGCAGCATTAATACATTTCAATGGAAATGAATGCCGGATCCAGCAAGTTGCGTTATTTTGTCCGGTCAAATACTGTACAAGGGACAGAACGGAAGACATCCTGATTGCTTTCCATTCAGAATGCATTGGGACAAGACTGGTGCATTTTGTTCGGTATTGAGACCCTTTACCGGATTTTAATACCGGAAAAGAATAACGCTAGTGTGAAAGTACTCTTAGTAGCCTCAAAATATTGTAAAATGTAACGTCCTAAAATGCAACTTAAGAGGTATATCCTTCAACGGTTCAAAAGTAGAACCCATAAGGCCTTGGTACCAGGTTTAAATTCACAGGAGGAACAACCCATCTTCCCCTTTCAAAAACCTGATTATCCAAGGATGATCAGCGATCCTCTCATCAAATACATAACTCAAAGCCGCAATCTGAACACTCAAGGTATTAGGACGCAAACCTTTGTCTAAACCTGCCTGAAAAAAAGTAAAAAATTGACAGAATAGAAAATGCTTCTGGAGAAAGCTGGGACTATGAGCACCACAAGCAGTATCTATGTCAAACCTTAGGATAAATTCTGGAAGTGATCCCCTTCCTGCTTGCTGATATGGTATTACTTTATCTGAAAGGTCCTTAGCTCTGAGGGTTACCCTTTCAGATTCCAACCTGCTAAAAGTAGAATCTCTACTCATGGGTGAAAAACTGGTCCCTGGGAGAGAAGATCTTTGATTTACGGAAGGATCCAAGGACCTTTTAGTGACATCAGCTTCAGGGGGAAAACATGACTTCTTGGGCCTTAGAGAAGCAATTAGGAGCTCTTTCTTTCAAATTTTTGCTGCAATGACTCGGAGGTCTCACAGTGGTCAGACCCCACTGATCAGACACTTATCCCTTATCCTGTGGATAGAAGATATAGGGTGTGTCCCACTGAATATACACTCACATGCTGCATTTTTGCCACTGTGGTAGCTTTACGCAAAGGCTAGATGTTAAGCTGGCCATACAAACTACATGTATATAGGCTGAATCCTTGGACTGGTCGATCGTCTAACGTGTATGGTGGCATCCCAGCTCTCCTGTGACAACACATGTTGAGGAATATAAGAATCAGCCTCTTGGATTCCAAAAATGCTTGATTCTAACAGTGGCTTACTCCTCTCTCCATATTCACAAAACATGCATATACACGACTAGGAGAGACAAGCATCTTATGTGTTTAGCCAGATCTTTGGCTCTGTACACACTGGCACTTTCAGGTTTTCTTTAAAGGGGTATTTCCATCTCGGCATTTCAGAGCCAAGATGGGAATAACCAAAGTAAACTCCAGACAGGCAGGAGTAGCCGACATGCTGAAAAATTTGTGGCTGGCACTCCACTGTTTCTGTAACTTGAATGAAAGGCCAAGATTGAAGTAACCCTTTAAAGCAGTTGTCCAGGAATACATGATTTCTAATAGGTTCTGGCACCCTGCCTCCCTGACTGAAAGGATCATAATTACCTGCTCCTTGCTGCTACGGTCCTTTGTGCGGACTCCAACTTCTCCATCTTCTGGTCTGGGGTTTGATTTATTTTTTTAACCACAACATGGTCACCTGATCCTCTTCAGACAACCACTGGCTTCAGCAGTAAAGTGTCCACAAGAGATGTCACCGCTGGAGCCAGTGGTTGGCTGAAGAGGATCAGGTGCCGCAGAGATAGTAAACAAACCCCCGAACCAGAGCGGCTGGTGGCAGGTAATTATGATCCTTTCAGTAGGGGAGGCAGGCTGCAGGCACCTGTTCGAAATCATGTATTCCTGGATAACCTCTTTAAAGATTCAGGTATTTTAGCACATCCGCACTGTCAGACCTATTCTACATTTAATAGTGAATAGGGTCAATCAGGATTACATTGCTGCTTATGTATGTGGTGAGAAATCCTACGCCACTATCGCTATGTGGGGACTTATCCTAATGGTTTGCATTTACAGAACCATAAGTGATCTGTTTCCCTTCACAAGAACAGCATGTGAAGAGATACAGTGCTGGATAGCTGCCATGAGCCTGGTCGACACTATGCCAGGAAAGATGTCACATGATTCTATTAGTTATGCTATGAAATGTCTTCTACTCTGCTTCTTCTTAGCTGGAGGGCTCGAGAAGACTTGCGCAATAAAACCACCAACTTCTCTTATCCACAAGGATAATAGCTTCGCTGTCCAAAGGTGATGCGTACTTCGCAATTAAACTAGAGCTGCCAGATGCCGGGAAAGCTTAAGAAACCATGAGGCACTTGGACTCACTCATTGTAACAACTAATCCCACTTTTTAACCCGTTGCAGAACAATCCCAGTAATAAACTTGAAGGGCTATGAACAAGTCAAACTTTACTCTGAACAGGGATCTCCAAGAGGGTGTTGCACCTCACCAGCCTCTGTAAGAACTCCAAAGACTAAAGACAAGCCACCATTAAAGGCGACTCCGTTTTGAGAAAACTTTTGATATGTCATACAGAGACATATCAAAAATTATGATCAGTGGGGGTCTGAGTGCTGAGACCCCCACAGATCCCTAGAATGAGAAGATGCACTTGCATATCTTCGCTCTCTCTCCCCCTCTGACTTTTTACCGAGTCCATTTTGCTTCCCCTCCTGCAGCGAGGAGAGAGAGCACAATATGCAAGCACTTCTCCCTCCTCATTCTAGGGATCAATGAGAGGCTCAGAACTCAGCCCCCCACTGATCATAACTTTTGATATGTCTCTAAGACGTAGTAAAACTTTCTCAAAACGAAGTGACCGTTTAAAAGGGCATCCGTCAGCAGATTTGTACCCGTAACACTGGCTGACCTGTTACATGTGCGCTTGACAGCTGAAGACATCGGTGTTGGTCCCGTGTTCATATGTGTCTGCATTGCTGAGAAAAATGAAGTTCTAATATATGCAAATGAGCCATTTGGAGCCACAGGGGCATTACACCTAGAGGCTCAGCTCTCTCTGCAACAGCCGTGCCCTATGCACTTTGATTGACAGGGCCAGGCTGTGAAGACGTGATTATGTCTGGCCCGGACTTCTCCTACAGTCAAAGTGCGGTAGTTGCAGAGAGAGCAGAGACTCTAGGTGCAAAGGCAACACCCCTGTTGCTCCTAGAGGCTCATTTGCATATATTAAAACATAATTTTTCTCATCAATACGGGCACATAAGAACATGGGACCAACACAGATGCCTTCAGCTGCCAAACGCACATGCAGCAGGTTAGCCTGTCAAATAGGTACAAATCTGCTGACAGACGCCCTTTAATGGCTACCAGGAAAGTAACAGGAAATTGGATTTATCTGCCATCCTTCAGCTTTATTATCAGATTCACTGATCGAGCACAGAGCAACAACAGAAAACACTACTTCATTCCCGACTTGCTCTTGTTCTACAATTTATAAGGGCATGTGGGGATTCATGTTAATTGTGAAGTCCCTTGTCTGTATTTGCCTCTCCTTGTCGTTAAAAAGAGAAGGAGAAAGTGGAAAAGCAAAAAAAATATAAAAAAGTGAGAAGAGGGGAGAGCAGGAAGCACATGAAGACTGAATGATAAACATTTAAGAAGACATTGAAATCTAAGCTGTTATTTCACTTACCCTGGAGAGTTTTCCCCAGGCCCTGGCCGAGTTTCCACCCATGCTTCTGCAGCAAGCGATGTCCGATGTTATCCTGATGGATTGGGGAGAGAAGGAGTGGGAGAAAAAAAAAACACGAAAATATTCCAGTAATAAAATTGGCCCTCCCTCCCCTCTGTTACTGATTATCCACCAGTGATCGAGTTTTGTGAAAACTGAGTCATGCGATAAAAAGTATATTTATAATAAACCGGTAGCTAGACCATCTCCAAGGAAATAAGAAGAAAAAATAAATAAATAAATAAAATCTAGTGTATGGTGACATAAAACACTGTGCTCCCTATACTATGGGCTTCTCATAAAATGGTGGCACGCCTAGTGGCCCTCCGGGGGCAAGTCATCTGAAGAACACTTATTAAAATGCTGTGGTGTGTGGTGGGAACATACGTGGATATGAGTCCAATATGAAACGGAGAAAACACAGAGCAAAAGGACAAACATCTATCCATCACCTGGAGCGCAAGGCAGATGCCTTCCCACAGAGAGCCAACGAGAGGACAGGGTGGGTGGTGGTGGTGGGAGTTATTAAATTAATCATTCTTTACTACTGAAATATTTGCTTGGATCTATGCAAAATTTGAGATATGCAACCAATGAACTCTCCGGCACCATAGGCGCTGCTGTACAATCATTTTAGCGGATGATAAAGTGAGAAGGTACACCTAATGATTGCCGGGATCATGGGCGGAGCAGGATGGGGCTCTCATTAGCTCTCGGTGGGGCGGCACACCCAATTTCCTGGGGCATTTTCAAACATCAAGATTGTGGGAGAAGCCATAGTAGCAAAGTAGATTACTGAGATAGATACCCGCTGGCTTCCAACAAGCTTCCTTCATTACATTCTCTTTAACTCAGACGTAACTAAAAGCATGCAGCAAAATGTTATATATATTCTTTTTTTTATTTCGGAAGAAACCATTGTGTTAGTGTTATTTAGGTAGAGGAATAATAATCATGGGGAGGGGGATAGAAGTAAACAGGAGAGATACACCTGCAGGTCTGGCATTATGAGATGAGGATCATGAATGATTGCATAGCATCTAATGCATCAGGTGAGACAGGACTAGAACAGGGTTAACAGCCAAGGATGTTCAAGTGCAAATGATAAGGCAAAACAGAGGCAAAAGGATAGGGGTGGGGGGGTCCCAGCAGAGTGTCTCATCTCCCCTTTACACTATCAATTGATCGCTAGAAGATGGGTGAGCTTGAAGTGACCTTGAGCTGAGATGCACAAAACGGAGTGAACAAAGCCTATTGGGAGAACGCGTCTCCTTGAAACCTAAGTTTAGGTGTGAGGCTACCGGTGAATAATGAGAGGACAACTGCATGCCGGTTACTTCTTTATACATTCGGCATACATGATTCCGCACATTGAGCCTGCAGACTGCAGCGGAGACAATACTTCTGAGCAATGATTGGGAGGCTTTACACAGCACAGGGAAGGGGGGGGGACAATAGAGAAAGGCCGAGGGAGGGGGAGCGGGGTGACTCATACTGCGGGGTGGAACATAGCAGGACATAGAAGGGAGTCTCGTTCGGCATTCCTATGCACAAAGGCGCATTGCAGACTGGCACGGCAAGGAGGTGTTGATAAGTACCCACTAAGAACTGCTACTACCAGGCTTGATGGTGATCCTAATCCACGGACCCTTCAAAAACAATTCCCACCGCACATAAAATGAAGCAGAAATCCTATAAAAGGCGACCAATATGGTGCACAGAGATAGAATATAATGTACGCTGCCAATTTATTACAAAAACACCAAGTCTGCCAATAAAAGGAACACAGCGCTCATTCCACATGAACGTCTGAATCAGGAAATCTAAAAAGGGCAGCAATAAAGAGGGAAATCCCTCGGCAACCTATAGGTATTATTAGGCACTTTATAACCCTCCTGCCGGCAGATGGCTCAGCTCTTTGCAGGTATTAATAATGGCTCAAGAAAAATGCACAACCCGGGCGATGTCAGTGGAATGACCACTAGATGACACTTGGCTAAAAACTACACGACACAATACAAAAGGCCTGAGAAAACTGAGAAAGTCACATCCGACTGTCAGTCCTGACAGAGGATCTGCCCATTTTAGGGAAGAAACTCAAGTTCTGTGCTCGTTCTTTTTTTCCATCTTGTCTCTCATCTACAGGTTGGAGATCAACCGGTTTGGCAAGGTTTTGACTAGTTACTGGTTCTCAGAAGGTGACAGGCTTCTCTGCAGGCAGCATATAGCTACATATCCAATTCTAAAAACCTCTCTTTTTACAGTTTGTACCACACAATTTCAAATGCATAGCCACTAGGGGGAGCAGAGGAGCTAACTTCACATGGACTCCTATGAGGATACTATCGATACTCCCTCTGCGTTTACAGCAGCAGTAATGTGGATGACATTTGGAGACAATCTCATCCACACTGAGAAAAGTTTCTTAGAATCTGCAATTCATTCCACTGCATGACAATTTATCCTGCGGACTTCACACTTTGCAAAGCATAGGGCGAACTCTGCGGCAAAAATGCTATGAATTGTGGAACATAATTCACACCATTTGGCTTTGGCGTCTGCACTGGAAGATGGCGACCCAGGGGCCTTCTGCTGCGCAGCGTGTAAGTTATAACACACAAGAAACAGATCAGGGGTTATCTGCTAATATTTTCACAAACTGGTCAGCCCCTTTAACTCTATGCAGGGAATTTACAGCTCTATAACAGAAAAACAGTGAGCCCTAAAGGTGGATTTACATGTTACAATCATCGGGCAGATTGTCAGTCTAAATGTGCCGCCAATCACCCAGCGATACGCTGGTTCATCGGGTGATCCTATCGACACCTAAATTATCGTTCCTGGGCAGCAGATTGTGCCATCTAAACAGTGATCTGCTGCCCAGAAACAATGCAGCTGTATGGGGACAAATGACCACTCGTCCTCATACTGTGGAGGAGATCGCATGTAAATGCAGCTTTCTCCTCCGCTGAGTGAGCAGCCGATTGACGGGAAGGTTCCTTCCTGACGATCTGCTGCTCATTGCAGGGTGTAAATGTACCTGATATACCATGATATATTCTACCATTAAGGCCCCATACACATTAGCGTATTCTTGACCAAACACCATCTAATGCGTGTGGGGAGCTCCCGGCAGATAAAGTTGGGGGGGGGGGGGGGAAGAAGGATTGGGCAAAGTTCACCCAATCCTTTTATCCTCCCCAGAGATAAGCTACTGTCAGAGGCATTTGACAGTGGCTTTCTCCCCACCGATTAAACATAGGCGGTCGGCCAAACCGAAAGTGTATGGGGAATGCTGGGAGGTAGTTGGGAGAGATCATTCGGCTTTCAGCTATTTAACGTGCATGGGCGCCTTTAGACTTATTCTCTATCTGGTGGAGACAAAAGGGCCTTGACTTTTGGGTTGCAACTAGTGTTGCGAACTTTTTTTTTTTAAGTTTGGCGTCTAAAGTTCAGGTTATCGAAGAATCGTGTTATGGGTTCCGCTACCACAGACCATAACGGAATTTAGACGCCGAACTTAAAACATAAGTTCGCTGAACACTCGTTGCCTGCAGGTTACAACTGGATTAGAAAACCGGCTGCAGTCTGAACAGATCTTACAGTAAGATAACTAAGGACCAGAGGTGTATGAAGGGGCCACTTTTAATCCAGGGCCTAGAAATCTAGGGGAAATAAGCAATCGTAACCCGTAACAGGTATTTCAGAGCAACACTGGCAAAAGTCTGCTGGGAGGAGGGGAGGCACTCTGCTTGGACACAGGAAAGGTCACTATGAACTTTCTACAAGGTAGGTTAAAAAAGACAGACAAAATGGGGGAAGCATTGCTAGTTTCCAAAAGATAATACAAGTGGAGTGGAAAATACGAACCTGGCTTTAAAAACAGGGCTGTCAAAGGAACAATTAAATGTAACACAGTAAGAAACACAGATTTTTTTTTTTTGTATTTTAATGTATTTTTTCTTGCATTGTCACCAAGCCACTGCTTGCAAGTTAAAGGCTTAATATAAAAGATAGGTGAAAGCAGGAACGTGAAATGAAAAGGCATAGACAAAATAAAAGTTAAAAAAATAACAAAAATTGGTAATTCTGAGGGATGGACTGAGTGCTGGGGAGAACAGAGGAGAGGGGTTTCAAAGAAAGACAGGAGAATGGAGGAGTTAAAAGAAAAGGTAGGATGGCACGGAGGGGTGATGAATGCACCGGGCAGACATTTGCGTCACTTACAGAGCCAGTCAAGAGCAATGGCTGCTGGGGAAAAAAAAAAAGGAATCCAGCCGTTTACACCTCTTACTAACGTACAGCCTCATCCCAACCACTAGGCTACTTTGTATTCAACCCAGCCGGAGAGCATGAATCTATTCAGCAGCAAGGCTGATGTGAAGTCTGCACTGTGTGAAGGACCGGACGGTGGTACGGTCGCTGACATTATGCCTTCTTGGCAACTGCTCTCACAGCAGATACAATGGGGGAGCATTGTGTGCACTGCCCTGATACATGGAGCTCTTCTGCACAATAAACCTACTGTAACACAATATAGTGGCCGGGAAGGTCTCTGACAATGCTGTACAGTGGAGGGAATGCTTCTGGATGGAGAACATGTAGGGCAGCTGTGACTAAAGGCACTGTGGCCATCAGATGACTGACAGCTGTGTGGACATGTGTGTCGGCCAAGTGCTGGAAGGAGCCATCAGACTGCAAGTGAACAGATGCCACCTCTATCCTGTGCTCCCCACTCCACCTCACCAGCTCTTGAGTGGGTGATAAGTTCAGCTCAGCGTGCTCTGCATTAAGAACTAAATGTTCACTGTGGGATTCTCATGCACAATGCAGGGCTGAGAGACCCTGATCAGCCCCTCGAAAACCAAACCCTGCAGCTCACTACAAGTTGACACCACCAAGGCCGGACAAAGAGGAAGCAGTGGAGTTAGGCTATGCCAAATGGCGCCCAACTTGCCGGGCAACAACCTTTCTTACTGCCGGCTGGCCCTCTGCTTGTTACAAGTGTTGGTAGGGGCCTCTGGCAGTGGAAGGGTGAATGCCGGTCAAGCCGAGGCCAGCCGGTCCCAGAGTCCACAGATCCTGCCAGCTGCACTCAGCAGTGAATTGAAGACTTCCCTTGTAATCCCTTCAGCTGAGCAGATACAACACCAGTTCCTCTAGGAAGCTACTCTGAAAGGGATGGGAACGTGCCACTGGCTCAATGCATTTAGCCCAATGAGATCTACTTTACCAGCTTTCTGCCATTATCAAGATACATAGTAACCTTTGTGAAACCTTTACAAACCAGGGGCGATTTTAGGCCTGCAGAAATCGCATAGTAAATCCATTACTAAAATGTGCACAGCAAAAATGGGCAAGGAGGCTCCAGGCATCATAAGGAGGACGGGCATGGAGGCCTCTGACATATGCATTAGGTCTGAGAGCCCAAGACTAGGATCTGTAGACTCATGGAGTAGAAGAGCCATAGCCCAACCCTGAACTCTTCCTCACAGGTATTGCTGCAGAGGTCGGCCAACACTCCCACAAACTCTCTCTGCCTGAGCACCGTAGTGCGCCCCCATAGCTCTACATATGTCTCTAACTGTGACAAGGTAGGTACCCTAGGGAAGACTAAGGTATGACTGCTGACTGCTTTTAGAGCCTGGTAGAGATGAGGAATAACAGTAAGGAGTCAGACAGCTGAATACAGTACGATGTTTTAGTCTCTAGATGTGGATATCTATGAGAAGTCCCAGACATGAACTTGACTTGAGATTTGATTACTTTCCTTTTTTTTCCGGGAAGAGGAGGGGGGTTGGTTAGAGAATAACATTTGGAGGTCAGGTATTTGTTACCTCGCCCCTTTGAAGAAGCCGAGTGCACTCACCAAGGCTCTAAGGTTTGTCCCCCATTACATGTTGTATTGGTGTTTACATGCCTGTTGTGGTTATTTGGGTTTCAGATGGATTTGGCACATGAGTGTGTCTGATGTTTTTGATACTAATATCATATATTATTTCCAATAACCGTTGCAACTTGGTTGGTATGTTATCACCTGCATGACTATCATAATGCACGCTTGCCTTTGGCCTGCTGGGGAGATTAATTATCTCTGCACTTATAACATTGTCAGGCCATTAGGAGGGGTGCATTAGGGGGTACAGTGATCCGGTGTAACCTTGGTGTGGCGCTGATTCGCAGCGCTACTGCATTACTGCTATGTACTAATTATATTTATTATTGTCTATTGTGTTGTCTTTTATGAGACCAATCAATAAAAATGTGTTATTTATGTATATGTGTGTTCTTGTTTATTGGGTATATTGTGTTGCGATGGTCCACAAATTGCGGATCTGCAAAACACAGACCCCGGAGGCCCCCCCCCTTTCAGACAAGAGCATGTTCTTTTTTTTGCGGGACTGCGGAATGGGCTTTTGCAGTACCACTGAAATGAACGGGTCCGCATCCAATCTGCAAAAAACGAGGATCAGTTACGGACTGAAGCTATGGCTGTGCGCATGAGCCCTAAGGCCTCATGCACAAGACCAAGTATCCATGTCTAATCCTCATTTTATGCGGACTGCACACAGAACCATTTATTTCAATGGGTCTGCAAAAAAAGAAAAATAAGACCACATACGGATGTCATCTGTGTTTTAGGGACAGCAAAACTGATACGGTTGTGTGCATGAGGCCTAACTATGAGACAAGCAAAGTAAGGCTTGTAGGGATCGTGAGATGTCTGTGTAACCTACACTACACCACCTGCTGTGAAATTACAACTCCCGACATGCTCCATTCACTTCTGTGGGAGTTCCAGGAACATTCGAGCAAGAGGGCATGCTGGGAGTTGTACTTTCACAACAGTTTGAGAGCCAGAGGTTTCCCACTACTGGCTTAGGGTGTATGCAGCAGATTTGTTGCAGAAATTTCAGCGACTCTCATATTCATGCGAATGGGTCATGCAGAAATCCAAGTGCTTGCTGCTGAAACAAACCCATTCAAATCAATGGAACAGATTTTTGAGTCATAGAAATGTCTTCAAGAAATGTAACATGTGTGAATACGCCCTTAATCAAGACCCTGATACCAGGTAAGTCTACTTTCACACTCGCGTTTTGGCTTTCTGTTTGTGAGATCTGTTCAGGGCTACCATAAGTGGTCCAAAACGGATCAGTTTGCATTCTAATGCATTCTGAATGGAAAAGGATCCGCTCAGAATGAATCAGTTTGCCTCCATTTTGTCTCCATTCCGCTTTGGAGACGGACACCGAAATGCTGCTTGCGGATCCGTCCTCTATTGACTTTCAATGGTGTTCAAGACGGATCCGTCTTGGCTATGTTAAAGATAATACAAATGGATCCGTTCAGAACAGATGCAGATGGCCGCATTATCTGAACGGATCCGTCCATGACAGATACGCACAAAACACAAGTGTGAAAGTAGCCTAAGCTGTCCTGTATGCTTCGTAATAAAATTAAGGAACAGCTTTCAAACATTATATGACCCTTTTTCACCTGCAGGACGCCAATCGGCGAATAGTGTAGCAGGGGAAGTATACGACACAATGCCAACCAAGGGTACAGGCAGAACTCATCACCCCCTAGTAGCTAACTGTATACTGTATGGCTAGTCTGCTACGTGCTGCCTGTCCATGTGTGAAGCGGTGTCCTCCTCTGCAGCATTACCTTGTGCGTACTGTAGCTAGCAACATGCCAGCACATAGCAGAGAAAGGGAATATACTATATACACACATATATATATACAGTGGTGTTCACTGGACCATAACAGAAAGGAGAAGGGTAGAGGAAAGTAGTCCTAGAGTATTAACCCCTTCACTGCTGGTGGGAGCAGCAACACCGCACATTGCCAGACCCTCTAGCAGTGAGCGGTTAGAAGAAAAAAATAAAAAAAATAAAGGAAATGTATAAATATATAGAAAAAAATAAAAAAGATAAAAAAAATAAAAAAAGGCAGAGCGTGCAATACAAACCAGGTCATGAGCAGCTTAGCTAATATTGGGATCAACTGCTGTGGAAGAGAAAGGCCAGATAGGGCCAAAGTTGTGTAAAGTTCTGTATTACCATCTACACACAGACACACACACAAACACAACACAGACCTACACTTTGGCAGGCAGATGCACAATGTTCCTTAGCCAGGTTCGCAGCGCTCGGGGAAGCCTTTTTTGCGACTAGAGCACGTGCTGCCCCGTCCTCATTCCTCAAGAAGTTGTGCTTTTAAAAGCAGACAGGTTATACACAAAGACCTGTCCACATGAAAAACACAAAACCGGGATCAAGCCCATACACCAAGCTGAAATTACAAGCATTGGAGCATAGGAGGATGAGGCGTCAGACAGAACCAGAGATCCATGAGCTTTCCAATCATAGTACATGTCTTATGGAAAACCGAGCTGTTATTTGGGCCAGCACCCAAGGGGGCAAGAATAAATCACTGGTTCAGACTGCATGGTCCAGCTGAGGTTCAATGTGCATTTTAGCTGCATTAGACTCATCACATACACATAGTGGAAGCAGACTTTCTTGTTTTGGATGGGGCAGGGGTGTGTGAAGGAGAAGTATCTCAAGGCTCCTTCAGCCAAGAGGGTGACATGTGGAGTACTGTTAAGATGCCCATACACATTAGTATAAAGCTGATGATCAAATGGTGCAACTTCAACCAGAACAATAGTTCATTAGATTAAATTTAAAAAAGAACCGGTCACAGACCGCCATCATCTGGGAAGCTTAACATTTTCCTTTTATAGTTGCTAGTTCACAAGTGATCTTTCCTTCACCTGCTATCACTGAGAATGAAGGGCCTGTCTGGACAACTGTGCAGCCACTATGGACTAAAATGTGTATGGCTGCGCGTGCGCAACCATCGTTTAACCATCAACCAATTTCTATCTATTAATGTATGGCCACCTTAAAGCTCGCACACGGTCTGCATCCACCATGTATAAGTGAGACAGCCATATATAGGTGGAATTTGCCAGACTGGGCTAAACATACCCATTTTTTCCTGGGCTATCCTAAATTAAAAAAATGAAGCATGCCCTAACCTTTTGAGAATAATGCAGAGCTCTTTCAATACTGAAGGGCCAAATTACAAAAGAGAAAAAAAAAAAAAAGAAAAAACCACCAATGCCTGTTTAAAAGGCTGAAAACCTACATCTCCTAAACTCTAGCTCTCATCTTGTTGGCCAAACAGAAAGGAACAATGCTAGAAAACGCCTGCCCAAAGTGCCTGGTCTTACCGATTCAATAGGCTTGTCCAGAGAGGCTTGTTCAATCTCCAGATGTCCATCCTCGTACTGGTCAAAATGGTTACCCTAAAAGACAAAAACAGGACAATGTCACAAGAAATTCACTTTTTTCTTTTAATGTTTCCACAAAAGGATTTCTGATCATAGACTTATGGCATATTGATATAGCTTAATCGTCCAATATCATTAGGGTACGACCACACGGCACGGTTATGCGTGTCTTGTGACACAGCCATGCTGCCAAAAGCGCCACAGCGTCCTCTGATTAAACCGAGACCAAACTGTTCAGTGGATCTGTATTGTTAATAGCTACACAGCCATTGACAAGTACAGTGGGGTCTCATTATTGTAATTAGAGGCTACTGTGGCCCTTTCGGCTGCATTGTACTGGAAAGGAGCATGGCCATGTCACACAACCGCACCACGTGGTTATACCCTAAAGCTGACCATTCACACACTTCTTCGGCCGAGCCTGCTGAGAACTGCAGGTTTGGCCGACACACTAAGGCTACTTTCACACCAGCGCTTCCCCTTTCCGCTATCGAGTTCCATCATAGGATCTCAATAGCGGACGAAAATGCTCGTTTTGTCCCCATTCATTGTCATTGGGGACAAAACTGAACTGAAGGGAACGGAGTGCACCAGAAAGCAGTCCGTTCCGTTTCATTGCGTTCTCGTGACGCACACAAAAGCACTGTCAGCAGCGTTTGAGTGCATCCTGGGATGCGGAGCAAGACGGATCAGTCATGACTCACAATGTAAGTCAATGCTGATGGATCCGTTTTCTCTGACACAAGAAATCGCATCCGTCCCCCAATGACTTACAATGGTTTTAGAGACGTATCCGTTATTGCTATGTTAAAGATAATACAAACTGGATCCGTTCATAATGGATGCAGACGGTTGGCTAATCCATGATGGATGCAGCAAAAACGCAGATGTGAAAGTATCAGATGACGTCAGGAGACAAGTTCCGGGCAAAATGATTATTTTTGCTCAAGTAGTTGATTAGTAGTCAGTATAACTGTGTGGCAGCAGCTTTCTCCACTCTCCCCATAGCATATAGACCCGTTCGGCCGAGCCAAGTGTGTGTGTGTGTGTGTGTGTATGGGCAAGTCGGGAGGGAGATGGGAGAGATAGCTGCCGACAGCTACTAAACATGTATAGCCAGATTTAGGGTGGTCTGTATTCTGCCCAATGAGCTGCAGACACAACTCGATGTCACATGCTCTTGGTGGGAATCTTCCATATAGTCGCCGCTCCATGATTTCATTATGAGGGCTGTTCTACCTCATATTCTTCTACAGAGGGAAGATAATCAGTTTCACCAAGAGCATAAAGTCTTGGTTAGAGATTTATTTTCTGCTATAACCGACCATTACCAATGGGACAACCTCAAGAGCCACAGGCGCAAACGAAAGGGGAATGCTGGTGTGTGCGCCACCAGTGGGATCACTGCAAGGACGAAGCAGCTGGGATGACTTTTCGCAGGGATATTTTGTCAGCGCACAGCATGTGATCTCAGCCTCCTACTCAGCAATTAAAAACACAAGCGAAGGAGGCTATTTTTCCAAATGACGTTCAGGACAAGAATCTGCAGATGGTTTCAGCATGCTCACAATCTGGAGTCGAATGAGCACCCAGAAAGGCAACCACATGAGATAGGAGAAAAGGTATAAATCAGGAAATACATCATCAGGGTCATCATTTCATTATGGGGTCTGTTCTACCATCACATTCTTCTCATTCGGGAATATAATCAGTTTCACCAAGTGCTGATGGGGCTTCTGGTTCTTCAAGAAGCAATAAAGGGTGAAATGTAGCATTCAACCCGTACAAAAAGTTGCAAACCCTCTGTTTGCAACTTTTTTTTATGCCGCTGTCACAAAATTGTCACAAGTGGTGTTTGTGCTGCCCTTTGCCACTTTCCAAAAAGTGGGCAAGGGGAGTGTGGGGCCAGCGGGCCAGACATATTTATCTGCATTTACGCCAGTATTTTAGGTGTGAATTGTGCCACAAGCGCCACGTGGCAAAATGCAAAGTGTTGTATCTTAGGCTCCACTCCATTTCAGCTAAGCCCTAATCTCCTATCAAGCATATTGGAAGAGTGTAGGAATCCTAGATGCACCAATCTGTGCCCCTTTTTAGACAGATCTTGTGGCGCAGACACATTAGTACATTGATTTCTTTATGCTATGACCGACCATTAGAAAAGCAACTACAGGAGATATGAGAAAACACATCATAAATGGTATACAGCACTACAGAAAATAATATTTACACAAACCATAGTAATTAGGCTACTTTCACACTCGCGTTTGGTGCGGATCCGTCATGGATCTGCACAATTGCATCCGTTCAGATAATATATCTTTAACATAGCCAAAACGGATCCGTCTTGAACACCATTGAAAGTCAATGAGTTTTCTTTTGTGCCATATTGTGTCAGTGAAAACAGATCCGTCCCCCATTGACTTACATTGTGTGTCCGTTTGGCTCAGCGTTTTGGTGTACGCCTCCAAAGCGGAATGGAGCTGGAAAGGAGCCAAACTGATGCATTCTGAGCGGATCCTTTTCCATTCAGAATGCATTAAGTGCAAAACTGATCCGTTTGGACCAGCTTGTGAGAGCCCTGAACAGATCTCACAAACGGAAAGCCAAAATGCGAGTGTGAAAGTAGCCTTATTAACATTACAATGTATGGGAGGTGCAGACTGAGCGTTCTCCTGTACACTGCATTCCCAGTAATTCCTGGGCATACACTTATTACAGTCCTGAGCAGCGAGAGATCATCCTTTGGGAAATCCAGTTCTGACAGAAAAGGATGAATAACTGGAGGCTCTGCATGAGAGGGGGAGCAACCATAGCACCGTATCATACAGAAGCGTCTACAAGCTTTTTATTGATTTAAAGAGGACTTGACACTTCTCTAGACATTCTGCAATTCTGGAGCCTCTATTCTTATGACTATGTTGTCCCATTCCTCTAGCATACCTAATTAGAAGTTTAGGATTGAATTGCCAGGTCCAATGGGGTGTTACCATTTCGGGATGAGACTCTGTCCAATCAGTGGTGGCAAACTATGCAGTGTCAGACTGTGCAAGGACATCGCCAAGGTCGCCTGAAGAATGGTAGTCCCTTCAACATCCTATTGATAGATGACCTAGAGGACTTCTCAAGTAATACGAGGTGACTTTTTATAAAAATAAAAAAAATAGCTTGACGCATTTCGGGGCAGTTATAAACCCTTTCCTCAGGAGCAAAGCATAGTGCACACAGTGTTTTATACATACCCAATACATGAAAAAAATTAGGTTCACGTTGTGGGAGGCTAACCTCCGGTCACATGACACGGAACCGGACGTGCGCTCCACCCTAGGAAAACTCATACACTCAAATTAAATTAAAATACATCTTGGGATTATTGGGGGGATTAGTTGTAGTCCAATATAAACAATATAATAAAAATAATTTATAGGGCCGGAGCTTGGAGGAGCGCCTCATTCATGTACTTTTGGTCACATGATACCGGAAGCGCGTTCCACCGATGGAATGCACCGTGGACGAGGTATTAAGTCCACCCGGGTTCAGGTCACGTGGTGCTAAAAATCTGTTGTGCGTTCCACCGGTGGAACGCACCATGGGCAGAGAGGCGTCAGGACCAATCAAGCAGGCCTCTTCTGTAGTACTGCTAATTGTTTAGCTAGAACCTTGTTACCTATGGACGGGCCCACACCCTGAAAAATACACTAGCACCCTCCTGCCCTACATACACTGCCCACAATTTGGGTTCCCTGAATAGTGATCTCAATGCATTACCTAAAGGCTCCTTCCGGTGTGGCTCCAGACGCTGTATGTGTTGTCTCAGTATCTCAGATTATGTAGACACAGTGATTGTTTACAACACGGGTGAATACATTCCGCTTAAACACAATATGGGGAATTGCAATTCCAGGTACGTTGTGTATATGTTGGAGTGGCCCTGTGGCCGTACTACCCAAAGAGTGAGGGAGAGACTTAACCAATATCGTTCTAACATCCAGCGAGAATATTTGAAGCAAGGGGTGTCAAAACACTTTTCTGAGGTACATGGGGGCAACCCTTTTGGCATAAAACTGACCCCCATAGATTCTGTTCCCCAATCATACTCCCAGCTTTGCAAAAGAGAAAAGTACTGGATCTATAGGTTTAACACCCTTACCCATTTTGGCCTGAACGAAACTTTGGAGTATAGCCACTAGAAATAAAATCCCTTTTTCCAACCAGACATCTATTCATGCTACCAGATAGGAGAGACTTGTGGTGTTGACCCAACAGACCTCACAATATATTATTTCAACAATTCACCATCCCATTTCTGTTGCGATTTTCCACATGATTAATATGATGCCAATTACCATTTAATCCCCCGATTATCATTCCCAACAAGTTCCCATTACGGAGTGAGAAATACGGGGCAAAGGTAGGAGTAACATGAACCCCTCCCACACAGTTTTACACACCTACTTGAATCCGTTTCTCTAACGGGCCCTTAATTAACCCACCATCATTTATTT
Organism: Bufo gargarizans; assembly: GCF_014858855.1. Taxonomy (NCBI): domain Eukaryota; kingdom Metazoa; phylum Chordata; class Amphibia; order Anura; family Bufonidae; genus Bufo; species Bufo gargarizans. The sequence goes on from NC_058085.1 coordinate 135,784,788, forward strand.
TATCCATCAGTTGGACAAATACTTCTATACGGTCTGATCTATGTACCAATGTTGGTGGCCATAAACCCTGTCCTTCTGAACCTTTATTTTTCCGGGTAGAACCCCCCTCGCTTCCCATTGTGGAACATGAAAACTTACACTATTTGGATGATATCCTCCATGCGTTTCATTTTAATTCTCCTTTCCCCATCCCCACCCCCCTCCAAGCAGCCATTACCTTTGACCATAAAATATGTATATTCATATTTATATTCACTGATATATTAGGTTTTTATATTTGATATTTATATATTTTTATATGGATCCACTGCGTGTTTTTACACCAAAAAAAATGTAATATATACTTTTTCATATGTCAATCTTATGTGGCTCAACTTGAATGTAAAACATATTTATGCATACTTTTATTCAATAGTTTCATTTAGGATTTTTCATTTCCTATATACATTTGATACAGCGCCAGTCTGGGTATTTAAATGACCCCAGCACTATCCTAGCCGTGGTCCACTCCGCTTGTGAAGCACACTGATTACATTGAAAATCTGGGGCCCCCCTAAATGGTCCCGATGCTTCTCGGCCCATGGTGCGTTCCACTGGTGGAACGCACATCTGGTTTCTAGCACCACGTGACCGGAACCCGGACGGACTTAACAATACCTAGTCAGCGGTGGGTTCCACCGGTGGAACGCACTTCCAGTATCATGTGACCAGAAATACATGAGGCTCTCCTCCAAGCTCCGGCCCTATAAATTAATTATATTGTACTCGTATTAGTTTATATTGGACTACAATTAATCCCCCCAATAATCCCTAGATGTATTTTAATTTAATTTGAGTGTATGAGTTTTCCTAGGATGAAACGCACTTCCGGGTCATGTGACCGGAAGTTAGCCTCCCACCACGTGAACCTGTTTTCATGTGTTGGGTATGTATAGAACACTGAATGTATGTGCACTATGCTATGCTCCTAAGGAAGTGGTTTATGACAGCCCCGAAGAGTCACCTTGTATTACTTGAGAAGTCCTCTAAGTCATCGTTGAGGGAGGGTCCGGTGTCTTGAGCTTATCTTGCACCACTCTCCCTGGTAACGTGAGTAGCAGACAAGTTTGTGTGTATTTTATTTTAATGAAGACCACAACAGTATATTGAATTCACCATTACAAAGGGTGTGCTAATTCTTTTTATATATTCTCTATTCATGTGGCTTCATACCACACCTACATCCTTTAATTTATTTATCCTTGACGCCTCGCCAGGCGCACTTTTCATCTGAATGCATTGTGGGGTGTCACCTTAAGCTCCCTAAAACCTAAAAGTAGTGACGGTTGTTGTTGACGTCGCCTCTTTCTATCTATTCCCTACACTTTGGCGCTCCACTAGTCTCCTTTTTCTTGGATCTCAAAACCGGAATAGAAAACGCAGATGTGAAAAGTAGCCTAATGCAGTTGCACCACTCTGGTGGCACAATTTACGCCAGTATTTTGGCACAAATGTTTTAGACACATTTATCAAGGATCTGCACAACAAAGAACAGATGTTTTTACACGTCATCCAGTGTCAGCCCGCGTAGTCTAAAAGACTGCATCACAAAATGCTCCAGCACTACGCTCACAGTATTACCAATGTTGGGGTATATGCACATTGCGTGTATTACAAACAGATTCTCGTGCAGAAACCCTACAGCGTCAACCAAGGAGATGACATTTTCAAAAGCTCTTGTACACTGTGCGGAAACTGACCTGTGGTGCGGCAGGTCAAACTTTTTGTGCGGATTTTGAGTGCAGATTTCACCCTTTGCCAGTGGTAAAAACCACAAGACAGACAAGCAGATTTTCGTGCCAAAACAAAGAGAAATCCACATAAGGTCTCAAGCACACTGCCGTATCTGTTTTACAGGCTGCAAATTGCAGATCCACAAACAACTACTGATGCGGTCGGTGTTGCATAATTTTTATTTTATTTTTTTGCTGATCCACTGACTTCAAAGTGTCCGCAGTCAACATTTTGCGGACAAGTATAGGACATGTTTTACCCTTTTGCAAAACAGACACATGGATGCACAAAGCATTAATTTTCTTCTGGTTGTATGTACGCTATTTTTTGGGGGCTCTTACCACCCCCCGGAGACGTGCACTCACTATATCAATGTCAAGGAGTGCTGTTCATCCCTGTATCGCTCTACATGAATGCACAAAGCACATGGTCAGCAAATAAAAGGCTGACAGTACACAGACCGCAAAACATACACGGTTGTGTGTATGAGGCCTAAACTACTCTGCTATATGCGATATACCCTCATATTCAGGTGGTTTTTGTAGGTAAAACTGGTGGACAGGAGGCTGCTGCAGGTGTCTTTTCCCCTATGGAGACACAGCTCTAAGAAATTTGACGAATTCTGCAAAACTAAATAAGAATAGACAGAAGTATGAGAAAACATAGGTCACAGCATCCAAAAGTCATGGTATATTATCACATACAAAAGCAGCAGCTTATTTTGTAAGACTCTTGAGTAGGGCAAGATCTGAAACAAGATCTGACCAACACTATACATGGCTGTGTGCAAGAGATTTGGCTCAACGCTACTCCAACAAATAACTAGGTCAGTGGTGTCAAAACACTTTCATGATCGGGGATACGCCCAACTACTTGGCCCCAATGTGCACAGTGACAAGAAAAATGATATCAAACCAAGGGAGGGTTAGAAAGCAGAACAGGAAGGGCAGAGGAACGAATGCTTCAAAAATCACATGCTGAAGATAAACAGGCTATTACAGGAGCTGCATGCACAGCATTCCCTCATGGATTCCTCTTCTCAGAACTGCTATCTTTAGGGTCTGGAGTGATAACACAAGAAACATATTGGGAGCAAACACTTCAGCACATAAGGCTGGATTTTGCACCAACTCGCCAAGATTCGGTCTTTAAAGAGGTTGGTGCCTTACAGGCATTGGTGGCATCTCCCTAGGATATGCCACCAATGTCCAATCAGTAGTGTTGGGGACGAAGCAAAGAGGCAGCAGTGCTAGGAATGTCCTGTGCCACGTCTTCACCTGTGGGCTCCGCTCAGCTTTTTCAGACCAACTTTTTTAGCACCTTTGCCACTTTGTTCTACCAACCAGATCCATCCACTGTGATAGGACAATATGCCACTAAATGTCCAACCTCTGAGACCCCCACCAACTCAGAACAAAGGAGATGCCGCTTCATAATTAGGATCGCTGTGGATCCCAGAGGTGAAAGTTCCCCTGATAATAAAGTAATGGCACAAACTAAACGATCAGAGAAATTTCCTCACACCTGTAAATTAGAGAAGATACCGTGGATAGAGACTAGTGAGTGCCCAGTGCTGGACACATGAAGGTGACCACCTAGGTTGGGTACTGGACCTAGTATGTGAGTAACAGAGGTAGATAAGAGAAGCACGACTGTTGTGGCTGGATGACAGGTCTGCTAGTATAAGGGCCTGGTAACAGGTCAGTGATTCACGTCCATGTTCCCCCATTACCTATTCTATAAGTGTAATCAGAAGATCCAGCATTTTCATCCTTATCTGGCTATGTCAAATATGGTGAACATCAGCAGGCTGTTCTTCTGCCACAACTGCCTGCTGGATTTCAGATGCTGATGTAAACGTACCCTTAGGTCTAAAGCGCACAAACGTATATTCACTCCACTTCCTATACGCCTTTTTTTTTTTTGCGAATCATACGCACACCTATTCATTTCTATAGGGCTGCAAAAAACTGCAGACAGCATTCATTCATCTGTCCGCATGTCCGTGACACAAAACAGACAGAACATATATCCCAACCGTGTCCGTCTTATGGACAAGAATATACATTTGTCCAATTTGTCTTGGGAAATCGAGGGACACGTGACTGGTATCCGGATTTTGCATGTCTGTGGTTTGCAGACCTGAAAACATTAGACGAAAGGTTGCAAAAAAAGCATCAAAATAAAAAAAATTGCAAGCGGACAACCACTGTAAGCTCTCAGGGCTGCGGGGACCCTAAAATCTTCATCGTCAACCTGAATAGTTGTCAGCAGGACACATCATATACCTGTAAAGCTACTAGTCATAAAAAAAAAAAAAGGGGATTGTTAGTCAAGCATTTGCCTAATATTTTACTGTAAAAAAAAAAAAAAAAAAAAATTAAACTCTAAATGAGCACATAGATATTTGAAAATTATCATTCCCTTTTGACATGACAGAATAAGCCATCAGTGAGGGTCTATGGCCTGGGACCTCCACCAATCCCTAGCATGACGCACAAAGCGCAGCAGCAAACAGAAAGGTTGTGTATAGTCTCTAAAGGACTGGCGCTCACAAAAATCCAGGCGCTTTGAAGCATATTAAGGTCCGGCAGCAGGCATATCTGCTCGATAAGCAAGCTCATATAATCCAAAGGATTACTGCATCCCCTGATATAAACGTCCCATATCTCAAGCTGCACATGAGAGCAGAACAGGGCTCTGCTGTAAAACTGCAATATCATAATGGTTACGTGTCCTTTAGAGGCAACAACTGCTGCAGCCAGCGTGCACCTAAAATGCAGAGCGAGCTCCACTACTTCCTATGGGGGCAAGCCATTTATTACACCATGCGGCCCACATAGAACAAGGTAGCCCGGGGGCCATGACAGGTAGCGATCGGATGCCAGTGCCCTTTTCTGAACTGCAAATTGCAGGTTGTTACTGAGGTAATGAAGGCCCTAACATGCAAAGAAGCCCCACATCTGAAGACACTCTACATTAGGGTACGGTACTGCCCTCAGGCTCATACACACAGCCCTGTTTTGTGGTCTGCAAATCGCAGATACGCAAAACCCAGATACCGGATGAATGCATGCTTTTTTTTTTTTTTTTTACTCCTGCAGAAATTTCCTATCCTTGTCTGCAAAACAGGTAAGAATAGCTCATGGAACGGACTTACGGGTGTGCTGTCTGCATCTTTTGCGGACCAAAACGGCCGCGTGCTTGGGTGATTTCACAATACAATTCTACCATCTGCTGCTCTTCTAGGAGCCAATCAGAATTCAGTGTTAAGGGCGTTTAGGAATCTCTATTGGTGTAGTAAGTATATATATATATATATATATATATATATAAAAAAAATAATATATATTAAAGGGGTTGTCCAAGTTATATTTATTGATGACCTATCCTCAGGATAGGTCATCAATATCAGATCGGCGGGGGTCCGACACCTGCCACCCCCCCCGATCAGCTGTTTGAAGAGAAGGCGTGCGCAGTGTCAGCGCTGCCTCCTCTTCACCGTTTACCTTCTAGCCGTTTCACTGTTTACACCCAAGCTTTCCTATTGAAATTAATAGGACAGCTTGGGTGTAATTACACCTGCTCACCACTGCAGATGCAACGGCTAGAAGGTAAACAGGTGAAGAGGAGGCAGTGCTGACACCGCGCACGCCTTCTCTTCAAACAGCTGATCGGAGGGGGTGCCGGGTGTCGGACCCCCGCCGATCTGATATTGATGACCTATCCTGAGGATAGGTCATCAATAAATATAACTTGGACAACCCCTTTAAAAGGTGGCTCTGCAGTTTATGGTTACATTTTTCTTTACAAGACGACAAACAGCGGAGAAGCTTACCGTACATGTCATCATGTGCTCTTGTGACATTCATTTACTTGACAAGTCAAAGTACAAAACTATTACTGGTAAAGGGGACATACCCGCGAACAGCTGAGGGCTGAGCTCCTCAAATAGAAGCAAAATGGGCACCTGCAGCCAAGTGAATGTGAAGTATATTAACACATAAGTTGGCTCAAGTTGCATAAGAGGAAAAGGGTCCATAAAAAACAGCCATAACCAAGGGAAAAACTGAAGGAAAACAGTGGTATGTAAAGAAACTAAAGATTTCTTTACGAATAATAACATGCTGAAATAGATTTTTTTATGAAAACATGACAATTACACTTTAAGGCGACTTTACAAGGGACAATTCTCGGCCAGATAATCGCTAACAAGCGTGCATAGGAACACACGTTAGTGATCTGGCGGTGTAAGGCTACTTTTACATTAGCAGCAGCCTGTTACATGCAGCGACACGGCCGGAATAAAACTGCAGCTCTCTCTCTCTAACTGCTTCTAATAGAAGATACGGCTGGTGGCAGTTGAAGGATGAAACTGAGCATGTTCGACCTGCTCAGTGAGATGGACAAAAAAATAAAATAAAAATAAGGAAAAGAACAAAACGGGGTGGCGCTATACAGATACATTTTATTGAACAGCTCACTGGCTATACTAAATGTTTAATTATGTGCAATTACAAAAGTGTTCAGATCCAGGTGCTGGATTGAAAAATGTTTAGCAACAACCCTTTTAATGGCACAAACTGGAATGGACCTTTCTATTGTGACTGCAGCATCATTTATTTTCCACTGAAGTGAAAGGTAGCAACACTGCAGTTACCAGCCCTGACCACTGCACAATGGACAGAGCTGTGTAGTTCCAGCACTACTTCAGAACATCTGATTGCCAGGGGTGCAGGGTCTCAGAGGCACATTCGCAGCTTTGGGGCACTTTCTCTTTATGCCCCTGAAACAGGACTTTGGGGACCATTCAGCAAAATCTATCAATTAATGGTTATTAAATTTTCTAATTTTGAAGAGCTCCATCTGATGCAGAGATATAAGGTAACAGATGACCTGTTCCTGAAGATGGCCCTCAACAGCCTGGACAACCGCTTTAAGCTGGCAATAAACCCTGCTGATTTTGGCAGGACGAACTGACCATGTAATGTGCATTGTGATGAAAAATGCTGTGGGAGATGAGGAGCAGCTGCCCGATCCTACTGTTCTTGGGGAGTTTGGACAACCCCAGAGAGGTCTGCTTGGCCAAGCGTGCATGAAGGGCTGTGAGGAAGAGCAGTCGGCTGAACAAGTGTTCGGTGGTCAGGTATCTCATGTGTTTGGTCACCCTAGGCTCAGCTTCCATCATGGGCTTGAATTTTGCTTTGTATATATATGGTTCTGTTTTCGGCCATCTCCAGCACTTCCATAGAAATGAATGGAAGTAGTGGCGTGCTTTTTCATTCAACCATTAAGTCCCCTTGCTCATCAGCAGAGGGGTGGCATCTATCCCCATCACTGGTGTACTTGTGTGACTATTTCATTGGCAGCATTATTAGGGTGCCCTCACACAGCACAACTTTCGGCAAAAAGGCAGGATCAGGTTGTAATGACCCTATCCCTCCAGGATGGTTGTAACTGGAGGATCTTTAGAAATAGCATGTAGTTCGCTAATTCTACGGGCTGATGTAAGTGCCATAAGCAAAACCAGTTTTAAAGTCAAGTGTTTAATGTCACAGGAATCAATTGGCTCAAAGGGTGGCTGGGTTAAGGCCTTCAGGACTACATTCAAATCCCAAGGGGCTACCCTTGGAATCTGAATAGGAGTAATCCTATCCACAGCTTTAAAAAAAAAAAAAAAAAAAAATCTGATAATACATGGCTCACTGGCAAAATTCTGAAGGAAAAGGGCAGAAAGAGACAAAACCTGAACTTTTAGGGTGTTTTTGGTCAAACCTAAAGCTAGCCCTTTCTGAAGAAACTCTAGAATATGATGGATGGTACAGAACTAGGCAATGAGCTAGGATTGAGATTATAACATTTTATAAACTTCCTCCAAATTCTTGCATAAATAGAGATAGAGACCTTTTTACTTTAAAAAAGGATGGCAATAAGTTACTGAGAAAACCCCTTTTTGGCTAAAAGGACTAGGGATCGACCGATATTGATTTTTTAGGGCTGAGGCCGATACCGATAATTTGTGAACTTTCAGGCCGATAGCCGATAATTTATACCGATATTCTGGGAATTTTCATTTTTGAAAAAAAAAAAAAAATTCCCACAAATCTGCTGAAAATTAATGTTTATTGTTAATGTGTATTTTTTTTTGTAAATCTTTATTTTTCATTTATATTGAATATTTTGGTGTTTATTATTTTTTTGTAACTTTTTTTTTTTTAACTAACTTTTAGCCCCCTTAGGGACTAGAACCCTTGTCCTATTCACCCTGATAGAGATCTATCAGGGTGAATAGGAGCTCACACTGTCCCTGCTGCTGTGTGCTTTGTGCACACAGCAGCATGGAGCTCATCATGGCAGCCAGGGCTTCAATAGCGTCCTGGCTGCCATGGTAACCGATCGGAGCCCCAGCATTACACTGCTGGGGCTCCGATCGGAGGAGCAAGGGAGAGGGGATCCTGTGGAGGGGCGCACTGCGACTGGGGTGGGGGGCCCTATGCGCCACCACTGGGGGGGGGGGGCGCACTGCGCCACCAATGTCTGATACTGGGGGGCTTGGGGGGGGCGCACTGCGCCACCAATGAAGCTTAATCTCACATTTATTCATATACAGGAGGCGGGAGCTGGCTGCAGGATCACATAGCCGGCTCCCGACCTCTATGAGCAGTAGCTGCGATCCGCGGCACCTGAGGAGTTAACTACCGCAGATCGCAGCTACAGCTCAGAGGCCGGGAGCCGGCAATGTGATCCTGCAGCTCCCGCCTCCTGTATATGAATGAATGATAGATTAATCTTCATTGGTGGAGCAGTGGCCATAGCTCCTCCCCTCCTCCTGTCCCCTGTCCTTACATTGGCGGCAGCGGCAGGAGCAGCACAGGGGGAGGAGACACTGCTTCCTTCTCCCCTGTGCTGCTAAGGGGAACACGGAGAGCGCTGTCAGCAGCGCGATCTGTGTTCCCCATACACTATCGGAATATCGGCAAAATAGATGCAGATACCGATAGTGTTCAAAATCCTGAATATCGGCCGATAATATCGGTAAATCCGATAATCGGTCGATCCCTAAAAAGGACCCTTTCAAACGCCACGCTGTCTAGCGAAGACCTCGAACTGCTGGATGGTAGACTGGACCCTGGGACAACAGAGCACCCAGGGATCTGAAACAGACATCAGTCAAAGAGAAGAGTAAACCATGCCCTTCTCGGCCCAAATGGAGCGATTAATATCACTCTCGTTCTGTCCCTTTTTTTCAGTACTACTGCCAATAATTGAAATTGGGGGGGGGAGCATAGGCTAGAGGAAAATCCCAATTTAGGAGAAGGGCATCCACTCCATAAGGGAATTCCCTGGGGTTTAGAAAGCTGAATCGATCTATCTTCTTGTTGAGATGGGAGGCAAACAGGTCTATTACCGGCATCCCCCAGAGCTTTGTAATCTGCTCAGGAAATCGGCCTGGGTATTTTCTTTCCCCTTAATATAGAGCGCAGAGATGTGGCCTACTTTCCCCTCTAAAACCTGCAACATACGTTTTGCCTCTAAACAGAGGCGGGCTGACCTTGTACCCCTTTGGTGATTGATATATGCTACAGTCGTCTGATTGCCTGATAACACCCTGAGATGACTCGAACCCACCAGGGACTGGGAAGCCAATATCGCTAGCTACTACCAGCTCTTTCCTGTCGGAGAAGGACTTTTGAATTATGGACCATTGACCTTGAAAGCTGTGAGCCAGAATATGAGCCCCCCCCCCCCCCACCCCCAAGTGCTTGCATCCGTAGTGAGAACTATTGGACCTAGATATGTCCATGGAACCCCTTGTATACAATTTTTTCAGTCTTTCCACCACGCAAGACTTTTTATTGTCTCGCTTGGAATTCTGAGTCTTTAATCCAGGAAGCCCTTGCTTTTCTTGAATGCCTCTAAAATTTCCATCTGCAGTTGCCGAGAATGCAGTTAGGCCCATTCTACTGCCGGAATACAGAACACTAGGGACCCGAGGACTGACATAGCCTTCCGGATCGTCAATCCGGGGAATGTTAGGGATCGTATCTGATCTTGACGATCTTCTCCTCTGGTAGAAAAACCCTTTGAGACTCTGAATCCAGAGTAAGACCCAGAAATCTTTGACATTTCTTTAACATTTTTGTAGTATTGGTCTGGACTTTTTCTGGTTGACCAACCACCCCAGCTCCTGAACGGTCGTCATCACTACTTGAACTGCCTCTTTGCAACTCTGATGGGTCTTTGCAACTATTAAGAAATCGTCCAGGTATGGTACCAGCATAGTGTCCCTTAACCTTATGAATGATACCATCTCCGACACTACTTTGGTAAAAACCCTTGGGGCCATAGACAGACCGAACGGAAGGGCCTGAAACTAGCATAGATGGTCCTGCATGAAAACAGCTATCCTGAGATATTTCTGAAACTCCAGATGGATAGGGATATGGAAGTAGGCATCTTTCAAAACTAATACTGGCATGTGACAGTAAGGAAATGGAAACAATGAGGTCAACAATTCAGCTTCTATTTTGAACTTCTTGTATACTAGGAATTTGTTTAGATTTTTTAAATTGATTATGGCCCTGAAAGACCAGTTTGGTTTGGGTGCTAAAAAGAGAGGAGAAAAAAATAAATAAATAAAAAAACTCCAATAGCTAGTGAACAGGAACTGGAATCAAAACACCTATGACCAACAATTCTTGCACCCTTTTATTATCGGGGAAAGTGTTTGGTTTACAGAATGAGTCTTTGTAATCACAAATCTTTTTGGTGGAGAGGAAAGGAATTCTGGTTTAACCCTGTACGGATAATATTCAGTACCCATTGCCCTGCCATTTTTCTCAGTCGGAGAGGCAAAACCGCAATCTTCCTCCCACCTTTGGACTGGCGTCATTGTTGAGAGGGTTTTTTATCTGCTGAGGAAGAATTTCTGAATAGAAGTCCTTCACCCGCAAAGTTCCTAGATCCGAATCTCTGATCTTTATCCCTAAATGGTCTTTTCCCTCACGTCCCCCGAGAAGGCCGAAAGGGTCGCCTAGACCAAAAGGGAGGGAAAGGAGGGAAGGTAAGTGCTAGGGAATCTCTTTTATCTGCAGCTTTTTCCAGCAGATCGTCCAGATCAGGGCCAAAAAGAAACTCCCCCTGACAAGTGATGCCGCACAATTTTTGCTTTGAGGCTACATCACCACCCCTCTAGCTAAAGGATGATGAAACCTCCTCATTAAAAGGATATTTCCATTTAAAGCTCTTAGGGATAAACATCTTCCTGTAGTTTTTTTTCCATTCCTTATTAATTAGGACTGAAACGCTCTTGTGGACTGGAAAGCATCTACGCTTCCTTTACTGCAGACCCTCAAACATGGAATCTACTATTGACTTATCTTTAACCTCTTCATTGTTCATAGTGGACCTAATTGCTTTGAGTAATTTTTCCGTGTCCTCTATGGCAAAGTAAGATCTACAGTCGTGGCCAAATTTTTTTAGAATGACACAAATATTAGTTTTTACAAAGTTTGCTGCTAAACTGCTTTTAGATCTTTGTTTCAGTTGTTTCTGTGATGTAGTGAAATATAATTACACGCACTTCATACGTTTCAAAGGCTTTTATCGACAATTACATGACATTTATGCAAAGAGTCAGTATTTGCAGTGTTGGCCCTTCTTTTTCAGGACCTCTGCATGCTCTCAATCAACTTCTGGGCCAATTCCTGACTGATAGAAACCCATTCTTTCATAATCACTTCTTGGAGTTTGTCAGAATTAGCGGGTTTTTGTTTTTCGACCCGCCTCTTGAGGATTGACCACAAGTTCTCAATGGGATTAAGATCTGGGGAGTTTCCAGGCCATGGACCCAAAATGTCAACGTTTTGGTCCCCAAGCCACTTAGTTACCACTTTTGCCTTATGGCACGGTGCTCCATTGTGCTGGAAAATGCATTGTTCTTCACCAAACTGTTGTTGGAAGAAGTTGCTGTTGGAATTCATCTGATCACTCTTCATAACATTCTGGAGTATATGCAAATTGCTATTATAAAAACTTAAGCAGCAACTTTTCCAATTTCCAATATTTATCTAATTCTCAAAACTTTTGGCCACGACTGTACTCTCAACTTCTTTAGATGAGGATGAACAAACAGAGGGAAAATTCTCCAGAGGGGAGTCACTGTTAGCAGACGACTCGTCCTCAGATACATTTTCTGCCGCCTTTTTCTTCTTATTGGTTTTAAGAGTATTCTTTACTTCTGATCTAATCAAAGTCTTGATATTCTTTAAAAAAGAAGGGGACTTCTCCGCCACCGTTCTATCAATACATGGTTGGCAGAGTTTTTTCTCATAGGAGGATCAAATATATCCTACATAAAGGCACATTCCTTGTTCTTTCTCTTGACCAGCACCTTCTTAGGCTTGCTCTAAACAAACAAGAAAAAACTTCCAGTGAGAAACAAACATATTTAGACTTACTGGTAATTCTGTTTCCTTGAATCCACCATGACGGCCACAATGAGAGATATCCCTTGACCTCTTTACGGGCAGGAATACACAGAGAGAGACTTTAAATTGCCCCCACACCTGCTCCCCCTCAGTGTTTTTACAAATTACCCCATAGGTGAGCAATATTATGTGTGTCCCCTTTGAGTATTACTTCATACCAAAATAGAGACTTATATTGGATAATATATATGCAAAAAAAATAAAATAAATAGAAGAGAAAATATATAGGCCGTCGTGGTGGATTCAAGGAAACAGAATTACCGGTACGCCTAATTACGGTTTTCTATTCCATCCACCATGACTGCCACAATGAGAACTAACAAATACTTTAAATAGGGTGGTAAGCCGCCTGCAGAATCTCAGCCAAAAACGAAATCTGCAGAGGCAATAATGTTTTACAAAAGGTGTTGAGACTTGACCAGGTAGCTGCTTTGCAAATCTGATCTAGCGAGACACCAGCTCTTTCTGCCCAAGAAGAGCGTAGCTACATTCTATAGTGGATCTGATCCACCTAGCTATCAAAGCTTTGGAAGTTTTTTTCCCCCCTTATTTCGGCCACCAAACAGGATTAGGAGATTATCTTCTATTCTGAAACTTTTAGTTGTGTCGCAGGAGTTGCATCTTCTCTTCTACCTCCTCTTCTGGGTGGCTGGTGACAGATGGTAATACTATCTCTTGTTCACGATGAAAATTAGAAACCACCTTGGGGAGAAAACCTGGATCTAGTCTTAGCACAATTCGATCCTCGAAAATTCTAAGATATGGTTCTTTACAGGAGAGTGCTTGTATCTCACTTAGACGTCTTGCAAAAGTGATGGCCATCAGGAAAGCCGTTTTGAACGATAAATGTTTTATAGAGATTTCAGAAAAGGGAGAGAAAGGAGGGTTAATTAGCCCCTATAATAATCGCCAGAGAAGTGTTCGGATACTCCTCCCCCAGCCAACTGCAAAATCTTTTCCAGTTTTTGAGACAAATGGCTGATGTAATTTTCTTCCTACTAGCTTTAAGGGTAAGGATTACTTTGTCTTAAAGGCCTTGTCTTCTTAGTGATTCACTCTCAGGATCCAGACTGCCAAATTGTAGATCTGGGGGTTTGGGTGGTTTATCGGGCCCTGATACCTTACAGGGAAAACGTGCGCTATCTGCCATGGTTCTTCTAATGCCCACTGTCTCAGGATTGAGAATCAGCTTCTTTTAGGCCAGTGGGGAGCTACCAAGATCATCGTTGTTTCCCCACCTGGCAGTGATCTCGTGAAAAAGGTTGTTATTTAATGTCCATTTTCCTGGATCTATTTTATTTTGACTTACGAAGTCCGCCTCTAGGTTCTCCGACCCTTTTAGATGGACTGCTGTTAAAGGGGTTGTTCAGAGCTGAACCCGGACATACCCTTATTTTCACCCAGACAGCCCACCTGAGGCTAGCATCGGAGCATCTCATGCTCCGATTCGCTCCCTTGCCCTGCGCTAGATCGCGCAGGGCACGGGTTCTTTTGTTTTCAATAACACACTGCTGGGCGGAAACTTCCACCCGGCAGTGTGTTCTGGGACGTCACCGGCTCTGATGGGTGGGCTTTAGCGCTGCCCTAGCTGTTTTTACTGGCTAGGACAGCGCTAAATCCTGCCCATCAGTGCCGGTGACATCACCGGGTTTCTGGCAGCCCCATGGAGAGCCCCGGTACGTCACCGGATCTCCAAAAAATGCCTTTGCCCTGCGCAATTTACTGCTCCGATGCTCAAGTCGGGGGGCTGCCGGAGTGCAAATGGAGGGGTGTCCGGGTTCAGCTCTGAACCCAGACAACTCCTTTAAGAAAATAATATTTGTTTCCGCCCCGGAAAAATATTTTTGCTAGTCCCCCAGTGAATCGGACCTTGTGCCCCCTTAGTGTTTCAGGTACGCCACTGTAGTGATGTTGTCCAATAGGACCTTCAGATGCCTGTTCTTTATTAGGTCTACTGCTTCTGTGAGTGTCATAAGGACTGCATTCAGTTCTCTGTAGTTTGAGGATCTTCCTTTTAGGCTGTTTGGCCAGTCTCCCTGGAAAAAATGGTGGCCTATCATTGCACCCCAGCTTGAAGAGCTGGCAACTGTTATGACCTGAGCCTCTGGGATCTTGAGCCATTTTATGCCATGGAGCAGCTTTTTCTCTTCCTTCCACCAGTTCAGATTTATTTTGACTGTTAATGGTACCTGTATCATCCTGTCTAAGGACGTCTGCTTCCTGTCCCATTCTTTCAAGATCCATGACTGCATGATTCTTGTATGGGCCTGACTCCATGGAACCGAGTTTATGCATGCAGTTAAGTTTCCTAAAAGGCTCATTGCCGCCCCCCCCCCCCCAATGGAACACCTGTGGGATTTTTGAAAGCGGCTTATTTTGTTTTTGAGAGATCTTACTTTGTCCTGGGGTAAATAGGTTGTTTGGGATACTGAATTTAACTACGCCCAGGAACCTTTTTTTTGTAGATGGGGCGAGTATTGATTTTTTTTCTCGATCACCCATCCTAAATCTGAAAGGGTACTTAAAACTTCTTCTGTAGTCCTGAAGGTTTCTTCTTTTAAATTGCCAATTATTAGGAAATCGTCTAGGTAGGGGATGATATTGGTTCCATTACTGCGCAGAAAAGCGATCATTTCCACCACCAGTTTGGTAAATGTTCTGGGAGCTGATGAGATACCAAGGGGGAGGGCTATGTACTGAAAGTGATGGAGGAGTCCCCCAGGATCTCTTATTGCAAAGCTTAGGCATCGGTATGTGATAGTAGGCGTCTTTTAGATCTATTGACGTCATAAAGACACCCTTTGGAATCAACAGAATCGTAGATGCGATTGACTCCATCTTAAATCTTTTGTATATTATGGATCTGTTTAAGGGCTTTAGGTTTATTATTGTGCATAATGTGTCCTCTGGTTTTTTGATTAGAAAGAGACCTAAGTAGAATTCCTTTCCCTTTTCTGAGTCTGGCACTTCTATGACTACTCCTGATCCGAGTAGGTCCTGAGTACCTTGCCAAATGTTTTCGCCCACACTTCTGTTTTGGATGGTAAGGGAGAATAATTCTGGAGGTGTTGGAGAATTCTATTCTGTATCCCTGAGCTATGATATTTAGTGCCCATGGGTTTGACGTAACCCGATTCCACTGGGTTAGAAAACTCTTCAACCTTCCTCCCACTTTGGAGTCATTGTTTATTGTTCTGTTTGTTTTGGGAATTGACGAAAGGGCCTTTTCTTTATTTTTCCTCCAGAAACCACTTTTTAATCGGCTGATTTTTCCAGTATTTTACCTAACACTGACCCAAAAACAAATTCCCCTGAGAAGGGAATAGAGCATAGTTTAGACTTAGACGTTTTATCCTCTGACCATGCCTTCATCCATAAAGCTCTTTTAGCTGCATTGGAAAAGGCTGCATCTCTTGCAGCAAAGCGTACCGATTCAGCTGAGGCATCTGATAAAAAAAAAAAAAAAAAAAAGCAGTTGCTGATTTTAACAATGGCCAGGAATATGATATCTTCACTGGGGGTTTTGTTTTTTAGGTGATCTTTTAATTCTGATAACCAGAAGTACATGGCCCTTGCCACGGATGTAGCAGCAATATTGGCTTTTACCCCAAACAGACGCCTCCCAAGCTTTTCTTAGTAACGAATCTGCTTTGCGTTCCATTGGATCGCTAAGTTGTGATACGTATTCGAATGGTAAGGCCGTCTTTTTTTTTACTACCTTTGCCACCTGAATATCAATTTTAGGTTGTTTCATCAAAGATCTTACATTTAGCTTGATCGAATCGTAGACTGTTCCTGAATTCTTTGGTCACCCCTAGTCTTTTTTAAAGATCAATCCACTCATCCAATATAATTTCTTTGATATTTTCATTGATGGGAAATACTTTTGTTCTTTTTGTACATAAACCCCCGACCATCTCGTCCTGTACCGTACGAGGTTTGGGAATATCCTCTATGCCCATGGTAGACCTAACTGCTTTCAGTAAATCTTCCATTTTATCCGAGGAAAAAAAGTATTTTTTTATCATCCTCTATGATTTCACTCTCTGAGAAGAGTTCTTCCTCAAGTACCCGTCTAGAGGGAGAGGTATACTCATCAATGTCCTCGGCCTCAGAAGAGGATTGAATGGATAACCTAGGTTTTTTGGCAGGCTGGATAGGCGTACTAGAAGTAGTCAGAGATGCTAGGGACGATTTAATCTCATCCTGGATAAACGATTTAATCTCAGACAGGATAGATGGTTGCTCCTCTTTTAAGACGTCAGAAATGCATTGTTTGCACAACTTTTTTTTTTTATAGTTATCAGGAAGTATCCTGACACAGGTTGCGCACTTTAGGGATTTAGACTTAGATTTAGTATCTCTTGTACTCTGATGAGTGAAGGAGAGCAACCAAATATCAGCATATTTATAAGATAATATATAAATACTTAGGGGAACTCACAGTAGGAGCAGCCGGAGAGGGGTCAGAACCCTCCTGACGGGATGCTGGAGTCTCAGGAGTGGACATACTGGCGGTGATGCACAGCTCCATGCTGCATGAGCGCCACTTTTTAAACACTTCCTGGTTTCATCTGGGCGCGTCATCAGCTCTGCGCCCAGGCTCCGCCCTCCCCTCACCTGCCGTAAGATCAGAGGGACTCCGCGCTCACGTCCCACATGGATCTGGCATCAATGGTCTGCTTCCGACACAAAGTGGAAGGGAGACCGCGAACCAGAAAGGAGCACAGGTCCCAGCTTAAAGAGGACCTTTCACTGATTCTGACATTGTGAACTAAGTATACAGACATGGAGAGCGGCGCCAGGGGATCTTACTGCACTTACTATTATCCCTGGGCGCCTCTCCCTTCTCCCGCTATGCCCTCCGGTATCTTCGGTCTCTAAGTTATGGTAGGTGGAGATTTCGGTCACTAAGTTATAGTAGGGGGAGTCTGCCCTTGTTCTGTTGTAGCACTGGCCAATCACAGCGCGGAGCTCACAGCCTGGGAGGTTATTTTCTCCCAGGCTGTGAGCCCTGCTCTGCGATTGGCCAGAGCTACAGCAGAACAAGGGCAGGCTCCCCCTACCATAACTTAGTGACAGAAATCTCCACCTTCTATAACTTAGTGACCGAAGATACCGGAGGGCATAGCGGGAGAATGGAACGGCCCAGGGATAATAGTAAGTGCAGTAAGATCCCCTGGCGCCGCTCTCCATGTCTGTATACTTAGTTCACAATATCAGGATCGGTGAAAGGTCCTCTTTAAGCCGGGACGAGTGTCCACGTTGCCCACTGCTGCCCAGCCTTAGCTACTGCCGCTGGAAGGCAAATACTTGCAAAACTTCACCTCCCCACTGGGAGGACTCTCTCTGCGACCTAACCCCATAGGGACACAATGAGGGGAGAGGAGGGGTGGGGGCAATTTAAACGTTCTCTGTGTATTCCTGCCCCTACAGAGGTTAAGGGTTATCTCTCATTGTGGATGGAATGGAAAATGCAGCTGCATGATAACTCACCCAACCGCTTCCTCGGTGCCCAAAGTATCGGAATTCGGTGTCACATTCTTCCTCTCTATGGATTCCTGCATCCTGTCTTCCTCCATCATGAAAGTGGATCAGGCAATTTTTGCATAAAGGCAAGCCTGCTATAAGGGGTTAAAATATTAGATTTATCCCAGGGGTCAAATGACATGGAACCCCCCATTGCAGCGAGAGAGAGAGGGGAAGGAATATGGGCACAGAAAATCATGCTTCTGTAACCTGGAAGCTTGAAGCGTTGCAATGATTTGTCCTCAGAATGGGGCACATGCCTGCTCCACTACTTGCAGCTGTGCAGGCTTCCTTACATGCTGAAGGCCGGAAGCACGCACCAAAGCTCCGCCTCCACTGGAAGAGACCGGCTCCAGCGTCCAACACATGGCGTGGCATTACTTCAATGAAGATGCCCACGCACCTGCCGCAAGAAGCAGGGGAGCTCCCAGAGCTCCCCTGTATCCTAGGGTCCTGACAGCCTGAACATCAGCGCGAAGGACCCCGGCAGGATACCGCTAGCCCTCTCGGGACCCCCTAGGATAAAACTGTAGATCTCCTACTCCAGGGACAGGAAACCACTGAGGGGTGGAGAGAGGTCCCACCTTTTATTCTGTAGGTTTCCTGTCTCTGGAGGCGGATCCTCTATCTGTGGTGCTGTCGTGGGGGAAGGGAAAATTATGTTTTGTTGCTGATTTTCGGTAGCCAATTGTCTCCATTCATTTCAGTGCAGATGCAATCTGCATAGAAATCCGCAGAATTATTCACTAAATATCCATTCTATCCCATTATAATAAATAAAAATAAAAAACACACACAATAAAACCCACAGCATAATCTGCAACGAAAAATGCAACTTTCTTAAATACGTACCTCCAGAAAAAACGTGTGAGGGCACCCTTAGGAGGTACGTTTTGTGCATCTCTCACTGTCCCGAGTACTAAGGACACCTGCATACGCTGCGGAATATGTGCAGTTTTTCTACGTGGAAAAAAAGCTGCTTATCCCAGTACGAACAAAGTATGATATTACAATGATCTCATGGACACTGCAGATTTGCCACACAGATTTCAAATTAAATATCATATCAATTACGTTTGCGGTTTTAGCTGCGGATTTCACGCTTTTCAATGGAAGGGTGAGATCTGTGGGAAAACTGTATCGAATCTAAACCAAAAACTGCTGATAGACATTGCAGATATGCTGCAGAATTGCAAATTAATCCGCACGGAAGGTGGATCTTACGCGCGTTCACCCGCACCCGTGTGCAGGTGGCCTAAAAGATGGAGCATCATCACTAGACAAAAGCGCTATTTTTAAAGGGAACCTGTCAGTTGCACTCTGCTGTCACAGAGATGATGGCAGTCAGTATTTGTTGGGTAACTGCACAAGATGCGGATTACATGAGGTTTTTCCGTATGGATCTTAGCACAGAAAAAAAATATATAACTTTACCAACAACGTGAAAGACATTTTCCAAATCTCATGTAGACATTGCGTATTTTTAACATGCGGATTTGAAGGCATGCAGCGCGTCAATTGTTTGTGCAATTCCAAACTTTATACATAGCAGTTAGCCACATAGACTTCATTAGGATTGCTGACAGCAAATGTGGGCCTCTTGCACACGGTCGTTGCTCAGCCGTTCAACTTGAATGGATCCGTGATCCATACGCACCGCAAATAAACAGAACAAGTGAATGGTTCCTGTGGCATATTGGCAATGGCTGGGTGCGTGAGGCCTTAGGCTACATGCACACCAACGGTGTTGGCTTCCGTGTCTGTTCATTTGTTTTGTTTTTTTTGCGGATAGGATGTGGACCCATTCATTTCACCGTGTGCTGTCCGCATCAGTATGGCCTTTCCATAGCCCCACAAAAAAAAAAAAAAATAGAACATGTCCTATTCTTGTCCATTTTAGGCATTGTGACAATGGATCCACAAAAAAAAAAAAAAAAAAAACGGATGGCATACGGATGTCATCGTTTTTTGGCAGGATCCGCAATTTGGGGACCGCAGGTCACATACGGTTGTGTGCATGTAGCCTTATGTGGATTTTTTTGCGGTTTTGGTGCGGATTTTCTGCACAGAATACACAACAGGCAGTAGCCTAAACCTATGTTCGCATCTCCGGTGACCGTTGTTCTGGCACAGAACAGCCTGCTGGCATTCACTGGATCCAGCATTGCCAGATTCAACAGATCACCACCTCATCCCTATTGACTATAATGGGATCCAGCAGCGCCGCCCTTCCCCCGCCAGACAATAAGCAGCAGGTTCCTTTACTGCCGCGCATAGGAAAGAAATCTGTAAGTCATCTGAAGATGTGGGGGAGCTGCGGGGGTTCAGCATGTCAGCACTGTAAAACTCTTGACGGCCATCACAGCAGTGACAGACCACTGAAATCTCAGCGGGGGCAGCTGACCGGTTCCCTTTAAAGTGCAAAATGTATTAAAGCGCACTTGATAAATTTGGCTCATATTTCGCCAACACAGACTCAAGCAAAAGTGTCTCTAAACACCCCCAAGATAAATGTATCCGAAGTGCTTAGGCCTCATACTCATGATTGCTTGTGATTTGCAGTCCGCAAACTGCGGATGCACAAAATACAGATACCGACCGACTGCCATTGTCAAAACACAGGGGTGCTGTCCAAATTTTTTGCGGCTCCATTGAAATGCATGGGGCCACATCGGATCCGCAAACAATGCTGATTGGATGCGGAAAGAAGTACAGTCGTGTGCATGAGGGCTAAATCTCATTACCGGATGCTGTATAATCTGGACTAGGCTCAGGGAATAAAACCCGTACAATATGAACACCGCAGTGTGTCATAAACCGCCGTATGCGGCAGAGTCTGAGAAGTTCTGTAAGATTCCCAGTATCGGGACCAAGGACTAATGTGAGGACACTGAGGGCCGGCTGCAGAGGACAAGCAGACATGGAAGAGGTCCTATGTGAAGTGGCAGAAGAGGACGGTGCCCGCACCTCCACAACATCCTGAGGAAAGTGGCACACAAGACAATTCCGGCAATCACATGGAAAACCACATCCTATAGCAATGACCTTAGAGGACCCAGAAAACAACCGGGGAAACAGTGGTGTGTTGCCAAGGTCTGCCATAGCCAGGACCCACATACCAAAAATGGGGTGGGTTAGGGGGCATGAACCATTCTGGTGGGCACTACATTGTATATACTGCTTTCCATGGCAATGATGGAGGGCAACCATGGAGGGTGAGATGAGTGGGGGCTGGGAGGGGGTGTATCGGGCAATGGAGGACAGAGACTAGGAGGGGGCTGGGGACCGGGGGAGGAGCCATACTGGAAGCTGATAGCCTGAGTTCATATAAGGTAAGGCAGACACGGGGGTACGGAAAGGAGACCCGGTAATACGGGGCGCTGCTGGGGCAGGACTCCCGTATAAAAACAGCTGACGAGAGACGCCTGTAATACCGTCCGGTGCTCAGCGCTGCTCCGCCACCGCCTGCGATTACTCTCACACTTCCTGCCATCCACCCCAACAAACCCCCGTACCTGGAAGTCTCGGTCTTCGTTAAATCGGGAGAATCTATCCGTGGCCATCTTCCTGCGTCTGCGGGAACGAGTGTCGCCTCTCCGAAACTCCGCCCACTCCCCCCGCAAGACGCACACGATGAGCCACGCCCACGCGACGGCAGCACGTACTAGTTCTACTCATGTCATACGTATGGCTAGGCCCCGCCCACCGGCTGCTGGACGTGACATTGGACTTGGAGCGTTCGGAACGTTTGTAGATGCGGGGCTCAGTGCTGAGCGTTCTATGCCCGATCATAGTCGTGCGAGGACATTGCTTTAGTCCGGCGTCCGATAATCCAGAATGTATAATACTGTGACGAGGGCACATCAGCGGATTTCGTACAAGCACAGGATCCGGCGCATCTATAATGGAATTTGTCAGGGTTCCGTCCTGCTGTCTGTCCTTTTATGGGATTACAGCGCAGCATGCATTTTTGGCAGGATATAGTAGCTCCCAAGGGAGTCTCCTTCACAGAGGTCCAATTGGCATAATGTGTATGGGGTTCTCCATGGATAGGCTGGTGGTGGGCGAACCACTGGGACTCCCACTGGCTTCTAGACTGGGGTCCCCATTAAAAACTTTAAACAACCCCTTTAAAGACCCCCACTGACTACGATGGGGCCGGATACTGCCAGAGCCCATTGACTATAATGGGACCTGGCGAGGATCCAGACTGTTTCATGCTGGGATTTGGCCAGACAAAAACTAGTGCAAGCACTGGGTATTGTCTGGCCAAATCGTGGCACTAATGCCAGAAACAGGCTGAATCCTTGGCAGGTCCCATTATAGTCAGTGGGGGTCTAGCAGTGCTTCTGGCCTTATACAATGAACTCTGGCAGGATATTTCTGGTGGACAGTTCAAACGCACGTGTTTTCACACCACCGTTGACACTGGGCAGTAGCGGGGGCCCTGTCAAATTCACGAACATGGCATAAATGAAGCTTGAAATCTACTCCAGGCACATGGACTGGTGGAGGATTAGCCTGAGTTATGACAGGGCATGCGCCTCATCTATGGAAGAGCGTTTGGGCATCAAAGTGGCAAATGAGGTTCAATGTGGATAAATGTAAAGTTATGGTACCTTGGAACCGAACCGAGTTTGGGAAATGTTTTTTTTTTACAGTACAAATTAAAGGGGTTCAGCACTTTCATTTAACTGATGATCTATCCTCTGGATAGATCATCAGCTTCTGATCGGCGGAGGTCCGACACCCGGGACCCCCGCCGATCAGCTGTTTCAGAAGGCAGCGGCCCAGCAGCGCCGCGGCCTACTCACTGTTTGCCGCCGGCCCACTGACGTCACGACTAGTATCAACTATCGTGTGCGCGGCTAAGCTCTGTTCACTTAAATGGAGCTTAGCCGCGCCTACACTAGTTGATACTAGTCGTGACGTCAGTGGGCCGACGGTAAACAGTGAGAAGGCCACGCCGCTGCCTTCTGAAACAGCTGATCGGCAGGGGTCCCGGGTGTCGGACCCCCGCCGATCAGAAGCTGATGATCTATACAGAGGATAGATCATCAGTTAAATGAAAGTGCAGAACCCCTTTAAGTTATGACAGAGACTTCGCGAAGCAATAACTCCAGCTCATCAGAGCCAATACATTCTAGAACTGTACGGTACAGTATTAAAACAAAGTTTTATGCGAATCGGCTTCGGATGTTTCATCCGAAGTCGATTTGCTCTTCCCTAGTAATATTAATAATCTTTGTGGATCATATATTCTATGAGAGCAAGTAACACTGGGCGAGTCCCTTATAGAGAAGGATTTGGTTGTACTTAAAGATCATAGATTAAATTACAGCATACAACGTCAATCAGCTGCTTCTAAGGCCACCAGGATATTTTCATGCATTAAACGAGGCATGGACTCGCAGGGGCAGGGATGTAATACTACCACTTTACAAAGCGTTGGTGCGGCCTCATCTGGAATACGCAGTCCAGTTCTGGGCACCAGTCCATAAAAAGCACGCACTGCAGCTGGAAAAAGTACAGAGGAGAGCGACTAAACTGATAAGGGCCTGGAGGGTCTTAGTTATGAAGAAAGATGAAAAGAATTGAATTTATTTAGTCTTGAGAAGAGACGTCTAAGGGGGGACATGATTAACCTATACAAATATATAAATGGGCCATACGAAAAGTACGGCAAAAAACTGTTCCATGTAAAATGCCCTCAAAAGACAAGAGGGCACTGCCTCCGACTGGAGAAGAAAAAGTTCAGTCTCCAGAAGCATCAGAGCTTCTTTACTGTAAGAACTGTGAAGCTGTGGAATAGACTTCCTCAGGACGTGGTCACAGCAGGAACAGTGGACAGTTTTAAAAAGGGTTTAGATGAATTCTTAAAAGTAAACATTAATGCTTATGAAAACGTGTAGAAATCTTAGTCTCACTCCCCTTTTCTAAAATTCACATTCCCACCTATTCTTTGATTAGGCCTCCTGCACACCACTGTATCCATTTTTGCGGTTCTCAAGTGCATGCCGCCATGTTTTTTTTTTTCTCCTGCAGAAATGTCCTTTTGTCTGCAAAACAGACAACAATAGGGCATGTTCTATTTTTTGTAGGGCCACAGAACGGACTTATGGATGTGGACAGTACACATAAAACCACGTATCGGATGTGGACCAAATCTACGGCCATGTGCATGAGCCCTTACACCGTATTAAGTATGTAACTATAGAAATTCAGTGCTTCCTTGGCAGCACAATGCCCCCACTGGATTTCCCAACCACATCTTCTGGAGGTTTGTTCCAAGCCTCAACCACTCTTTCAGTAAAATAATATGTTCTGACACTGCTTCCTGATCATGCGCCAAAGTATTTTCGGATTGTGCCCCTTCTTGATTAACCCTTTCATATTTAAAGGTTTTGATCATGTTGCCCATTTCTCTTCTTTCCTGCTGGCTATATAAATGAAGGGGGGAATCTTTTAAATCTTTTACACCACAATAGTGCATGCAACAACATTCGTGACTTTTTGCACTTCAAGACATTTTCCTAAAGTGATGAGAAAATGAAGCGGGCCAGCAAGTCTAAAACATTACTCTTTATTCACACCAGAGCGTGTCCTGTGTGGGAATTCCCCGTTATGGACACTGCTAGTTTCACATGAGCCCATAGCATTACACTGATTTATAATGCTGTGTGTCTCTGCATTACCTTACTTCTACTGAATTATACTGACACAATGCTGTAAGTAAAGTCAGTCAGAGACACACAGTATTATAAATTAGTATAATGCTGTGGGCTCCTGAGAAACCAGCAGTGTCTATAACAAGGAATCACATGCACAGAGCTCACACAGGACACGCTTGCTCTGAAAGAGCCCTTAAAGAACAGGGGGACATTTATAAAGGCTGGCATATTTCAGCCAGAGGATGCACCGAATTTATGCAGAGAAGCGGGCCTCTCATAGGTTTGTGGCATCTTCCAGCAGGTCGTGCAACAGACTTAAAGAGGACCTTTCATTACAATAAAAAAAATCGAAACTAAGCATACAAACATGGAGAGTGGCGCCCAGGAATCTCCCTGCACTTACTATTATCCCTGGGCGCCACTCCGTTCTCCCAGTATAGGCTCCGGTATTTTCAGATTCTCACAGGGAATATACTTACTCCGCTCCTGATCTCCACACTGCCGCTGCTGCTTCTTTCCGTGCACGGATAAAAACATCCGTTATCGGGGGGGGGGGGAGGGCAGCCAATGGCAGGCGGGGATGGGGGATGAGTCTCCCTAGTGTCATCCGCGATGCTATGGAGGCTCGTCCCCATCACCGCCTGCCATTGACTGCTCCCCCTGACACTGGATGTTTTCATCCGCGCACTGGAAGAAGCAGCGGTGCGGGGAGCAGGGTAAGTATATTCCCTGTGAGGGGCCTGGCATATGGGGGGAAAGTTTATAGTTTTGAGTAACCCCTTTAAATCTATGGCAGCCTCCTAGTCTACATGTGTGGGGGATCATTTTTTGCAGGGCGATCTGTTGTTTTTAATAATACGATTTTGGAGTGTGCATAACTTTTTGATCACATTTTCTTACATTTTTTGAGGGAGGTGAAGTGACAAAAAACTGGTGAAGGGGGTAATGCAACAGGAAGCATGGTGGTGGCAATGCAACTGATGAAATAGCATCCAGTGGTAGGGCAATAGTCTGCTTAAGGAAGGGGGTAGCGCAACAGTCAGAACCATATCCAACGGTAGTGTAATTACCCCACTTATGGAAGGGGGTAATGCCTACGGCAAGCACAGCACTCAGTGGTAGTGCAATTACTCCACCTATGAAGGGAGGTAATGCATACGGCAAGTACTGTATCGAGAGGTAGTGCAAGTACACCACCTATGGAAGGGGCTAATGCATACAGCAGGAACTGAATCCAATGGTAGAGAAATTACGCCGTTTATGAAAGGGGGTAATGCCTATGGCGGGTCCTGTACCCGGTGGGAGTGCAATTACTCCACCTAAGAAAGGGGGTAATGCATACGGTAAACACTGTAACCAGTGATAATGCCATAACGCCACCTATGGAAGAGGCTAATGCATACGGAAAGTACTGTACCCAGTGGAAATGCAATTCCGCCACCTATGGAAGGGGGAATGCCTACGGCCGACACTAAAACCCAGTGCTAGTGCAGTTAGTCCACCTATGAAAAGAGGTAATGCATAAGGTAAGTACTGTATCCAGCAGTAGTTCAAATATCCCGCCTAAGGAAGGGGGGAATGCATACAACAAGTACTGCTGGCAACCGTGGACGCAATCTTGGAAGATTTTACCGGATTCATGTCAGAGTCCGAATCGCTGATTCTTCACATCCCCCCCCCCCCCCTCAGACTGAACTTCTCCAGGGAGGGAGGGTGCATCTGAGCATGACCCTAGGGAGGAAGGGTGGGGGTGCAGAGGTGACCGAGGAGGAATATGTCCTGCTCTGGCCAGCTTGTGCACAGTTTTACCCCGCAGAATCTTGCCCATGGCAATTGCAGGATGCGTCAGTAGGGAGTTATCAACCAAACTACTCAAGGGGTGGAATAGGAACTTCTAAAGGTCCACCCACTGGATTGCGCAGGTTGTGCTTTATCAAACAAACGACCCAGGAGGGTGGATTGGGAACTTCCAGAGGTCCTCCATTGCATTGTGCAGGTGGAGAATTATCAACCAAACGACCCAGGAAGGTGGATTGGGAACTTCCAGAGGTCCACCATTTGATTGCACAGGTGGAGAAATATCAACCAAATGACCCAGGATGGTGGATTGGGAATCCTTCAGCTGTCCTCCACTGGATTTGCGCAGGTGGAGCATTATCAACCAAACGGCCCGGAGGGCAGATTGGGAAACTGTGAGAGATCCTCCACTGTCCGAGATAGGGCATGGGCCCAGTCTGGTACCACACAGTCAGGGTGGTCCTGCGGTGAGTGGGGCAGGACCTGTATGGGCGCACATTATTTTATTTTTTTATGAAACTGTGATGCCCCAGCCTCAAGTGGACAAGAGGCAGGAAGGGGTTAAATTCTTCAATAATAAGGCACATTGCCTGCCGATAGAAACCCCGGATAAACTGGTGCTGGCCTCAAAGAGGTGGCTGGCCAAGAAGGGTTAAAACTGCCTTGAGGAGCGGGGGCGGAGCTCAGCGGGCTCCTGGGGGAGGGGAACAGCTAGGCGGGAAGAATTTGCGCTAGAGAGATGAACCCGCCCCCCCATTCCTGAAAATGAAAATTGCGGCCTAGTAGGCCGGGGCCTAAAGTTTTGGTGCATGGCCGACCAGGAAGCACTGCTGGTCGGCTGGAGCACAGTGGGAACTGGACCGGTAGGCCCGAAGTTAAGCTGGGGCCTAAATTTTGGGGCGTCCGGATGTCTGTTCAGCTGACCGGGGAATGGAGGGACCCAGAGCTGCGCTCGCAGGCCGAATAAAGTGCGCTCGGTCGGCCGGAGAATGGGGGGGACCCGGAATGGAGTGCGGAAGGTGTCCTCTTGCAGTTACTGGCCGCGGGAGCCCACCACGCAGGCCGGGAAGAATCGGCGCAGGCCGCAGGTCCTAAGGAGCAAGTGGACTTAGGACACAGATAGGGGACCCAGGCCCTGTGTTTGCTTCCCCCCAGACATGGACTCGCAGAGGCCCAAAACCGTAGTGGGGAGGGGATGGTGCAGAGAATACTCATCCAATCCGGACTACTCACCCCATCTTCATCCTCTTCTCTTAAACCCTCCTCAGATTACCAGCAGGGTCACCTCTTCAGCAGCTGGCACCCGAAGTGGCAGGAGACTGGGATGGCGGGGGGTCTCGTCGGATTCAGATGACCCCTTGGCTGGCGGGAAGCAGGGGAGCAAGGCTGCCCTGCGTCTCTTTTTTTTCCTGGGAGAGGTTGGGCGGTGAGGGAAACCGACAGCGGCCGCACTCCTCGGGTAGACAGAGTGGCTAGGCGACTCTCTTTCCCAAAACCTAAAAGGCAAAAGTAAAAAAAAATAACGTAAGCCGCCCTGCATTAAGCAGGGAGGTCTGCCTCCTACAGTCACTAAGCTAAAAACTGACATGCTCTCTCCAGGCTGGAGAGGGTATAGCGTGCAGGGGAGGAACTAACACTTTTCAGCCTAGTGTCGCCTCCTAGTGGCAACAAGCAGCTATACCCACGGTCCTGTGTCCCCCAATGATACGAGCGATAAATTATTTTTAGCCCAAAATAAGAGAATGCAATAATAAAAAATTGTCCTTAAAGTTGTCCACAGCGTTTAAGACCCCCTAACATTTAAGTGGCCACCTTTAGACCCATTTACCAATGTTTTTTTGTAGGTGAGGTCTCCAGAGCTGTACATAGTGATTGTCATTTACTAAAGACTGTTGCTTTACACGCTGCTCTTAGTAAATACCCCATTGC
This sequence comes from Bufo gargarizans, assembly GCF_014858855.1. Lineage (NCBI taxonomy): Eukaryota > Metazoa > Chordata > Amphibia > Anura > Bufonidae > Bufo > Bufo gargarizans. The sequence continues at coordinate 135,812,977 of NC_058085.1, forward strand.
TGGAAGATTTTACCAATTTATTAAAAGGGAACATGCCTCTTAACAAATGTGTCACATTTTCTGCTATCTGTGTGCCAGGGAGTAAAGAAAGCAGGAAAAAAGTGCATGAGGGCTCCAGACACTGCCAAAATCCTGTTGTATGTACCAAAGGATACAAATAAAGGTGTACAATTGGGTGTATAATAAAAGGTAGAGTAAGGGGTTATGGGCTTATGGGAGTGGGCGGGGCTTAGGGGTGCTAGTCAACGCTGACTGATTCACGAGCATAACAAAACACAAGGTGCATATTAAAATATATAACGACTATATAAACTGACTATGGTCTCTGCTGCACTGGTCTCTGCTGCACGGTACCATATTTTTCACCCTTTAAGACGCACATAGATTTTAGAGGAGAACAATAAGAACAAAATATTTTCCATTACACCTTAGGTCAGACCAGCAATTAGACCCCCAATGTTAATCAGACCTCTGCTGACAGCCCTAATCAGACCCCAATGTCAATCAGACCTCAGATCAGACCCCCAATGCCTCAGATCAACCCCCCAGCCATCTACCAGCCCCCATGTCAGCCAGCCAGCCATCAGCCCACATGTCAGCCATCAGCCCCCCATGTCAGCCATCAGCCCCCCATGTCAGCCCCCAGCCCTTATGTCAGCCCTCATGTCAGCCATTAGCCCTCATGTCAGCCATCAGCCCCCATGTCAGCCAGCCATCAGTCCCCCATGTCAGCCATAAGCCCCCCATGTCAGCCCCCAGCCCTCATGTCAGCCATCAGCCCCCAGCCCATATGTCAGCCCCCAGCCCATATGTCAGCCCCCAGCCCTCATGTCAGCCATCAGCCCTTATGTTGGCCCCCAGCCAAATGAAATAAAAAAAAAACCCACCTCTTCTGCTCCTGGATGCCACCGCTCCTCACCATCGCGATCCTCTTCATCCTGCTGTCGGCTGTGTATCGCAGCGCACAGTGTGAGGTCACAGTGCGCCCTCATGCTGTGCGCAGCTCTGCAAAGCCGACAGCCGAGCCGAGGACCAGGAAGCGGTGAGTACAGATCCTTCACCGCTTCTTGGTCCTCCGATACTAATGAAGCGATTCCATAATGGAAGCGCTCAATTAGTACCTTGTTAAAGACGGCCCTGATTGCCGCAGCCCGGCAAACAGTCTTCCATGGCCCGGTCCTGGGCCGCGGCCCGGCGGTTGGAGACCGCTGCTTTAGAGCATGGCTAGGTCACAGCATTCACCCACCAAACCGTTTGTCCACAGCTAAACTGTCTCTCTAGTGAGACAACTCCTTTATTCCTTTTTGGACCTCCATTGTACATGTACAGTGGAAGTCTGGTCTTTAACAATGGCCTCTGCTCACAAGCGCAGCGGGCTCCATAGCCATCAGGTTTTTGCTGTTTTAAACAGCAGGCACCCAGGGCTATTGTCTGTGATTGGTTAAACGTCTGCGATCAGTGTTATCACCAATCAGATGCCGTCAACTGAGTGGGCTTTTCTCCCGGGGCACGAATTACTGCCTCGCGTTGAGATAAGGGAAGCTGTTCATTGGTGGTGGTACCCTGGAGCCTGCTCAAGACTGCCATGCCTACCACAGTAAAGAATCCTATGGAGGCCTGCAGGTGGCAGTGCTCAATAGAAATATTTTTAAATCTCCCATAGGCTGCAGTTTTCTGCAATCTATCAGAGAAACTATCTAATGATCGCACCTTAAAGTCCCCTGGGTGGACAGGGAGGCTTTAAAAAAGTGGGGAAAAAAATTGTTAAAAATTCAAATCACCTTCTCCACATTAAAAAATAATTATCATTTGTGCCACCATACGCCCATACTATTAAAATATATATATGGCCAATTTGCTGGGTTTTTTCGTCTCTTCACCTGCCCAAAAAATGTTATAAGAAGTGATCAAAAAGTGATACACACCCAAAATGGTATCAATACAAATTACAGATTGCCCCGCAAAAAATGAGCCCTCACACAGCCCTGCAGACATAACAAAAAAAATGAATGTGGTCAGAATATGGCGATGCAAAGAAATGTGCTTCATTCATTCTCTATGAGACTGCCAGCTATCTCTTGCAGTCCCATGGAGAATGAATAGAGCAGCATGGCACATGCTCAACCTGCCGCTTCATCAGATTGTAGAAATGACACACCTGTGGGGATTCCAGCAGTCAGACCCCACCGGTCAGTTAATTATCCCTTATCCTGTGAATAGGGGATAACTTCAAAACTTGGCACAACCCCTTTAAATATCGATGATCTATCATCATTCATTTTACAGTACCAGAAAACCTATTCAAATGTAAAGAACTATAAAGATCAAGTTTGTAGCCTGCACAGACGATGACAGATGGACAGACAATAATATAGATCAATTTAGAAGTAAAATGGAACAAGAAGTTTGTGAAGGAGAAGCAGTAAAAGGTGCACATGCAGAAGGCACACTTATCAATGGTTCTATGGTACAATGCAAGGATCACAATTTGTGTTCGGTACATTGATGGTTAGTGCTATGTGGATCATTAGCTCCCTCTGGTGGACAGTCTGTAGCATGATGCATTTTTTTTTTACACCTCACTGTTATTGTAAGGATAGGTCATCAATAGCTGATCGCCGATCAGCTCTTTGACAAGGAGGCGGTTTTCAATGCAAGCGCCGCTTCCTCAACATTACACTGCACTTCGTCTCAGAAGTGCAGTGTAATATAAGTACTTGCTCCATTCACTTGAATAGAGCGAGTGCTTGTAATTACACTATGCCACCACTCCACAGGAGAAGAGACTTAGTGTAATGACGAGGATGCGGACCCATTCATTTCAATGGGGCAAACAAGATAGAAAATGTCCTATTCTTGTCTGTATTTGCTGACAAGAATAAGCATTTCAATCATGAAGGACATTCTGATCCATAAAATGCGGAATGCACACTACCTGTATCCGTGTTTTGCAGATCCGCAATTTGCAGTCGGCAAAAACAGATATGGTCGTGTGAATGGGCCCTTATTCCTATAAATCTAGCAGGAATAATGAAGAAATAACAGCATAGAGTTATGTGAATAGATGCTCTAGAATTGTTCTTACATTGGGAATGCAAGTAGTTACTAAAACAAACATGTCAGGAGAACCGACAGGCCCTCTTTAAAAGGGTTGTCCGGGTTCAGAGCTGAACCTAGACATACCTCCATTTTCACCCAGGCAGCCCCCCTGACTTGAGCATCGGAGCAGTTCATGCTCCAATGCTCTCCTTTGCGCTGTGCAGGGCAAAAGCATTTTTTGGAGATCCATAGGCTATGGATTTCTACAGGAGCTGTCAAAACATTAATGTCTATGTTTTGTACGGAACGGTTCATATGATTTCTGATCTGAGATTGGAATATGAACGAGGGAGAGATGCTAAGCTTTGTGATACAAATGTTTATATGATTTGGATCAGGACTTCTGAGTAAAAAGCAGAGTAAATCCCTGCAGGACTCCTAGGAGAGACACTGAGAGTCCTGCTTACCATACCCACATAGGATGATTGACAGTCTTCTGTGTACAGTGGAAGCTGCCAATCATCCTGTATGGGTTGGATAATCAGGACTCTCACTGTCTTCTTGGAGTCCTTTCAGGATTTACTCAGAAATCTTGCTCCAAATCAGATAAACTAATATATCACAGAGCTCAGCTTCTCTTGTCTGATTTTCACTAAGTTTGTGTCACGACCATGTTTATGTCACAACCAGACATCTGAGAAGCTCTGACAGATGCCTTTCAGAACCTCCTCCTTGAGCTATTCTTTGTTTTGGTTTTCAGTTCTTCATCTCGTTAGCCTCTCTCAGCTGTCATGTAGTTGGACTGATTGCATCCCTTTAAATTCCTCCCCATAATGCATTAGTGTGCGGCTTATACAACTTCCTGGAGTGTGTGTGCATGCTGATCCTATTTCCCAGTCTTCTACAAGATAAGTGTTACATTCTTTTGTGATTTCCTGTTTGCTGGATCCCAGGTGACCCTGACTCCCTCCGTGTCTAGTGTAGGGAGCCGGTGGTCGTGTCCCCTCACTATTGTAGGGTGTTCAGGTGTTATATAGTCGAGGTATGAGGATATGCGATCATCTACCTTTGGGATTTCCGCATAGGCTGAGCAGTCGGGGAGAGTGCCAGGTCTTATGCAGGGGTCTCCCTTTAGTTCCTTAGTTTTGGATCCAGTGAGTCATACATTCTTTTTGCATTGTCTTGTTACCTGTACACCTTCCGTGACATTATAAGCCGCCTAAACCGTCTCAAGCATGGATCCGGTTTCACTTTTGACTGAACGCTTTCAGGGTCTTTCATTGGAGGTAGCTGATCTCCGTAAGACTCTTTCTCAGTTTCTAGTGACCGGTTCAGCTTGCGTTCATGGAGTTTGTTCTGAGCCTAAGATCTCGCTCCCGGATACGTTCTCCGGGGGTAGTGAGAATTTTGTGCGTTTCAGAGAGGCTTGCAAACTCCATTTTTTGCCTTCTTCCCCATTCCTCTGGTGATGAGGAACGGAGGGTGGGGATCATTATATCGCTGCACAGGGGTAACGCTCAGTCGTGGGCCTTTTCGCTGCCGGTGGGGGCACGGCCCCTCCGTTCAGTGGATGAATTCTTTTTATCCCTGGGTCAGATATATGATGATCCGGATCGTGTTGCTTTGGCTGAGTCTAGACTACGTCTGTTATGCCAGGGTAAACAATCCGCAGAGATATATTGCTCACAATTTCGGAGATGGGCAGCTGATACTGGTTGGAATGATGCTGCACTCCGAAGTCAATTTTGCCATGGTCTTTTTGAGGGATTGAAAGATGCATTTGCTTTTCATAAGAGGCCTATCTCCTTGGACTCTGCTATGTCTCAGGCCGTTCGTATTGACAGGCGTCTTAGAGAGAGAGGCGAGATCTCTCCTTCCTGTCATACTCAGTCCCAGGACAGTGCAGCAGTCTCATTCTGTGCGCAGGGGTCTCAGTCGCTGTCAGCCCCTTCTGAGCAGGAGCCCATGCAGCTGGGGTTCATTTGGCAAATGTTTGTCCCTCTAGGAGATTCAGGCAGTTTTCTGGGAGTAATAAAGAAATAAAAAGGGAAAAATCTTTTAAAAATGTTCCATCAGTTACTATTGGCAGGGTTGAGGCGGAAATTGAAGGTTTTCCGTTTGCTTGTAGTTCCCGTTTTGTCCTGCCTGCCAGGGTGGCGCTAGAGAGCAAGAACATTTTTTGTGAGATTTTTGTAGATAGTGGAGCAGCTGTCAATCTCATTGATAATCATTTTGCGATAACTCATGGTTTCCAGGTATGCACTTTGGGAAAGGATATTCCTGTTTTTGCTATTGATTCTACTCCACTTTCTCAGAAATCATTAAAGGGCATAGTTCACAATATTCGTTTAATTGTGAGTGATGCTCATGTTGAGGGTGTGTCATGTTTCGTCCTTAGCGGATTACCTACTCCTCTAGTGTTGGGGCTACCCTGGCTCACTAAACATAATCCCACCATTGATTGGCAAGCGAGGCAAATAAATGGTTGGAGTGACTTTTGCAGAGAGAATTGCCTCACGACATCTGTTTCTGAGGTTTCTACTAAGACTGTACCACCTTTTCTCTCTGAATTTTCGGATGTCTTCTCTGAGAGTGGAGTTCAGGATTTGCCCCCGCACAGGGAGTACGATTGCCCTATTAATCTCATCCCAGGCGCCAAGCTGCCTAAATCTCGTTTATACAATCTTTCCCAACCTGAAAGGCTCGCTATGTGTGCTTATATCTCTGAGAGTCTGAGAAAAGGACACATACGACCCTCGAAGTCACCTGTTGCCGCTGTTTTTTTCTTTGTTAAGAAAAAAGATGGTTCTTTAAGACCTTGTCTGGATTTCAGGGAGCTGAACAGTATCACAATTCGTGACCCTTATCCGCTTCCTCTGATCCCGGACCTGTTTAACCAGATTGTTGGGGCTAAAGTCTTTTCCAAATTAGATCTAAGAGGGGCATACAACCTGGTCAGGGTCAGAGAAGGAGACGAATGGAAGACGGCCTTCAATACCCCTGAGGGCCATTTTGAGAATTTGGTTATGCCTTTTGGTTTGATGAATGTCCCAGCCGTTTTTCAGCATTTCGTGAACAGCATTTTTTATCATTTAATGGGAAAATTTGTATTAGTGTATTTGGATGACATTTTAATTTTTTCTCCTGATATCAAAACTCATAAGGAACATTTACGTCAGGTCTTGCTCATCCTGCGGGAGAATAAATTGTACGCAAAACTGGAAAAATGTGTGTTTGCGGTTCCAGAAATTCAATTTCTGGGGTTTCTTCTCTCCGCTTCTGGTTTTCGCATGGACCCCGAGAAGGTCCACGCTGTGCTTGAGTGGGAGCTTCCTGAGAATCAGAAGGCGCTGATGCGTTTTTTGGGCTTTGCCAATTATTACAGGAAGTTTATTTTGAATTATTCCTCTGTTGTTAAACCACTCACTGATATGACCAGAAAGGGGCTAGATTTTTCTTCCTGGTCGGTAGAGGCGCGTAAGGCCTTTTCTAATATCAAGTAGAGTTTTGCTTCCGCTCTCATCTTGGTACAACCTGATATTTCTCTACCCTTCATAGTTGAGGTTGATGCTTCTGAGGTGGGGGTGGGTGCGGTCTTGTCTCAGGGTTCCTCTCCTGCCAAATGGCGACCGCGTGCCTTTTTCTCGAAGAAACTCTCCTCCGCAGAGAGAAATTACGATGTGGGAGATAGGGAGTTGTTGGCCATCAAGTTGGCTTTTGAGGAATGGCGCCATTGGCTAGAGGGAGCCAGACAACCTATTACCGTGTTTACTGACCATAAAAATCTGGCCTACTTGGAGTCAGCCAAGCGTCTGAACCCGAGACAGGCCAGATAGTCTTTGTTCTTTTCAAGGTTTAATTTTGTTGTCACGTTCCGCCCTGGGGTTAAGAATGTGAAGGCAGATGCCCTGTCACGTTGTTTTCCGGGAGGTGGGAATTTTGAAGACCTGGGTCCCATTTTGGCTGAAGGTGTGGTGGTCTCTGCTCTTTTTCCTGAATTGGAGGCAGAGGTGCAGGCAGCCCAGTCAGAGGCTCCTGATCTTTGTCCTCCTGGGAGGTTGTGCCTCAAGATTTTTAAGGAACACCACGATACGGTCCTTGCTGGGCACCCGGGGGCAAGAGCCACAGTGGATCTCATCGCTCGGAGATTCTGGTGGCCTGCGCTTCGTAAGTCGGTTGAGTGTTTTGTGGCAGCCTGCAAGACTTGCGCTCGTGCCAAAGTCCCTCATTCACGGCCATCAGGTCCTCTCCTTCCCTTACCCATTCCTTCCCGTCCTTGGACACATCTGTCCATGGACTTCATAACGGACCTGCCTCATTCCTTGGGGAAGACTGTGATTCTGGTGGTGGTGGACCGTTTTAGCAAAATGGTACATTTCATCCCTTTTCCTGGTTTGCCCAATGCTAAGACGCTGGCGCAGGCATTTATTGATCACATTGTCAAATTGCATGGTATTCCTTCAGACATAGTCTCTGATAGGGGCACGCAGTTTGTTTCCAGATTCTGGAAGGCTTTCTGTTCTCGCTTGGGGGTTCGGTTGTCTTTCTCTTCTGCTTTCCACCCGCAGTCGAATGGCCAGACAGAGCGCGTCAATCAGAATCTGGAGACATATCTGCGCTGTTTTGTGGCGGAGAATCAGGAGGATTGGTGTTCTTTTTTGTCTCTTGCTGAGTTTGCTTTAAATAACCGTCGTCAGGAGTCCTCTGATAAGTCACCATTTTTTGGTGCATATGGGTTTGATCCGCAGTTTGGGACTTTCTCAGGAGAGGGGTCTTCTGGTTTACCTGATGAGGACAGATTCTCCTCGTCTTTGTCATCTATTTGGCAAAAGATTCAGGATAATCTAAAGAGCATGAGTGAGAGATATAAGCGTGTGGCAGATAAGAGACGTATGCCTGGTCCGGACCTGAATGTTGGTGATCTGGTGTGGTTGTCTACCAAGAATACCAAATTGAAGGTTCCTTCCTGAAAGTTGGGTCCTAAGTTTATTGGGCTTTACAAAATCCTGTCTGTCATCAATCCTGTTGCCTACCGTCTTGATCTTCCTCAGACTTGGAAGATCCATAATGTTTTTCATAAGTCCTTATTAAAACCTTATGTTCAACCCATTGTACCCTCGCCTTTGCCTCCTCCTCCGATTATGGTTGATGGGAATCTTGAATTTCAGGTCTCCAGGATTGTGGATTCTCGCGTTGTCCGCGGTTCTCTCCAGTACCTCGTTCATTGGGAGGGTTATGGTCCTGAGGAGAGGATGTGGGTCCCAGTGACGGACATTAAGGCCACTCGTCTCATCAGGGCTTTCCATAGGTCCCATCCTGAGAAGGTGGGCTCTGAGTGTCCGGAGTCCACTCGTAGAGGGAGGGGTACTGTCACAACCAGACATCTGAGAAGCTCTGACAGATGCCTTTCAGAACCTCCTCCTTGAGCTATTCTTTGTTTTGGTTTTCAGTTCTTCATCTCGTTAGCCTCTCAGCTGTCATGTAGTTGGACTGATTGCATCCCTTTAAATTCCTCCCCATAATGCATTAGTGTGCGGCTTATACAACTTCCTGGAGTGTGTGTGCATGCTGATCTTATTTCCCAGTCTTCTACAAGATAAGTGTTACATTCTTTTGTGATTTCCTGTTTGCTGGATCCCAGGTGACCCTGACTCCCTCCGTGTCTAGTGTAGGGAGCCGGTGGTCGTGTCCCCTCACTATTGTAGGGTGTTCAGGTGTTATACAGTCGAGGTACGAGGATATGCGATCATCTACCATTGGGATTTCCGCATAGGCTGAGCAGTCAGGGAGAGTGCCAGGTCTTATGCAGGGGTCTCCCTTTTGTTCCTTAGTTTTGGATCCAGTGAGTCATACATTCATTTTGCATTGTGTTGTTACCTGTACACCTTCCGTGACAGTTTATGTCCGTGACTCCTTGGGAGCCGCATACAGTTGCCCGCGGTTTGGGTTGTAGTGTCAATCGCAGCTGGAGGCATAATGTGGTTAGCCTCAGGTGCGGTTGCTGCGGACAGCAGCTATGTGTGCGGTTCCCTTGGAGTTGTGTGCGCGTTTGTATGCACTTTGGTATGTCTGTATGCACTCTGTGTTATGTGTGGTGTGCACTTACATCTTCCCCTCACTGTGGTTGCCCGTGGCAACGTTTGGTCGTAGTGTACATGTGGTGGCAGTGTCCCGGCCTTCGGGCTGACTCCCAGGACACGGTTGCCACCCATGTCGTTGCCTGCGGCAACAGCCACAGTGTGTTTGTTGTTTGGACACTTCCCCTTTAAGTTGTGTTTTCCCTTCTGTGGTTTTGGAAGGGTTAACTCCCTTTCTGTGTGTGTGAGTCACGGGGTGTGTCTGATTGTTGGGTGTGGCCTCTTGGCCCTATATAGCCTCAGTTGTAGGCAGTAGCCAGAGAGGGTGCTTCAGCCATGCTGGCTGGAGACATCCTCCTGGTTACTTACCAATTGCCAGTGGGGGCCATCCTTCTGGTCATAGCAAAATAATATCTCGTTTGGTGTCTTGAAGATGTGTTTGGCTTTATGCTTGTTTATTGCACCTATGGTCCTGGGTTCCCGTGTGTTGTGTGCTGAGTCCTGTTGTCTGTGGTCAGTACTTCCACATGGGTTCCAGGCTTTGTGTCTGTGGCAGGTGAGTGTTATGCTTGTGGCAAGTACCTGCCATTGCCATAGGTTGTATTTGTTCTCCCTTCCTTGCAGCTTGGCCAGTGAGACTCCTGTTCCTCCGTATCCAGAAGGAACAGGTTGTCTTACCCTGACTCCTAGTTCAGGGTCCGGTCGGAGGGTGAGTTAGGGCTCCGAGGTCCCTGAGCATGGGTCCTCCTACCTTAAAGGTCGGCCCATGCAGCTAGGAGTTAGGGTCAGGTTAGGGACGCGATAGGAGGTGACCTGCCCCCTAATCCTGTTGTCCTGGTCAAGCAGCGACCATCTTCCATCATCGCACGGCTGAGGGTTTCCCCCATCCTCAGCCGTGACAGTTTGTTGATGCAGTGGCTGTAGGTTACATGGAGACACTGGTCACTCAACAGCTGTTACAGCCAGGAATGCTGAGTAGCGGTGATCCCATAGAAATTTATGGGATCACCGTGGCAGTCGTAAGAAATCCAGCCGTGTTGGATTTCTTGCAACTACCACGGCGATCCTATGCATTTCTATAGGATCAGCACTACGCATCGATCGTTGGCGTGACCAGTATTGCCGTGTAGCCCTAGCCTTACACCTGAATATGGTTATCAAATTACTTAGTCTGACATTTGCTTGGAGGATTTTTATACCTTTAAATACGTTTAGGTTATGTGCCTCTTTGCCGGATATAGGAAAAATCAAAACCCTAAACAGCAAACAAAAATTTGAACCTACAGCAAACACAACTATAATACAGACAACTATAAGACCCTGAAACCACAAATCCCAGGGTGCACTGAAAGAAAGCCAGCGGACTAGCCATAAAGCATGTAGGATAAGAGAAAACTGCAAATGAGGTAAAGTTGGAAAAAAAATCTGAGCACTGGGAGCTAGAGTAATTGATGAAAATACACTTTAGAGTAAAAATAAATTTATGACACATCCCCTTTAAGTCTTTTTTTTATTACTCAAGACACTGATGGTATATCGGCAGGATATGCCTCCCAGCAGTCAGACAATGGTGGCATACCCTAGCTCCATGTCATCAGTGAGATAACCCGTTAAAATAGATCACTAGGACAAGAAAAAGAAGACACAGTGAAGCAAACCACATATTTACATTATCCCCATCATGCTTGGCCTTGAATAAACAGTGTGACCAGTGACCACCAAGGAGAGCGTAGATCACATGTAGCCCAGGTCTACTAAACAGACATGGATTATTAGGGTTGCATAAAATTATGTGCGTCTTTTGCAATAATCTCAAATCACCCTGACTGAAAGTGTATGCAGTAATATGGAACTGCAATTGTACAAAATAATGCAAATTTTTATTTTTACTTTCAGAAAGAAGACTCCTCCTCCTAAATTGCAGCAAATTGTGATGTTCTTCTAGCATATGATTTTGCAGTTCACTCTAATGTGAGATCACATTGTAAAACACATTGCATGTGCCCTGGAGCCCCACTGCTTCATTCATTATCATAGCCCATATGCATCCCTGTGGCTCAGTACCGTGGAGTTATAGGCATTCCTTGTGCTGTGGTGTAATGCATCATATTACGAATTTAGTCTCCATCTATTCTTCTAGAAGAGAATAGCTCTGGGCTGGGGTGGATTGGCTATAAACCTTACATAGGAATTTCCCGGTAGGCCAATGCCCAGTGGGGTACCTGGGCCTTCCTCGTGGCCGGCCAGTGGAAGTTTTAGGTGATGTATTTTGTGCTGCTGGCAGTATTTTGTGATGGACTGTGGTATTTGGCTCTGTTGGGGTGGTATAATGTGCCACAGTATGGTATTGTTGGCCCTGCCTTCCATCAGTTTGGACCCAACTACAAAACGGGATGACTTTTAGTATTTTTTCCAGGGCAACTTTAAGTTCCCAGTCCGCCCCTGCCTCAGTAAAAAAAAGACTTCCGATGGCTCAATTATTATTTATGTCAGATTTATAAAGAAAGGAATTGGAGGAATACTGAGGTAGAGTAGGGCTCAAAGGTCTATAGTGTATCCGTAAGGGTCTATACAACTCATTGGTTAGATAGAGCTAGAACAGCACCATGTGCATGAGCCCTGAGGTCAATTACACACTGTTGCTTTACAGCTTCATTTCAGAATCCTAGTTACCCTTGGGCCCAACTTATGGTTCTATTGAACTGAGCACATAAAGGGCTCTGTGTTGATACAGCTTAAGGGGGCATTCACAAGACCATATTTTTTGTCCTCATCCTATCCGCATTTTTGCGGATTAGATGTGGACCCACTCATTTCAATGGGGCTGCAAAAGCCATGGACAGCACACCGTGTGCTGTCCGCATCTATATGTCTGTTGCGCAGCCCCGCAAAAAACATAGAACATGTCCAATTTTTGTCTGTTTTGCAGGCAAGAATAGGCATTTATAACAAAGGGAGGAATGTGCTGATCCGCAAAATACGGAACTCCCATGGCTGGTATCGGTGATTTGCAGATCCACAATTTGTGGACTGCAAAACAGATACGGTCGTGTGAATGTCCCCTAGAAAAACTTGTGAGCACCTTGAACTAGACAATACCACTCTAGATTTGAATAAAAGTAGAATAAGACGTTTGAAAACTCCTTACCTTAGTGTGGTTTTACACACGCACATTTTCTTTTAAGTCCATTGCCGTTTTTTATGCTAAAGCCAAACAAAACATTGTGTGAAGCCACCTTTTCTCTGATACAGATTAATTATTATTGCAGTATACATACAATAAAAATATGTACTTTACTTTTCCTCTTTGGTAGCGCCCCTGCTGTTTATCCTTCTTGTTCACCTTCTCCTGCATTCAGAGGTGGACTAAAAAGTAGTTTCCCTGCTTCCTCCCCCTCTCATGAGTGCTGGTGTAGTGGTATTATAGTGAAGTAGATTATGTGACCCAGACACCTGACATTCATTCAGTCTTAATTCTAAATTCATAGGAATATATATATATATATATATATATATATATATATATATCTACTAGCAGGAGGACACGGCTTTGCATGGGTATATTTCATCTATTTCATTTAATGATTGTGTGTGTCGTTAAAAGATATCGACAGTATCTACTATAACAGAGACATCTACAGTATCCCGCCCCTTTAACACTTACCTCCACAACGTCCTGCCCCCTTAACAGTAACATCCACAGCGGCCGCCCCTTTATTAGTGACCTCCACAGTACCCCGTCTTGTTAACTGATTTCCACAATAATCCGCCCCCTTAACAGTGACCTCCACAGAGCTCCGTTCCCTTAAAATGTGACCTCCACAACACCCCGCTCCCTAACAGTGACCTCTACAGCATACCGCCCCTTAACACTGACTTCTATAGCAGACCGTCCCCTTACTGTGACCTCCACCATTCCCTGCCCCCTTAAGAGTGACCTCCACAGCATACCGCCCCCTTAACAGTGACCTTCACAGCAGCCCGCCCCTTTAACAGTGACCTTCACAGTGGCAGCCCCTTTAACAGTGACCTCCACAGTACCCATTTCCTTAACAGTGATTTACACAACACCCCGTCCCCTTAACAGTGACCTCCACAGCAGCCTGCCCCTAGGGTGGTCTGGTTTTAGGCTGGAAAGTCCAGCTTTCAGACTCCCTGTCCTTCATCCGACGCAGGGCCTGGACTGATATCCTTTTGAACAGCTCACTCTCAGACAGCAGCACTGTGCGGTCTGAGCGTGAGCTGCAGGGAGAAAGTTACCCTCCCTCCCACCCCGGCAGCTGACAGAAGTTGATTTTTACCTTCATTTTTTCAATCCCGTCAGCTGTGGAGTGGCCTAACTGGGTCAGGCCGTGGCTTAGCAAACCTGGGGGCGGAGTTTTGAAGTCCGTCTTTTGACGTCCGATGCTCGCTCTTCCCTCAGTCAGCAGGGAAGAGCGAGCATCGGACGTCACTGGGCTCGGCGCATGCCCAGTGACGAGGATGAAGCTCCTGCCCTCAGTCTCCTGCTGATCGCACAGGCGCAGCCCTCAGTGGGTACTGCGCCTGTGCGAGAGTTCGTTCGGCCGTGAGGGAGGGGGAGGAGAGGGAGGAGAGGCTGTGGCAGGCTGGGGGCGGTTAGACAGTGCAAGGAAGGCGGGCTGGGCACTGTAAGAGGGGCGGTACTGGGCTCTCTAAGAGGAACAAAACGCCCCTCTGGGCACATTCAGGACTCATTTGCATATCCATAAAAGTCGTTTTTTGCAGAAACTACTGGACGGATTACAAGATAAAAGAGCACAGCTTAATCAAGGTAAGCTGTGCTGCATGGCTGCTTTAAAATCGGATTTTGGGTTAGGGGAGGTGACAGAATCCCTTTAAATGTAGCCTCCACAGCACTCCGCTCCCTTAACAGTGTCATCCACAGCGCCCTGCCCCTTTAAAGCTGACCTACAACAGTGAATAAAAATGGATGGGTTGTTATGGAAACCTGATGTAAAACTGTGTGGAGACTAAGGGCCTGTGAGCTTCTATTGGCTGATAAGGGTCATGTGACCAGGCTTCTATTGGCTAATGCTTTTTTGGGGAATATCTCGGGAATGGTACGTGCTAGAGAGCTGAGACCCAGTCTAAAAGCTTCCCGGACACCTGTGATTGTAAATGCAACGCTGCGAATTCCTTTAGCGAACATACACACATACACTCAGCTTTATATATTAGATATCCCTAGACAGTCTAGAGGAAAATTGTGGGGGTACTGAATACCATATGTATTCCTGAGGCTATATATGACTATTTTATATGCAAGGTATCCTAAGAAATGCAGTTCTTTAATGAGCTTCTCCCCACCTACAGAAAGGGAAGAAGGTACAACACATAATCAGATAATTTAATTTAAAAAAGTGTATGCAGTGGGATAACTCTTTTAAATGGACAATTTACTAAGACTCCTTAAAGGGAGTCTTTCACCTATACTGACCATTATAGAACACTAACACCATTATCAGCATTATATTCCCCTATTGGAATGCTACTTACTGTTTATCTGTCCGTCGCTTATTTTCTTAAAAAAAACACTTGTATTCAATATGCGAATTAGGTCTGAAGGTGCCCAGGGGCAGCGTTCAAGCGGCCGGTGCCCAGACCCCTTCTCACTATTCATATGAAGCCCCTCCCCTTTCACCCCTCTGGCCCGCCCTAGGTTCTTCAGAAATCCAGCGCCGTTTACAAGATTCCCCGCGCCTGCGCACTTCATTCCCCATTCCGGCACATGCGCATTAAAGGGTTTGTACCATCAGAATTACTGTTATGTAGCTGACTGACATTAGCGATGTACTAATGTCAGCACTACATAACAGTGTGTTTTTTACATTTGTCCCTGCAGCCTTTTTGCTAAAATACACACTTTTACAATATGCTAATGAGCCTCTAGGTGCTATGTGGGCGTAGATTCAGCACCTAGAGGCTCGGTTTACTCACCCTTTATCCCACCCAGGTCCTCCGTTCTGCCCGCCCCGCTCCTCTTGATTGATGTCCAAGTTCCATGCATCGTTGAGGAAATCCCGTGCCTGCGCCATTCAAATGTGTATTCGGCGCAGGCGCAGTGAGTAAAGGCCACGCTCCTGGTGTCGGCTTCCTCACTGCGCCTGCGCCGACTACGTCACAGTGAGGAAGCCGGAACCAGCAGCGCTGCCTTCACTCACTGCGCCTGCGCCGAATACAGAAGTAAACGGCTCAGGCGCGGGATTTCCTCAACGATGCATGGAACTTGGACATCAATCAAGAGGAGCGGGGCGGGCAGAGCGGAGGACCTGGGTGGGATAAAGGGTGAGTAGACCGAGCCTCTAGGTGCTGAATCTACGCCCACATAGCACCTAGAGGCTCATTAGCATATTGTAAAAGTGTGTATTTTAGCAAAAAGGCTGCAGGGACAAATGTAATAAAACACACTGTTATGACTTCCGGTTCCAGCGCTCGTATGTGAGGCAGCAAGAGACTAGAGCTCCGCACCAGAGAGCCAGAGGGGTGCAAACCCCACTCACCTACTCCATATCTCCACCGGAGTGGATGGAGAAGTTCCTGACCAGAAGTGAAGTAAGTGTAGGAAGCGCAACATCGGGGAAGACAAGATGGCAGGCGCAGCAGATCGCATAATGCGCTCAGCTAGATCTTCATCTCAACCCCCCCCCCCCCTATAACTTTGATGGCCATTGAACCGGTGATGGACACGGACATTACTAACCATGAGCCTGAGATACTGCAAGGGCTGGGGATTGACTGCAAAGCATTGGCTGTGGAAGTAGCAAAGCTCCTGGCCCCGGATATTAAATCCACGGTTGAGGCTACTGTGGAAACCACGTTTGCGCAACTACAGGCGGATGTATCCCTACACTTGTCCCGAATTTCAGAGCTGGAGCAAAAGATCGGCTTGCGTGAAAATGACCTGGATCTTTCCCAGAAACCGCTACAGGCAGTGCTCAAATCTACCGCAGGGCTCCGAGACAAAGTTGAGGACCTTGAAAACAGATCTCGACGCAGCAACATACGCATAATTGGCCTACCAGAGTCGATCCCATCCAACCAACTTGCATCGATATGCGCTGTGGATATACCAAAAGTGCTAGGTATCTGTAGCCCTTGCACAGTGGAGAGGGCGCACCGTGTGGGACGCTGCGAATTGACCAAAATGGCGTGCAGAATAAAGACCAAGCCATGAGACCTCGCCCCACGATAGTCAAGTACCTAAACTATGCTGAGAAGGCCGATATTTTGGGGCATTTTAAGAAGAGGGGAAAACCAGTGGAAGTAAGAGGCTACAAGGTGCTTTTGTTTGGTGACTACAGTGCCGAGGTATCAAGACGGAGGAGGGCATTCTCAGAAATATGCTCAGCCCTCGTGAGGAAGAAGCGAAAATTTGCACTACTATACCCAGCGATTTTGAAAGTCTTCAAAGAGGATGGCTCATCGGAGGTCTTTGAAACGCCAGAGGATGCCGTGAACAGTATGGACCTATCAATACTGGACAGGGATGCTGAGCGATCGCCTAGCACACTATCAGCAAGCAGGAGGCCACCGTCAGCGCAACGAGATATACCAGCTTCCCGAGGGCCCCGTTCGCCACGTCGGCGGCGGAATCGAAACTTTGATGATCGACGCTACGAGGGAGACTGAAGTGTGGGACATTTGCTCCGGGACCATGCAAGACCATGTGTAAAAATGGTTACGGTCTTGAGTTCTCTCTTATGTTATATCTAACGTTCATTCATGTTACAGTTGATTTCCATGGCTCTCATGGGCCGGTTACCAGTGGATTGCTCTGCTGAACCGCAACCCGATGATTGACTTGGAATCCTATTTAAATTGCCTGTTCATGTATTCAGCCGGGCATGATAAGGTTAAAAGGGGGACCCCCTTTTTATACTGGGCACAGGTCTCTCCTGGAGAGCGGGTGGATGTTATATCACTACTGTGGAGTCTGCGAGAGAGGATAAGAGATAGCGGAGTCTCTTCGTATGCGAGAAAAAAGTGAAGTCAGGAATTTATAAGTTCGTATTTATAAGTTCGTGGTTAGAGGTTTTTTTTTTCACTTTCGGTTGGGGAGGGAGGGAGTTTTTTATTCATAGCACTACAGATAGTCTAAACGAAAACTTGAGTGAGGGATTACTATAATATTACCACAATGGTCAAAATCATTACTTGGAATGTTAAAGGTCTGCGCTCACCTCATAAGAGGCTGATGGTTTTACGTCATTTGAAAAAATTGCATGCAGATATTTCTTTATTATAGGAAACGCATCTTGGGGCAACAGATTTTATGAGAATGCAAAAGTTATGGGTGGGAGAAGTGATAGGGTCCCCGTCTGATGGGAAAAAAGACGGTGTACTCATACTGTTACATAAAAAGCTGCAATATAAAGTACTGAAGACAGAAACGGATGAAAGTGGGAGGTTGGTTATCCTGACTATAGAGACCCCTGCAGGGAAGATGTCAATTTACAATGTGTACGCCCCAAATGCGCAGGTGGGTCCTTTCTTTGGAAATCTAGAAAGGCTCATCTTGCAGGATACCAACAACTTAGTGCTGGTGGGAGGAGATTTTAATACGGTGCATTCAGTCTCTGAGGACAGAAAACGAACTAGGACTGATATTGCGACTAGGTTGGAGGCATCGCCCCTGCTCCCTACCATGCTAGAAACCACCACTAAATTGACAGATATCTGGCGTCACTACAATCCCATGGAACGGGAATATACGCACTTCTCTCACTCGCAATGTGCTTGGTCCCGGATAGACTATTTCTTGGGATCCAGTCTATTGACCGCCAAGGTGCGAGGGGT
The DNA here is from genome assembly GCF_014858855.1 of Bufo gargarizans. NCBI lineage: Eukaryota > Metazoa > Chordata > Amphibia > Anura > Bufonidae > Bufo > Bufo gargarizans. The sequence continues at coordinate 135,830,910 of NC_058085.1, forward strand.
GGAGGTAGGGGAGATGGTAATCTCCGACCATTCGCCGGTGATATTGCGACTGAGAGAAGATAGCCCGAGAGGCCAGGATTTCTTATGGCATCTGTCGGGGTATTTGGCCACAGACAAAACTTTCCAATCTAAACTACTGGGATGGTGGTGGGAATATAAGGACACCAATTGACAGCACCAAGATAATCCATCCCTTTTCTGGGACACAGCCAAGGCTGTACTATGGGGAAATATTATTTCCTATACTACGACTCAAAAAAAAGAAACACGCTCCAAGTTCTTAGAGGCTACAAATAAGTTGAGGACACTCTATACTGCATTCCAGCAGAATCCCACAGAGGTCCAAAAAACAAAATGGGTAACGGCTAAACATAACTATGACCACTATGCAGAAAAACTGGAGAGGATCCATGCAGATCACTCTTCAGCCTATTTCTTTAAATTTGGAAATAAGTCAGGTAGATTACTGGCCAGGCTTGCGCAGGGGAAGGGGCCCCAATTACCACCCCTAGACTTAAGACAGCGAATGGAGAGCTAAGCAGTGACCCAAAAGTCACATTGGAGATTTTTTGGGAATACTATGAACAACTGTATGCTCAGGACCCTTGTGACATTCGAGAGGGGACTACTTTCTTGGACTCAGTTTCTTTGCCGTCTGTTAAGGAGCCTGACCTGTTAACGTTAAATGCTCCCATTACGGAGCAGGAAATCTTTTCTGTCATAAAATCCTTACACAATGGGAAGGCCCCGGGGCCTGATGAGTTCCCGGCGGAATTTTATAAATCGATGGGTTCAGCGGTGGTGCCTAGCCTACTACTGTTGTATAATTCTATCATCCAAACCCAGACCGTGATGCCTTCGGGCAACCTGGCACATATTAAGTTGCTACCTAAACAGGATAAAGACCCCACGCTTCCGGGATCTTACAGGCCAATTTCTCTGATAAATCAAGATCTAAAGATCCTTGCGAAGATAATGGCGAATAGGCTAGCAAGTATCATGCCCAAATTGATTGGTTCACACCAAGTTGGATTTGTAAAAGGCCGTTCAGCAACAATTAATATTCGAACAGTCTTGGCGGTCCAGGATTGGCTCCTCAGAAGGCGGCAGATGGGCGAGGCTGGAGGGGAGGCTCTTTTGGCTTTGGATGCCGAAAAAGCTTTCGATAACGTTAATTGGCAATGGTTAGGTCTGGTGTTAGATAGGATGGGGATCCAGGGCCCCTTTAGGGCGTTCGTCCAGGCGATTTATACCGCCCCACAGGCAAGAATCTGCCTTCCGGGGTTTTTATCGACCCCGTTCTAACTCCCCAAAAGGGAACGAGACAGGGGTGCCCGCTTTCCCCGCTTTTGTTGAACATAGCACTGGAACCACTGGCACTGCACTTACTTGGATCAGGGGTCTATGAGGGTATAAAGGTGGGGACTAGGGAAATTAAATTGACATGCTTTGTGGACGATATGTTGTTGTTCCTAAAAGACCCTGCCAAGGACATGACAAAAGTGTTAGACTCCCTGAGTAGAGTGCGGACGTTCATGGGCTATAGGATCAATGTGGCCAAATGCCAGCTGTTGCACATAGGAGGTGGACCGGGAATGAGGCACGACTGTAACTTGATTACGGTGGTGCGTGACTATATAAAGTACCTGGGAATTAAAATCGGCAAGCGTCCGGCTATGATGTATAGGTTAAATTATGACCCGTTGATAAAAAAATTGTTTGGGAACTGCAAAGATGGCAGGAACTCCCGTTGACATTATTAGGGAGGGCGAGCCTCATTAAAACAACTAGTTTTGCTAGGCTCCTATATCCACTACAGACGGTACCGCTTCTATTGAAACATACGGACATCCATAAGTTACAGACAGCGGAAAAGAGGCCCCGTATTGCGTACAAAAAACTTTGTCTTCTAAAGTGGGAGGGGGGCTTACAATTACCTGACATTTGGGGCTACAATTTGCAGCGCTCTTTCGATATATTCGAGACTGGGTGTGGGGAACATCTCATTATGCTGATAGGGGACTGGAGCAAGAACTAGTAGCGCCCCTTGATCTACACTCTTTATTGCATACAAAAATGTCATTGCTCCCAGAGATAGCTAGGCATGCCTCCATACTCAGGGACACGATAGCTATGTGGAAACATGTCAGGAAGTTATATCGGCTTCCAATTTACATCTCAGCCTATATGCCACTATGGTCTCTCCCGTCTTTTCCTAATAAACTGTTCCAGGAATGGCGTCAAAGAGGTGTGGTGATTATAGGAAACTTATTGGACACTCACAGACTGAAGTTATTGTCTTGGGAAGACGTACAGGTCAAATACTCCATACTCTTACTTCAATACCTGCAGTATTTACAGGTGAAGGCATTCTGAGCAGCCCAATCAACATCACTGGGCACTGAGGCGGCCATAACTAGATTTGCAGGTCTGATGGGCCAGGCAAATAATATGGATTCTATCTCTGTTTTATATAGAAAACTGATGAATACCAAGTTGGAGGGGGCAGACGGTCTTTAGAGAATGGGAGAAACAGTTAGCTGATGATAAACTTACCTTTAAAATACGAGAAGGGATGGATAAAATAAGGGCTGCCATCAGTAGTGAACATTGGAGAGAAACCCAATTTAGAATAATTCATAGGGCAACTTATGCCTACAATTTATCTTATGACAACGCGCCGGCGCATTATCTGAGACATTGCCCCCAAGTGTGACATGTACAAAGTTGATCTCTTACATGGGATTTGGGGATGTGCTAACTTGAGACCATTTTGGGAGCAAGTATGTAAATACGTCAAAGATACCTGGGGGATTGAAGTCAAAGATGTACCCCAACAATGCGTGTTCCAATTCATCCCCAGGGATCCGGAGGAGGCTGACTCACCCATAGTGGGCATCAAAGGGCCACACACCCTGCTGCTTGCGGCAAAGAAATGCATATTGGGAAAATGGCTAAAGCCCCAGGTGCCTACACTGGATGAGGTCATTGGCACGATGAAAGTACTTATGTATATGGATAGACTGGATGCAGAATGTAGTAAGGAAAGAGCCACACAGACCTTTATTCATAAATGGAGACCATTTATTGAGCATTCACTTACCACACATGAGATACAAGAGGTTATGAAACCATTTGTGGATACTACCTGGTATATGAAAGCACACTTGGCAGGCAAACTGGGCAAACTGTTAGGCCCCTTTCACACGGCCGTTGAGGAAAAATGTGCGGGTGCATTGCGGGAACACACGCGATTTTTCTGCGCGAGTGCAAAACATTGTAATGCGTTTTGCACTCGCGTGAGAAAAATCGCGCATGTTTGGTACCCAAACCTGAACTTCTTCACAGAAGTTCGGGCTTGGGATCGGTATTCTGTAGATTGTATTATTTTCACTTATAATATGGTTATAAGGGAAAATAATAGCATTCTGAATACAGAATGCATAGTAAAATAGCGCTGGAGGGGTTAAAAATAAAATAAAAAATTATTTAACTTACCTTAGTCTACTTGCTCGCGTAGCCGGCATCTCCTTCTGTCTTCATCTTAGCTGTGTGCAGCAACAAGGACCTGTGGTGACGTCACAGTCATCACATGATCCATCACCATGGTAAAAGATCATGTAATGGATCATGTGATGACTGTGACGTCACCAAAGGTCCTTGTTGCTACACAAAGCTAAGATCAAGACAGAAGGAGATGCCGGGCTGCGCGAGCAAGTGGACTAAGGTGAGTTAAATTATTATTTTATTTTTGTAACCCCTCCAGCGCTATTTTACTATGCATTCTGTATTCAGAATGCTATTATTTTCCCTTATAACCATGTTATAAGGGAAAATAATAATGATCAGGTCTCCATCCCGATCGTCTCCTAGCAACCGTGCATGAAAATCGCACCGCATCCTCACTTGCTTGCGGATGCTTGCGATTTTCACGCAACCCCATTCACTTCCATGGGGCCTGCGTTGCGTGAAAAACGCACAAAGAGGAGCATGCTGCGATTTTCACACAACGCACAAGTGATGCATGAAAATCACCGCTCATGTGAACAGCCCCATAGAAATGAATGGGTCAGGATTCAGTGCGGGTGCAATGCGTTCACTTCACGCATTGCACCCGCGCGGAATACTCGCTCGTGTGAAAGGGGCCTTAGTGTGATCCAAAATATTTCGACTATCGGTGGTGCTATTTGTTTAAATTTGTTGTTTAGGGAGGGGTAATTGGGAGGGGGGGGATGCAAGGACAGCGGAATGGGGATCTGGGTATTACACCAATATGTAACTAAATGGACTGTCTTAATTGTCTCTCCTACTATCAATGACCTCATATTAATAGTCTAGTAAAAGACCATTGTTAACACGGTGTACCGGATCCTAACTCGCTTTTCTTGGGGGGATGGGGAGGTGGGGTTGGGTTATAAAAAAAAAAAAAAGGGATCTAGGCACTATCTTGTCTCAACTGCAATATATTTTGTCTTGCATCTCTGAATTGTACATGCCATGTATCTTTAACCGACAATCATTGTAGGTGCTTCCTTAAGTCTTGTTACCTCTTTCTACTGCCTGATCTGAATAAAAAAATGTAAATACAAAAACACACTGTTATGTAGTGCTGACATTAGTACATCGCTAATGTCAGTCAGCTACATAACAGTAATTAAGATGGTAGAAACCCTTTAAACGTTCGTGTGTCTCTGCCCATAATGGGGAATGAAGTGCGCAGGCGCGGCGAATCTTGTAAACGGCGCTGGATTTCTGAGAAACCTAGGGCGGGCCAGAGGGGTGAAAAGGGAAGGGCTTCATATGAATAGCGACGAGGGGTCTGGGCACCGGCCGCTTGAACGCTGTCCCTGGGCACCTTCAGACCTAGTTTGCATATTGAATAAAAGTGTTTTTTAAGAAAATAAGCGACGGACAGCTAAACAGTAAGTAGCATTCCAATATGTTCGCTGGCATGCTGTAGATGCAATTTTTTTAACCCCTAAGGCTCCATTCACACGTCCGCAGAATGTGTCCGCATCCGTTCCGCAATTTTGCGGAACGGGTGCGGACCCATTCATTCTCTATGGGGACGGAATGGATGCGGACAGCACACAGTGTGCTGTCCGCATCCGCATTTGCGGTGCACGGCCCCGATCTTTAGGTCCACAACTCCGCAAAAAGATAGAGCATGTCCTATTCTTGTCCGCAGCTTGCGGACAAGAATAGGCATTTCTATGGGGGTGACGGGCTGGTGTGTTGCGGACCCGCAATTTGCGGGTCCACAACACACCACGGACGTGTGGATGCAGCCTAACAGGTATATTAGACGCTGTTTTGATAACAGCGTCTAATATACCTGCTACCTGGTCCTCTGGTGGTCCCTTTTGCTTGGATCGACCACCAGAGGACACAGGCAGCTCTGTAAAGTAGCACCAAACACCACACTACACTACACCCCCCCGTCACTTATTAACCCCATATTAACCCCTGATCATCCCATATAGACTCCCTGATCACCCCCCTGTCATTGATCACCCCCCTGTCATTGATCACCCTCCTGTAAGGCTCCATTCAGACGTCCGTATGTTTTTTACGGATCCATGGATCGTGGATCCGTAAAACACATACGGACGTCTGAATGGAGCCTTACAGGGGGGTAATCAATGACAGGGGGGTGATCACCCCATATAGACTCCCTAATCACCCCCTGTCATTGATCACCCCCCTGTAAGGCTCCATTTAGACGTCCGTATGTGTTTTACGGATCCACGATCCATGGGTCGGATCCGCAAAACACATACGGACATCTGAATGGAGCCTTACAGGGGGTGATCACCCCATATAGACTATTTCGTGATGGGCATAGTGAGTTCATGGAAGTTTTTTTTTTGTCACAAGTTAGTGGAATATGCCCCTTTGCCCACCTAGGCTGCAAAAAAGTGTCACACATGTGGTATCGCCGTACTCGGAAGAAGTAGTGCAAGGTGTTTTGGGGTGTCTTTTTACATATACCCATGCTGGGTGAGAGAAATATATCTCTCTAAAAGTCAACTTTTCTCATTTTTTTATACAAAGTTGTCATTATAGAGAGATATTTCTCATAGGTATATGTAAAGGTAGCATAGGTATATGTAAAAAGACACCCCAAAACACATTGCCCAACTTCTCCTGAGTACGGCGATACCACATGTGTGACACTTTTTTGCAGCCTAGATGCACAAAGGGGCCCAAATTCCTTTTAGGAGGGCATTTTTTAGACATTTGGATCCCAGACTTCTTCTCACGCTTTAGGGCCCCTAAAATGCCAGGGCAGTATAAATATCCCACATGTGACCCCATTTTGGAAAGAAGACACCCCAAGGTATTCAATGAGGGGCATGGCAAGTTCATAGAAGATTAGTTTTTTTTTGGCACAAGTTAGCGGAAATTGATTATTATTTTTTTTTCTCACAAAGTCTCCCTTTCCGCTAACTTGGGACAAAAAGTTCAATCTTTCATGGACTCAATATGCCCCTCACGGAATACCTTGGGGTGTCTTCTTTCCAAAATGGGGTCACATGTGGGATATTTATACTGCCCTGGCATTTTAGGGGCCCTAAAGCGTGAGAAGAAGTCTGGAATATAAATGTCTAAAAAACTTTACGCATTTGGATTCCGTAAGGGGTATGGTGAGTTCATGTGAGATTTTATTTTTTGTCACAAGTTAGTGGAATATGAGACTTTGTAAAGAAAAAACTAAAAAAAATTAAATCAATTTCCGCTAACTTGTGCCCAAAAATATGTCTGAATGGAGCCTTATAGGGGGGTGATCAATGACAGGGGGGTGATCAGGGAGTCTATATGGGGTGATCACCACCCTGTCATTGACACCATTCAGACGTCCGTATGTGTTTTGCGGATCCGCGGTGTCCGTGTTTTGCGGATCCGTACACATACGGACCTCTGAATGGAGCCTTACACGGGGGTGATCAAAATGGGAAAAGTTGACTTTTAGAGAGATATTTTTCTCTCACCCAGCATGGGTATATGTAAAAAGACACCCCAAAACACATTGCCCTACTTCTTCCGAGTACGGCGATACCACGTGTGACACTTTTTTGCAGCCTAGGTGGGCAAAGGGGCATATTCCACTAACTTGTGACAAAAAAAAACTTCCATGAACTCACTATGCCCATCACGAAATACCTTGGGGTGTCCTCTTGACCAAATGGGTCACTTGTGGGGTATTTATACTGCACTGGCATTTTAGGGGCCCTAATGCGTGAGAAGTAGTTTGAAATCAAAATGTGTAAAAAATGCCCTGTGAAATCCTAAAGGTGCTCTTTGGAATGTGGGCCCCTTTGCCCACCTAGGCTGCAAAAAAGTGTCACACATGTGGTATCACTGTACTCAGGAGAAGTTGGGCAATGTGTTTTTTTTTTTTTTTTTTTTACATATACCCATGCTGGGTGAGAGAAATATCTCTCTAAAAGACAACTTTTCCCTTTTTTTTTTATACAAAGCTGTCATTTGACAGAGATATTTATCTCACCCAGCATGGGCATATGTAAAAGACACCCCAAAACACATTGCCCGACTTCTCCTAAGTACGGCGATACCACATGTGTGACACTTTTTTGCAGCCTAGGTGGGAAAAGGGGCCCACATTCCAAAGAGCACCTTTAGGATTTCACAGGGCATTTTTTACACATTTTGATTTCAAACTACTTCTCACGCATTAGGGCCCCTAAAATGCCAGGGCAGTATAACTACCCCACAAGTGACCCCATTTTGGAAAGAAGACACCCCAAGGTATTTTGTGATGGGCATCGTGAGTTCATGGAAGTTTTTATTTTTTGTCACAAGTTAGTGGAATATGAGACTTTGTAAGGAAAAATAAAATAAAATAAAAAATCATCATTTTCCGCTAACTTGTGACAAAAAATAAAAAGTTCTATATACTCACTATGCCCATCAGCGAATACCTTAGGGTGTCAACTTTCCGAAATGGGGTCATTTGTGGGGTTTTTCTACTATCTGGGCATTGTAGAACCTCAGGAAACATGACAGGTGCTCAGAAAGTCAGAGCTGCTTCAAAAAGCGGAAATTCACATTTTTGTACCATAGTTTGTAAACGTTTATAAACTTTTACCCAAACCATTTTTTTTATCAAAGACATGTAGAACAATACATTTAGCGAAAAATTTATATAGAAATGTATTTTTTTTAAAAAAAATTTACAACTGAAAGTGAAAAATGTCATTTTTATGGGCAAAAATTTCATTCAATTTCGATTAATAACAAAAAAAGTAAAAATGTCAGCAGCAATAAAATACCACCAAATGAATGCTCTATTGGTGAGAAGAAAAGGAGGTAAAATTCATTTGGGTGGTAAGTTGCATGACCGAGCAATAAACTGTGAAAGTAGTGTAGTGCAGAATTGTAAAAAGTGGTCTGGTCATTAAGGGGGTTTAAGCTAGGGGGGCTGAGGTGGATAATGGTCAGCATAGGTGAAAGACTCCCTTTAAGGCAGTTCTTAGCATTACTCCGCAGTATATGCCAGCGCTGTAAGGGAAATGAATCCAAGTCTCCCTGCCCTCTCTTGCCTCCAGACAATAAGTGACAGGTTTCTTTCCTGTTGTCCTGTCACTCAGCAGCGAGTCTCATCGGACTCACCTCCCTACATCGCTGGTGCGCATTGTGGGGTTCAGCTGTAAAATTACTGACTGCCATTACTGTAGTGACCACTGAAATGAGTGGGTCTGCCACTATACTATGCTGCCCTCACTGAGAATAGCATAGTACAGGTGACAGCTTCAATTTCAACATATTCAGCAAATGCCATACAAACTTGTTTGGTTAGATTTTATTTTTGCCCCTAACCTATAGGGCAGGGTTCCCCAACTCCAGTCCTGACGGTCATGATTTGAGAATATCCCACGGAATGAATACCTGTGGTAAGTGCTGATGGATTGACACTAATTATATTAGTTGCTCAATGGAAATCCCTAAAACATGACCGGCAGGTGGTCCTGAAGAATGGAGGTGAGGAACACTTCTATAGGGCACACAGTGTAAAAAGTTTAAAAACGGAAATACATCCTGTAGTTTCCACTAGGGGGTGCTCTTGCTATTTTAAAAGCATATAACAACCAAGGTTGAAAAAAGTGATCTAATAATCCCTGGAATCCAGTTTGCATCCCTCACGTGTATTACCTGTTGCCCCAGGCCTTGCTGGATTGACAGGAGAGCGACATCACTTCTGGAGGTGCAGGTGACGTAGGGGACCATTGTTGTGCTGCTGGTTCTCTGGAAGTTAAGATACCCATCTTATTTTTAAGTCACTATGTTTAGGTTTTTATAATTATATCATTATTAAAGCAATATTGGTTGCAGGATTCTCATCATCAGATTAATGTGGTTTAAAGAGAAATTCCTTTTCTGAAGAGCAATTTACAATAATTCACAGTTAAAATCTACATAAAAGGTTGAATGGCTTTGCAAATACTATTCTTTACTGTTTTTAATTCTGTTGATTTCCTGTTACCAAAAAGAAGGGCATTGTGGGAGCTCTGATGACATTTGGTCCAACCATGGCCCCATGCATACTTTGCAATTGGTGCATAGAGGCAATATCAGAAAACGGTGTACATTTTGCAATTTTGCTCCATTCAGATTCCTGTATGTGTATTTGAGGAACATAGGGGGAGCTTTTTCAAACTGGTGTAAAGTAGAACTGGTTTAGTTGCCATAGCAACCAAACAGATTCCACCTTTCATTTTCCAAAGGAGCTCTGAAAAATAAAAAGTGGAATCTGATTGGTTGCTATGGGCAACTAAATCAGTTCTACTTTATACCAGTTTGATAAATCTCCTCCATAGACTTACTGGTTGGGAGTTTCATCTTTGGGTACATTTTTTACATTTTTTATTTTATTGCCTGTATAAGGAACTAAAATGTTTTTTTATTACAAATTTTGCACTGTTTGGCTCCTGTAGCCTGCATGTTAATCAAGATATTGCAAGCTGCTTGATGCTGTTCACTATTATGACAGGCCGGCTCAGTCTTCAGCCCCTCCTGTCTTCTTCTGAACAGTCATCTAAAGGCACGGCAGCTGGACGGATCAAAAACCGTTGGATGCAACGGTTGTTGTCCAGCTGAAATCCAGTATTTATGTCGAAAAATGGGCTGATCACCCCCAATCCCATTATAGATCTGGCGATGATCAGTAGAATTCGGCAATACGAGATCTGATGTACTCCGGCAGGATGTCCACTGCCAGGACAGCCTGCCGAAACGTTCACCTGAGATGTGAACAAGGCCTAAGCTGAGTTCTGATCAAATAAAAGTTGATTTAATTTGATTTGATCAAATCTGGCAGGATTGTCTGGCATGCACAATTTTTTGTCTGTCCAAAAACAGGCATTTTGAGGGAAAGCGTATGGATCCCATTAGGGTATATTCACACGTCCATAAGTGTTTTGCACTATAATAGAAAATGACTATTGTCCTCTATTGCAGACAAGAATAGGACATGTTCTTTTTTTTGCGGAGCCGCGGAACAGAAGTTTGGAGCCGCAGAACGGAAGTGCGGATGCGCACAGCACACAGATTTTACTACCCGTGTGTCATCAGTAATTAAAGGGAGTCTGTCACCACTATATGACCATATACAGCGCTTACATTGTTCTGTAGCACACCTATACATGAATGTAATGTACCTTTGTTAATTTCTTTAGATTTTGCAGAAGCAGAAAAGCCTATTTCAATCCAAAGTAGTTAAAAATGAGGCAGCATTCTCAAATCAGGTGAAAAGGGGTGCTTAAGATTCCCTATGCGAATGTGGGCAATAAAGTGGGCTCAAAAACCCCTTTCATCTAACTTTGGGGTGCTGTGTCATTTATTTTATTTTTTTGCTACTTTGGATTATCTAGTGGACCTCCCGCTTTTGGTCCCGGGGGATTGCACCTACTCTACTTATACTGACTGTGCTACTGATTTTCTCAGCTTTTTAATTTCAATTCCAAACGTATGGTACTATGGAATACTTTGAAGATGAATTAGGGTACTTTCACACTAGCGTTATTCTTTTCCGTCCTAGGGGCTCAATACCGGAAAAGAACTGATATGTTTTATCCCCATGCATTCTCAATGGAGAGCAATCCGTTCAGGATGCATCAGGATTAGGGTTGAGCGAACTTGTGTTTTAAGTTCGGCATCTAAAGTTCGGGTTTGGGTTATCGAAAAATCGCGTTATCGATTCTAAATTCCGTTATGGTCCGTGGTAGCGGTCTTCGATAACCTGAACCCGGACTTTAGACGCCGAACTTAAAACACAAGTTCGCTCAACACTAATCAGGATCTCTTCAGTTCCGTTTTTTTGCCTTTTTAGGCATAAATGCCGGATCCGTTTTTCCGTATGACACCGGAGAGACAGATCCGGCATTTCAATGCATTTGTCATACGGATCAGGATGCTGATCCGTCTGACAAATGGCATCAGTTTGCATACCTTTTGACGGATCCGGCAGGCAGTTCCATCGCCGGAACTGCCTGCCGGATCCGTCAAAACGTATGCAAACTGATACCATTTGTATGCAAACTGATGCAGAATCCTCTGCCGCAATTGAGAAAGTACCCTTAGATCACAGCTGGGGGGTGCTGTTGCATTAGTGTCTAAGGAAAACGTTTGTCACAAGCCACCATGACAAAGGTAGTGCAACTTATTAAACTAAGGCCCCTTGCAGACAAGCTTTCCTCCCACAGTGAGTCCGCCACGCAGCTCACGGCCTGACCTTCCACCGCTGCCGGGGGTCACATAGCATTATATTGATTTATGATGCTATGTAACCCTTACAGTTCTGGAATGTATTGGATAACACTGGCATAATGCTGCCAGTGTTATCCAATACATTCCAGAACTGTAAGGGTTACATAGCATCATAAATCAATATAATGCTATGTGAATCCAGTCACTGCTGGGAGGTCAGGCTGGGTGCTGGGATGCGGACTCGCTGCAGGAGGAACGCTTGTCTGCAAGGGGCCTAAATATTGTAATTCATAGGAACTAGAAATAGTAAATCTCCTTTCTCGATAGATGACCTCTATAAGGGCTCATGCACACGACCATATGTATTTTGCAGTCCTCAAAACATGGATCTGCAAAAAAAACGGATGACATCCGAGTGACGTATTGCATCAGTTTTTTTGCTGATCCATTGTAACAATGCTTGTCCTTGTCCGCAAAACGGACAAGAATAGGACATGTTCTATTTTTTTTTTGGGTGAAACGGACATGCAGGACATACAGAAACAGAATGCATACAAAGTCATTTCAGTTGTTGTTTTTTTGCGGACCCATTGAAATGAATGGTTTCGCATATGGACCTGTAAAAAACCAGAATGGAAACGGAAGAAAAATACGTTTGTGCGCATGAGCCCTTAATGTGCCAGAAAGAGGAGATCTGTGACAGTTCATCCGTCTCTTTTATTAGAAATAAAACCTGCCTAGAACCTGGTCATTTCATGACCACAGGTATAATATGTATTTATGCTCCTATATAGCGCTGACATATTCTGCAGCACTTTACAGACATTAGCATCAAGCTGTCCCCCAATAGGGCTCACAATCCCTATCAGTATGTCTTTGGAATGTGGGAGGAAACCGGAGTACCCGGAGGAAACCCACGCAAACACAGGGGAGAACATACAAACTCCATGCAGATGTTTTCCTTGGTCAGATTCAAACCCAGGATCCCAGCACCAGGACGAGGGATAGGTGAGGGTAGGTGCCTTCCTAGGGTTCCACCTCGATACCTATATGAGGGGGCGCTATTATGGTCACATCTGCGGTCCTTCAATCTCATAGACTTCAGGCTGCTGGGCCTGAAGCCTATGAGACAGTAGAGTGGCACAAGAGGTCACGATGACATCACCGCAACCTCCTGCGCCAGGTCGCGCGTGATCACGTCATTTTATGAGACCCGGTGCAGGAGTGGCAACTCGGGCCACAGCATCCATCTCAGGCAGCGGCGGGGAACGGGAGTGAGGTAAGTGTTTTTTCCCCTTCTAAGCAGTACTGGGAGCACAAAGGAAGGGGGTTGAGGAGCATAATGTATACCTGGCACTACAAGAGGGAGGGGGATGCATTATATACTGGCACTACAGGGGGGAGGGGGTTGCATATATACTGGCATTACAGGGAGGAGGGGTGTGCATTATATACTGGCACTACACTATGAGTCTATGGATGGCATCCATGTTCTGTCTGTTTTTCGCTAATCCACTGCATAGAAAATTAATAAATGTGAAATAAAAGTTTTTTTGCATACAACCGTGTTTTATATCTGTGTCCAATCGCATTTTTCACAGATTGCACGTAGACCCATTAATTTCTATGGTTTTGCAAAAAACAAAACAAAAAAAACGGGACAGCACAGATGTCATTCATGTGCTGCCCGCATCCGTGAGTCCATTCTTCAAGTTATAGAACATGTCCTATTCTTGTCTATATTGTGGACTAGAATAGTCGTTTTAAGTAATGGGAGTGAGAAAAATGCAAATTGCACACAAAAGGTTTCCGTATTTTGTGATTCCGTCGTTTGCAGCCCGCACTACAGACACGGTCATGTGCAATAAGCCTTATAAAGAAAAATAGCTCATCAGTAGTATCTAATATACTACAAACCGGATTCCCAAAAAGTTGGGACACTATACAAATCGTGAATAAAAACTGAATGCAATGGAGGTGCCAACTTCTAATATTTTATTCAGAATAGAACATAAATCACGGAACAAAAGTTTAAACTGAGAAAATTTACCATTTTTAGGGAAAAATATGTTGAATCAGAATTTCATGGTGTCAACAAATCCCCAAAAAGTTGGGACAAGGCCATTTTCACCACTGTGTGGCATCTCCCCTTCTTCTAACAACGCTCAACAGACGTCTGGGGACCGAGGAGACCAGTTTCTTAAGTTTAGAAATAGGAATGCTCTCCCATTCTTGTCTAATACAGGCCTCTAACTGTTCAATCGTCTTGGGCCTTCTTTGTTGCACCTTCCTCTTTATGATGCACCAAATGTTCTCTATAGGTGAAAGATCTGGACTGCAGACTGGCCATTTTAGTACCCGGATCCTTCTCCTACGCAGCCATGATGTTGTGATTGATGCAGAATGTGGTCTGGCATTATCTTGTTGAAAAAAGCAGGGTCTTCCCTGAAAGAGATGACGTCTGGATGGGAGCATATGTTGTTCTAGAACCTGAATATATTTTTCTGCATTGATGGTGCCTTTCCAGACATGCAAGCTGCCCATGCCACACGCACTCATGCAACCCCATACCATCAGAGATGCAGGCTTCTGAACTGAGCGTTGATAACAACTTGGGTTGTCCTTGTCCTCTTTGGTCCGGATGACATGGCATCCCAGATTTCCAAAAAGAACTTTGAATCGTGACTCGTCTGGCCACAGAACAGTCTTCCATTTTGCCACACTCCATTTTAAATGATCCCTGGCCCAGTGAAAACGCCTGAGCTTGTGGATCTTGCTTAGAAATGGCTTCTTCTTTGCACTGTAGAGTTTCAGCTGGCAACGGCGGATGGCACGGTGGATTGTGTTCACTGACAATGGTTTCTGGAAGTATTCCTGAGCCCATTCTGTGATTTCCTTTACAGTAGCATTCCTGTTGGTGCAGTGTCGTTTAACCCCTTAAGGACATAGGGCGTACCGGTACGCCCTATTTCCCGAGTCCTTAAGGACCAAGGGCGTACCGGTACGTCCTAACTTAAAATCTTAATTCCGGCGCCGCTGGGGTTAATCGGAACGGGATTTCGGCTGAAATCATTAAGCCGGCATCCCGTAACAACGCAGGGGGGGGTCATTTGACCCCCCCGTATCGGCGATCGCAGAAAACCGCAGGTCAATTCAGACCTGCGGTTTGCTGCGCTTTTTGCCGTTTCTGATCCCCGCGGTCCCTGACCGCGGGGATCAGAAACTTCAGAGTGCCCGAAATCAATATTGTTAACCCCCCCCTGCACCCCTGCACGATTTGATGGCGGCGGGTGGTGCAGGGGGGGTGTCGCATGCAGTGGGGGCGTTGCGGGAGGCGGGAGGTGCGGCAGGCGGGATCGCGATCCCCCGCCCGCCTCCCATTGCATAATCGTTGGTGTACAGTGGGTATACCAGGGTGCCAGCACATTGCTGGCACCCTGGTATAAACGGCTGACATCGTTGATGCGATGTCAGCCGTTTAACCCTTTCCATACAGCGGTCCGTACGGACCGCTGTATGGAAAAGGTTAACAGTAAGAGGGAGCTCCCTCCCTCTCCGATCGGGGGGCTGCTGTGCCTTTGCAGCCCCCCGATGGGAGAAGGAGAGAGCCCCCAGACAGCCCCCCCAGAACCCCGTCCTTACCCTTCCCCGTCTGCGAAGTTCTGACCATAACTGAGCAGACGGGGAAGGTTCCCATGGCAACAGGACGCCTGATCAGGCGTCCTGCTGTCCATGGTGCTGAACAGATCTGTGCTGAAAGCATAGACCTGTTCAGTGTAAGTAAAATACAGTGCAGAAACCAATATAGGTTCTGTTCTGTATTTTACAGACATCAGACCCACTGGATCTTCAAGAACCAAGTGGGTCTGGGTCAAAAAAATCAAATAAAAAGTGAAAAAAGTTAAGATAAAAAAAAAAAACATTTATCACTGAATAAAAATTAAAAAAATAAAATACACTACACATATTAGGTATCGCCGCGTCCGTAACGACCTGATCTATAAAATGGTCATGTTACTTTCCCCGCACAGTGAACGCCATAAAAATAAAAAAATAAAAACTATGAGAAAATTGAAATTTTGCCCACCTTACTTCCCAAAAAAGGTAATAAAAGTGATCAAAAAAGTCGCATGTACGCCAAAATAGTACCAATCAAACCGTCATCTCATCCTGCAAAAAATGAGACCCTACTCAAGATAATCGCCCAAAAACTGAAAAAACTATGGCTCTTAGACTATGGAAACACTAAAACATGATTTTTTTTGGTTTCAAAAATAAAATCATTGTGTAAAATGTACATAAATAAAAATAAAGTATACATATTAGGTATCGCCGCGTCCGTATCGACCGGCTCTATATAAATATCACATGACCTAACCCCTCAGGTGACCACCGTAAAAAAAAAAAAAAAAAAACTGTGTAAAAAAAGCAATTTTTTGCCATCTTACGTCACAAAAAGTGTAATAGCAAGCGATCAAAAAGTCATATGCACCCCAAAATAGTGCCAATCAAACTGTCATCTCACCCCACAAAAAATTAGACCCTACTCAAGATAATCACCCAAAAACTGAAAAAACTATGGCTCTTAGACTATGGAGACACTAAACAATTTTTTGGTTTTCAAAATGAAGTTATTGTATAAAACTTACATAAATAAAAAAAATTGTATACATATTAGGTATCGCCGCGTCCGTGACAACCTGCTCTATAAAATTACCACGTGATCTAACCTGTCAGATGAATGTTGTAAATAACAAAAAAAAAAAACATGCCAAAAAAGCTATTTCTTGTTACCTTGCCGCACAAAAAGTGTAATATAGAGCAACCAAAAATCATATGTACCCTAAACTAGTACCAACAATACTGCCACCCTATTCCGTACTTTCTAAAATGGGGTCACTTTTTTTGGAGTTTCTACTCTAGGGGTGCATCAGGGGGGCTTCAAATGGGACATGGTGTCAAAAAACCAGTCCAGCAAAATCTGCCTTCCAAAAACCGTATGGCATTCCTTTTCTTCTGCACCCTGCCGTGTGCCCGTACAGTAGTTTAGGACCACATATGGGGTGTTTCTGTAAACTACAGAATCAGGGCCATAAATAATGAGTTTTGTTTGGCTGTTAACCCTTGCTTTGTTACAGGAAAAAAAATATTAAAATGGAAAATCTGCCAAAAAAGTGAAATTTTGAAATTGTATCTCTATTTTCCATTGAATCTTGTGCAACACCTAAAGGGTTAACAAAGTTTGTAAAATCAGTTTTGAATACCTTGAGGGGTGCAGTTTCTTAGATGGGGTCACTTTTATGGAGTTTCTACTCTAGGGGGGCATCAGGGGGGCTCCAAATGGGACATGGTGTCAAAAAACCAGTCCAGCAAAATCTGCCTTCCAAAAACCGTATGGCATTCCTTTCCTTCTGCGCCCTGCCGTGTGCCCGTACAGTAGTTTACGACCACATATGGGGTGTTTCTGTAAACTACAGAATCAGGGCCATAAATAATGAGTTTTGTTTGGCTGTTAACCCTTGCTTTGTTACTGGAAAAAAAATATTAAAATGGAAAATCTGCCAAAAAAGTGAAATTTTGAAATTGTATCTCTATTTTCCATTGAATCTTGTGCAACACCTAAAGGGTTAACAAAGTTTGTAAAATCAGTTTTGAATACCTTGAGGGGTGTAGTTTCTTAGATGGGGTCACTTTTCTGGAGTTTCTACTCTAGGGGTGCATCAGGGGGGCTTCAAATGGGACATGGTGTCAAAAAAACTGTCCAGCACAATCTGGCTTCCAAAAACCATACGGCGCACCTTTCACTCTACGCCCCGCTGTGTGGCCGTACAGTAGTTTATGGCCACATATGGGGTGTTTCTGTAAACAGTAGAGTCAGGGCAATAAAGATACAGTCTTGTTTGGCTGTTAACCCTTGCTTTGTTAGTGGAAAAAATGGGTTAAAATGGAAAATTAGGCAAAAAAATGAAATTCTCAAATTTCATCCCCATTTGCCAATAACTCTTGTGCAACACCTAAAGGGTTAACGGAGTTTGTAAAATCAGTTTTGAATACCTTGAGGGGTGTAGTTTCTTAGATGGGGTCACTTTTATGGAGTTTCTACTCTAGGGGTGCATCAGGGGGCTTCAAATGGGACATGGTGTCAAAAAAACTGTCCAGCAAAATCTGGCTTCCAAAAACCATACGGCGCACCTTTCACTCTACGCCCCGCTGTGTGGCCGTACAGTAGTTTATGGCCACATATGGGGTGTTTCTGTAAACAGCAGAGTCAGGGCAATAAAGATACAGTCTTGTTTGGCTGTTAACCCTTGCTTTGTTAGTGGAAAAAATGGGTTAAAATGGAAAATTAGGCAAAAAAATGAAACTCTCAAATTTCATCCCCATTTGCCAATAACTCTTGTGCAACACCTAAAGGGTTAACGGAGTTTGTAAAATCAGTTTTGAATACCTTGAGGGGTGTAGTTTATAGAATGGGGTCATTTTTGGGCGGTTTCTATTATGTAAGCCTCGCAAAGTGACTTCAGAGCTGTAGTGGTCCCTAAAAATTGGGTTTTTGTAAATTTCTGAAAAATTTCAAGATTTGCTTCTAAACTTCTAAGCCTTGTAACATCCCCAAAAAATAAAATATCATTCCCAAAATAATTCAAACATGAAGTAGACATATGGGGAATGTTAAGTCATCACAATTTTTTGGGGTATTACTATGTATTACAGAAGTAGAGAAACTGAAACTTTGAAATTTGCTAATTTTTCCAAATTTTTGGTAAATTAGGTATTTTATTATGCAAAAAAATTAATTTTTTTGACTTTTTTTTACTAGTATCATGAAGTACAATATGTGACGAAAAAACAATCTCAGAATGGCCTGGATAAGTCAAAGCGTTTTAAAGTTATCACCACTTAAAGTGACACTGGTCAGATTTGCAAAAAATGGCCTGGTCCTTAAGGTGAAAATGAGCCCGGTCCTTAAGGGGTTAAGGGCTCGGAGATCACGGCCATCCAGTATGGTTTTACGGCCTTGACCCTTACGCACATAGATTGTTCCAGATTCTCTGAATCTTCATTTACATATCTATAAAATATTTTTTTAAACACAATAAAAGCACACAGCGCTATGGGACAGGTATATTGTGGACATAAACAAAAGCAGAGTTATTTACTGTGACATCATATTTTGAATGTCATATTACTGTTATATTTTGTGTTCACAGAAGAAGAAAAAAATAATATGCCTTTAAGATTCATTTTGTAATGTAGGGTAAGCTCAGTGACACAGCAGAAACAACAGAAAGCATAGTGTTAATCTGTTGTTGCTGGGCAGAAGTCTAGACCAATTACAGCCAGCTTCTCACACAGCAAGAGTTTTCACCAATCATAGCCAGCCTCACACACAGCCTGTCTGGGAATTCCCCTAGCAGGCCCTGCTAGAATAATTATTCACCAGAGACAGGAGCTGAAGAGACATTCACTCCACTGAGAGCTGTGTTTTTATGGTTCCACCAAATTCAATTGCAACCAAATTCAATTGCAAATACAAATTGCAAGCATTCAGATTTAATATTGCAATCCAAATTGCATACAACCATACCAGATCATACTCAACCAATCTGCAAAAAGCCACTGATAACTGCTTACTGCAAGCAGAACTATTAGTTAGACCTCAGATATACCTCTCAGAGAGATCATAAAGAGCTAGGAATTGCAGTAGAATGGAAAAACTAAGTGAAGAATTTGACAAGGTGGAGAAAAGATTAAAAGACAGGAGTTATCCAACCTGGATGATAAAAAGGGGGAGAGAGATTGCATTACAGAAGGACAGAGAAGATATACTGTTCGGTAAGCTAAAACATGACCCCAAACATCAAGGTTCTAGTGGTAAGACATTAGGTGACAGTGACCAGGACACTATTCCCACCCTATCTTTGACATATAGTAGTGAATTTAATTCAATCAGTATGGCAATTAAGAAATGTTTGCCTATTTTATTTGATGATGACATTCTGTATCAAGCCCTCCATTCGGGTTGCAGAATTGTCGCTAGAAAAGCTACCACCCTGTCCTGCTCACTGTCACCTTCTCTCTACACTGCCAATAAGATGAGAAGCAACTTCAAACCAAGTTGGCTGAACTACAAAGGTTTTACTAAGTGTGGAGGGAGCCCTTGCAAAACTTGCAGTTATGTAATACCCACACAAACCTTTGATAATTCAGCGCATTCACAAAAATTCCCGATTCGCAGTTACATCAATTGCAATACGGAAGGTGTCATATATACTATCAGGTGCACCCATTGTGATCTTATGTATATAGGCAGCACTTCTCGCAAATTTAAAAGCCGAATTCTGGAACACCTAAATTATATCAGCAATCCTAATAGTCTGAACATTTCCAACATAGCCAGACATTTCATACAAGAACATGCACGTCAGGTTTCGTTCTTCCAGGCATATGCTATAGAGAGAGTCCTTGTATCTAGAAGAGGGGGGATCATCGGAAAAAAAATCCTTTTACGCGAGGCCTATTGGATTTTTGAAATTGGTACTAGAATTCCAACAGGTCTCAATTTGAAGAAGGAACTGATGTATATATACCAGTGAATCATTGACCATTCAGACTAACACTACCATACACAGTTAAATATGAATGGTCTGGGATATAATTGTGTATTTACTTTCCTTCCATCTATAATGATTTAGTGTTTGAACAGGATTAAATATGAGATATATGCACCCCCTGATTTTATGCAGGGCAAAAATTAAATAAGATACACTACGTGCAGAATTATTAGGCAAATGAGTATTTTGACCACATCATCCTCTTTATGCATGTTGTCTTACTCCAAGCTGTATAGGCTCGAAAGCCTACTACCAATTAAGCATATTAGGTGATGTGCATCTCTGTAATGAGAAGGGGTGTGGTCTAATGACATCAACACCCTATATCAGGTGTGCATAATTATTAGGCAACTTCCTTTCCTTTGGCAAAATGGGTCAAAAGAAGGACTTGACAGGCTCAGAAAAGTCAAAAATAGTGAGATATCTTGCAGAGGGATGCAGCACTCTTAAAATTGCAAAGCTTCTGAAGCGTGATCATCGAACAATCAAGCGTTTCATTCAAAATAGTCAACAGGGTCGCAAGAAGCGTGTGGAAAAACCAAGGCGCAAAATAACTGCCCATGAACTGAGAAAAGTCAAGCGTGCAGCTGCCAAGATGCCACTTGCCACCAGTTTGGCCATATTTCAGAGCTGCAACATCACTGGAGTGCCCAAAAGCACAAGGTGTGCAATACTCAGAGACATGGCCAAGGTAAGAAAGGCTGAAAGACGACCACCACTGAACAAGACACACAAGCTGAAACGTCAAGACTGGGCCAAGAAATATCTCAAGACTGATTTTTCTAAGGTTTTATGGACTGATGAAATGAGAGTGAGTCTTGATGGGCCAGATGGATGGGCCCCTGGCTGGATTGGTAAAGGGCAGAGAGCTCCAGTCCGACTCAGACGCCAGCAAGGTGGAGGTGGAGTACTGGTTTGGGCTGGTATCATCAAAGATGAGCTTGTGGGGCCTTTTTGGGTTGAGGATGGAGTCAAGCTCAACTCCCAGTCCTACTGCCAGTTTCTGGAAGACACCTTCTTCAAGCAGTGGTACAGGAAGAAGTCTGCAAGGTAAGAAAAACATGATTTTCATGCAGGACAATGCTCCATCACACGCGTCCAAGTACTCCACAACGTAGCTGGCAAGAAAGGGTATAAAAGAAGAAAATCTAATGACATGGCCTCCTTGTTCACCTGATCTGAACCCCATTGAGAACCTGTGGTCCATCATCAAATGTGAGATTTACAAGGAGGGAAAACAGTACACCTCTCTGAACAGTGTCTGGGAGGCTGTGGTTGCTGCTGCACGCCATGTTGATGGTGAACAGATCAAAACACTGACAGAATCCATGGATGGCAGGCTTTTGAGTGTCCTTGCAAAGAAAGGTGGCTATATTGGTCACTGATTTGTTTTTGCTTTGTTTTTGAATGTCAGAAATGTATATTTGTGAATGTTGAGATGTTATATTGGTTTCACTGGTAAAAATAAATAATTGAAATGGGTATATATTTGTTTTTTGTTAAGTTGCCTAATAATTATGCACAGTAATAGTCACCTGCACACACAGATATCCCCCTAAAATAGCTAAAACTAAAAACAAACTAAAAACTACTTCCAAAAATATTCAGCTTTGATATTAATGAGTTTTTTGGGTTCATTGAGAACATGGTTGTTGTTCAATAATAAAATTAATCCTCAAAAATACAACTTGCCTAATAATTCTGCACTCCCTGTATATGTCCACATTACCTTGGCTCAAACTCGGCAATTGCAATACACAGCGTATCAAGGGTTAATGGAAGATTACTGCCATACAGTTCATTTGAACGGTCCTTATAATTGATAATCTTTAACTGATAAATATGTAAAAAATTATCTCAACCTTTGTCCAGTTTAGTAGCAAGTACCTGTATCTATAGGTTGTAACAATTAAGTGTATTGTAACAAAGTTCATTGCAACATGTTATAACGTTATGATTCTTAGCTTGTGACAGAACTAGAAGGCCATTCTTTGTTATTACTATATGTTTTTAATTTGGAAAGCGATGAGTATTCACATTCTGCGACTTTTTCTGTTTAATGATCAAGTACTGTGGCAATGCCAGGGTTAATATACCTAGAGAAGGTTCGCTCAATGTGTTTTCCATCACACCTGTGATTGAAGGGAAGAAAGCAAAGGTGTGTCACTGTGTGGCAACCAATGGGACTGAAGACTCGCTCCCAGATTTTGGAGGAGGAGTTCTCCAAGTCCTTTTAAATTGTGGGGTCACAGTCTGACAAACTGTTATGACTAAGGGTACTCACCCGAAACGCGTCAACGTTTTGTCATGTAAGAAGTGGGAATGTCCGTTTTTATCAATTGAACAATAAAGAAGAGCTAAAAAGAGGATCTCAATTGTCTCCGGGACCTTCCTTTTTTACTTCAAGCCTGCCAAGGGAACACTCCCCTAGGGCCCCAGGAGCCGGGATTTCATAACATACCGGACAGGTGAGCTGGATCCAAGTTTCTTACAAAAAAAAAAATTACTTAAATAACTATACTCAAGAGAGAAATATATCCACCATTTTATGTTGAATGACAAGATTGAACAGTTGAACCACAATCTTAATCATACAACCATTTTGTGATATCTTTTCAACACGTGTTATGTACATGGACTATCTGCTGCGGAGGCGGCAGTGTTATATATGAAGAAAAGTTCAAGTTAATAAAGAAGCTATTTGAAGCCTTTGGTGTGCTCTTTAAAGGGGTTGTCCAGGTTCAGAGCTGAACCTGGACAGCCCTCCATTTTCACCCCAGCAGCCCCCCTGACATGAGCATCGGAGCAGTTCATGCTCCGATGCTCTCCTTTGCCCTGCGCTAAATCGCGCAGGGCAAAGGCATTTTTCAGAGTTCCGGTGACGTACCGGGCTCTCCATGGGGCTGACAGGAACCCCGGTGACGTCACCGGCACTGATGGGCGGGATTTGGCTCTGCCCTAGCCAGTAAAACGGCTAGGGCAGAGCTAAAGCCCGCCCCTCAGAGCCGGTGACGTCACCGAACACACTGCTGGGCGGAAGTTACCGCCCGGCAGTGTGTTATTAAAAACAAAAGAGCCCGTGCCCTGCGCGATCTAGCGCAGGGCACTGGAGCGCATCGGAGCATGAGATGCTCCGATGCTAGGCTCAGGGGGGCTGCTGGGGTGAAAATAAGGGTATGTCCGGGTTCAGCTCTGAACCCGGACAACCCCTTTAAACCTACTGTTTCCATAGAAGGGCGCTAGAGGAATTACAGAGTAATAGACAGTCTGGTTAGACTAAAAGTCAGAGATATCAAAATTCTTCTAATGCCACAGCGCAAAAGGCACTTCATAGTGCTGCGCCTGCCATACTCCCTGCATTTGTCCCTTTCTCAGCCTCAGATCTGCCCCCTCCATCAGCCTCAAATCAGACTCCCTAGCCTACATCCGCCTCAGATCACACCCCCATCAGACCCATCCTAGCCTCCATTAGCCTCAGATCAGACCAAAAAGTCTCCATCAGCCTTAGATCAGACCCCCCATCCTCAGATCAGACCCTCCCCAGCCACCATTAGCCTCAGATCAGCCTCCCATCAGACCCCCCAGTCTCCATCAGCCTCAGATCAGCCTCCCATCAGACCCCCCCAGTCTTTTTCAGCCTCAGATCATACCCCGCCCAGCCTCTGATCAGGCCCCCATCAGACCCTCTCCAGCCTCCATTAGCCTCAGATCAGCCCCCCAGCATCCAATCAGACCCCCCAGCCTGCACTTCTTCAGACCTCAGATCAGATGTTTAAATAAATAAACTTACCTTTCCAGCTCCAGATTTATTCACCCTCCCTGGTCTTCTTCCCGCCAGGCTGTACTGTGACTTGACAGTGCACAGCTTTAGGTCATAGTGCATGCCTATGTGCACTACATCCTGATGCTGTACGTGTCAAAACACAGAGTGGGGCCTGGAAGAAGACCAGGGAAGGCGAGTACAGCCAGTGCAGTGCTGTTCTCACCTTCCTATGCCTCCCGCATGCTAATGACCGCTTCCATAATAGAAGTGGTCATTAGCATTTGCATTATATGATCTAGCAGGGGGACAGGGAACCGGGGGCCACGGGGAATGATCCTGCATGCCGTATGTGGCTCACGGGACGGAGGTTCCCCACCCCTGGCTTAGATGAAGTTATAAACTGCATCCAGCATAGTTTTCGGTCCTGGTTTTGAACACCGCAGTTCCCACTGAAGTCAATGGACATGACTTATGCACATTTATTTCTAAGGGCTCCTTCACATGTTTTTTTTTTTCTGACGTTTTAAAATGCTTGACATCCTAGCGATATGCCACCAATGTCTGGGATGGGAATACCCTTTTAAAGTAACCTAGCTCAAAAATTCCATTAAAAAGGCTGTATGTGGAACCAGTCAAAATGTGCCCTTCTGTGGAGCCAACTAGGAGTTGTTTTGCTATTCCCCCAGTTACTAGGTAATTGTGGGGACTGCCAGCAACTAGATTCCCTGTGACCAGAATGTCTGAAGACCTCTCTCCATGTGACAAGGGCTTGTCCAAACGGCTTTTATAAAATATCACCAGGGCGGACTGGTCATAGACCCTACAGGGAAATTTATCGGCCCAGAGGGCCGCCCAAGCACTCTTTATGGCCATCAGCCAAGTACATAAAGATCTGATGTTCTCAGCATTAATTAATGTAGGTTCATCAGGCACTTATGCATTTGGCCAGTGGCTGCAGGTCCCTCCCGAATATAACTGTATTGCTGTCCTCAGGGCAATGATACAGTTTCATACTGTGGCACGGGAGGCAGTACTTTGGCTTTGCAGAAGTAGTACTGTATTTTTCGCCCTATAAGACGCACCAGCCCATAAGACGCACCTAGATTTTTTAGGAGGAAAATAAGAAAAAAAATATTTTGAACCAAAAGGTGTGCTTTTGGTGGGCTTTGAACTAATGGTAGCCTGTGAATGACACTATTATGGGGGATCTGTGAATAACGCACTGTTATGGGGGATCTGTGGCTGACACTGTTATGAGCGTCTGTGAATGGCACTGTTATGGGGGTCTGTGGGTGGCACTGTTAAGGGGGTCTGTGGATGGCACTGTTATGGGGGTCTGTGGATGGCACTGTGGATGGCACTGTTATGGGGGTCTGTGGATGGCACTGCTATGGGGGTCTGTGGCTGACACGGTTATTGGCGTCTGTGGATGGCACTGTTATGGGGGCGTCTGTGGATGGCATGACACTGCTATGAGGGGGATCTGTGGATGAAAGATAAATAGCATCTTATGTTATGTGTCATCCACAGATCCCCCCATAACAGTGTCCCTGTGAATGATCCCCAATACAGGGGGTGGGGGCTGGCATCTACAGTAGTTTTGCAATGGCAGCGGGGCCCGGTGCAGTCACTGTATTCTATTGCACCTGGCCCCGCTCATTGTACTAATCATATCTAACTGCAGGCAATGTTTAAATATAGAAAATCTTTAATCCAGCAGCCTTTACTTACGACCATAGCAGGCAGGAGGCTGGATGGGCGGGCACGTGCCCGCGCCGCCTGCTTTATTCATAAAATGGGTGGAGCAGGCACGTGACGAAGTGAGTTACGCTGCCAGTGCCCGGCCGCCCACCCAGCCTCCTGCCTGCTATGGTCGTAAGAACAGGCTGCTGGATTGAAGATTTTCCATAGTTAAACATTGCCTGCAGTTAGATATGATTAGTACAATAAGCGGGGCCCGGAGCAATAGAATACAGTGACTGCACCGGGCCCCGCTGCCATTATAAAACAAGATGCCGGCCCCCAGCCCCTCCTCCCTGATACACCTCCGACTGCACTGTGCAGCATGCGGTCAGCAGTGTATCAGTTTAAACGGCAGCATTCACCCCATAAGTGCGTCTTATAGGGCAAAAAATACGGTATTTTGTGCTGCACTGTGGTATTTGGTTCTGCTGGGGCAGTATTTTGTTCTGCACTATAGTATTGCTGGCTCCACCTACTTCTGTTAGCCCTGCCTACTTGTATTGCCCCTCCTTCTGTCAGTTAGGACATACCTACAACATGTTTTTTTATCCAGGGCCACTTTAGGTTCCCAGTCGGTCCCTGAATATCGCCACACACGGACCGGTGTGGTGTTTCTTGATTGCCCCCTCTAGTGGTCAGACTCCCGTTGTCCAGTCAACATGCCACAAATGTTAGTGGTAGAGTTTTCCCATAAACAACATTTATCACTATTCTACAAGAAAGATGATAAATGTGACTGCATCCCTCCTCCCTCTGTAACATCGCTGTGAAAGCCTCCTGCTCGCTCTCTCTCCCTCCCCCCTCCTCCCTCCTCCCTCTGTAACATCGCAATGTTACAGCAGCAGGAGGAGGGAGGAGGGGGAGGGAGGCTTTCACAGCATGTTACAGAGGGAGAGCTGGAGGCGTCACAGAAGATTATGAGGCGGCGCTGGGCATGAACGGCAGCAGGTGAGGGCGGCAGCTTGGAGCCATTTACATCCCCTTGGGCACCTTATTTTTATGACTGACAGGTTAGTAATAGCGTATTTTTAGCAAAATGAGCCTACAGATTACATTTATAAGACTACATTAGGAATGGTTAAAGCTCCCTGAACATAACCATATTTTTATCTGGAGGGGGTGAAACCTGGTGACAGAATCCCTTTAAATCGTTTTTAAATACGTAGATAGGAATACCGAATTCATTCACCAAAGTCTTGAGCAACTTTGGCGGAGACGAAGTTTTGCTACACGGAGCCCATACATTTTAATGCTGTATGGAAACAGCATTAACAACAAAGTTTTTTTAATGAATTGACTTCGGATCTATGATCCGAAGCACGATTCACTTGAAACTTCACTGTGTGCACTATCCCTGTACTATTATATTACTGTGCACATTATCACAGTATTGTGACATATCTGTGTAAAGTACATTCCCCCATTACCACAGCACTTTGGGCATTACCACTGTACTTACGCATCACTGTGTGCATCATTTCCGCTCTGTGACATCACTGTGTGCATTATCTCAACTGTGACATCACTTTGTGTATTATCTCCTAGGACAGGGATTAGCAACCCTCGGCACTCCATCTGTTGTGAAACTACAATTTCCAGCATGCTCCATTCATTTCTATGAGAGTTCTGAGAGGAGCAGGGCAAGTATGCATGCTGGGAGTTGTAGGTTCGCAACAGCTGGAATGCCGGAGGTTGCCTACCCCTGCCCTAGGAAGACCAAAATGACCATGAGCTTTCCATGTTCTCTATTGCTGAAGGTGGTATGGTGGGATTCCGTGGTGCCTTGTTACACCCCTGTTTTTGCATCCTTTCTATATAACACCATGGTCACAAATTGGGGTCATGAAAAAATGTCTGGGAGTATTTTTTGTTTTAAGTCAATATACTTAGATGCTGTTTACGTTTATGCAGAAATACATTTATGTGAATTAACACCAACCTACCCTATATTATCTGCTGTGGAAATGTTTAGTCCATTCCTTTTTTTTTCTACTGTCTGGCAATAAAGGCTTTTTCTAACTGTGAGGGCACCTTAGCTAATCCCCCTTGTCCCCTCCATTCTGCCCCCCTGACAGATGTACTCTGAGGGATCTAAGCAGCGAGAAACAATCACACGCCTTTCAAGTCTAAGTGTCCCCATTTCTGGCTGACATAGGCCGCAGCAGAGCCGAAATTATTCCTTGCGCTGGCAGCTGAGATCTGCATGCTGTGCCCGGCTCTGGTAAAAGAACCTCATTAACTTGCAATTACCGATTCACTATACGTAATAGGGGGCCCAGTACTCCCACTGCCAAGCAATCCTAAAAAATAAAACCAGGTCGCCTGCCCTCATCTTTCAGGAAAAAAAAACCTTCCCCCCTTTTTCTACCCTGGAGGATTTGGGATTAACCTGTTAGCAACTTGAGAATAATATAATTATTGTTGCACGAGTTGAAGCAACATGTTTTGTGGGGAAATTTGAAGGGGAGTGGGGATGGGAAATGTTATAGGGAAAGTTTTATGGACTTAGGACACAATTTTAATTTATAGCTGCTTTATATAGGGAGATCATAATTAAAATTTTACAGACATTGGGTGCCTGCTACCTAAGAAGTGGGCAAATTATTGCCTAAACGCCTTGTATTAATTAGTACATTTTTATTGATATTTTACTGTGTAGGGCTAGAGGACAACATCTGTGTGCTATCATATTGCACTGAGTCATGCCTATAGCTAAAGTAATGTATGTTCCCCTTCCCATTTACAATCTGACTACATAGGATTATAGCCTGCACCTCAACACAGTAACAATATATTCCGACCTGCGTTATTGTTTAAGATGTACATAACAGTATAAGGCTACATGCACACGAACGTTGTTTGTTTCCGTTTCCGTTCAGTTTTTTTGCAGATAGGATGCGGGCCCATTCATTTCAATGGGTCTGCAAAAAATGCGGACAGCACACCGTGTGCTGTCCGCATCAGTATGTCCGTTCCGTAGCCCCGCAAAAAGAATAGAACATGTCCTATTCTTGTCTGTTTTAGGCATTGTTACAATGGATCCGCAAAAAAAAACAAAAAACGGGTGGCATACGGATGTCATCAGGTTTTTTTTGCTGATCCGCAGGTCGTGTGCATGTAACCTAATACTTTTTTTTCTATTTACAAGTGAGCAATAGTATATGGAGCTAGATACCAGAACTCCACATCATTTTCTTCATGTTTCTGTCTTTTTGTGGGTATTCTCTCCATATTGTAAATGTAACCTACTTCTTTTGTCATGCTTTTTTTTTTGATTTTGCATTGTTAGAGCACTTCCTATGCAACTGCCTTGCATCTGAGTCTGGGATATGTTATCGCCTAGCAGGGATGGCCTTAGGTGTTCAGGCGCCCTGTGCGAGCAATTCTTGTGGCGCCCCCCCCCCCCCCCCCCCAGGTTCACCTAAACACATACACAAAGAGGAAAACAATCTTTGTAACAAACAGTTAATTACAGATAATTTAAGTGCAAGTTCAAACAAGAACAATCATACCCAGTGTTACCCATAGCCAGTCTCCTGCCCCCCTTAATCATAGCCTGCCCCCTGCCCTTCTTAATCATACCCAGTGTCACCCATAGCCAGTCTCCTGCCCCCCTTAATCATACCCAGTGTCAACCAAAGCCAGTCCCCTGCCCCTTAATCATACACAGTGTCACCCTTATCCAGTCCCCTGCCCCCTTAATCATACCCAGTGTCTGTCACCCTTAACCAGTCCCCTGCCCCCTTAATCATACCCAGTGACTGTCACGGTGGCACCCACCTTATCCAGTCCCTTGCCCCCTTAATTATACCCAGTGTCTGTCACCCTTATCCAGTCCCCTGCCCCCTTAATCATACCCAGTGTCTGTGACCCTTATCCAGTCCTATGCCCTCCTTAATTAGACCCTGCCCCCATTTAATGAAAGATATTTGGTAAAAAATAAATAAAAAAAACCCAATAAGAACGGGTACTCACTATTTGAAGTCTTCTGCTCCCTCCCTGTCTGCAGAGCACCGGCCGCCGCCCTCACACATTGAGCGGATCCTTCTGCGGCTCTCTGTGAAGGCGCAGCACTTGGACGCTGCGACTGCGCCCCTAAAATCCTCCTCCACGCTCCGGAACCTGACCTGTAAGAGACCGACTGGGAGCTGTCGGTCACCGGGACTCCCCTGTTGCCATGGCGCCGTGTGCGGCCGCACAGCTCGCACACCCCAAAGGCCGGAGTGCTTCCGTGGGGTTTCGTCCCGTACTTCCGTTCCGCAAAAATATAGAACATGTCCTATCTTTTTGCGGAAGGGCCGGATCGTGGACCCATTCAAGTGAATGGGTCCGCGATCCACTGCGGCTGCCCCACGGACTGTGCTCGTGCATTGCGGCCCGCACGACCACGGGGCGCACACACCCGTGTGAAAGAGGCCTTAATACCTCATTCAAATTACTGTTATCTGGGGAAACTCCTAATGTTTAGCCGTAGATTGACGAGGAGGGTTTCTGGTACTGAACATGAATGTGATGCAGACATCAAAAGTGCTGAATTGAGATTAAAAAGTTTTCTCTCCCCTTTTTCTAGAGATCTCTAGAATAAGAGGCAGAGAAGTGCTCACATGTTGCTTTCTCTCTCTCCTCCCCACATGAGATGGGCTCCATAGAAGTATGGACCCATCTCAATTCCATCCTTAGCAGCGAGGACAGAGAGCAAAGATATGTGAGCGCTTCTCTCCCCTTGTTCTAGCAATTGGTGGGGGGTCTCAGCCCCCACTGATCAATGACATATCCCTTTTTTTTTCTTTTTTTTTTAGTGATGCTTTAATTGTGAAAAAAATATTACAAATAAATCATTAACTATAGTGTTTTTAATTTCTGTCCTGTTGGAGCATAATAGGTCACACTGCTACTTTGCCTTACTGGGTTCTTAGGTTTGCCGCCAATTAGAGTAATACCCTATACACACTGTGGCGGAATATTCTGCCTATCCCATTTTTAGTTTGCACCTAATTTATAATTTGGATTATTAAAGCGGTTATCTAGAAATGGATAATCATGACCTGTCCTCCGAGTCCCCGTATAACCGCTGTTCAGCTATTTCAGAGAGCCGCCATGCTCACTGGAGCCCTGGTAAGTGCAGCCGGCTCCTCTCAGCTCTCCAAGCACAGCACCGAACATTGTACAGCGGCTGTTCTTGGTATTGCAGCTCAGCTCCATTCACGTCAATGAGCCTGAGCTGCAACTAGGCCATGTGACCGATGTACAGTGACGTCACATGGCCTAGGAAGAGGATGCTGCTCTCACGGAGCGCCGGCCTCTTCTAGCAGCTGATTGGTGGGGGCCCCGGTTGTCTGACCCCCACTGATCTGATATTGATGACCTATCCTCAGCATAGTAATATAAAAAAGTCTGCAGCACTCGTCAATTTGTAGCAAAAAAATAGGGTGGATTTATTCCATAGTTAGACAGCAAGAGAATGCGACGTTTCGACCGTTCCCGGTCTTTTTCAAGCAGTCGCATTCTCTTGCTGTCTAACTATGGAATAAATCCACACTATTTTTTTTGCTACAAATTGACGAGTGCTGCAGACTTTTTTATATTACTATTTGATGGTGGATCAACAGCCAGGATCCCGATCTGCCGGCACCAATATTACCGTGGTTAAGGTACAGTGTATGGACTTTCCAAATTGGCACATTTTTGGATATAGGAGTGCTGCCAGACGTCTTTATCTATCCTCAGCATAGATCATCAATATAAATTACCAGATAGCCCTTTTAAATGTGGCTAAATAGTTGATGTTTCATTAGAAAGTGGTAAAGGGAAGAAGCAACACAATGAGCCACAAAAATTTCTACTTGTAAAACAATGCGCCCTATGACTTTGTACTATCAAAATTCTACAGCACATTTTAGACCACTATTGGTATAGTTTGTCAACAAATGCACCAAAAACTGTCCCAAAAAAACAAAACCAAAAATTTTTTTTATAGGACTAGCCAAAAAGTTGGTTCAAAAATTATATAAAAAGCTTGTGTCTAGCATGTTGTAAATGAAACTAAATTGTGGCATACTTCATATATCTGGCGCATTAAGCCGTGCATCACAATTTCTAGCATAAATCAAGACACTTTCCAGGCGCAGTGACGCTGACATACTGTGTCTCCTCCACTAGCTCTATGTTTACAAGGATTTATATGCATGCTGGTTTCCCCAGTACTGTACAGCACCTCCCAGCTTCATCTGACCCTGGATTTCTATGGTTTTGTGACCACTTGCTGCAGTATTTTCTCGATCAGTTGGTGTGGTGTCCTCTGTAAACACTGCTGTCACACACCTGCTTCTAAGCCACAGCTGAATGTACAGACCTCTCCGATTTCCTTCTCTGATTACTCAACCACCCTAACCCTATCAAAACTGAATGGCCAACTCTCTGGGTTATTTTTGTATTTCTTCATATTTGTTTTTGAGCTTTCCTTTTGCAAAAGTCTTCTTTTGAACAGAGGAAGCGAAGAATTGTTTTCCCTCTGTCAGTTTGCTCTTTTCTTTCTTCATCTCCTTTTTTAATCACATCCCTCCTCTTCTCATTCCCCAGCCTTTAATCCATCTCTCTCAGTGGGAAGAATTAGCACAGCCATTCTCTGAACTTCCTTAGCATGCTGAACTGCACAGTGTTCAATGGTCGAGCTTGGCAGGGGTCTTGTCCGACATGCAGACCAACCCTTCTCCCCTGCAGAGAAGGTCAAGGTGCATTGAGAAGCAGAACTCACCCTCTCGCGGGACTAAGCCACTTCACAGTGCATAGAAAGCCTTCTGTTTCTTCATGAGGCCTTTATGTGTCTGTATTCTAAGGAATATGTCTTTATGATAAATTAGATATTTTATAATGTAAGCAGTATTGTGCTCTGATGTTGCTGCTATTAGTATGATTAAGAAATGATATGCCCTCAAATATACCTGCATAGCTACTGTGGGTTAGGCCTCTTTTACACGACCGTATGGCTTTTTCAGTGTTTTGCGGTCTGTTTTTCACAGATCCGTTGTTCTGTTTTTTTGTTTCTTTTTCGGTTCCATTTTTCCATATGGCATATACAGTATACAGTAATTGCATAGAAAAAATTTGGCTCGGCATAAAATTTTCAATAGATGGTTCCGCAAAAACGGAACGGATACGGAAGACATACGGATGCATTTCGGTATGTGTTCCGTTTCTTTTTGCAGACCCATTGACTTGAATGGAGCCATGGAACGTGATTTGCGTGCAAAAATAGGACAAACGGAAAATGGAATGCATACGAAGTACATTCCGGTTTTTTTTCGGAACCATTGAAATAAGTGGTTCCATAGACGGAACGCAAAAAACGGCCCATAAACTGAAAAAAAAAACGGTCGTGTGAAGGAGGCCTTACTTGTATAAAAACTAGTGCAGACAAAAAGTGGAGCCTGTAGAAACCAATCAGATCACTTGTCTACTACACCAGTATTATATATGCAGAGTGGATTTTGCTATTGCAGCAGCAAATTCTACATCTGCTACATGCAGATTTGTTTTGCAGGTTTTCACCTGATGCATTATAAAGAGTGAAATCCACAGTACAAATCTGCAGCATGAACTGACAGGCTATAGATTTAAAGGGGTTTTATGGGATTTTTTTATTGATGACCTATCAATATGAGATCAGCGGGGGTCTGATTCCTGGCACCTATGCCACTCAGCTGTATGAAGAGGCTGCGACGCTCAGTGAGTGCTTAGGCCTCGTGATGTCACATTCACAGACACATGGCCTAGGCCCAGCTCAGCCCTATTCAAGTGAATGAGACTTTGCAGCGACACCATGCACAGCCTCTATTAAATGGATAGCTGCAAGAAGACTGCAGCGCTTTTCAGAGCTGATTGGCAGGGTTGCCAGGACAGGAGTTGGACCCCCGCCGGTCTCATCCTAAAGATAGGCCATTAATATGGAAACCCCTTGCACAGCATGTGGTTGACATTTGCTAAAATCTCATCCACATTTCAGGTGCTGTAATACATTATGGATTTTCCGCATGCAGTTGCAGGGCAGCAAAACCACCATCCTACATGCCTTTGTGAACATACCCTTAAAGGGAACTGTTATGGGACCAAAATGGGTTCTCGTAGATTCGGACTGACACTTAGACACTTTGAGAATGGTCAGTATTGTAAATCAGGGCACCTACACAGGATCTAATGATTAACGCCTTACATTTGCATATCAGGTATTCTCCTTTTGCCCAGTGTACGGACAAAATTCTAAAAGTATGAGGGCCTTAGGGTTCCCAATAAATTGAGCAGGAGTTGGCAGATGGGGCAAAGTTCCCCAAGGAGTGCATCTAGGCAGAGGAACAGACTGGGGCAGTATGTCTTGCAGAACAGGAGGAGATTCTACTGGAGCAGGTCCCTGAGCGTCCATCCATGCCAAGAGGTGACACACAGCCTGGACTACCTCTCAGAATACAGGGTGTAAGTAGGATGCACAGAGATGTTGATCCCCCAAGGAAGGGTGCTGGTCAGACCCCCGAACATATGTGAGTGCACCACATCAACTATACTAACGAACAGTGCGGAAGCTAATTGGGAACTTTGCTCAAGAGGTGAGAAACAGACGGAGTCCATACTTAAACAAGCGATCTCACGTAGAGTGAACATAGAACGCCGTGGACACGCTACCCCCTCGATTGAAGGAAGGAACCTGAGCAAGCTCCCCCTGGACGGAAGAAACCGCCGATACTGGAGACCAGAGATCTCCAATACCGGTAAGATCGTTACCATTTAAAAAGCCGGCAACATCATTTTAAGCTCTAATACTGACCGCAAGCGGGACGCCGCCAGGCCAGTAATACAACGTTTCTCTGCTGCCCACAATTACAATCATATATTGTCCTGTAAAAGTCTGACCAAAAGACCCAACACCAACACCTAATCTTGAGGTTATTTGGGACATTCTGGTTTGGGTAAATCGCAACCCTAAAAACCGCACCAGAACTAGCCCCCTCCTTCACGGAACATTTTGGGGTTTTACATTTGAACTGTGTGCCCAACGAGGTATTGAGCCATCCCTTATATGTGGATATACCAGTGCTGCTAGAAATACGACAAACTTAATCCATGTCATTTAATGAACTCTGCTGCTATATTTGTATATTTGGTTGACGTGTCAATATGCTGCTATAATTATTTTACGTCAGTTATAACACCTTTTTATCCTATTTAGGTTTTGTATATTGTGTACTTTTCATTACTGGTGACCCGGTGTCCCCGCTGACACTGATTCACTTGTTTTACTGCTAATATAGTGTTCAACATTTTAACCATATCAATTAAAGTGATCGATCCAATATCCTAGGTGTGCCCAGTCCTTTTATTCAATTATCTCTTTGGACTACCTCTCGTTGACTTGCAGTCAGCTGGGACACCAATCCAGGCAACTCATCAAGGTCAATCCGCAAAGATATATATATATATATTACTGCACATTTGGGATCGATGGCTTGACTATTCTGTTACAGGGGATGTCCAGTTTCCTGATTTCGATGACCTACTGTAAGGGTAAGTCATCAATATCAGTTTGGTGGGGGTCTGACTTGGTGGGGGTCTGACTTCTGGCAGCTGTTTAAAGGGACCACAATGCTCGTGCTCGCACTGCATCCTCTTTAATGTTCACCTGCATGCCATCTAATATTTAATGGCAGTGCAGGGCGATTACAGCTTTTTGTCTTGAATGGGCTGCATGTAGATAAATATTGAAGAGGACACAGCCCTGGCATGATCATTGCAGCCCCTTCAAACAGTTGAATCTTCCTCCATTGCAGAGTCTCCACCTGGCTTATGTGTGTATAAAGGGCCAGATGGGCCACTTACTATAATCATTTTAAATGATATATCCAGGGGAGAAAAACAGAACTGGATCGCACATCCACATGCTATGCTTTGATCTGATTAAACTCGCTTCTCAGCGCAATATTAAGTGTACAAGAGGCATTAGTGTACATTTTGATCAAAAGGCATAAGCCCACTCACCACGTCAAGGTTGCCTCTTAAAGTGGGACCTACTCTGAAAAATGGGCGCAGCATAGCACGGTCAAGAGCGACATTGCCCTAGTAGGCGGCAGAACCCAGGAGACAAACAGCAATGCTGCTATCTGACAATGCCTCCCACGGCACTATGTTTCACCGACCCACCAGCACAGCGCCACAAAAACAAAGGCCACCACATAGTGCTGCACCATCTGAAGAGTTGTCTAACACAACATGTCAATTGCTATCAGGAACTACAGGTCCATTCACACTTATATGCAGACTCTTGCTAAATTAAAACCACTTGTGCCGAATGGGAGGAGTGCTGATACCAGTAATAAAGAAGAAAAGTTAAACATGCATATATCCAGGGGAGAAAAGCAGAACTGGATCGCACATCCACAATGCTATGCTTTGATCTGATTAAACTCGCTTCTCAGCGCAATATTAAGTGTACAACCCCCTATACTGCATGCTGTTCAAGAGGCATTAGTGTACATTTTGATCAAAAGGCATAAGCCCACTCACCACGTCACGTTAGCGAGTTTAATTAGATCTAAGCATAGCATTGTGGATGCAGTTCTGTTTTTCTCCCCTTGATATATGCATGTTAAATCTTTCTTCTTTATTACTGGTATCAGGACTCCTCCCATTCGGCACAGGTGGTTTTAATTCCGCAGAAGTCTGCATATAAGTGGTAATTGACCTGCAGTTCCTGATAGCAATGGACATGTTGTGTTAGACAACTGTTCACATGGTGCAGTACTGTGTGGTGGCCTTTGTTTTTGTGGCGCTGTGCTGGTGGGACCCAGTGCCATGGGTGGCATTGTCAGATAGCAGGGTTGCTGTTTGACTCCTGGGTCCTGCCGCCTACTAGGGCAGTGCCGCTTTGTCCCCACACTGTGCTGCGCCTATTTGTCAGAGTAGGTCCCACTCTAAGAGGCAACCTTGACGTGGTGAGTGGGCTTATGCCTTTTGATCAAAATGTATACTAATGCCTCTTGTACAGCATGCAGTATAGGGGGCTGTACACTTAATATTGAGCTGAGAAGCGAGTTTAATTAGATCTAAATATAGCACTGTGGATGTGCGATCCACAGGGTGTAACTACCATAGCTGCAGACCATGCGACTGCTATGGGGCCCAGGGCAAGATGGGGCCCAGTCTTAGTTGGGATTATCTCCTCTTCTACTGGGGGTGAAAACTTGGTTAGGACTCTACCCTCTAAAGGAACAACTTTTAGAAAATAAGGCAGTGGGAAATGGCCCAATGATCATTGAAAAGGGTTTAGGCAGAAACCCTTCTTTCCTGTGTGGGGGGCCTGATTTGATCCTTGCTATGGGGCCCTTAATTCTCTATGTATGCCACTGGTGATCCAGTTAGTTTTTTCTCCCCTTGATATATTTTAAATGATATGGTGTGGCCTTCCCATCAACTGCAATATGATATTGACATCTTGTCCATACACACAGCCCATATTAAGCAAAAAAAAAAAGGTGAATTCTGTACTGCTCATAACGAGCTGGTCAATTCCCATTCCACGTTGGAGGAAAAAGTTAAGAAAGAGCAAACAGCAGGTGGCGCTGAACATTTTATTGAATAGCTCATTATCGTATTTTTCGCTTTATAAGACACACCTGATGATAAGACACACCTAGGTTTTAGAGGAGGAGAATAAGGAAAAATATTTTCCTCAGAACAGACCCTCAGTCTTCATCAGACCCCCAAATTAGGCCCCACCTCAGATCAGACTCCCATATGAGACCTCAGATCGGATACCCATATCAAACCTTAGATCAGACCCCCCACATCAGATCAGAGACACATATTAGATCAGACCCCATCCATGTCAGACCTCAGCTCAGACCCCCATATCAGATCAGACCTCCCACGTCAGACCTCAGATCAGGCCTCCCATGTCAGACCTCAGATTAGATTCCCATCAGGGATAAAATAAGTATATCAACTTACCTCTTCTGCTCTGCCGCTACTCTGCCGATCTGGCGGTCTCTCCTGGAGTCACCGCTTTCTGGTCTTCTCCAGGCCCTCACTGCACTGTGACCTGACTGTGTACAACATCAGGTCATAGTGGTGCACTACGTCCTGATCCTGTACACAGTCAGGACAGTGCAGTGCAACTCCCAGAGGAAGACCAGCGAGCAGTGAGTACAGCAAGCGCTAGCAGAGCTACACTCACCGCTCCTCCTGTATACTAGTGAGCGCTGCCATTTTTAAACCACTTTTGGGGTGAAAAAAAAAGTGTGCCTTATAAAGTGGAAAATATGGTACATACATTACAAAAGTATTCAGATCCTGGTGCTGGTTTGAAAAATGTAGAATATTTTTTGTGGGACAACCTTTTTAAATTTAGGGGGATCTCTGAAGAAATACTCCTGCCTGACCTGCCGAAAAACACTTACAAGCTGTGGCATTTTCGAATAATGAATTTTGGCCTTCTTCATACTTGTTCCTCAAATGGTTAATAAAAAAACTAAAAAAACATAGCCATTCAAAGTTATGTTAAATGTGAGGCAAAGTACACAAGTACAATATCCTGAAGGAATGGTGGCCTGAGAGACTAACACCCTGACATTTGGATGACTGGCTGTAAGCCTGGAAACAGCTGTCTGCCTCCATAAATGCGGCCAAGAGATGATCTGAGCATCCCCTTCTCCCTATGCGGGTCACCGAAGGTCAAACTACATCAGTGACTATAACCTTTGCTTTTAACTCTGTCACGGCTATATGAGGCAGGGACAGCATGAAATTAATAACACACAGCAGGGGCCAATTCATCATCAGTAGTACTGGGGACAGACATGTGACGGGATAGGGACCTAACGTGGGTTTCACGTGTCTGTAACTTTAACCAGTTAGAGAATAACCAAATGTTAATCACTTTCACAGAATCCTACCCTTATCCTACATAATAGCTGAATGGATGCGTTTTTTTCTTTTTAATCACTCTGATCACTGTCATTTGCCTACGGAACTGGTTGTGCGGCATTCACTTTTCATCCAGTTTGTATCATCACGTATTTCGGTGAACACCCAAACCTCAGTTAGTGACGTTCTGTAACTGAGAATATGGCCACATCAATAATTAATATGTCACATCAGTGGCCAGATATGATCCCTTCTGAGCCACCTCCATCATTATTATTCCAGGATCAGAGACCGCCAGCTTGTAAGATTGACCTGCGACAGGACGGCATTATTTTGGGCTCCCTTCAAAGCATCTATTAGATAAAGAGTGAGAAACCTGCACTCTATCTGAATTGAGGGGCTACATACCATGGGTCTATAAAGTCTTATAGTTGCATATACATTTCCTAATGATAGAACTCATTTAATGATTTAATTTCAGGTACATATGTTCAGACCATGGCATGGTAGGTATCGCTAGCTGCAAATGGTATGTCTACAAGTCGAACAGAAGGTCATATTTTTTCCAAAAACAGCACTACTCTTGCCCATGGTTTGTATATGATCTTGCATTTCAGCCCCATTTACTTAAAGGGTCTGAGAACACACCAAATTTATAGCAAAAATGTCCATGACTATCCCATTGATATCGCTGGGACTTGCAGAAATCATTGTGCTTGCCACCAAAACAGCCCCATTCACATGAATGGGACTGATTTTCAGTTGCTGTAACTTCTGTAACAAATCTGCCATGTATGCATATAACCAAATGGGACTAAGATGCAATACTAAGCACAGCCCAATATGAAGAGTAGTGCAGATTCCTTATAAGAAAAACAGCAGATACTTTTGTGTACTATCAGACAACCCATTTAAAGAGGATGTTCAGTAAAGTATATAGCAGAACAAAAACTATCCGAAACCCCTTCCATTCCAGCTCGCCACTTCTTTTCTCCCTGCAGCTGCTGTCATGACAATTATTGGCCCTAGTGGTATATGGTATGAGACTGCTGAGGCCAGTGATTGACTGCAGCGGTCATGTGTGTTTACAAGTATGTTATAGCTGCAAAACTATTGGGGAGGATAAAGCGGATAGTGTGGGAACAGAGGTAAATATAACTTTTTTTTTTATTAATGTGATAGGTCACCCGCCATCTGCAAAAAATATATATATATACAGGGTGGGCCATTTATATGGATACACCTTAATAAAATGGGAATGATTGGTGATATTAACTTCCTGTTTGTGGCACATTAGTATATGTGAGGGGGGAAACTTTTCAAGATGGGTGGTGACCATGGCGGCCATTTTAAAGTCGGACATTTTGAATCCAACTTTTGTTTTTTAAATAGGAAGAGGGTCATGTGACACATCAAACTTATTGGGAATTTCACAAGAAAACAATGGTGTGCTTGGTTTTAACGTAACTTTATTCTTTCATGAGTTATTTACAAGTTTCTGACCACTTATAAAATGTGTTCAATGTGCTGCCCATTGTGTTGGATTGTCAATGCAACCCTCTTTTCCCACTCTTCACACACTGATAGCAACACCGCAGGAGAAATGCTAGCACAGGCTTCCAGTATCCGTAGTTTCAGGTGCTGCACATCTCGTATCTTCACAGCATATGCTTTTTCTTGTGAAATTGCCAATAAGTTTGATGTGTCACATGACCCTCTTCCTGTTCCCAATAAGTTTGATGTGTCACATGACCCTCTTCCTGTTGAAAAAACAAAAGTTGGATTCAAAATAGCCGACTTCAAAATGGCCGCCATGGTCACCACCCATCCTGAAAAGTTTCCCCCTCACATATACTAATGTGCCACAAACAGGAATTTAATATCACCAACCATTCCTATTTTATTAAGGTGTATCCATATAAATGGCCCACCCTGTATGTGTGTATATATATATATATATATATATATATATACAGTACAGACCAAAAGTTTGGACACACCTTCTCATTCAAAGAGTTTTCTTTATTTTCATGACTATGAAAATTGTAGATTCACACTGAAGGCATCAAAACTATGAATTAACACATGTTGAATTATATACATAACAAAAAAGTGTGAAACAACAGAAAATATGTCATATTCTAGGTTCTTCAAAGTAGCCACCTTTTGCTTTGATTACTGCTTTGCACACTCTTGATGAGCTTCAAGAGGTAGTCAACTGAAATGGTCTTCCAACAGTCTTGAAGGAGTTCCCAGAGATGCTTAACACTTGTTGGCCCTTTTGCCTTCACTCAGTTGCGTTGTGGAGAAGTCAGGTGGATACACAGCTGATAGTCCTACTGCGGTCCAGCTCACCCCAAACCATCTCGATTGGGTTCAGGTCCGGTGACTGTGGAGGCCAGGTCATCTGGCACAGCACCCCATCACTCTCCTTCATGGTCAAATAGCCCTTATTACACAGCCTGGAGGTGTGTTTGGGGTCATTGTCCTGTTGAAAAATAAACAGGGCCGTCTTTAATATTGATTGGACCCTGGGCAAAAATTTACTTGGGCCCCCTGGATCCCGCCTTCCCACACCTTAGCATGCAATCACGCCCTTCACCACAACACACACACAAAAAATCCACACATCTGGTCCAGTGAATGACTGTAAATACTTCCAGTTCTGATGACTCCAGCGGCTTAGGATCAGTGTTCTGGGCTGGAAGTGGGCACCGCTCTGCAGGAAGGAGCCAGGGATCGGCTCACCCTAGCGTTACAGTGCACCCCAGCACCCCACAGTATGCAGTATAGCACCCTATAGTATACAGCAACCCACAGTATGCAGTATAGCACCCTATAGTATACAGCAACCCACAGTATGCAGTATAGCACCCTATAGTATACATCACCACACAGTATGCAGTTTAGCACCCCACACTATACAGTACCCCACAGTATATAGTAGAGCAGTATAGCAGCCCACAGTATACAGCACCTCACAGTATACAACACCTCACTGTATACAGCACCCCAAACTATACAAGATACAGCCCCCCACACTATACAGTACAGCAGTATAGCACTCCACACTATACCGTGTCCGCACCCACAGTATACAGCCCCCCCCACTATACAGTACAGCAGTATAGCACTCCCCCCACTATACAGGCCCCCCCCACAGTATACAGCCCCCCCCCCCCACAGTATACAGCCCACCACACAATATACAGCCCATTACACAATATATAGCCCACCACACAGTATACAGCCCACCACACAGTATACAGCACCCCACTATACAGTAATTTACAGTATATTAACATAACAGCCCCTGTCACCTTTTTCTGATGTAATCTTTACACAAAAAAGCTCCACAGTTAACTTCTGCAACACTCAGTAGGACCTGTGATGACCTCATAGCCATGTGACCAGTAATTGCTAGGTTACTGGTCACATGGTAATGATGTCATTAAGGTCCTAGATCAAAACTCATTAAGGTCCTAGAATTATGATCATTAACACAGTACGATCATGATGCCTGTGTAGCCGACAGCCTGACACCCGGGGCAGTAGGTAGCAGGGCTCAAGAGGCAGCTGCCTTGGGCCCCCCAGGAGCAACTGGGCCCAGGGCAGCTGCCCCTTTTGCCCCTTGGTAAAGACGGCCCTGAAAATAAATGATGGTCCAACTAAACGCAAACCGGATGGAATAGCATGCCGCTGCAAGATGCTGTGGTAGCCATGCTGGTTCAGTATGCCTTCAATTTTGAATAAATCCCCAACAGTGTCACCAGCAAAGCACCCCCACACCTTCACACTTCCTCCTCCATGCTTCACGGTGGGAACCAGGCATGTAGAGTCCATCCGTTCAGCTTTTCTGCGTCGCACAAAGACACGGTGGTTGGAACCAAAGATCTCAAATTTGGACTCATCAGACCAAAGCACAGATTTCCACTAGTCTAATGTCCATTTCTTGTGTTCTTTAGAACAAACAAGTCTCTTCTGCTTGTTGTCTCTCCTTAGCAGTGGTTTCCTAGCAGATATTCTACCATGAAGGCCTGATTCACACAGTCTCCTCTTAACAGTTGTTCTAGAGATGTGTCTGCTGCTAGAACTCTGTGTGGCATTGACCTGGTCTCTAATCTGAACTGCTGTTAACCTGCGATTTCTGAGGCTGGTGACTCGGATGAACTTATCCTCCGCAGCAGAGGTGACTCTTGGTCTTCCTTTCCTGGGGCAGTCCGCATGTGAGCCAGTTTCTTTGTAGCGCTTGATGGTTTTTGTGACTGCACTTGGGGACACTTTCAAAGTTTTCCCAATTTTTCGGACTGACTGTCCTTTATTTCTTAAAGTAATGATGGCCACTCGTTTTTCTTTACTTAGCTGCTTTTTTCTTGCCATAATACAAATTCTAACAGTCTATTCAGTAGGACTATCAGCTGTGTATCCACCTGACTTCTCCACAACGCAACTGATGGTCCCAACCCCATTTATAAGGCAAGAAATCCCACGTATTAAACCTGACAGGGCACACCTGTGAAGTGAAAACCATTTCAGGTGACTACCTCTTGAAGCTCATCATGAGAATGCCAAGAGTGTGCAAAGCAGTAATCAAAGCAAAAGGTGGCTACTTTGAAGAACCTAGAATATGACATATTTTCAGTTGTTTCATACTTTTCTGATAAGTATATAATTCCACATGTGTTAATTCATAGTTTTGATGCCTTCAGTGTGAATCTACAATTTTCATAGTCATGAAAATAAAAAAAACTCTTTGAATGAGAAGGTGTGTCCAAACGTTTGGTCTGTACTGTATATATACACGTCATTCATGTGACAGGGCAGGCACAGTGACTTCTAAAGGAGCTCTACATGATCATACCTGCAAACATTTCAATTCTCCCACATTTCACTCCTGTGAACACCCCTATTATGAGCAGTGTTGGGGAAAGTTTGCATAACCCTACCACTTTCAGCCCTGTTTGTATAGTATATATGCCGTATAAAGAGCCATAAGGCATCTCCTCATATCTCTGCTCCCTACAACCCAGTGAGTGTGTCACGGAGGAGTGAGTCGGGGGTTAAGTAATGGGTTTAACTACAATGAAACCTGAATTTTCAGTGGGTTAAGATTTAATCATTAATGTTCAATGTATAGTTAGTGTTTTACTCACAATGGTAGTTATAGGCATGGCCCACTATGCTTCTAATCCCAAACCTGATGGCATGGCCTTGCAACGGGTCCTTGTAAAGGTCTGTAAATAAGATCCTATGTTTGTATTTCAAATGCTTGTAATTCCAAACTCAGCAGGCTGAGCCTCCCCTGAGAGAGGAGGTAAATGTAGACAGAGGGGGAGGAAGGAAAACAGAGAGAAAGAGGCCGAACAGAGACAAACAGGAGGGAAAGCACTGCAAGACAGAAAAGGGATCCTCGGCCTTATTCAATATGAGGAGTAAGGTTTTGGCAGTTTCCTCATTCCTGTCAATGCAACCGGAAAAAAGAGACAAATCATTCTTTCTTTTCACATAATAAGTCTCTTTGTTAGAAGAAGACAGAATGACAGGTGA
Organism: Bufo gargarizans; assembly: GCF_014858855.1. Taxonomy (NCBI): domain Eukaryota; kingdom Metazoa; phylum Chordata; class Amphibia; order Anura; family Bufonidae; genus Bufo; species Bufo gargarizans. The sequence continues at coordinate 135,875,211 of NC_058085.1, forward strand.
CATGAGACTCAGTGTCTTTGTGATTGTATCTAGATAATAGCGAGCAACGTGATGGCATCATTTGTAGAAAATACTCATGGCTGCCCTTCTGTCTTTAGTCACATACTCAAATAGGTTAGGACAATCTACTGCATTATGTATAGCTATACGGTCACCACAGCAGAGATCATCTTATGGATACAGCAACATTTTAGGGTTAGAGTAATAATCTTCAAATTATAAAATGTACTGATCCTACACCAATATCATACGTGGTCACTAATTCCTGGAGTCTTTATGGTAGACCATCACAGAATGTCTTGTGTCGGGGGGTGGTACCATTTTGCATTCCATCTGTCATATTGAGAAAGTTCTTAAAGTAGCTCTTTCATCACTTTATAAAGAGCATCTCCATCGTACAATGTATGGAAGTGTGCGCAGGGTGGTAATTATAGCACTTTGTGGCCTGATGGGCTGAGACGAATGCCATGGTTATGGCCACAGCTCTTGTATCCCTATAGTAGTTGAGTTGTAGCTGGGACCACAACTGGGTACCTCTCAGCCAACCAGGCTGGATGGCACCATAATTAACAGACAACTCTACCTGGTAGATGTCCCAAATAAGAGTTTTGAGCCCAGTTCATCAGGTGCAATAGGCATGAGCATTTTATGGATGTTCTTAATTAAAGAAGTCTATCTAGTGACCCTTTAACCAGAGTAAGAAAACCTTAGGCCAACGTCCAACTTTACTTCTAATCCTAGAGCCTGAAATCAATACGTATATACTATACTTGCATGTTGGGGTTTTGACCCCATACACCAGCGATGGTGAACCTTTTAGAGACCAAGTGCCCAAACTGCAACCCTACAACCCACTTATTTATCGCAAAGTGCCAACACAACAATTTCACCTGAATACTACAGTCGTGGCCAAAAGTTTTGAGAATTACATAAATATTGGAAATTAGAAAAGTTGCTGCTTAAGTTTTTATAATAGCAATTTGCATATACTCCAGAATGTTATGAAGAGTGATCAGATGAATTGCATAGTCCTTCTTTGCCATGAAAATTAACTTAATCCCCCAAAAAACTTTCCACTGCATTTCATTGCTGTCATTAAAGGACCTGCTGAGATCATTTCAGTAATCGTCTTGTTAACTCAGGTGAGAATGTTGACGAGCACAAGGCTGGAGATCATTATGTCAGGCTGATTGGGTTAAAATGGCAGACTTGACCTGTTAAAAGGAGGGTGATGCTTGAAATCATTGTTCTTCCATGTTAACCATGGTGACCTGCAAAGAAACGCGTGCAGCCATCATTGCGTTGCATAAAAATGGCTTCACAGGCAAGGATATTGTGGCTACTTAGATTGCACCTCAATCAACAATTTATAGGATCATCAAGAACGTCAAGGAAAGAGGTTCAATTCTTGTTAAGAAGGCTTCAGGGCATCCAAGAAAGTCCAGCAAGCGCCAGGATCGTCTCCTAAAGAGGATTCAGCTTGTTCTTCTCCAACAATCCAACAACAGTTTGGAGAAGAACAATGCATTTTCCAACACGATGGAGCACCGTGCCATAAGGCAAAAGTGATAACTTAGTGGCTCGGGGACCAAAACGTTGACATTTTGGGTCCATGGCCTGGAAACTCCTCAGATCTTAGGCCCCTTTCACACGGGCGTGGCGGGAAAATGTGCGGGTGCGTTGCGGTAACGCGTGCAATTTTTCTGCGCGAGTGCAAAACATTTCACAGAAGTTCGGGCTTGGGATCGGTGTTCTGTAGATTGTATTATTTTCCCTTATAACAGGCATGTCCAAACTGCGGCCCTCCAGCTGTTCCAAAACTACAACTCCCAGCATGCCTGGATAGCTTACAGCTATTAGGGCATGCTGGGTGTTGTAGTTTTGCAACAGCTGGAGGGCCGCAGTTTGGACATGCCTGCCTTATAACATGGTTATAGTATGGAATGCATAGTACAATATAGCGCTGGAGGGGTTAAAAAAAAAAAATAATAATAATTTTACTTACCTTAATCCACTTGATTGCGCAGCCGGCATCGCCTTCTGTCTTCATCTTAGCTGTGTGCAGTAACAGGACCTGTGGTGACGTCACTCCGATCATCACATAATCCATCACATGATCTTTCACCATGGTGTTGGATCATGTGATGACCGGAGTGACATCACCACAGGTCCTGTTACTGCACACAGCTAAGATGAAGATAGAAGGAGATGCCGGCTGCGCAATCGAGTGGATTAGGTGAGTTAAATTATTTATTTTATTTTTTTAACCCCTCCAGCGCTATTTTACTATACATACTGTATTCAGAATGCTATTATTTTCCCTTATAACCATGTTATAAGGGAAAATAATAATGATCGGGTCTCCATCCTGATCGTCTCCTAGCAACCGTGCGTGAAAATTGCACCGCATCCGCACTTGCTTGTGGATGCTTCGATTTTTACGCAACCCCATTAATTTCTATGGGGCCTGCGTTACGTGAAAAACGCAGAATATAGAGCATGCTGCGATTTTCACGCAACGCACAAATGATGCCTGAAAATCACTGCTCATGTGAACAGCCCCATAGAAATGAATGGGTCGGGATTCAGTGCGGGTGCAATGCGTTCAACTCACGCATCGCATCCACGCGGAATACTCGCCCATGTGAAAGGGGCCTTGTGGTCAATCCTCAAGAGGCAGGTGGACAAACAAAAACCCACTAATTCTGACAAACTCCAAGAAGTGATTATGAAAGAATGGGTTGCTATCAGTCAGGAATTGGCCCAGAAGTTGATGAGAGCATGCCCAGTCGAATTGCAGAGGTCCTGAAAAAGAAGGGCCAACACTGCAAATACTGACTGTTTGCATAAATGTCATGTAATTTTCGAATCGGCAAATTATCGCTAATGAGCATTCGTATGAATGCTTGTTAGCAATAATCTGCCCAAACATCAGGAAGCATAAAGGGGCCTTTAGTTGTTTATAGCAACCAATCACATTCCACCTTTCATTTTTCAGAGATCCTTTGGAAAATTTAAGAATCAACCACATTGGTTGCTAGGGACAACTAAGTCAATCTTCCTTTGCACCAGTTTTGATAAATCCCCCCCCAGTAGTGCTTTGTTGGTGTTTTTTTGCATTTTTTTTTTTACTGGTCTTTTTGCTGCATTTTTTTGCCATAATTCTCCAGCACCAGATGTTCCATGGAAATCCATGGGGAAATATTAAATGCAGGAAAAACATGCGTGTTTTGGTAGCGGCGTTTTATGACACCTGAGATGTCTTTTTTGCATCAATGTTTTTTTTTTAAATGTGCCACATGCTCTGGGTGTGGTATCATTTCATTTTCTATCATTTTTGTCCCATAAATATCTATTGTTTTGTTTTTTAACAAATTATTTTAACTTTTTTTTTTTTTTGAAAGGAAGAGGAGTCACAGAAAGGAAGGGCAGGGGAATGGGGTAACAAACATTTCAAAGACAGATCTGCTGGACAATGTTATCTGCAAAATGTATACAAGCAAAGACAAGGGTAGTAATAGTAAATTGCTGATCATATGAAGCAGTAACAATATATTCTTTCTTAAACCTAAATATTGTATACAGTAACAAAGATTTGTAAGAAAATTTACTGGCGATGAATGAGCTGAACCAATGTCTCAGAAAAAAGAAGAGTAGGCCATTTTCTCAAACTTCTCAAGATTCCTGTTTTGGATCTAGTGACTTGTCTGTAAGGATTTGATCAAGGTTTTTTTCCGTTTAGATACTCTAGAATGGAGGGTGCTTCAGGGTCACTCCAATGTGCAGCTATAACTGTTTTAGCTGCATTACTCGAGTAGGCGTTAGATGTTTATGGGACATGTCTAACTTGAGTAGCGTAAGCTCTGGAGTAATTATTGTGCTAGACAAGAACTTTATAATGTCTTTGAGACTGTTCCCAAAAAAACTGATACAAGCCTCATGCACACAGCCGTTGCCCGTCCGTGGCCGTATTGTGGCCCGCAATCACTTGAATGGGTCCGCAATCCTGAAGCCTATAGGCAGTAGAGCGACGCAGGACTCGATGGCGATTACCTCACAGATCTAGCGAGATGACGCGGCGCGCGAAGGCACAGTGAGGCATTCATGACCGCCTGCGCCGGGACGCCACAAGCTGTAATGGAGAGAGGTAAGTATTTTATTTTTTATGTACCCTACCCTAATTGCAGAGGTACTATGGGGGTGGGGAGGATCAGAGAGAGGAGGACCGAGGACATCATACTAATAAGAGTGGAGTGGCCACTATATTAATAACAAAGAGGGGCCATTACATGAATAATAAAGAGGGGGCCATTATATTAATAATAAAGTGGGGCCATTACATTAATAACAAAGAGGGGGCCAATACATTAATAATAAAGAGGGGGCCATTATATTAATAACAAAGAGGGGGCCATTACATTAATAATAAAGAGAGGGGCATTATATTAATAATAAAGAGGGGGCCATTATATTAATAACAAAGAGGGGGCCATTATATTAATAATAAAGAGAGGGGCATTATATTAATAATAAAGAGGGGGCCATTATATTAATAACAAAGAGGGGGCCATTATATTAATAATAAAGTGAGGGGCATTATATTAATAATAAAGAGGGGGCCATTATATTAATAACAAAGAGGGGGCCATTATATTAATAATAAAGAGAGGGGCATTATATTAATAATAAAGTGGGGGCCATTACATTAATAATAAAGTGGGGCCATTATATTAATAATAAAGAGAGGGGCATTATATTAATAATAAAGTGGGGGCCATTACATTAATAATAAAGTGGGGCCATTATAATATACAGGGGGAATAAAATTATGGGGAATGGGGGACTATCTGTCTGGCTCTAGCACAGTATTGGGGGGCAGGAGGATGAATTGTTGAAACACCAGGAAGGAGAGGATGATAGTAAAGTGAGGAACCTACATTTTTTTCTGTGAAACTCTGCAGAGACGAAAAGTGGCTGAAAGAAGGTATCATGGTGGTCTTATCTCTGAATGAAGATGTTGAGGAAAGAGTCTACATCCCAGGGGACGTCACTGGATGTAACAGGTATGATGCTGTATTCTCCTGTATATAATAATGTCCATCCATACATCTGTTTCACGGTAGGATTGGGGGAGGAGATTGAGAATTTGGCCCACCCTGCCGCATCCTGGCCCCAGACTTCAGGTCACACTGTGCGTGTTCTGAATTCTGGGGGCTCACACCCATCTACTACATTATCTGTACTCAGAGAGTTATCACTGTGTTATCTGAGGTGTTACATAGGACTGCAGGTGACATCTACTACATTATCTGTACTCAGAGAGTTATTACTGTTACCGTATTTTTTGCCCTATAAGACTCACCGGCCCATAAGACGCACCTAGGTGTTTGGGGAGGAAAATAAGAAAAAAAATATTTTTAACCAAAAGGTGTGCTTTTGGTGGGTTTGGAACTAATGGTGGTCTGTGGGTGGCACTATTACTGGGGATCTGTGAAGGACACTGTTATGGGGGGATCTGTGGATGACAGACACTGTTATGGGGGGTATCTGTGGATGACGGACACTGTTATGGGGGGATCTGTGGATGACGGACACTGTTATGGGGGGATCTGTGGATGACGGACACTGTTACGGGGGGGGATCTGTGGATGACGGACACTGTTACAGGGGGGATCTGTGGGTAGCACTGTTACAGGGGGGATCTGTGGATGGCACTGTTATATATGTGCCATCCACAGACCCCCCATCCCATAACAGTGCCATCCACAGCCCCCCAGCCCATAACAGTGGCATCCACAGACACCCCCCCCCCTTAACTGTGCCATCCACGGATCAGCTTGGACTGCAGGTGAATCTACTACATTATCTGTACATGAAGAGTTATCACTATGTTATCTGTGGTGTTACATAGGATTCCAAGTGATCTACTACATTATCTGTTAAAAGGGGCATGCCCACAGGCTTGGGGGGCGCAATTTTTGGCTTGCCCCGGGTGCTGGCAACCCACGCTACGCCACTGGTTGGGAGAACAACGATTAACTCGAATGGCAGAATGAGGATTAGAAGGATAGAATAGAGGTCTAGCCTTTTCAGCGATGAGTCCTGTTTTTGTCTCGGATGAAATGATAGCCGAAGAATGGTCTGGAGACCTCATGTACAATGCCATGAAGAGGGAACGTCACACCAGTCTTATTTCTAGGATTATGGTGTGGGGTGAATAATGTATGGTAGACTGACCCCTCTGGTCTTCATTTTTGGTACACTAACAGCTTTGTGTTACATTGACTTGGTTGTAGGACCAGTAGCATGGCCATTCCTCCAAATTGTCCCAGGAACCGTTTTTGAACAGGACAACACCAGGCTGCATGTTGCTCTTGCTACTGTGAGCAGCCTGCATGACCTAAATGTGCTACTGGGCCCTGCATCTGCAGACTTGTTTCCCATCAAGCACATTTAGGACATCATTGGTCAGCAATTGCAAAGGAAGCTGCCAGCAGCTGATCTTGATGACTGGTGTGCCCATGTGCATTCAGCATGGCAGGACATTCCTGAGACAACCATCAATGATAGCATGCCAAGACATATATAGTAAGCGTGTGTCTATTTCTGCACATGGTGCTAATACTCAATACTGAATAAATCGAGATGTTTTTGAATATTCTCTTTCCATTTTCTATCACTTGCATATCATTAACTGTCTATCAATCTTGTGATTTCCATAATTCCACAAGTTTTCCTTCTTGGTATTGAAATTTCAATATTTAGGAGACTACCGAATTTTTCGCCGTATAAGACGCACTTTTTCTCCCCCCCAAAATGGGGGGGAAATGCCCCTGAGTCTTATACGGCGAATGCTGTCAGTTTTACATCGCAAGCTGCGATGTAAAGCGAGCGGGAACTCGGGGAGGGACTGGGAGGAGGAGCTGGGGCCGGCAATAGCGGCGGGGCGGTGCAATCACTGTACTATAGCCCCGCCCCGCCGCTCCGGTATACTAATATAATATGTCATATTCAATTAATGGTTATTAAATATGCCCCTTTATGCCTAATAGTACCTTAAATCCTAAGCGCTTCAGTAGTAGTATGCAGGCCGGGCGGGCGGCAGCGTAACTGCCTGATGTCACGTGCCTGCGCCGCCTACTTTATGAATGAAGCAGGCGGCGCAGGCAAGTGACGTCAGTGAGTGCCGCGCCGGCCGCCCGGCCTGCCGGCATTGTACTGAAGCGCTTAGGTACTATTAGGAATAAAGAGGCATATTTAATAACTATTAATTGAATAAGACATATTATATTAGTATACTGGAGCGGCGGGGGATCTGTGGATGGCACAGTTATGGGCTGGGAGGGTCTGTGGATGACACATGTATAACAGTGCCATCCACAGATCCCCCCCCCCCGTAACAGTGCCAGCCACAGATCCCCCTGTAACAGTGCAAGCCACAGATCCCCCCATAAGAGTGTCCGTCATCCACAGTTCCCCCATAACAGTGTCCGTCATCCACAGATCCCCCCATAACAGTGTCCGTCATCCACAGATCCCCCCCATAACAGTGTCCGTCATCCACAGATCCCCCCCATAACAGTGTCCGTCATCCACAGATCCCCCACATAACAGTGTCCGTCATCCACAGATCCCCCCATAACAGTGTCCGTCATCCACAGATCCCCCCATAACAGTGTCCGTCATCCACAGATCCCCCCATAACAGTGTCCGTCATCCACAGATCCCCCCCATAACAGTGTCCGTCATCCACAGATCCCCCACATAACAGTGTCCGTCATCCACAGATCCCCCCCATAACAGTGTCCGTCATCCACAGATCCCCCCATAACAGTGTCCGTCATCCACATTTCCCCCATAACAGTGTCCGTCATCCACAGTTCCCCCATAACAGTGTCCGTCATCCACAGATCCCCCCATAACAGTGTCCGTCATCCACAGATCCCCCCATAACAGTGTCAGTCATCCACAGATCCCCCCATAACAGTGTCCGTCATCCACAGATCCCCCCATAACAGTGTCCGTCATCCACAGATCCCCCCATAACAGTGTCCGTCATCCACAGATCCCCAGTAATAGTGCCATCCACAGACCACCATTAGTTCCAAACACACAGCACACCTTTTGGTTAAAAAATTTTTTTTCTTATTTTCCTCCCCAAAAACCTAGGTGCGTCTTATACGCCGGTGCGTCTTATACGGCGAAAAATACGGTATATATGGTTAGTATAGTGTGATTGCATCTCATGTGATAATATAGTGCTGGTCATTCACGTTCAAGTGACTAAATAGTTTGTTTTCATAGAGGGTTTAGCTATTACATTTCAATCAAGCAGTGTACAGGCATTACAGAAGTTTTGGTATTAATTGTGATTTTCCATTTAAGAGATCTAAACGTATTGAAATCAGAAAGCGAAAGGGCATCAGGCTGCATATTTATGGTAAAATATTACATTTACTATTGATTTTGCTCTGAAAATAAAAACGTGCCAATCTGTGTTACGTTCATTAATGGTTTTTGGCATTTTTTTTTTATTTACTAATCCTGTAGATGGTATAAACTTAGACAGGATGTTTGGAACTGCACCGATCAGGGGTGGACTGGCCATAGACCCTACAGGGAAACTTCCCGGTGGGCTGATGCACAGGGGGCTGTCTGAGCCCTCCTCATGGCAGTCGGCAGGGTAACTAATAATCTGACGCTTCCTTCCTTACTCCGGAATTCAACTGTGTTGTTATCCTGAGGTAACTCGAGTAGGAGAACCAAAAATGGCGGGCTGATGCTGGCCACCAAAGAGGCAGTTTTTGGGAAGGTATTTTTTGCTGCTAGGGAAGTATTTTGTGATGGACTGTGGTATTTGTGATATAATGTGCCGCAATATATGGTATTGCTGGCCCTTGTTTTGGCCCTGCCTTCTGTCAATTTGGACCCAACTACAAAATGGGGCCACGTTTTTTTCCCAGGCCCACTTTAAGTTCTCAGTCTTCTCCTGGCACCAATTTATCACAGGAGCTTAGGCTGGATGACAAATCAGGTCCAGGGATAGACACTTTCCCTTATTCTGTACCAACTATTGGTGGGCTTTAAGACAGAATTTTATGCAAAACTTGTGGCATAAAATGGCCATACCACTTTTCCATGAAGAAACACCTCTTCCACTTTAGCCCTAGCCCCTTTTTGAGCGAGTCTGGAAAAATTGTAAGAACACTAATTGCACCAAATTGTGTCAATCTGCCCTACTTTGTAGACAAATTTTAGGTGAAAGACATATTTATAAGGGCTCATGTGCACGGCCGTTGCCATTTTTCCGGTTCGCTAATTGTGGATCCACAAAACATGGATACGGCCAGGTGTGTTCTGCATTTTGTGGATTGGAACGTCCTGCCCTCTATAGAACTGGTTGTGCTGTCTGCATCTTTTGCGGCCCCATTGAAATGAATGGTTCCGACCTGCCCCATTGAAATGAATGGTCGAATGCATCCAACCTGCAAAAAATGTGGATTGGATACGGACCAAAAATACGTTGGTGTGCATGAGTCCTAAAGCTGGGCCTTTGTGTGGCACCATCCTTAAAAAAAAAAATCTAAACATTCAAATAAGGCCAAAACATTCAAATAAAATGGCAGTCATGAGCTAAAATTCTTACTAACATAAGGTACCCATGCATAAAAGTCGGGAAAAAAATAAAGATTTTTTTTTGTTCCGCACATCTAATACTCATGGTATACTTAATAACAAATTGGGGCCTTCAAAACTCCTTACTTTTATGAGGCATGCCTCTTGTACCTCCTTCATAAATAAAGATAAAAGGAAAAAATGGAGTCGTCAATAATAGCAAATAGGAAACTGACAGGCATAGTGTAAATGTAAAGACGGAAAGTATGGAAACAAGGTCTCCCTCCAGCATTAACGTATAGGGCCCCATGGGAGCAGTCAACCAACAGGTGTATATATCTCTATCCCCCTGCCTCCTGGAGTAGTAAATCAGGCTACAGGCCTGCATCTCCATTCGAAAACCGTCTTTGATTTTTGGAACTACTACACACCTTCCCCCCCTTGCACCCAACCCTATGGTTTCAATTACCTCCTGAAGTCACAGGGGCCTCACTGTAGAAAGCGCCCTCATTCTTACCTCAGCCTCTGAGACAAGCTAGAGTTACAGGAAGGAGGGAGAGGAGACAGAGGGGGCAGGGAGATATAGCACAGGCAAAGCAAGAAAACCAGAAATGGAAAACAAAAACTAGTTAGGGGGTAGAATGAAAACCTAACAAAAAAGGAAAGAAAGCGGCGTCTTTAAGAGTAGTGCCGTATCCTGATGCCATCACTCTTTTACGAGGCATATTATCTCACTTTTATTATGTGCAAAAAGCAGCTGTTCTATATGAAGAAGCAATGATTGGCAGCATGTCGGTCACTGACAAAGAGCCAGGCTGCTGAACGTCTTGCACTTCAGTATTGTGCACCAGCCAAGCTCTACTTACCAGACTTCGTGGAAGCCGATGCTGGCCACACACAGGCATATCCGCTTGTTTGATCCGTTCACAAACTACCAAATATTTGGCCACCCATGTGATGAGCCATGCTGCTCCAGACTTATCATTTGATGGTTTGGCACCATGCCCACATTGCAGGCTTTTCCAGCAAAACACATTCTGATTGAAGTGGGGTTGACTGCTTGTGCATTCCCATCAAAATTCAATCAGTTCAGTCCCGATGTGTCTAGCCCCACAAGACGTACAATGATGTCTGAATGTGTTTACATGTGACCAAATACACTTGGGGGCAGGTTCCTCAAATGCATAGATTTTAATTGAGTTTAGTTCATCTTCCATTTTTCATCTACCACTATTGTGAACCTGCCGTGGCTACACTGTACAACTATGTCTGCAGTGATATTTCCCTGTGTCAAAGGAACTTCTGTCATTGCAGAGCATGGTCTCTAGACATGACGATAAAGGGGACACATGGCTGTGGCATTTAAGGGCCTATTAGACCGCATGACTGTCGGCAGATTATCGAGTACAAGCATTCATAGGAATGCTCCTTCACAATAATTGGCTCATATAATTGAGCAGACAATCAATAAGCACCCGATGGCCACTTTCATCAGGTTGCCAAATAATGGCAGCACATCTCCCTGTGTAATCAGGGATGTGCTGCTGGTAATCAATGGAACTGTATGAGGAAGAAATGACTGCAGTGGCAATCGTTCCTCTTGCATTCAGTTTACACTGGCTGCTGCCAACGAGCACCGAGGGATGCCACCGAGTTCACCGTACTTTGTCTAGTTATAGGGCATCTATTTAACATAGCCTAGTGGCAGGTGGGTTAAACGTTCCTCTGGGTCTTAATAGCCACATACAGTATCGCCATTTTAGGGGTTTGTCTAAATAGCACGTAATAAGGAATGTCATGCTTTTTTATCACAATTATGTAGTTAAATCTTGCAGATTTTTGTTACAAAGTGTGAAATCCAAGGAGAAAATTCACAAAAAGAATTCACATATTGTAGATTTAAAATCCAAACTGCATATCAATATACACGCGGAAATGTTCACAGGGTATGGATGATATTTGTTAAATGTTAAATTGCGTATAAGGAGAAGAAATGGGGAGAGGTTATATGGAGTAATAGTAGGAGATAGAGGGAAAGGGTAATATGGAATAATATGAGGAGATATAGAGAGAGGTTATATGGAGTAATAGGAGGAGATATAGGGAGAGGTTATATGGAGTAATAGGAGGAGATATAGGGAGAGGTTATATGGAGTAATAGGAGGAGATATAGGGAGAGGTTATATGGAGTAATAGGAGGAGATATAGGGAGAGGTTATATGGAGTAATAGGAGGAGATATAGGGAGAGGTTATATGGAGTAATAGGAGGAGATATAGGGAGAGGTTATATGGAGTAATAAGGGGAGATATAGGAAGAGGTTATATGGAGTAATAGGAGGAGAAATAGGGAGAGGTTATATGGAGTAATAGGAGGAGATATAGGGAGAGGTTATATAGAGTAATAGCAGGAGATATAGGGAGAGGTTATATGGAGTAATAGGAGGAGATATAGAGAGAGGTTATATGGAGTAATAGGAGGAGATATCAAGAGATGTTATATGGAGTAAAAGAAGGAGATATAGGGAGAGGTTATATGGTGTAATATGAGGAGATATAGAGAGAGGTTATATGGAGTAATAGGAGGAGATATAGGGATAGGTTATATGGAGTAATCGAAGGAGATATAGGGAGAGGCTATATGGAGTAATAGGAGGAGATATAGGGAGAGGTTACAGGGAGTAATAGGAGGAGATATAGAGGGAGGTTATATGGAGTAATAGGAGGAGATATAGGAAGAGGTTATATGGAGTAATAGGAGGAGATATAGGGAGAGGTTATATAGAGTAATAGGAGAAGATATAGGGAGAGGTTATATGGAGTAATCGGAGGAGATATAGGGAGAGGTTATATGGAGTAATAGGAGGAGATATAGGGAGAGGTTACAGGGAGTAATAGGTGGGGATATAGGGAGAAGTTATATCGAGTAATAGGAGGAGATATAGGGAGAGGTATATGGAGTAATAGGAGGAGATATAGAGAGAAGTTATATGGAGTAAAAGAAGGAGATATAGGGAGAGGTTATATAGAGTAATAGGAGGAGATATAGAGAGAGGCTATATGGAGCAATAGGAGGAGATATAGGGAGAGGTTATATGGAGTAATAGGAGGAGATATAGGGAGAGGTTGTATGGAGTAATAGGAGGAGATATAGGGAGAGGTTATATGGAGTAATAGGAGGAGATATAGGGAGATGTTATATGGAGTAATAGGAGGAGATATAGGGAGAGGATATATGGAGTAATAGGAGGAGATATAGGGAGAGGTTATATGGAGTAATAGGAGGAGATATAGAGGGAGGTTATATGGAGTAATAGGAGGAGATATAGGAAGAGGTTATATGGAGTAATAGGAGGAGATATAGGGAGAGGTTATATGGAGTAATAGGAGGAGATATAGAGAGAAGTTATATGGAGTAAAAGAAGGAGATATAGGGAGAGGTTATATAGAGTAATAGGAGGAGATATAGAGAGAGTGGCTATATGGAGTAATAGGAGGAGATATAGGGAGAGGTTATATGGAGTAATAGGGAGAGAAAAAACACAAAAAGAAAAAACGTCCAGCAAGGGTACCCTGTTAGATCAAGAGATAACTCAATTTAATAAGAAATGTGAAAATATACATATACAAAAGAATCCTATATAGTTAATCCGAGGTAAGAGGCCAGGGTATAGTCAAATGCGCTAGGTAAGTGGTAGATAAAAAGGGGGGGGGAAGATATCCCTAGCACTGATACCCTAAACTGGTCCTCTGCCCAGGGACGTCTCCTAGTGGTGGGGACGCCCTGTCCACGTACCTAATCTCCAACTCCTGACGGTCCCTGGTGGGGTAAACAGTGGAGGGAGACAGGTGATTAGTGGTACCCTAACGGATAGCTAGCACAGAATAAGAGAATTAAAGAGGTGTCCACTGTATACTGCCCTCGTGGCGTAGCCAAGAGGTACAGGGCACACCAAGAGGATAAAAGATACTTTATACGAACAGACACACGCACAAACAAACACAGATATAATGAACAATAGATAACCTACAACCCCGACGCGTTTCACCCATACCAGTGGGATCATCAGGGGGTTATACGGGGTAGGTGTACAAAAGACCTGGAACCCATACCAGTGGTTATAGCCGTCCCAGTCCAATGATACGTGCGTAAATAGATGCGAGAATAGATAATAAATGACACGACAACAGACCCAGAATAGATGAGTGGTTGCCTAATGGCAAATTACATACGGTTACTCAGCGGCATGGTTAGTGAAAACGACCGCCTAGATACACACTGCAGATCTGAGATTGGCGAAGGCAAAGGATCACGTATGGATCATAAGTGAGGAGGCTCGTGAATAAGAACACCGAGCCTACCTAGCTGATAAGCACACGAAAAATAAATATACCAAGATTCGTAGCTCCTAAGGTGCAGGGCTAACCGCCAAAAAGATACATAATGCCGCTGTCAGTGTGGAGAAGTGGGAGTAATAGGAGGAGATATAAGAAAGAGGTTATATGGAGTAATAGGAGGAGATATAGGGAGAGGTTATATAGAGTAATAGGAGGAGATATAGAGAGAGGTTATATTGAGTAATAGGAGGAGATATAGGGAGAGGTATATGGAGTAATAGGAGGAGATATAGGAGAGGTTATATGGAGTAATAGGAGGAGATATAGGAGAGGTTATATGGAGTAATAGGAGGAGATATAGGGAGAGGTTATATAGAGTAATAGGAGGAGATATAGGGAGAGGTATATGGAGTAATAGGAGGAGATAAAGGAGATGTTATGGGGAGTAATAGGAGGAGATATAGGGAGAGGTTATATGGAGTAATAGGAGGAGATATAGGGAGAGGTTATATGCAGTAATAGGAGGAGATATAGGGAGAGGTTATATGGAGTAATAGGAGGAGATATAGGGAGAGGTTATATGGAGTAACAGGAGGATATATAGGGAGAGGTTATATGGAGTATGCATGTGCCCTACCGCTATAGTCATTCTCTATGGGACTGCCGAAAATAACCGAGTACAGCACTCAGCTGGTCTCATGCAGAAACAATACAGAGGCAGGGCCCCTTTAAAGATAACACAGTAAAAGTTTGTACTCTGCAGATAAGGCTGAATCTACACAGCACAAACAAGGGACTTGATTTATTTGAGATAACCCTATATTGTAGTTCAAACTAGAAAGCAATAGACAAAACCTTTAATGGACTAAATAAGTAGCATTTATACAGTATGTGCATCGCAAAAAATTAAAGTAAGAGGTTTATCTTCTCTCCCTATCAGCCCCTTCAGGCACCCTTTCCACAACATCCTAAAAAGGAGGAGGAGGATATGAGGAAATCTTTATACACTGCCTGAGGGTCTGCAAATCAGAAACAGGACGCTAGCAGCCTATATATAAACACCAGCCATGTCTCACCCCATACATCATCCCGAGCAGCCCGGGGATAGAGAAAGGTGACAGACTACTTAAAAAAAAAAGCCCAGACAAACGCTCTAAACTTTTAGCCACACTGTGGGCTTAAATATGTATGAATTTTTATGTTTGTTTTATACTGGTGTGAATGTAAACTACTTACCGTACATACAAACAACCCTGCGCCTAGTAGATTACAGTGATACAGCTTTGTTTTTGGACACATTGACCCAGATTTACAGATCCTATAGATGTTGTAAACTTAGGCTGTCCTGACCTGCACCAGATTACAGGGGCTCAGGCTGGATGATAAATGTGGTGCAGGAATAGACTCTGTACCAACTATTGGTTGGCTTACTTTGAGACAGATTTTTACACCAGAATTGTGCGTCTTAGGCCCTGCTCACTTCTCCATTAAGCTCTGCCCCATTTTTGTTAAGCCCTGCCCCGTTGTCAAGCATGTCAGAAAACAGTGTAGAAACCCTAGGATGCACCAGTTTGTACCAATTTTTAGACAGATTTACATTAGTAAATTTGGGCCATTGTTTTCTCAAAAGCTTCAATATAAAAGCTGTATTCTGCAGACACATCTGTTTTCTATTCAGGTGTTCTCTGTTAGATGTAAAGTACTGTACATATGAGATCGATGTCAGCCCAATGCTTATTCATCCAATATTTATTTCCCCATAAACATGCATGTTTACCCTGGGCAAGTGTGCATGTTTATTTTAATAGAGAGAGGATGGAGCCAACGCCTTTGGCGGCAACTTATCATTGGAGGAGCAAAGGATCACCCTTGTTTTTTTTTTTTTGTGACAAAAAATAAACAAAATTTAAACAACGAAATTGCAATAAGAAAACAAACAGGGTTTAGTCTAACTGTTCATGTGTTATCTATCACCTTAAAAAAAACAGTTTCCCGGGATTTTTATACTGATGAGCAAATCGATCCGCACAAATTTTATTTCTTTGAAAATCTGTCTCCTTGAACAGCAAGTAGCCAACCCATTGCCCAAGAGACTCCCCTCTCCCGCCTGATCCACAGGGCCAGCCATCCTGCCGGGCCCCGTCAATCTCACGCATGCGCCATTGCTCAGCATAGTGGTGCAGGCTCTACATGGGGCTCATATCTGAGTATACTAAGAAGTTCAGCAGCGCATGCACAGTTGGGCATCAGCGAGACTCTGTGCCGCTACTTGGAGCAACTGCGCAGATGTGAGACTGCAATACTGCAGAACGGAATTGCGGACCCATTAATTTCTATGGGGCCGCACTATGTGCAGGATCACCCTTGTTGAAACTGAAAATACATATTAGGCCTCATTCACACAGCTATACTGTTGTGTATTCTGTTGTGTACAGAACCATTAAAGGACTCCAAACGAGGTGCATACAGTTCTTATGTACTATCCTGACCCAATATGTCCTGCAAACAGAAGCTGGCTGAATATGGCGTGGTGATCAAGCGTTAAATGTTGTGATTTAATGCTAAAAACACTTTATGCACTGTATATCCCAAATGGTTGTGTATGGACAACGAACAGTTAACACTGGCAGTGTTAGCCTTGTTTCCAGGATGATGGGCTGGTCCCACCCCCTTTTTAGAAGGAGTTTTAGCAAAGCTAGAGTCAAGACTTGCATGCGTGAGCTCTAGGGAGCGCTTGCTCCGTACAGTATTCAAACGAAGCTTTATGCGAATCGACTTTGGATGTTTCATCCAAAGTCAATTCGCTCATCCATAGTGAGCCAAGTAAGCTCAAGGTTAAGTCTCATCCAGGAAACACCAATCCTGAGACTAAAAATAACAACTTAATTAAGAGACTACCCTGAGGGAACAAGAACAGACATTCAGAGAAGGTTTAGAACTATCAAAACCATGCATTAGACTCAGGCATTTTTCCTTGATGTTTGCTAGAGATCAGTTTTTCTCTGAACAAATCCTGACACATTCTGTATCGCTCATATGAAAGAGGCCTAAGGTACCGCACATTTATGGCAATAAGACTTTACTGCTTGTGAAAAAGGTTAGTTGCCTCCAGCACCCACCACACTTTGAGACAGACTGGCCATCCAGATCTAAAATCTGCACCCCTCAGCTGGAAACTGCTGGAAGAGTTAATGAGAACAGAATTGTACGCCTGTGGTTATTTCAGAAGATTGCAAAGTAAACTTAGACTGGTTTCACACGGGCGTTGCTGGAAAAGATGCGAGTGGGTTGCGGGAACATGCACGATTTTTCAGCGCAAGTGCAAAACATTGTAATGCGTTTTGCACGCGCGTGAGAAAAATCGGCATGTTTAGTACCCAGACCCGAACTTCTTCACAGAAGTTCGGGTTTGGGATCGGTGTTGTGTAGATTGTATTATTTTCCCTTATAACATGGTTATAAGGGAAAATAATAGCATTCTTAATACAGAATGCTAAGTACAATAGTTAGACCAACCTATAAGAAAAACTCTAATAAGGTACAAACAGTACACTGGGGTCTAGTATAATATACTGAAACCAACAAGAGCAAAAAACCAATAACCCCGCAAAGGAATGAAAAAGCACTCATATAAAATATATGTAGTTTATTAGACACAGAATAAATATACAATGACATGAAGGCACAAGGTAATAGGGGATGGGACGCCCCGTGTGACGGGGCCGTAAACACCCACCCTCACATATACCATACTAACAAGGATAAGATGCCATGAAACACTGGGTACTAAGCCGCATTATAATGGGTGAGCTGTAAATTCACCCAAAATGACATATAAACATACATATTCCGCAAATATAAAAAATCAAAAAATCATGAGGTCACACATATCAGAGTTGCCCACCACTGTTAACACTCGTGGCCAGCCTGAAAAAAACAGACAGCCAAGTCACATAGTAACTAGGATCATGGTAGAGCAAGAGTGGTATGCATAAGCAATGACACTGAAGTAAACACTAAACATATAATACATAAGTTACCCATGGTAAGCGGAAGCACCGAGTGTCTGACCGGAGCTGCACCTCGACGCGCGTTTCGCCAAGAAAGGCTTCATCCATTACTTTGTGCCTTCATGTCATTGTATATTTATTCTGTGTCTTAATAAACTACATATATTTATATGAGTGCTTTTTCATTCCTTTGCGGGGTTATTGTTTTTTTGCTCTTGCTGGTTTCTGCATAGTACAATAGCGCTGGAGGGGTTAAAAAAAAAATCAAAAATAATTTTACTCACCTTAATCCACTTGTTCGCACAGCCCGGCATCTCTTGTGTCTTCTTCTTTGAGGAATAGGACCTTTGATGACGTCACTGTGCTCATCACATGGTCCATCACATTATCTTTTTACGGTGGTGATGGATCATGTGACGGACCATGTGATAAGCGCAGTGACGTCACCACCGGTCCTTTTCCTACTGCACAGCAAAGATGAAGACAGAAGAGAAGCTGGGCTGCGCTAACAAGTGGATTAAGGTGAGTTACATTTTTTTTTTTTTAACCCCTCCAGCCCTATTGTACTATGCATTCTGTATTAAGAATGCTATTATTTTCCCTTTTAACCATGTTATAAGGGAAAATAATGATCGGGTCTCCATCCCGATCGTCTCCTAGCAACCTTGCTTGCGGATGCTTGCGATTTTCACGCAGCCCCATTCACTTCTATGGCGCCTGCGTTGCGTGAAAAATGCACAATATACACTCACCTAAAGAATTATTAGGAACACCTGTTCAATTTCTCATTAATGCGATTATCTAGTCAACCAATCACATGGCAGTTGCTTCAATGCATGTAGGGTTGTGGTCCTGGTCAAGAATTCTGAACTCCAAACTGAATGTCAGAATGGGAAAGAAAGGTGGGCTACAACAGCAGAAGACCCCACCGAGTACCACTCATCTCCACTACAAATAGGAAAAAGAGGCTACAATTTGCACGAGCTCACCAAAATTGGACTGTTGAAGACTGGAAAAATGTTGCCTGGTCTGATGAGTCTCGATTTCTGTTGAGACATTCATATGGTAGAGTCCGAATTTGGCGTAAACAGAATGAGAACATGTATCGATCATGCCTTGTTACCACTGTGTAGGCTGGTGGTGGTGGTGTAATGGTGTGGGGGATGTTTTCTGGGCACACTTTAGGCCCCTTAGTCCCAATTGGCCATCGTTTAAATGCCACGGGCTACCTGAGCATTGTTTCTGACCATGTCCATCCCTTCATGACCACCATGTACCCATTAGTATGGTGTTCCTAATAATTCTTTAGGTGAGTGTAGAACATGCTGCGATTTTCACGCAACGCACAAGTGATGCGTGAAAATCACCGCTCATGTGCACAGCCCCATAGAAATGAATGGGTCCGGATTCAGTGCGGGTGCAATGCGTTCACCTCATGCATTGCACCCGCGCGGAAATCTCACCCGTGTGAAAGAGGCATTAGAGTGAGACTCAGGGAGGACTGCTACTACCATTATTGCTACTGCCTATACACAACTATTGGGAGAAGCATAATCTGTAACATACTCCAGAACTGTGACTGTTGCTGCTATCTGAAATACGACTTCTACTACTATCTCTTCAGTAAAGAGAGATTTTGGGGGGTCAGACATACTCCACTTTTTGGTGTATATGTGTTGCAGAATGCGGCGCAAACGTTATTTGCCCTGCAACCTGCAATTTTTTTCCCCTTTTCCGCCACTCACGCCAGGTCTAAAAAAGGGGACATGGTATTGGTGGCGATGGGGGCAGGGTGGCAGGCCGGTCTTATTTAATTTTTTCTACACCTGTTTTAGGCGTAGAAAATTGTCTAAATCTACGCCAGGAAGGGAGCTGGCATAGATTTAGACAAGTGTAAAGTCCGCCTAAGTTATGGATAGCGTGGATGAACCACCAGTGCAGGGCAAAGACCAGTTAAATCACCGGACTTTATAAATGCCCCCCTTTATTTATTGCAACAAAACTGGCCTGGTCATTGAATCCACCATCATTCGCAGGCCCCAACCTGCACCTACACTCCTGCCTTTCCCCCATCTACCTAACATCAAGGGCACCCCACCTTACACCAAGCAGGAGCCCCACAGAGTCCAGAGTGTGCACCGAGGGAAGAAAGGGTGTGCCCTCCGTTCACTGCACGGCCAGCATGAACCACTACAACTCCCATCAGTGCCACTTCTGCCACCCTCCTCATGGCTCTCCCCCTGCAGGTCACTGCACATTTATTTAAGCATAGCACTGTGGATGTGCGATCCAGTTCTGTTTTCTCCCCCAGATAATTGTTATTTGAATCTTTCTTCTTTATTACTGGTATCAGCACTCCTCCCATTCGGCACAGGTGGTTTTAATCACAGCAGTTTGCATAAAGTGGTCATTGACCTGCAGCTCCTGATAGTAGTGGACATGTTGTGTAAGGCTCCATTCACACGTCCGCAAAATGGGTCCGCATCCGTTCCGCAATTTTGCGGAACGGGTGCGGACCCATTCATTCTCTATGGGGACGGAATGGATGCGGACAGCACACAGTGTGCTGTCTGCATCCGCATTTGCGGAGTGCGTCCCTGATCTTCGGGTCCGCAGCTCCGCAAAAGATAGAACATGTCCTATTCTTGTCCGCAGCTGCGGACAAGAATAGGCATTTCTATAGGGGTGCCGGGCGGGTGTGTTGGGGATCCGCAATTAGTACCTATAGTCATGGGATTAACTACCAGGGTGGGAAGCATAGCAGCTGCCACGGGACCCGACGACTAAAAGACCCTTTTTTATCCGCACAATACGAATTGTGTCAGGATCTGTTCAGGGGGAAAACTGATCATTTTGCGCGCAAGTTCAATCAGTTTTTTATGCAATTGCGTTCAGTGTGTGCTTTTTTTCTGTCTGGATCCAAATGAGCAGTTAAGTGCATCTTGGGCAGGCCCAAGCCACTCTGTGCACCCATGCTCCTTCTGCTTCCTCAGTCGGTGCTAATTCTTGACTGACAGCGCCAGGTACCTGCATAGTCATCTCACCTTGTTCTGCATTTAACTGCTCATTTCTATATGGATCAAAAGTAATTTTTCTCCAGAATGAAGAAACGGATCACTAATTGAAGGTGTCATTACATCCAGCTGAGCTACCCCTACAAGGCATTGTGCCTGGTCAAACATTGAATTTCCAGATTGCCACATCCGCCACTAAACTGAAACAAATGGAGCTGAATGGTTCCCATTTACTATAATGGGGTCCATTTGCATTCCGTTAAGGTGTCTGCTCCTTTAGCAGAAAAAAAATAAATCCTTCATGCAGGACTGCTCTTTTTGGCAGAATCTGCCCCAAGCTGCCTGATCTGAGCCTCCAACGCAGATGTGAACAAGCGCTTAGTCATTTATATTGCACCAACATATTTTGCAGTGCTGTACCCTCACCTGTCTCATTGGGACTCACTCCGTGATCTGCAAAATACTGCCATGTTCTTTTCCGGTGCAGCGGCACGGAGGTGTTTCTTAGTGCTTCCGCGGGCTTCAATCCATGCCTCAGCACAGCAAAAAGTTAAGCGAAGCCCTATCTTCAGTCGTATCTGGCGGATGCGGAGCCATTCTAGTCAATGATATGGAGTGCACACGGCCAGTGACCATATACTGCGGACCGGCCGTTTACGGTCTACAATAGGGGCACTGAGCAAGTACGCTCGTGGATGTGAGCCCTAAATCTGTGAGAAGATAACTGTATTGTATTAACATGGTCTTAGCCTAAGGCAAGGTATTGAGGACAATTTCCGTAGCATGAAAGCCATATATTGTACAGCAAGACTAGCATGTAATTGAGCGTTTGATTTGCTTTTCTGTAAAAAATAAAATAAAATTGCATGTCCGTATATATTAATAAGGGACAAAAATGGCACAAAAATAAATCTTCATCTGACCCCCAGCCTCAAAAGATTTTTTTGTAAGCTTAGAAATGATGCAACATTATATAGATAGCAGACACCCACGTAGTGAAGTATTTATAGCAATACAGAGGGGAGATAAGGTCACCAATGAATGGCACAATTCAGGGGGGACGTTGTCATTTTTTCCATAGTAGTATGATTATCACAAGTTTTAATTATGTCAGTATATGTTACATGTTTGTTTATTCTTTTTTTTTTTGCTCTAGTTGACAGATTGCAGCCCTATGGACTCTATGGATACATTTAGAAGGAATGTGTCATCAGAAAATGACCAATTATTTAAATCACGTTTTTATGTTAAATATATTTTTTTTCATATTTGGTGATTTAAAAAAAATAATAATTTGCCATGTCAATATATTTAAGATACATTCCAAAAGTTGTACAGTTTTTGCATTTACCACTAGGTACCTGTACAGAACAGGAATCCCTGACATATTATGGTACCTGTACGGAACAGCAGACTGCACATTCCTATACAGAGATCAGTGTATTTTAGCGGTATAGAACAGAACTCTATAGGGTGATGCATATAAGGCTACTTTAACACTTGCTTTCGGAGCGGATCCGTGTGGTATCTGCACAGACGGATCCGCTCTTATAATGCAAACGATGGTATCTGTTCAGAACGGATCTGTCTGCATTATATTTCAGAAAAAAATCTAAAAAAAGTCCAATTTGTACTCAGACGGATCCGTGCAGACTTTACATTGAAAGTCAATGGGGGACGGATCCATTTGAAATTGCACCATATTGTGTCAACTTCAAACAGATCCGTCCCCATTGACTTACATTGTAAGTCTGGACAGATCTGTTTGGCTCCGCACGGCCAGGCGGACATCGGAACGCTGCAAGCAGTGTTCGGGTGTCCACCTGCTGAGCGGAGGACAAACGGTGCCAGACTGATGCATTCTGAGCGGATCCGCATCCACTCAGAATGCATTGGGGCTGGACGGATCTGTTCGGGGCCGCTTGTGAGAGCCTTCAAACGGAACTCACAAGCGGAACCCTGAATGCAAGTGTGAAAGTAGCCTAACGTAACTTGAAACCACATTTAGCATACAGTGCCAAAGACAGCCCAGATCTGAGTCACATGTCATTGGCTGAAAAATCTAGCCAATCAGCATGGGCATTTCACTTAACCGTAGTGAGACCTCAGCACACGTCTGATTGGATGGCTTTTGTGGGTGCTCGTCTCCTGATAGCCTCCTTCCACCCGCGGAGTGAAATAGTAGCTTTAAATAAGTTTTCAGAGACAGCACACCAATGCAGCTTTATATTCAACCTTTATTTACCAGTGGTATATTCTCAATATATTCTTAAGACATTTATTGCTATGTGCAAAGTTTCGGGCCCATTCGGTGCCCTTTGTCAAGCTGGATGGCCGGTCTGCGTGTTTCCACGGCGTGCTTTCACTGCTATGTCATCTCGGTTACTAAAGTGCGTGCACTAATTGGCTTTCTATTCAGTACAGTGCGGCACTACATGTGCTGCGCTTTAACTCTGCTGAGTTGCTACTATGGACACTAGGTAAGGACAGCTCTATGTTATTCTTCTCGTATACTAGGTTCTATACAAGCCATGAAGAAGCTCCTTTCCTCATCACAAAAAGTGATTTATGGCTTCCAGCATCTATCTCTGACATTTATATGTAAGGACTTTATTTGTATTACCTATCTGTCTATTTGTACTTTTCTGTACATTTCTACTTGTTTGGGATCATATATTGGGGTTTAAGAACCAGTTCCTAGATCTACATAGAGCTATGGCTACTATATTCAGCTTAAAGAGGACCTGTCACTGCTCCTGACAGGCCTGTTTTAGTAACCACTTGCATTCCCCATGTAATAACAATTCTGGAACATCTATTCTTATGACTATGTTGTGCCAGTCCTGTATTATTTCTACTAGAAGTTATGAATGATTTGCTAGCAGTCTGCAGTGTTTTAACTATTACCCTTTGATTAATGCTCCAGGCTAGTGTTGCAATCATAATTCAGAGTAACGAGATATACTCACTAACAGTATAACAACTTTTGAGATGTGCTGTACAAGTAATATAATGTGACATTACACAGCGGCTCCTAATAAACAATAACTGGAGGATTCTTGTCCTTTGTGTCACAACACTCTCAAGACACAACCACTATACAGCGTCAGACAGTGACTACACATTAGGATGGTTGTTTGTATTTTATTGCATTTTAGTTAGTGGTTTTATGTTTTATATTATTAAATCTGCTAATTGACAGTCAGGCCTCTTTCACATGAACATAAGGGCTCCGTGCCCGTGCTGCGGACTGCAAATTGCAGTCTTGTACCACACTCCAATCTTACAATATTGCAATGCCCCGCTCAAGATTTGAATCCATTTTGAAATTCCTACATTATAATGATAACACACACTGCCCCCACAATTTGACCATCTATTCAAAATAAGCCCCCTGCTGGAGCACATCAACTCCAAATTTACAGAGGTGTTCACCCCAGAAAAAGAAATTAGTATAGACGAGTCTCTTGTACATTTTAAAGGAAGGGTTAAATTCAGCAAGTACCTGCCCGGCAAACGGGCATGGTACAGAATTAAAATGTACAAGCTGTGCGAGATTAACTCTGGGTACACCTACAGGTTCCGGGTTTATGAAGGGAAAGATTCCCGGATACAACCCCCTAAATGCCCCCCATCCTAGGAGTTACTGGGAAGATAGTGTGGGATTTACTGCACCCACTGCTGGATAAGGGTTACCACCTCTATGTAGATAACTATTACACAAGCATCCCCCTATTCATGTCCCTAAAAGCCAGAGGTACTGTGGTTTTTGGCACAGTACCCAAAAGTCAGAGAGGCCTCCCTAGATCCCTGGTAGGGCAACTACTCCGAAAAAGGCGAGAGTAAGGCTCTCTGCCATGAGAACATCCTGGAGGTTAAGTACAAGGACAAAGGGGGTGTCCTTGTACTGGACACCATTCACACTAACACCAGCTCTCCTGCCCGAGTGCGAAGTACCGCTACCATTGTCAACAAGTCAGATGCATCCTTGATTACAACAGGCACATGGTAGGGGTTGATCTGTCTGATCAAGTTCTGAAGCCTACAGTGCCATGCGTAAAACTAAGGTGTGGTACAAAATACCACATATACATTGTACAGATGGCACTGTACAATCCGTACATTTTACATCGAGCTGCAGGCCACACAGGAACTTTCTTTCAGCTCTAAGAGGTTGTCATTAAGGCCCTAATTTTCCAAAGTCAGGGAGTGGAGGGCCCAAGTACTTCAGGAGGTCATGGTGCCCGTGTTGTACCAGGACAACATTTCCCTGAAGTCCCACAAACCGCGAAGAGGGGAAAGACCCCAAAAAGATGCTGGGTTTGTTACAAAAGGGGAATATGAAAGGACACCATTTATCAGTGCGACACCTGCCCTGATAAACCTGGCCTCTGCATAGAGGATTGTTTCCAAACCTACCACTCATCCATGGATTATTAATTTTATCCTTTATGCTCCCTGTAATATTTCCATGTCTGATTTAGTCCACCTCGCTTGCATATCCACTTTCCAGCAACCACTACATATTCTTTTCTGTGAGACAACTGTTAGGTCAAAAGTGCCCTTTCCATCCCTTAAAATGTTCGTATGGCGGTGCACTTTCCAAAATGGGGTAATTTCTTGTAAATGGGGTATTACCCCTTGTGAAAGTGAAAACGCTATGAAACGCCAGATGGGTCATAGTGCTCACTACACACCTTGAAATATTCCTTGAGGGGTGTAGTTTTCAGAATGGGGTATTTTTGGGGGGGTTTCTACTGTAGGGGTACCTCAGAGTGTCTTCATATGCTACATAGCTCCCAAAAGCCAATCATGCAAAATCTGTCCTCCAAAAGCCCTATGGCGCTCCTTCCCTTTTGAACCCTGCCATTCGCTCATACATTCCTTTTTGAGCACATGTGGGGTATTGCTATATTCAGGGAAAAATGGGTTACAAAATGTGGGGTGCATTTTGTCCTGTTACCCCTTGTGAAAGTGAAAAATGTGGGTGTAAAGCAACTTTTTGGGGAAAAAATAAAAAAAATTCATTTTCACTAATTCTATAAAAAAGGCTGATGGGTCAAAGTGCTCACTACACACCTTGAAATATTCCTTGAGGGGTGTAGTTTCTAGAAAGGGGTCACTTTTTGGGGGTTTCCACTCTAGGGGTACATCAGGGTGTGTTCAATTACGAGATGGAGCCCTTTCAATTATTCTGGTGAAATTTGCCTTCCAGAAGCCATTTGGTGCTCCTTTCCTTCTGACCCCTGTGGTACGCCCATATAGCAGTATACAAGCACATATGGGGCATTGTCGCAATCAGTAGAAAATGGGTAACACATTAGGGGTGCACTTTCTCCAGTTCCCCCTTGTGAAAGTGAAAAATTTGGGCCTAAAGTCACTTTTGCTTGAAAAAAAATATCATTTTCCATTTTCACAGTCAAGTGTTTCCCAATTCTATGAAACACCTTTGGGGTCTAAGTGCTTACTATATGCCTTGAAAGATTCCTTGAGGGGATTTTTTACAGAATGGAGTCACTTTTTGGGGATTTCCACTCTAGAGGTGCATCAGGGTGTGTTCAATTGCAAGGTGGCGCCTGTCAATTATTCCGGTGAAATCTGCCTTCCAGAAGTCATTTGGTGCTCCTTTCATCTTGACCCCTGTGGTACGCCCATATAGCAGTATACAAGCACATATGGGGTATTGCTGTAGTCAGGAGAAAATGGGCAATAAATTAGGGTGTGCATTTTCTCCAGTTCCCCCTTGTGAAAGTGAAAAATGTGGGCCTAAAGTCAATATTTCTGGAAAAAAGTGTAATTTTTCATTTTCACAGCCAATTCCATGAATTACCTTTGAAGAAAAAGTGATCACTACACATCTTGAAAGGGGTAAATCAGGGTGTGTTCAATTACAAGATGGTGCCTGTCAATTATTCAGGAGAAATCTACCTTCCAGAAGCCATTTGGTGCTCCTTTCCTTCTGACCCCTGTGGTATGCCCATATAGCAGTATACAAGCACATATGGGCATTGCCGTAATCAGGAGAAAATGGGTAACACGTTAGGGAGTGCATTTTCTCCAGGTCCTCCTTGTGAAAGTAAAAAATTTGGGTCTAAATCCACTGAGGAAGGGGCCAGGAAAGGACCCCGAAACGCGTCTGGTTACTGTAAGACCCGCACATCAGCTGATGAACATTTACGAGACCCCAACATCCTGACAATTGGACTTCAACTTTGTCGAAATTTCGACTTTCTCAGTGTGGAGTGAACATCTCGATATTAACAAATCACGTCCTGACTCTAAAATCGGTGAATATCATCGGGAGACTGTTCATATTGGGGACTACACAACTACCCGAACTACTCCAACAAAGCAACTGGAATCAGGTACCGCCGGATCTGACATTGTGAGCCACGTGGGACGCCACCGTAAACTCATGTCAGACGGCAACTGAACTATACTAAGAGGTGTAACCCACTAACTGATTATATGTCGATTTTGTTCATACGATCGAATTGACTTCAAATGATCGAATTGACTTTATCGATCACAAATTTTGTCTACAGCTCCATCTGCACAAATATCGAGCACTTCATTGGCGAAGTTCCTATCGAATTCCCTATCGATCATTTCATCAATTGTTTTTATCGATTTTTTTATTCCATTTGACCGATAATATTTATTCTTTCAGCTTACAATACTGTTACTGTTATATATTAGATGTATTGATGTATTTTGTGCTCCTTAATATTATGCGATTTTTAGCATTTACGATTGTTTTACTACCCATTTATTATTAATACCATTATTGTTTTAGTATAGATTTTAATTGTTTAGATAACAAATAGGTGTAATAAATATTGTCATTGTCACTTACTACATGGTTTGTGTCTATGTCTGGCCCAGGTGGTGAGTGCTCAGCCTTTCTATACTCGTCACAAGAACATAGTCTTACCACTTTACAAATCGCTAGTCAGACCACACATGGAGTACTGTGTACAGTTCTGGGCTCCTGTGAACAAGGCAGACATAGCAGAGCTGGAGAGGGTCCAGAAGAGGGCAACTAAAGTAATAACTGGAATGGGTGGACTACAGTACCCTGAAAGATTATCAAAATTAGGGTTATTCACTTTAGAAAAAAGACTGAGGGGAGATCTAATTACTATGTATAAATATATCAGGGGTCAATACAGAGAGCTCTCCCATCAGCTATTTATCCCCAGGACTGTGACTGTGACGAGGGGACATCCTCTGCGTCTGGAGAAAAGAAGGTTTGTACACAAACATAGAAGAGGATTCTTTACGGTAAGAGCAATGAGACTATGGAACTCTCTGCCTGAGGAGGTGGTGATGGTGAGTACAATAAAGGAATTCAAGAGGGGCCTGGATGTATTTCTGGAGTGTAATAATATTTCAGGCTATACCTAATAGAGAGGGGTCTTTAATACAGGGAGTTATTCTGATTGCCTGATTGGAGTCGGGAAGGAATTTTTTATTCCCCTAAAGTGGGGAAAATTGGCTTCTACCTCACAGTTGTTGTTTTTTTGCCTTCCTCTGGATCAACTTGCAGGATGACAGGCCGAACTGGATGGACAAATGTCTTTTTTCGGCCTTATGTACTATGTTATATATGTTACCTTTGGGGTCTAAGTGCTCACTACATGTGTAGTTTCCAGAATGGGGGTCACTTTTTGAGATTTACTGTAGGGGTGTATGAGGGTGTCTTCAATAGTGACATGGCGCCTAAAAATTATTCCAGTGAAATCTGCGCTCTAAATCCATATGTGGCTCTTTGCACCTTGTGCCTTGCCGTGTTCCCATACAGCAGTTCACCGCCACAAATGAGGTGTTTCTATAAACTGCAGAATCAGTGTAATGGATATTAACTTTTTTGGGGATGTCAACCCTTGTTGTTGTGTTACAGGAAAATATATATGAAAATGGAAAATCTGCCCAAAAAAAGCTAAATTTTGATTTTTCATCTCCTTTCCATTTCATTCTTGAGAAACACCCAAAGGGTTAACAAAGTTTGTAAATCAGTTTTGAATAACTTGAGTAGTGCAGTTTCTAAAATGGGGTTATTTATTGTCAATTTATATCATGTAAACC
Source organism: Bufo gargarizans (assembly GCF_014858855.1). Classification (NCBI taxonomy): domain Eukaryota; kingdom Metazoa; phylum Chordata; class Amphibia; order Anura; family Bufonidae; genus Bufo; species Bufo gargarizans. The sequence goes on from NC_058085.1 coordinate 135,904,274, forward strand.
CCTAAGGCCCCTTTCACACAGGCCAGTATTCCGTGCGGGTGCAATGCATGAGTTGAACGCATTGCACCCGCACTGAATCCTGACCCATTCATTTCTATGGGGCTGTGCACATCAGCTGTGATTTTCACGCATCACTTGTGCGTTGCGTGAAAATCGCAGCAAGCTCTATATTCTGCATTTTTCACGTAACGCAGGCCCCATAGAAGTGAATGGGGCCACGTGAAAATCACAAGCATCTGCAAGCAAGTGCAGATGCGGTGCGATTTTCACGCATGGTTGCTAGGTGAATACAGAATGCATAGTACAATAGTGATGGAGGGGTTAAAAAAATAATAATTAACTCACCAAGTCCACTTGATCGCGTAGTTGCAGATCTCTGTCTTCTTCTGTAATGTTGAGCTGCCGGCTAAGGACCTGTGGTGATGTCACATCACATGGTCCCTTACCATGGTGATGAACCATGTGATTGGACCATGTGATGAGCACAGTGACGTCATCAAAGGTCCTATTCCTGTGCACAGCAAAGAAGAAGACAGAAGAGATGCCGGCTGCACGATCAAGTGGATTAAGGTGAGTTAAATTATATATATATATTTTTAACCCCTCCAGCCCTATTTTACTAAGCACTCTGTATTAAGAATGCTATTATTTTCCCTTATAACCATGTTCTAAGGGGAAATAATACAATCTACAGAACACCTAACCCAAACCCGAACTTCTGTGAAGAAGTTTGGGTTTGGGTACCAAACATGCCGATTTTTCTCACGAGCGTGCACAACGCAACACAAGGTTTTGCGCTTGCGCTGAAAAATTGCGCATTTTCCCGCAACGCACCCGCATCTTATCCGGGCAAAAAACATGACGCCCGTGTGAAAGAGGCCTAAGGCTACTTTCACACTAGCGTTCGGGGCTCCGCTTGTGAGTTCCGTTTAAAGGCTCTCACAAGCGGCCCCGAACGCATCCGTCCAGCCCTAATGCATTCTGAGTGGATGCGGATCCACTCAGAATGCAACAGTCTGTCAGCGTTTGGGCTCCGCTCCGATCAGCAGGCGGACACCGTGGCCGTGCGGAGGCAAACGGATCCGTCCAGACTTACAATGTAAGTCAATGGGGGCGGATCCGTTTGAATTTGACACTATATGGCTCAATTTTCAAACGGATCCGTCCCCTATTGACTTTCAATGTAAAGTCTGGACGGATCCGTCTGCGGCTACTTTCACACTTAGAATTTTTTTTACAATATAATGCAGACGGATCCGTTCTGAACGGATCCATCGTCTGCATTATACGAGCGGATCCGTCTCAGACGGATCCGCTCTGAACGCAAATGTGAAAGTAGCCTAAAAGTGACTTAATAACTGAATTGGTTCTTGTAGAAAAATTGGTTTTGGAAAATTTCTGGAAAATCTAAAATCTGCATCTAAATTTCAAAGCCATCTGATATCCTAAAAAATAAAATGACATTTACAAAATGATGCCAACATAAAGTAGACATATGGGAAATGATCTTAGGGCTCATGCACACGACCGTATGCCCTCAGAGACATACGGTCCGTGAGCAGGCCATATGTCCCGGAGCGGCATACATCGTGTGCACGGGAGCGCACGGCATCATAGGTTACTATGATGCTGTGCGCATCAAGCCACCTGCGGGTTGTCCCGCACTCATATGATCTTATTATTGCGGGACAATAGCACCGCGGGCAGCCCGATGCGCACAGCACATACATCATAGTAACACGATGTATGCCGCTCCGGGACACATGGCCTGCTCACGGACAGTATGTCTCGGAAGGCATACGGTCGTGTGCATGAGCCCATAAATGTAGAACATTTCAAAAATAGTGAATTTTTCTTAATTTTCTGTCAATTTTGATGTTTTTCCCAAATAAAGGAAAAAAATATTGACTCAAATGTATCACTTACATAAAGTACAATGTGTCACGAGAAAACAATCTCAGAATTGGTTAGATAAGTAAAAGCATTCCAAAGTTATTACCACATAAATTGAGACGGGTCAGATTTGCAAAAATAGGCGTAGACAGGAAGGTGAAAACAGGCCTAGGGTAGAAGGGGGTTGAAGAAAATCAGAAGGCACAGCTAAAAATCTGTGCTCACCCACATGGATGAAATCCATAATCGTTACCATAAAACAAGAAAAATGTATAGATGGGTAGCGCCTCAAATCATAGTGAAAAAAAATAAAAAGGATTTTATTGAATACAAAGTATCATGAAAGGGTACAAAGACAGACCAAAAATATATAAAAACACCTAAAAGACTGCAAGGTCCCAACCCCCAATGTGGTTAGGGATCCCCAAATGAATCAAAGTATATTTCAGCTACAAGAATAGTGGCTTACTATCCTGTGGTCACTAAATATCAATACAATTATGAAATAATATGTCAAAATGTGGCTATATATAATAACACAAAAATGAACAAGCTAGTCATATATACTGTAGGTGAAAAAAAAAAATTAATAAAGAATCGGGTTCTCTAATAAACCTTAAGTATAGTTACCATCAGCCAAACCAAAGGAACATCTACAGAGCCAGATTAAAGCTCCTGCAATCTAGCAGGAGCAGGTTGGGTCCCCGGGTGTCAGTGACAACAGTGGACCATGAGTAAAAACAGAAGCAGTTTATTCCAGCTTCTGCCTTTTCCTCTGCTTAGTGCATAGTTCTGAACACCGCTTCCTCTAATGGACTTGTCGATCATGTGTGTCTGGGACAGAGAAGAGCTGCAGGGTCTTAGCAGACCCTGATCAGCTCTGCCTTGTAAAAAGCCCCCACAGGGGGCTGTTTTCCCCTGTAGCTAGGGTTCCTTTGGATGCCCCAGTTACAGTGGAAAAGTGCAGCGTCAACATCTCCCCGAGGTCTTTTAGTGAACTCTTGGGGAAAATATTATGTGCCAAAAAATAATAATACGTTACAAAAATATAATAAAATACCAATAAAAGAAAAATAAATACCCACACCAACCAAAACCATTGCCATCAGGTGCGGATTAGCCATAGTCTCCACAGGGAAATTTCCCAGTGGACCAATGCCCAGGGGGCCCCCTGAGCCCTCCTCATGGCCGGGTACATAATGATCTGCTGCTCTAAGCATTAATTAACACTGGGAGCATCAAGTACTTATGCACCAGGCTAAGGGTACTTTCACACTTGCTTTGTGAGGATCCGGAAATCCATATGCAAACGGATATTATTTGTAGACGGATCTGGATGTGGATCCGTCTGACAAATGCATTGAAATTCCGGATCCATCTCTCCAGGGTTATCCGGTATTTATTTTTTCCGCATGCGCAGACCGGGAAACCGGATCCGGTTTTCTGGAACACTTGGTACCGGATCCGGCATTAATACAATTCAATAGGAATTATTGCTGGATCCGGTATTCCGGCAAGTGTTCCGGAATTTTGACTGGAGAAAATACTGCAGCATGCTGCAGTATTTTCTCTGGCAAAATACCGTAAAGGGACAGAACTGAAGACATCCTGATGCATACTGAACAGAATGCTTTCCATTCAGAATGCATTAGGATAAAACTGAAGTGTTTTTTTCCGTTATTGAGCCTCTAGGACGGAACTCAGCGCCGGAAAAGAATAACGCTAGTGTGAAAGTATCTTTACGCCCACAAGTGCCCTTGATACAGTTGAATACTGTGGGGAGGGTGGCAGTATTTTGTGCTGCACTGGGGTACTTGCTACTGCTGAGGCAGTATATTGTGCTGCACTAAAGTATTCCAGGCCCCTCCTACTTCTATTGTCCTTGCCTACTCATGTTGGCCCACCTTCTATCAATTTGGACCCGCCCACAATATGGGGCCACTTTAATGATTGCCATATGATATGTTAAAATGACCGATACAAAATAGAGAACACATTTTAATAATTTATTTTTTGTGTCACTTTGCATACTAAAAAAAATAATAAGCTATAGTTTGCAAATAAAATATATATTTTTTTTAATTTTTTTGCCGTTTTTCCAATATAAATTTTTTTATCTAAAAACATTAATAAAAAGCTCTAGGTGTCACGTAAAAATAAAAACTCACAAAAAATTATTTAGACAGTCCAACAGATTAAAATAAAAGGACTGTTAAACCACCACAGGCACTAAATCACTAAAAGAAGGTGTCTGGTGGTTAAAGCCGGATTAAATACGGATCTGCAATCCTGAGGTGTCAATAAGCCCCACTAGTGGAAAATCCGGGAATGCTATCAGAGGTGATGATGATTAAGCACAACCATTGCATTAGGAGGCCAAATAACCAGACACACGACTGTGTGCATGCCGAATAGGCAGCAGCCACCCTCCCAGGTCTATTTAGCGCCAGGGACTTGTTCATGGACTGTGAAATGGGATGAGTTGAGGGGATTACTACCTATCATCCCAGGAACATGATGAGGGCTGGGGGCAGGCGGGGTGCCGCCTTATACTGTGCGATGGGGGCTCTTTCATTGTGCAGTACTGCAGGGCGAGAAATAGGATCCGCACTTTATGGGATGGGGGTAGGGTCGGAGAAGTTCCCTCGTCCTATATGTGCATGCTCCTGATTATCTGGAGGGGTGCGTTCTCTCCCCCCTCTCTAGACTTAGCGCTGACGTCTGATTGGTGAAGAGAGATTTTTGGGGAAGGGTTTTGGGACCTGGGGAGGGGGGAGAAGGGCGGTTTCAAGGAGGCCCCTGAGTTTTAGCTGGGAGAGAAGGATCCGGTCCCGGGACAGAGGGCGCCTTGAAACGGATTGTTCAGAAGTGACTGGAGCACAAAGAGAAAGTGATCCGAATCAGAACCTGGAGGAGAAAGCGGCGGGACCAGATCCGAGAGCAAGGATCCGAGGGGACCCCATAGATCTCCGCCCTGCAGGACTGAGCTCAGTGTGATCCGCCAGCAGAGGTGACACCAGGAGCTCCTGGGAGGGGGAGGCAGGAGGAACACAAGCACAACTTTGTCTCATCGCTGCAGATCTGATTATCCCAGCAAGAACTGGCAGGAGACACGTGTGACTGCAGCTCTGGATCCTACTCCTCTGGCTGTACCCCAGAACAGGTGATACCTTCTCAGTTTTCTTCCTAATCCTTAACCATGCAGGGTGTGCCCAAAGCCACCCTTCTCCAAGTCCTCTGCCTGCTGCTCGCCTTGTGTTTAATTGCCAATGCACAGCTTCACGGGGAAAAGGGCATCTCAGTGCCAGAGCATGGCTTCTGCCAGCCTATCTCCATTCCTCTGTGCACAGACATTGCATATAATCAGACAATCATGCCCAATCTTTTGGGACACACCAATCAAGAAGATGCTGGGCTGGAGGTTCATCAGTTCTACCCCTTAGTAAAAGTCCAATGTTCTTCAGAACTGCGGTTCTTCTTGTGCTCAATGTATGCCCCGGTCTGCACAGTGTTGGAGCAAGCCATCCCTCCCTGCCGCTCTATTTGTGAACGTGCAAGACAAGGTTGTGAAGCCCTCATGAACAAGTTTGGTTTCCAGTGGCCAGAGAGGTTAAGGTGTGAAAACTTTCCACGCCATGGTGCAGAGCAGATCTGCGTTGGACAGAACCACTCGGAAGATGGTGGTCCTACACTGTTGACTACTAGCCCACCGCTCCATGGGACTATTGGACCAGTCATCTATGCCACACCTGACCATCCCTTCCATTGCCCCAGGATGTTGAAGGTACCATCCTATCTGAACTACAGATTTCTAGGAGAGAAAGACTGTGCTGCTCCATGTGAACCTTCTAAAAGTGATGGTTTCATGTTCTTCAGTCAAGAAGAGATCCGCTTTGCCAGAGTATGGATTCTTATTTGGTCAGTACTTTGCTGTGCATCAACGTTTTTCACAGTGACCACTTACTTGGTAGATATGCAAAGGTTTCGCTATCCTGAAAGACCCATTATTTTCTTGTCTGGATGCTATACCATGGTGTCTGTGGCGTACATTGCAGGCTTCGTGCTTGGTGACAAAGTTGTTTGCAACGAGGGATTCTCAGAGGATGGCTATAAAACTGTCGTACAAGGTACCAAGAAGGAAGGGTGCACAATTCTCTTCATGATGCTGTACTTTTTTAGCATGGCTAGCTCCATCTGGTGGGTCATTCTTTCTTTAACATGGTTCCTGGCTGCTGGCATGAAGTGGGGACATGAAGCAATAGAAGCCAATTCCCAGTACTTCCATCTGGCAGCGTGGGCAGTACCAGCTGTAAAAACCATAACCATCCTGGCAATGGGGCAGATTGATGGAGACCTTCTCAGTGGAGTTTGTTTTGTAGGACTAAATAGCATCGACCCACTGAGGGGATTTGTGCTGGCTCCTCTCTTTGTCTACCTGTTTATTGGAACTTCATTTCTCCTTGCTGGTTTTGTATCTCTCTTCAGAATTAGGACCATCATGAAACACGATGGCACGAAGACAGAGAAGCTGGAGCGGCTGATGGTGCGGATTGGGGTCTTCAGTGTTCTTTACACTGTACCTGCAACAATTGTCATTGCGTGCTACTTTTATGAGCAGGCCTTTAGAGAGCACTGGGAGCGTAGTTGGGTGAGCCAGAACTGCAAGAGCCTAGCCATCCCCTGCCCACTGCAATACACCCCACGCATGACCCCAGACTTTACAGTCTATATGATAAAGTATCTCATGACTCTCATCGTTGGCATCACTTCTGGGTTCTGGATCTGGTCAGGCAAAACTCTCCATTCGTGGAGAAAGTTTTACACCAGGCTTACCAACAGCAAACATGGAGAGACAACTGTGTGAGGACTGAGGTGTTCTGAATGGGGCCTGGAACCAACTTGGACTAAACGTTCTCCAGATTTTCCTTAAAAAAATTGGCACTCCATGCTATGTATGTAGATCTCCATGTGTTACCTTCAGGCACATCTTTCTGGAGTTGTAATTAAGACTGTAAATAGATTTTTTGTAAATTATATATTTCTATTTAAATATAGGGTTAAAATTGGAGAAGTACAGAAAGATTCCAAGGGATAAAAGATCCTTCTCCTTCATTTCTCAAACATTTTCATTGACTTGACTGTGCCTTGTGAGAAATGGAGGTATGGAGACTGCTGACTGTTTTGTTTGACTCTTCCTGGATATTATATGCAGTATTTTTATTATAATTTTTTTATTTTGCCCTTCTAAACCATGGATTTGTACTAGTTTTCCTACAAGCCAACCAAAGAACTTTAGAGATCATCTTAGTATATGTGAGGGCATCCATTGGTACATCAACACCTTTACACAGATCCCTGTGCTGCTGTTGTAGTATGTTGGTATGACACAACTGGATTATTAAAGGGGGTTGATTTTTCTAATACATTATTTCTCTATTTTTTGCCTGAATTTCAACATTTTTCCTTTTTATTTTAGGTTTCTATTTGTGTTTGTATAGTACAATTTATAAGGGGGCAGACAGTCCAGTACACGTCTAGATGATACCAGTTGGCTGGAGACAATTTGTTGATATTCAGGTGTTTTCATGGTACAGATAAGACAGCTGTCAAATCTTATTTCTATGTGTGTTTCAAACATGCAGAGGGACATGTAAACCTTGCTCACTATATGGGGTTTCAGTACGAACCAGCATTCCCTCCATTCTGAATACATACTGATGTGTTATTAAATATGTTGATTTTTATTCATTTTGAAATTAAAAATGACAAAAAAATATTTTTGTTAAGAACCACAGAAACGTCTTTCCTCTTTTATTCTGTATACAGCTTTCGGGGCTGAATTAAAATAATCAAATGGACGTTTATCAATGGGAAGAAAAACTGCAAATTTCATCATATCTGGGACCTCAAGTCTCACTACAGTACAAGCCAATGCTCAGAGCTGAGTGACCATCCACAGGTTGCACACACGCAGTTTTGGTGCATTGTTTTACACAAACACAGGAGTGGATACAAATGTGACAAGTATTAGTCTTTCCTCTATACTTTTGGATCCACTCCTGGCTTTGCCTCAAAAAAGCTGCAATAAAAACTGCATAAATGAATCCAGCTGTTCACACTATAGGACATAGAAACATAGAATGTGTCGGCAGATAAGAACCATTTGTCCCATCTAATCTGCCCAATAGAACAGATTGTAATTAAGATTTTCTACACTTTATGTGTATGCATGTATATGTGAATGGATATTTCACCATTTCAGGCTGTAAAAAAGCACCTTGCCAGCACTTAATAACTATTCCACCAACATGGTGTGATATAGAATGGCCCGGTTAGGGTATATTCACACAGCTAAAATCCACCGCTGAAAAATCAGCTGAAAACAGGTTAATCTGGTGGCAGGTTTGTAAGGCTACTTTCACACTCGCGTTTGGTGCGGATCCGTCATGGATCTGCACAGACGGATCCATTCAGATAATACAACTGTCTGCATCCGTTCAGAACAGATCAGTTTGTATTATCTGTAACATAGCTAAGACGGATCCGTCTTGAACACCATTGAAAGTCAATGGAGGATGGATCCGCTTTCTATTGTGTCATAGAAAACGGATCTGTCCCCACATTGACTTATATTGTATGTCAGAACGGATCCGTTTGACTCAGTTTCGTCAGACGGACACCAAAACGCTGGATAGTACTGTTCTATCGGGCCAGCTGTTCCGTTCCACAAAAAACTGAATGCACACGGACGTCATCCGTATTTTTTGCGGGTTAGTTTTTTGCGGACTGAAAAAGCCATACGGTTGTGTGCAAGAGGCCTTATTGAGTGAGGTTTTCCTGCTTTCTCATTGACTCCTGTAAAATCCACAATCAAATCTGCTTCCAAGAAGTAACATGAAGTGTTCTCAAATCAGCTACTGAAAACCCTTTTACACTGTATGGAGGTTTTTAACATTAAATGCAATGGGGAGAACTGTTGAAGTTTTCCATGTGGATTTAGCAGTGGAAAGCGCCTGTTTTCCGATGCTGAATCAGTAGCAGATTTTAGCCTTGTGACGTATTCTGACAACTGGCTAGAAGTACTGTGACAGAAGATGTGCTTCCCAATGAGTCGGCAAATGCCCATGTCCTCTGCTCAGATCTGAGGCTGTTTTATTGCTCCTATCAGGCAGATGAGCCATCAGTGGGTTCATGCTGTGGTATAGAGCCACTGTAGAACATCATTGCATCCTGATTTGAAATAATTAAAATGTATTTATTGTCCCTGCATTATAGCAATGGAAAAGCCTGTACCTTCCTTGAGATCCGGCCGTGTAGCCTTTTATTAAAGGGGTTGTTAAAGAGCATAAATCATTTGGTCAAAGGCAGACAATGACATAAAATAACAAACTAAGGGTACATTCACAACGACCGTATTTTTGCGGAACGGGTGCGGACCCATTCATTTCAATGGTGCAACAAAAGATGCGAACAGCACACAATGTGCTGTCCGCACCCGTAGATCCGTTCCACGGCCCCGCAAAAAAGATAGAGCATGTCCTATTCTTGTCCGTTTTGTGGACAAGAATAGGCAGTTATATCATGGGGCCGGCTACATTCACACGGCCGGTATCCGTGTTTTGCGGACCGCAAAACACCTTACGGTCGTGTAAATGCACCCTTATGCTCACCCCGTTAGATCTCCTGCTGCTCCGGAGCTCCCCAACACTTTTTGTTTACCTAGTTGCAGTGATGACATGCCTGTCTATGCACATGACTGCTGTAGCCAATCACTGGCGTCAGTGGTGTACAGAATCGAGACCACTGAAACCAGTGATTGGAACAGTGGTCATGTGTGTAGACAGGCATGTCATCACTGTAACCAGGTAAACGAGGACCGGCCGGGAGCTTTGGAGGAGATCTAACAATAAGGGCTCATGCACACGGCCGTTGCCTGGCTGTTCTCTGCATTGGGGACTGCAATGTGCGGTCCCCAATGCACGGGCAACATCTGCGTGGTTTCCGCAGACCCATTCAAATTAAATAGGTCTGTGATTCTTTCACACTGCAAAAAAAAATTTGCGCTGCGGAGGCACGGAGAGAAACTCCACGGAAGCACTGCACCGCACTTTTCCAACAAGTGAATGGGTCCGCATCCGCGATGTGGTGCAAAAACGACTGGGGCCCGTATATTGCAGACCTGCTGTTTGCGGGCTGCAATACGGGTCTGACATGAATCCTTGGGGTCCATTCACACGTCCGCAATTTCGTTCTGCATTTTGCGGACCCATTTATTTCTATGGGGCAGCACAATGTGCTGCCCGGATGCAGAATTGCGGATCTGCACTTCCGGGTCCGCAGTTCCGTTCCCGAAAAAAATAGATCATGTCCTATTATTGTGCGCAATTGCGGGCAAGAATAGGCATTCAGACCGATGGGCGGTCTGCAAAATGCGGAACGCACGTCGCTGATGTCTGTGTTTTACGGATCCGCAAAACACACACGGACGTGTGAATAGACCCTTAAGGTGAGTGTTGGTTCTTTTGGTATGTTATCACATTGCCTATCAGAACTCATTAACATCTAAAGATTCCAGTATCAGAAGTCATTACCTGTTTTGAAAGTGTCATTTTATGGGTACAGCACTCATAAACGTGATCTCTGAGTGAGAGAGAGATTCATAGAAATGTTAGCAGAGGATTATGGAGTGATTGTGTGTAAGGTCTTATGCACACGACAGTTGTTTTTATCGGTCCGCAAAATAAGGTTCCGTTATCCGCGTCCGTTTTTGTTTCCGTGTGTCTTCCTTTGTTTTTGGAGGATCTCCTGACATGAAGGAAATAAAAAAAAAATAATCTAAGTCAAGTTTGCCATGCAAATGATAGGACGCGGATGACAATCTTGTGTGCCTCCGCGTTTTTTCATGGACCCATTGACTTGAATGGGTCTGCGAACCGTTTTCCGTGAAAAAATAGGACAGGACTGAAACCACGCATCACGGACGCGGATGACAAACGGTGCATTAGCCGAGTTTTCAACAGACCCATTGAAAGTCAATGGGTCCGCAGAAAATCACGAAAAACGGAACAACGGACACTGAATGAAACAACGGTCGTGTGCATGAGGCCTAAGAGTAAAACACATTTTCAGAATAACAATGGGGGTCATTTCTGAACGTTGCTACACCACTTTGTGGTTTCCAAAAAGTCGCAAGGGCCTTTTTTACGACTTTTTAAACGTTTTGCGCCATCCTTACCACTTGGGAGTGGCAGGGGTGTGGTGGAGGCCTGTCCAGCAAGCGGAGTGAAAACTACTACTGTCAGGGGCTGGAGTCGTTTTTACTCCAGGTGGACGGGCTGGAGGTGTGTCTAATTTGTGACGAGGCCTGTACCTCATCATAAATTAGGGACTATCTCTACCAGCGCATGGGGGAAACAAAGACTGCCGTAAAAAACTGGTCTTTGTAAATGACCCCCAATTTCTGTTACTAAAAGATAAGTCCAGGTATATAAGTAACAGTCCTGTAAACGGTATATTAATGATACATATATATGTGTGTGTGTGTGTGTATATATATATATAGTCACTGGCTCTGGATTTTATCACTGCAATATACTTGATATGCTACTATGATGGGGGTAGTAACCTACGTTGGATGCAAAAGTGTAGTATGATACACTTTTCCATCCTGAAGAGTCAAACAAAAAACATATACATTAACATATAATTTTTTTAATTTATTTTTTTACAATAAAACTGTTTGACGGATTCCACTGTAATGAAATCCTTTTAACCGATATTTTTTTGTATACTTTAAATGTAAAACATAAACGTGATATGAACCCAGCCTAATAGTTCTGCCATTTTACTAGTTGCAGGCTTTTAAAAAAAAAAGATTGCATTTTCAGACATGCAAACTGAGATCTAAGTGATACTGTCTAGGCATGTACAACTGTTCAAGTGCTTATATCTGAGAGGCCTGTTCAATGTCAGGATGACACCAGCCTCCTTTACCCCATGTTTGTGATTGAGCCCCCGCACATCTGCACGGTCTATAATATAGCTGTGCCAGCAACAACATTAATATTTCTTGTGGGCTGCAAATTAGAAACCATCTTCTGGTGTCATAGATTCTGCTCAGACTGGTTGATCATTAATTCCCAGAGACTTATCCCCTGTATCGCAGGTTCTAATAATGGAAATTTCTAACACAAAGATCCATTGATTTAAATGGTCTTCTAGCTGACACATTAGATGAAAGTCAGTGGCGAATTTTCATGGGCTTGGACATCCAATGTGTATGGAGATGGCTATCATTACCTGTCAAATATTGGGAAAAAGAAGGATGAGGCACGTAGAGTTTCAACATGCCCGACCCTTTATCCCCCCTCCCTGTTTGGAAAAAAGCCTCTGGTAGAGGTATGCTGGCAGCAGCTTGTTCCCCTCTACCCATTGATGGAGGAGGCGGTAGTTGATACCAGAAAAGGAGTTTTTCTAAGGGCCCCCTAAGGCCTCTTGCACACTAAAAAAATTAATCTGTTTCAGTTCTTGGGGGTTCCGTTTGCGGTCTGCGAAACCATTGACTTCAATAGGTTCGCAATAACAACGGAAGTTACTCCGTATGCATTCCATTTCCGTATTTCCGTTCCATACAAAGATAGAACATGTCCTATTATTGCCCGCAAAACACGTTCCATGGCTTCATTCAAGTCAATGGATCCGCCCAAAAAATTGAATGCATACGGAATGCATCCATACGTCTTTTGTATCCGTTCTGTTTTTGCAGAACCATCTATTGAAAATGTTATGCCCAGCCCAATTTTTTATGTATTTACTGTATTATTGTATGCTTCCGTTTCCGTTTGCGATCCGCAAAAAAAGGATCACAAACGGAACAGCAAAATGGAACGGAAGCGGAAACAAAAAACTGACCAAGAAAATACAGAAAAAGCCATACGGTCGTGTGCAAGAGGCCTAATGTGTATGGCCAGCCTTAGGGCTCATGCACGCAAACGTTGTTTGGGTCAGCATCCGAGCTGCATTTTTTGCGGCTTGGATGGGGACCTATTCACTTTAATGGGGCTGCAAAAGATGCGGATAGCACTCCGTGTGCTGTCCGCATCCGTTGCTCTGCTTCGCGGCCCTGCCAAAAAATAGAACATGTCCTATTCTTGTCTGTTTTTGTCCAATTCTGCAATTTGCAGAACGCACACGGGCGGCATCTGTGTTTTGCGGACCGCAAAACACGGCGTGGTCGTGTGTGTGAGCCCTTAGTTTTGGATCTTTTTATCAGAGCTATGCAGGAGGTGTTTTTGCAGCTGGTAGAGATTTGAGCCTCATTTTATATTCTTAATATTTGCATGCAGAAAATCTGAATATGTGAGCTGGGCAGAATTGGACCATAACAAAAGAAGTGGCCTTTGATTTTTGCTTTTAATTTTGTTACGTCTCCCCAATCCTACACAATTAAAATGTCTCCAATCAAGAGTGCAAATATTACAGGCACATTAAGGCCTCTTTCACGCGAGCGTGTCCGGATGCGTCCAGTGCATTGCGGCAAACCCGCGTGATGAGGTACGCAATTGCAGTCAGTTTTGACTGCGATTGCGTTCCGTTGTTCAGTTTTTATCTCGCGGGTGCAATGCGTTTTGCACGCGCGTGATAAAAAACTGAATGTGGTACCCAGACCCGAACTACTTCACAGAAGTTCAGGTTTGGGTTCAAGGTTGTATAGATTGTATTATTTCCCCTTATAACATGGTTATAAGGGAAAATAATAGCATTCTGAATACAGAATGCATAGTAAAATAGGGCTGGAGGGGTTAAAAAAAAATATTAACTCCCCTTAATCCACTTGTTCGCGCAGCCGGCATCTCTTCTGTCTTGTTCTGTGAGGAATAGGACCTTTGATGACGTCACATGATCTTTTACCATGGTGATGGATCATGTGACGGACCATGTGATGAACGTAGTGACATCATCAAATGTCCTATTCCTCACAGAACAAGACAGAAGAGATGCCGGCTGCGCGAACAAGTGGATTAAGGTGAGTTAAAAAAAATCCTTTTTTTTTTTTTAACCCCTCAAGCCCTATTGTACTATGCATTCTGTATTCAGAATGCTATTATTTTCCCTTATAACCATGTTACAAGGGAAAATAATAAAGATCGAGTCCCCCTCCAGATCGTCTCCTAGCAACCGTGGGTGAAAATCGCAATGCATCCGCACTTGCTTGCGGATGCTTGCGATTTTCACGCAGCCCCATTCACGTCCGTGAAAAACGCACAAAATAGAGCTTACTGCGATTTTCACGCAACACACAAGTGATGTGTGAAAATCACTGCTCATGTGTACAGCCCCATAGAAATGAATGGGTCCGGATTCAGTGCGGGTGCAATGCGTTCAACTTGCGCATTGCACCCGCGCGGAAAACTCGCCCGTGTGAAAGGGGCCTAAGTCTTATGTACAAATATGGCAGATGTGTTTTCCATGTCTCAGGTAAGGTCGTACCGGTTCTACCGTGCATTGAAATTTTGAAAGACTCAAAATGTGTTTGTCAGCTGAAGAAAAGAAAGCTGCTCAAAGATGATTTTGGCATAGAAGTCAGTGGACATAGGGGGAAGCTGTCTGCTGATGCTGCCTGTTGTTTTGTCATAGTCTGAAATGCCCTAACGATTAATGAATGATGAATTGGATGAATGCCAGAATATTATACTGGTATATTAACACAATGGAGGTCATTTTTACGACTTTCAATGCCCATGGGACAATATTTTGTAACACGGACATATTGCTGTCGCTATTTGCGAGTGTTGGGGGCGGGACTTTCCCCCAACAAATTTACTGTCTTTTATGCCTGAAAACAAGCAAGAAGCACGCCTCGTAATAAATTAGGCGAATCCTCCGCCAGCACAGAGGGGAAACAAAGACTGGCATAAAACACTTGTCTTTGTAAATGACCCCCAATCGCTACACAAGAAATAAAGTCTCTAGATATCAAATAAACAAGGGAACATATTGAGGGTCATTGACCAAGACCATCTTTTCATGCTGGTCTTAGATTCCCTCCTGTACTGCCGTAAGAATCAGATAATTTATCACAAGGCAAGTACCTTGTCATAAATTTGGAGCATCTATGTCAGCCATGTGCCTGGAGAGAAAAAACACTGCACTCCCTTAGTGGAGTAGTCTTTCGTCATCATTTACAGCTGGTGTAAATATTAGTAAATTTGCCTGTCCCAGCCCCTCCCCCCAGCTCGGCGCAAAAACATCTGTGTGACAAAATATAGTTTTTAAATGCCTGTGCGACAATTTTATTTATTTATTTATTTTTTTTACACCTAAAACAGGCATAGCGCACTTTGTAAATGACCCCCATTGTTGATCCACATATCAACATGTACAATGAATGTATAACATAATGATGACCGGGGAGCTGCGTAGTCTGAATGCCTTTTAGCTTCCATATTATGGCCTCCACACCTGGACGCCTCAGATTATCATAGTCTAGGTTTGGTTCACTAGAACAGTCTGGCCCATATATAAAATGCATCCACCTTATCTGAATGCTGCATTAGAAAGTCTCCCCCCCCCCCCTATAAACCGTCATTGGGTACAAGGTTATATAAGGTAAGTGGATACATAGGAAACTAAGGCAAATGACCTTGAAAAAGTGGGATCCTAAAGTGTGTCTTCGAGGAATGACGGTGTCGCCAGTGTTTTGTCCGTGTCCGCTGTCTACTATGGAGCTAGTTGTCACAGTTGTGTCCTTGCATTGTCCTTAGCCAGGACTACTCCATGGACACGTTTAGTCTCTGTTTTATATCTTTGGGGAAGTCGTCTCAGTAAATTTTGAACATGTTACACGTGTTTGTGCTCCATAGTGAGCTGTTCTATCTCACATTACTGCAGCTCTGCACATTGATAATCTTCCCTTTGTACAGATTGTAAAGACCTAATTCATGAAGCTGAATCACCTAATACCCACCTTCTGGCACCATGTTGGCCCTGCCCCCACCCCAGTCATTGAGCCTTGAAATCAAGCTGTGTTTTTGCAGCTGTGTTCAATTAAGAGCTGCGCATGCAAGTTACATGGAATGCAGAGTGTGAACTGCGTGGCCGGCGTCTACTTTTTCCCGTCTTTGCCTGTGACCAGGTATACTAGGCCTTTAATAAAATGCAGCTGAGCTGACAGTGCTCCCAGAGATTCAGATCTGCACCACAACTGAGAGCAGAGTAAAATGGCTATTACGGCACTCAGGCTGTGGTTTTTAGTATAGAAATATAAGAATTGGGTTTAGAAGCTTCTATGGAAAACTGTGGTAACACGTGGAAAAAAGGAAATCATGGTTTTCATAAGGCCACGGGGCGGCCACTGGCCACACATATTTGAAGGTAATACATCCGCTGAGCAAGAAATTTGTGTCTTGAGTGGGTGAGAGGACCTCTGCAGAGACCCAGCCCAAATGTTTCTTTAAAGGGGGTTTCCAGGAGTGAAAAATCCTCTTCCTAGTACACTGACATCATGTAATTGGTCACATGGCCTCTGCAGCTCAGTCCCATTCAAGTGACTGAGTCTGGGTGGCAATGCCAAGCACAGCAGCTATAGAATGAACGGTACTGAGCTTGGTAAGATGTGAAGAGGTTGGAGCATCATGGGCTCTTCAAACAGCTGTGCGTCAGGGGTGCTGGACCCTCACCGATCAGACATTGATGAGCTATATTAAACTGCTGGACCCCCCCTTTAATCAACGGGATAAAACAGACCAATATGGCATGCAGTGGTTTGAAAAAAGGAAACCTAGCCATGGTTTTAAGTGGTAAGTACAGGTGAAGCCCTGCAAATAGCAGAAACCACAGTGGGGTGCTCGTGGTAATCACACCCACAAAAATGCTTTACCTGTGAGAGACTGAATTATTCTCATTTACTACAATGAACAGTTGTAGCGGGTGACCTAAAGCCAATGGCGGTGAGTAAAAACTACCAAAGCTCAATGTAAAGATTTTCTTCTGTTGGATTTTGTATAAATCAGAAGACAGATGGTGGCATGCTCCATTGGATATCATGAAGATATGCTCCTACAATGAGTATATCTGACATATAGTTCCCCCTGAACCATGACCCACATGTATCATACAGATATGTTTGTGTTCGCAAATTTTTCAATGCCACTTGCACAACATTTTTTGTGCAAGAGCCGTTACTCCTCTGGCCTCACCACTTTTCCATAAAGGGGGCATGAGTGGTATGGGGTGGCCCAGCCACATTTATCTACAACAGTTTTCTGACGTAGAAGAAGATGGACATCTACACCAGCCAGGGACGTAGTTTTCAATTTAGGAGTGCTGACTACTGGATGGTGCAATTTATGATTAGGCATACGCCTTGGCATTAGGCTAGGGGCTACACGACAACATTTGTCACGGCGACTATTTGTCGCAGTAATGTCATGCAACCCTTTTTATAATGATAGTCAATACTTTCACACTGTGACATGCAACATACTGCGACACAGCAGTTGGATTATTGTGCGACTGTCAAGTCGCAGTGCGACATAATAGACTGTCATTACAAAAAAATGTTGTGTGGCGTTGGTGTGACATGAATGTCGCTATGTAGTTGCGCCCTTTTTAGCCGTGCAGCACTAGCCTAAATCAAGTACAGTATTTGGAAGCGACAGGTTATCGTAGCCTAGCCTAAGCCGCCAGGCTGCCCCTAAAGTTTCATGAATGTCGAGATAGGAGCTGGAAGTAGAGAGCAGCAGGGACCCTGGCAGCAGCAGAACATCAGTGGTGAGTGTATGTTATTTTATGTTTTTAAGCCCCTCTGACCCCACCGCCAACAATTTTTTTTATAGCTGGAACCCCTTTAATCATCAACAATCATCTTTTTGGTTGAATTGTGGAAAAAAAAATTATCATTACATTTATATGTCTCCATTCCATACAGATACACCTTTTTGCTTTCACTACCCCTCATCCCATCCTTCCCCCGATAAAGTGTCCGGTTGCCTCACTGACATGCCTCCTACAAGAGTGACAAGATCCATTTAGGTTTAGGAGCCAAATGGCATTCCTTTACTCTGCAGGGGTCCATCCTATCTATCTGGAGGGGCTCCTCGTTAACACTCTCACTGGTTTCTCACACAAGTATTGTTGCTGAGTAGAATCAACCCTATCAGCATGTGTTAAGGCTAATGTGTCATTGAAATTAACATCACAGTATGAGCTCCACTTTAACTTCATTTATTTCAATGCACAGAGAATTCCCAGTCCAAAAACGCCAGAGCTCCTCTAAACAGATGTGAGGTTTCCTTTGGCCCATATGTGAGGGTGCTTTTACACAGACAAATAAATTGCCCAAGATGAGCGTCGATCAGTGATTTAGCAAGATGACTGGTGCTCATTTAGATAGGGAGACTAGGCCGGCTTCACATAAAAAAAATGGATCCTGTATTTTAAGCATCCGTTAAGCACATTTGGCATCAATTTTAGCCATTTCCGTCGGAGATCCGTTATTTTGGAAGGAAAAAAAAGTCCTGCATACATGCCAAATGTGCATAACTAAGCATAGCGGGTGCTTAAAATACAGGATCCCGAGGGATCAGAAGAACGGAAAAATAAACGGTCATGTAAACCCGGCCTTAGTAAAAGCAAATGTTCCTAAGACAATTTGCGATGGCCATTCATATTCTGTTTACACCAGGGGATGTGCTACCGACATGGTTATTTCTTTATCCTTCATAAAAGAGGCAATAATTCGGAAGATAATCAATTAAAAGGCTCTTAAATTTGTAGTAACCAGGGAGACCTTACCTTCTAGTTTTCGAAGATAGGAAACATGAAATACAGTATCATTTGTAGCTGCATGTCCAATGTCAAATGGTACCTGCATGAGTACAGATTTCAAATCAGAAAATCGGCATATTTTTTTTGCGCATTTCTGTGCGTTTCTGCACCAGACCTACACCAAAAACGGCATGTGTTACTTGCGGATTTGATGCAGTTTTGCCACAGATCTCACCCTTGTATAGAAGAGGGTGAAATCCACAGCAATTAACATGCTGTATATTTCTAAATCCGCACGTCAGGTCAATTTCCGCATAGAAGAAAGAAACAAAGTGTACATGGGATTTGTCTGATCTTATACACTTTGCTAGTACTGTATTACACTGCGGTTTTTCTGCACGTAAATGTGCATGGAAAAACTGTGTGTAATTCGCACTGTGTGCAACCACCCTAAAAGTGACAGCTGCATGGCCTTATAACAGTATTATCCACAATGCATAATACACTTGCACCAATGAGCCTCTATAGACACAGGGGCAAGTGCAAACTTTGGCTCTAACATCTGATTTGCTAATATACGGCCATCTAAGGCTACTTTCACACTAGCGTTCGGCTGTCCGCTTGTGAGCTCCGTTTGAAGGGGCTCACAAGCGGACCCGAACGCTTCCGTCCAGCCCTAATGCATTCTGAGTGGACGCGGGTCCGCTCAGAATGCATCAGTCTGGCGGCGTTCAGCCTCCGCTCCGCTCAGCAGGTGGACACCTGAACGCTGCTTGCAGCGTTCGAGTGTCCGCCTGGCTGTGCGGAGGCGTGCGGATCCGTCCAGACTTACAATGTAAGTCAATGGGGACGGATCCGTTTGAAGATGACACACTATGACTCAATCTTCAAACGGATCCGTCCCCCATTGACTTTCAATGTAAAAGTCTGGACGGATCCGTTCAGGCTAATTTCACACTTAGACATTTGTTTGACAATATAATGCAGACGGATCCGTTCTGAACGGAGCCACCGTCTGCATTATATGAGCGGATCCGTTCAGAACGGATCCGCTCGAACGCTAGTGTGAAAGTAGCCTAAGCTTTCAGTATAAATCCTCTTAAGACCGCCTGCACATAAGATCCACACGGATTTCCGTGCGGATTTATGTGTTTTTCTGCACTATATCCGCACTAAAATCTGCAATATGTAATTGCAGATTTTGTTGCAGATTAGTTGTGGTTTTGCATGCAAGCTAGAACCGCAAACATAATTGACATGTTGCGAATTTGGAAATCCATACGGCAGGTCAATTTCTGGACAGAAAAAATCCACAAAGTGTACTTGAGATTTGTGTAATTTCCTACACTTTGCTGGTACTGTACTACACTGTGTTTTTTCCACACGGGAATCCATGTGGAAAAACCATGCATTTTCCGCAATGTGTGCAGGTGGTCTAAAGCCTCATGCAGATAACCAGACTGGCATTGCAGGAGCGTCAACCAATGACGCCGTGCGCTCCTGCTATGCCAGTCCGGTATCTCACGGACCGTGTTCCGCGGACATCTGCATGAGGCTTAAAAGGCTTGTCTAACTTCAGCAAATGGCATTTATCATGTGGAGAAAGTTAATAGAAAGCACTTACTAATGTATTGTTATTATCCATATTGCTTCCTTTTCTGGCGTCATAGATTTTTTCATCACATTATACACTGCACATATCGAGGGGTTATGGCCACCATTGCAGTGCAGATATGAGGTACAGATTGGCCGGGTTTTTTCCTATATTGTGCAAGCATGGCAACCACTGCTGGATTACAGGGTGGTCATAACCCCTAGAAATGACAATTGTATAAAGTGATGGAAATATGAATAAAACCAGCAAAGGAGGCAATATGGATAATCCAAATATATTACTAAGTGCCTTGGATAGGTCATCAGTATCTGATCGGTATGGGTCCCCCTCACCGATCAACTTTTCCTAGGCCAGTGACAACACGTTCGTCGATCACATGGCCTAGGAGCAGCTCAGCCACATTCAATTGAATGGTGCTGAGCTGCAATACCAAGTACAGTCGCAATACTATGTACTGTGCTGTGCTTGGTAAGCTGCGTAAAGGATGCGGCGCTCACTGGAGCACTGGTGCCTTCTCAAAACAGCTGATCGATGGGGGTCCCTGGTGTCAGACCCTCACCGATCAGATACTGATGACCTATCCCTTTTGTGGGTGGAGCTGCATGCACTTTAAAAGGGTAGAGATTATCACTCTGTATTAGGCTTGACAAAGGCTGGGATACAGCCGAAACGTTGCTGCTTGATTTTATGGCACACTTTCTGTAAAGTCTGTCCAATAAAGGATTCACTGGAGATGCTGCCGCTACCTCTATTCATTTGCTATCCAGAGGATAGGTCATCACCCCAAATTTTTTTTTGCAACAATTCCGAATTTTTTATGATAACACATTGTATGGTACAGTATTGGTAACGCAGTACCAGCATAGAGTAATACATAAAACATAATGAACTGGGGAAGGGATACAACACTTTTACTATTCCATACTAATTAAGTATTACAATAAATATTCATGCAATCATCAGTTCATTTGAGATTGCAGTATCTGGAATTGGACCAGACCTCCCAAACTTTTAAGGACCCACCAGGAGTCTGATGTACAAACCGGATTCCCAAAAAGTTGGGACACTATACAAATCGTGAATAAAAACTGAATGCAATGATGTGGAGGTGCCAACTTCTAATATTTTATTCAGAATAGAACATAAATCACGGAACAAAAGTTTAAACTGAGTAAATGTACCATTTTAAGGGAAAAATATGTTGAATCAGAATTTCATGGTGTCAACAAATCCCCAAAAAGTTGGGACAAGGCCATTTTCACCACTGTGTGGCATCTCCCCTTCTTCTTACAACACTCAACAGACGTCTGGGGACCGAGGAGACCAGTTTCTCAAGTTTAGAAATAGGAATGCTCTCCCATTCTTGTCTAATACAGGCCTCTAACTGTTCAATCGTCTTGGGCCTTTTTTGTTGCACCTTCCTCTTTATGATGCGCCAAATGTTCTCTATAGGTGAAAGATCTGGACTGCAGACTGGCCATTTCAGTACCCGGATCCTTCTCCTACGCAGCCATGATGTTGTGATTGATGCAGAATGTGGTCTGGCATTATCTTGTTGAAAAATGCAGGGTCTTCCCTGAAAGAGATGACGTCTGGATGGGAGCATATGTTGTTCTAGAACCTGAATATATTTTTCTGCATTGATGGTGCCTTTCCAGACATGCAAGCTGCCCATGCCACACGCACTCATGCAACCCCATACTATCAGAGATGCAGGCTTCTGAACTGAGCGTTGATAACAACTTGGGTTGTCCTTGTCCTCTTTGGTCCTGATGACATGGCGTCCCAGATTTCCAAAAAGAACTTTGAATCGTGACTCGTCTGACCACAGAACAGTCTTCCATTTTGCCACACTCCATTTTAAATGATCCCTGGCCCAGTGAAAACGCCTGACCTTGTGGATCTTGCTTAGAAATGGCTTCTTCTTTGCACTGTAGAGTTTCAGCTGGCAACAGCGGATGGCACGGTGGATTGTGTTCACTGACAATGGTTTCTGGAAGTATTCCTGAGCCCATTATGTGATTTTGTTTACAGTAGCATTCCTGTTTGTGGTGCAGTGTCGTTTAAGGGCCCGGAGATCACGGGCATCCAGTATGGTTTTACGGCCTTAACCCTTACGCACAGAGATTGTTCCAGATTCTCTGAATCTTCGGATGAAGTTATGAACAGTTGATATTGCTCCACTATCTTTCTGCACAACATTGTGGGAATTGGCGATCCTCTACCGATCATGGCTTCTGAGAGACACTGCCACTCTGAGAAGCTCTTTTTATACCCAATCATGTTTGCCAATTGACCTAATTAGTGTTAATTGGTCTTCCAGCTCTTCGTTATGCTCAAATTTACTTTTTCCAGCCTCTTATTGCTACTTGTCCCAACTTTTTTGGGATTTGTTGACACGTATTTTTCCTTTAAAATGATACATTTACTCGGATTAAACGTTTGATCTGTCATCTACCTTCTATTACAAATAAAATATTAACATTTGCCATCTCCACATCATTGCATTCAGTTTTTATTCACAATTTGTTTAGTGTCCCAACTTTTTTGGAATCCGGTTTGTAGATATGATAGTGTTTTTTCATACGTATATGTAATGTTAATTCTTTTTAGTATGTCTGAGATTTTTTATGTATTAGGGAACATATGGCATAGCCTGTCTGGGGTATAGTACCACCGTAGGGTGGTCTTCATAATAGATTCATAGTATAATGTACATTTAAGAAGTTTAGCAGATAAATGTAAGGCCGATGCCCTATGGACAGTCTAGAAGGATTGTTTCAGTTCCGACTCCCAGGAGAGAAAAGGTGGGGATTTGTCAAATGTCACCTTGTTGCCCAACATAACATAAATAGGTCTGAGGGGTAAGTTGTTCGGCCTAGGGGTCAACCACATTTCTAGTAGGGAGAAGTTTATATTGACAGGCTCATGGAGTTCTGTTTGGACTAGATGTCTAATTCTTAAATATTTGTAGAAATATTTGGTCGGTATGTTATATTTATCTCTTATGTGCTGGAATGTGTGTAGGTTGGTCATGGTTGCTACATGAGAAACCTTAG
Source organism: Bufo gargarizans (assembly GCF_014858855.1). Taxonomy (NCBI): domain Eukaryota; kingdom Metazoa; phylum Chordata; class Amphibia; order Anura; family Bufonidae; genus Bufo; species Bufo gargarizans. The sequence continues at coordinate 135,927,608 of NC_058085.1, forward strand.
TAATTCCCTGAATCAGCCATGTGTTTATAGCTATATTGGAAGTAAGGCTACTTTCACACTGCCGTTTCTAGGTCCGCTATGTGAGATCCGTTTCAAGGTTCTCACAAGTGGCCCAAAACGGATCAGTTCAGCCCCAATGCATTCTGAATGGATAAGGATCCGTTCAGAATGCATCAGTTTGCCTCCGTTCAGCCTCCATTACGCTCTGGAGGCGGACACCAAAACGGTGCATGCAGCGTTTTGATGTCCGTCTGACGAAACTGAGTCAAAAGGATCCGTCCTGACTTACAATGTAAGTCAATGGGGACGGATACGTTTTTACTGACACAATATGGTGCAATTGAAAACGGATCCGCCTCCCATTGACTTTGAATGTAAGTCAAAACGGATCCGTTTGCATTATCATGAACAAAAAATATATATATATATAATATTTTTTTTTAATTCATGGTAATGCAAACTGATCCGTTCTGAACGGATACAAGCGTTTGCATTATAGGTGCGGATCCATCTGTGCAGATACCAGACGGATCCGCACCTAAACGCAGGTGTGAAAGTAGCCTAAGAAGACTCATACAGTCAAGAGGTAAAATTTCTAGGATTGGAGTGGGACTGCGGCAATCAGGGCGTGGATTTTTTTCCAATGTTTCAAAGCTGCGTTTACCAGGTATGGGTATTGGGAAAAGAAAGGGAAAAGTGATACTAACAAAAGAGATTTCTGAGATGCCGAGGAAGCTTCTAATTGCACCCAATGTTTATCGAGGTCCCCCCGTCACCAGTCCTGTAGTTGCTGTATCTGAGTAGCTAGAAAGTAGTCAAATACGTTAGGTAGACTGATACCTTAGTGCGCTTTTTGTTTATATAGCATGGAGGCATGTAATCTTGGCTTTTTGCCTCCTCATATGTAGGTGTTAATCGACCTGGTTGCTTTGGTAAAAAAAGATTTGGGCACCATAATCGGTAGAATCTTGAAAATGTATAGCAGCTTCGGTAATACCATCATTTAGAAGGCTGCTGTTCTGCCTAACCACGAGACCTCTTTTGGGGCCATGGATGAAAGGTCAGTTTTTAAAGTGTCTTTCATGGTGTGTGTGAGTTTTAAGCCAAGGTAGTCTTTTTGGTTGGACTGCCAGTCTAGAGAGAAATTGGCTTGGAGGTGTTGTCTCTCTGTTGTTGAGATATTGAGGGGTAGGATTTGGGATTTTGTTTCATTGAGCTTGTAGAATGAGAGTTCTCCATAGGATTTTATAAGTTTCATAGCGGTAGTTAATGATTTTTTTCTGGTGGGTGAGGGTGAGGATTATGTCATCTGCATAAAACGAGATGTGTGAGATTACTTATGGTCACCCCGGTTATATCCGGGTGAATTCTAATAGCTTTTGCCAGTGGTTCAATTGATAGTACAAATATGATGGAGGAAAGAGGACAGCCCTGTCTCGTTCCGTTCATTATGAGGAATAAGTCTAATAAAGTGGAGTTGACTAAGACTCGGGCAGACGGGGTGGAGTACAACGCTGTGATTGCGTTGAGGCAGGCTCCTTTGAAACCCACGTGTCTCAACACGGAGAAGGCGAATGACCAATTTACCCGGTCAAAGGCCTTCTCCGCGTCGAGTGTCACCAGCACCGCAGGGGATTTTCGTCTCTCCAGGATGTCTAGTATATTTACAATCCTTCTAGTGTATTCATAAATCTGGCCTTTTAAAAAGCCTGTTTGATCAGGGTAGACGAGGTGAGGGACCAGTTTAGCCAGTCAGTTGGCCAGGATCTTAGCCTATATTTTTATGTCTGAGTTTAACAGGGCGATCGGTCTGAAGTTCTGCGTAATATCCACAGTTTTGCCCGGTTTGGGGATGGTGACAATAGTGGCCTCTAACATTTCTCTCGGGATTTTCTCCTTTAATAGCTTGTTGTAGAGTATGGGTTAGGTGTGGGGCTAAGGTTTCGCCATAGGTCTTATAATAAGCGGAGAGACCGTCAGGGCCCGGGGCTTTATGAAGTGGTAGAGATCTAATGGTCAATAGAACTTCTTCTTGGCTTATTGTTGCGTTTAAGATTTCTATTTGGCATGTGGTTAATTTAGGGAGCTTTAGTGAGTCTAGGTATGTGACTATTGCTGTTTGTTTTGGGCGACTAATGGAGTCCCCCTCTTCCAGGTTGTACAGAGAGCCATAGAAGTTTTTAAGTTCATTAGCGATTTGCTCAGGATCATATATGTAGGTTCCCGTAGATTGTTTTTTAAGGAAAGGAATTTTTGATTTAATAGCCTTTTGTTTAATTTTTTGTCCCAGTAGTTTGCCTGTAGTTGGCCAGCTAAGACCTGTCCTAGGTTGCTAATATAGCATATATGTTATACAGCCAGACCTTCCAATAACCTTAATACAGTTCCTATGTTTGTGTGTTAAAGACAAAAGCAGAGTTATTTACAGTGACTTCATGTTTGGATGTCATATAACTGTTCTATATTGTGTTCACAGAAGTAGAAAAGATAATATCCCTTTAAGATTCATTATATGGATGTGAGGTAAGCTCAATGACACAGCAGAAACAACAGAAAGCATAGAGTTAAACTGTTGCTGGGCAGGAGTCTTGAGCAATCACTGCCAGCCTCACACACAGCAGGAGTTTTGACCAATCACAGCCAGCCTCACACACAGCATGTGTGGGAAATACCCCTAGCAGGAGCTGCTAGAATCATTATACACCAGAGGAGAGAAGCTGAACAGACATTCACTCCACTAAGAGCTGTGTTTTATGGAAGCAGAGAGGCCAAACAGGTATTTAAAACTGTTATATAATGTTCCTACTGTTAATATAGTGATTAGAACTGTATACTAAACCAGTTATATGTGTGTTTACTTACAGTTCCACCAAATTCAATTGCAAACTACAAAGTTCACAATCCAAATTCAAATTCCATATTGCAATCCAAATTCCATACAACCATACCAGATCACACTCAACCAATCTGCAAATAGTTACTGCATACTGTAAATTGCAACCAAATTCAGCAAGTGAACTATTGGTTAACCTCAGATATACCTCTCAGAGAGATCATAAAGTGCTTAAATAACTTATGCCTCATTCACACGTCAGTGTTCGGTCAGTGATTTCCATCAGTGATTGTGAGCCAAAACCAGGATTGGAGACTCAACAGACATAAGGTAGAAGGGAAAGATCTGCTCCTGTTCTGTGTTTAGAGCCGCACCTGGTTTTGGCTCAAAATCACTGATGGAGATCACTGACCGAACACTGACTGTGTGAATGAGGCATTAAAGTTAGAGTACAGATACTCGAGAGAGAAATATATCCACCATTGTATGTTGAATGAAAAAGATTGAACAGTTTAACCACCATCTTATGCATACTGCCCTTTTATAAATCTTTATGCAACACCTGTTTTGTACATGGACTATCTGCTGCGGAGACAGCAGTGTTATATGAAGAAAAGTTGAAGTTAATAAAGAAGTTATTTCAAGCATTTGGTGTGCTCTTTAAACTTACTGTTTCCATAGAACGGCGCTATAGGAATTGCAGAGTAATAGATAGTCTTGTTAGACTAAAAAGTTAGAGATATTAAAATTCTTCCTTTTTTTTTTTTTATCAATTGTCTATTTATTGAAAAAAAATGTTTTCCAAGAATAAACATGTACGAAAATACAATTTCTCTGGTGTACACTATTCATGTTACAGAGGTATAACGAAGAGCATTGAGCAAAAGATAGCATGCATTACAGCGTTATGCTAATAAACAGGTTCAAAGCATGTATTCAAAAAATACACATATAATAATCATTGAAAAGTAATACTGTAGTAGGAATCAACAGATTACTACAATGACAAAGTGTATATTATCATATAATCTGTATGAAGTCATACAAAAATTACTGTAAGAGAGAGATTTGGACACACAAAGGAGAGTGACAAGACATGACACAGTAGGGTTAGGATGGGGGGAGTAGGGTGAAGGCCCAGTCATTCTGGAGCATCAAACACTAGGGCCTACTGCTTCCAAACTCTGTCGAATTTATCCACCGAGGCAAGCAATGTGGCTGACAAATGCTCAAGGCGTCTGACTTCTAGTATACTAGTGATGAGTTCAGCCCATGACGGGCAATCTGTCAGTTTCCAAAATCTAGCTAGTAAACGTCTGGCCCCCGTCAGAACATATAACATTAACTATAACATTAACTAATAAGTGTTTCTTCAGAGGTATATGTGGGATATTTAGCAGATATGTGTAAGGGTCCAGGGGGAACCTGACTTCAAACAGACTGTAGAGAACTTCCTGCACCATGACCCAGAAAGGAATTATAATCCGGCATTCCCAGAAAATATGGATATGTGAACCTTCCTCTGTGCCACATCTCCAACATCGATCCGAAATATTAGGATTAAACTCATGTAACAATCGTGGAGTGTGGTACCAGAACATCATTATTTTGTAAGTGTTCTCTCTGTGAATAACACAGGTTGATGTAATCGCAGCTCTCTGCCAGATCGTTTTCCACTCTTCCAGTGGAATAGAGCGGTGCAAGAGCGATTCCCATTTAGACATATATAAGTGTCGGATAGATGTAGGAGAAGTTGGGGATGAGAGGAGCACATATATTTCAGATATAAGACCTCTGGTCGATTTCGAAAGCTTGCACGTCTTCTCAAAGGACGTGGGAATAGATACTTGTTTTGAGTGAAACAGAGTGGTAAACAAATGCTGAATTTGTAGGTAATGGTACCTTGTTGCCTCCGGAAGCGACCTAGAGCCCTTAAGTTCGTCAAATGGAAGTAATTGTAGCGTTCTGTACAGTGGCGTAGCGTGGGTAGCCAGCACCCGGGGCAAGCCAAGTATTGCGCGTCCCCCCCCCCCCAACCTGTGACCACTCCCCTTTTTTTTTTACAAATAATGTAATAGATGTCACCTGCAGTCCTATGTAACACCACAGATAACACGGTAATAGCTCTCTGAGTACAGATAATGTAGTAGATGTCTCCTGCAGTCCTATGTAACACCACAGATAACACAGTGATAACTCTCCGAGTACAGATAATGTAGTAGATGGATGTGAGGCCCCAGAATTCAGAACACACACAGTGTGACCTCAAGTCCGGGGCCAGGCTGAGGCAGTGTGGGCCAAATTCTATATACCCCCTCCCCCCTACCCTACCGTGAAACAGATATCTGGATGGACATTACATACATTGCTATGAAATATACAGGAGAATACCGCACCATACCTGTTACATCCAGTGACATCTCCTGTGATGTAGACTTTCCTCAACGTCCTCATTTGGAGATAGGACCATCATGACACCTTCTTTCAGCCGCGTCTCGTCTCTGCAAAGTTTCACAGAAAATGTTTTAGATTCCTCACTTTACTATCATCCTCAGATAACAGACCTCCCCTTCCCCTGTAGTGCCCATAAGTAAAATGCTCTCTGTATAATTATAATATATAATGGCCCCCTCTGTATTATTATTATTATAATGACCACCTCTGTAGTATTATAGTAATAATTATGGCCCCCTTCAGCCCCTCCAGCATACAGTCCCGTGTAAGATACAACACTCCCCCTGCCTTTAGTCCTTCTTGCAAACAGTCCCATGTAAAATACATCACTCTCCCTTCAGCTCCTCCAGCATACAGTCCCATGTAAGATACAACCCCCAGAGGATGCCATCTGCCCATCTCTCCTGTCCATATACCAGGCCTACCAGTATTACCCCTTCAAATACCGCCTGGTCACCCCACACCTAACAGTCTGAGTCACTTGTCTCCCTGAGTGTTAGGTTGGTGACCAGGCAGGCAGGTGGTATTTCAAGGGCTAATGCTGGTAGACCTGGTATATGGACAGAAGAGATGGGCAGATGGCATCCTCTGGGCAGTACTGTCTCTCTGGTCACCCTTCACCAGCACCCTGACTGCCACGGTCCTGCTTGGCCTGGCTCTCATGGCACTTCACTGCCTGGTACTCGGCTATCAGCACTGAGTGACTCAGTCAATGTTGCAGTGTGACTGAGTCACTCAGCGCTGATAGCCAAGCACGAGGCAGTGAAGTGCCATGAGAGCCAGGCCAAGCAGGACCGTGGCAGTCAGGGTGCTGGTGAAGGATGACTAGAGAGACAGTACTGCCCAGAGGATGCCATCTGCCCATCTCTGCTGTCCATATACCAGGGTAGGCCTGGTATATGGACAGCAGAGATGGGTAGATGGCATCCCAGAGAAGCAGTACTGTCTCAGTGTCCCTGGTCATCCTTCACCAGCACTCTGACTGCAGTGCCATGGTGTCATCTGCTTGGCAGCCTTGGCCTGGCTCTCATGACACTGACTGGCACTTAACTCATATTATCATATATTACTCCTAAAGCCTGCCTGCCCTCAGCCCATGCCAACACAGTAAACTACTGACCTAATTACACACTCAGGGTGGGACTTTGGGACTCTGGGACAGTGACACTGACTGTCACTCACTCTGTCTCAGGGTCGCTTGAATCCAGGGCCGTAAGCAGAGTAGGCCACTGCGTAGAGCGCCCTCTGCCTGGGGGCGCCGGCGCTCTGGAGTCCGAATCCCGACTAGCCGCCGCCCGCGCCACGCCCCCTACTTGTAAACCATCCATCTAAGTTCTAACATCTTCTCCTGATTCCTAGCCGCCGCCGCGCCACGCCCCCTACCTGGCTGTCATCGATCTGACTCCTCCTGTTCGGCTGTTCCTGTACTTGCCAGCCGGCCGGATCATGGTGGATTGTGCTGCACTGCTGCCCCTGCGAGGGCATGCGTTTGTTCAGTCACTTAGTATTACTTAGTGGGGGCACTGGGGGGCAAATTACATAATGGGCAGTGTGCAGTGAGTTGTGCACTGTCTGTGGGGGCAGTTAGTATTACTTAGTGGGGGCATTGGGGGGCACTGCCCATTACATAATTTGCCCCCCAGTGCCCCAACAAAGTAATACTAACTGCCCCCACAGACAGCGCACAATGCCCTCCATTATGTTATTTGCCCCCCAGTGGCCCACTAAGTAATACTGCCACAACTGTGCACTGTCTGTGGGGCAGTATTACTTAGTGGGGGCACTGGGGGGCAAATTACGTAATGGGCAGTGTGCAGTTGTGCACTGTCTGTGGGGGCACAGGGGGGCAAATTACGTAATGGGCAGTGTGCAGTGAGTTGTGCACTGTCTGTGGGGGCAGTTAGTATTACTTAGTGGGGACACTGGGGGGCAAATTACATAATGGGCACTGCCCATTATGTAATTTGCCCTCCAGGGCCCCAACAAAGTAATACTGCCCCCACAGACAGTGCACAATGCCCCCACTAAGTAATTCAAGTTGAATCACTGTCTCTAGGCTGGGCTACAGTCTCCTGAGTCCTACTGATTCAGCTGCAGCCATGATCTTCTGCTTCTTCTTGCTGCCTCCGGCTCCTGGCTCTGCAGTCTGCACTGTCTTTTCCGCCTAGAAGACGGGCGGAGCCTATCGGGAACTGCCGTGCATGCCCCGCCCCCTCTCGCTTCCTCACTCTGCTCTGCAGCCGGAAGCTGTGTGAAGAAAAAAAACCAGCGTCGGCGATTTAACTTGTGCCAGCCCCGCAGACGGCGCCCCCCTGCAGAGTGGTGCCCGGGGCAACGCCCCCCCCGGCTTCCCCCATGCTACGCCCCTGGTTCTGTAATCTATCAGATCTGCAAATCTAAACATTTTCCTGGAAAACCACGGTTTAAAAAAAGAAACTTGTGACCTAGCACTAAAGAGCGGGCTAAACAAAAAGGTCGTCATGGAGGACCTCCTGGAAGTTAGAGAGAAACGGTGTTTACAATACTGCCATATTTTGTATGTGTGTAGCATTGGTTCTAATAATTCTGGTAATTGGGGTTGGGGGATTGGGGACCACAACAGAGAGTTAGGATGTATTGGAGCGATCCATAATTTTCCATCCACCTGGAGTAGGCATAGAGTCTAGACCTTGCCAGTAGCCGTCTAAGGTGGGTGGCCCAATAATATTTGGCAATATCAGGAACCGCCAACCCCACCTGAGTCTTCAGAGCCACAAGGGTACTACTAGCTATCCTATGTCTCTTCCCATTCCATATAAATTTAAATATACCGGCCTGCAGTGCCCGTAGCTCCGTTCTTGGTACATGTACCGGGAGAGTCTGAAATAAATAGAGTAATTTCTGCAAAATTGACATTTTAACTGCCGCTATGCGGCCAAACATAGATATGGGAAGAGACATCCATTTAGTTATCTGACGTTTAAGATCCTGAAATAAGGCAGGAAAATTATAGGAATATATAGATGAATACGATGCCGTCAGGTTTACTCCCAAATAACGCAAGGCAGTATCTTGCCATCTAAAACGGTAGTTGGACCGAAGCGGGGTTAAGACTTCTGAGGGTAGATTCAGTGGGAGGGGTTCTGTTTTCGTGGAGTTAACCTTATATCCGGAGAGCTGACTATATACTGCTAGTAAACCAATTAAATAAGGTAAAGTAATATGTAGGTCAGATAAAGTAAGAAGAACATCATCCGCGAATAATGATATTTTATATTCAACTTGATTAACCATGATTCCATGGATGTCTGGGTGGGACCTAATTGCTGCAGCTAAAGGTTCAATGCAAAGCACGAACAAAAGAGGGGAAAGCGGACACTCCTGTCTGGTACATAAGTGGGGTACTAGAAGAGATGAGAATGTGAATGTGACTTACCATTAGGTAACTCAAAAAGTTTTTGGCAGTCCACTTCGTCGGAGGGTGTCTGTGGTGGGAGGGAGTATAGAGAAGCATAATATTTCTGAAATTGATCCAGTATCGTTTTGGGGTCGTACACCAAATCTCCACTGCTCGTTCTCAGGGCCTTTGGGGTGGTAGTCGCGGTCGATTCCCGTAGTTGGCAGGCCAGAATAATGTGTGATTTATTCCCCTACATGTAAAACCGTTGTCGCGAATACAATAGGAGTTTAACGTTTTTTTCTAGTGCCATTTTACGCAACCGGACGCGAAAGGGCACTATACGCCGCAATAAGTGACAAGAGCGATGAGACCCCAATCGGGCTTCTAACTGTTTTAACTGGGCAAAAGGGTGTTATTATAACGCAGGTTATAGTCTCTTTTCAATCTAGTGCTTACGCTAATACACTTGCCTCTGAAAACGGCTTTATGCGCCTCCCATAGTATAGCTACAGATGGAGCTGAGGGTTGGTTGAGAGCGAAATATCCCTCCAAGGAACCACCCAATTCCTGCCTAGTCGGTAGCTTAGTTAGCAGAGATTCATTAAGCCGCCAGTGACACACCCGAGGACGAGCATATTGTCTAATGAGCTTTCTGAAAAGGCGCAACAATTTCCGTTGAGTTCTAGACGGCAGTACGTTCCCGGGGGTCAGTCTGCCCCAATGTTCTGAGAACGCTGCATTAAAATCTCCACCGACAACAAGTGTCACTGGCAGATATTTGTCTAGTTCCCGAAAAACTCTTTTCAGGAAGGGGATCTGACCCGAGTTTGGGGCATAGACATTACATAAAATAAGTGGGGTACCGTGAAGGGAGGTCTGGAGTATTATATATCTACCGTGATCATCAATCCGGCAAGATTCAATTTGGATAGGGCAGGTAGCAGATAGAAGAATAGCAACCCCAGCATTTTTTTTGCCTGCACTAGCTGAATACACTCGTGGATAGGTTCGGGCCGCAAACTTAAAGGAACCCTGTCTGTCAAAAACGACATCCGCTTTTTGAGATTTACATTCAGTGAGAGCCAGCCTTCTCTTTGCATTTGAATTAAGACCTTTAACGTTTAGAGAAATACACTTAATCATGGGTGTACGTGGGATAATAACACTTGCCAATGACCAGAGAGAGATCCTTCAGGGGGCCCACCCCTCCATATACTGAAACTCGTCCCGCTGTTGTAGCATTAAGGAACCTAGGGGAGATACACAGAAGGAAAAAAGGGGAGACAAGAGACAACATATACAACAAAGAACATGAAATAGAATTCTGAACAATGGGTGTGATCACCCAGTCAAGACTATATATAATGTGAGAAAAAGTGAAAAACAAAACAAAACACATCTGTCCCACCTCAAAATCTAGAGCGAGGGACAGAGAGGGCAAGAAATAGAGTCCCGTCGGTAGGGACCTGACTGGACGCCATGACAGACGAGGCAAGAATAATAGCTCGGATCACCTGAAATAAAACAAATCAAAAACCAATGCAATAAAAACATCTGCACTAAACTGAAGAGCTGCTGCTCAGTAACAATCACCAGAAGGCCTCAGAGGGGGTCAGTCCCTCAAGAAAGCTCTCAAGGAGGCGCGTCATGAAGGGGAGATCCAGATGCTCCCGCCTGAGGAGGGGATCGATTTATTTTCCGCTGGACTGTGTGCCACAATGGAGCAGGGGCTGGGGGAGGGTCAGGGGCCTCCCAGTCATCAAGGATCGGAGTGTTAAGGCCCAGAGAGGAGCAGAAACGGGATAAGTCCACGTGAGTGCGTAGAACTGAAGACTTGCCATTTTTTATAGCGATTAAAGCAAAAGGAAAGCCCCAGCGGTATGGGATTTTAAGATCTTTCAGACAGGCTAAAAGAGGTTGAAGAGCTCCTCTTTTCTGTAAGGTCCGCCAAGATAAGTCCTGGTATAGATGAACACTGGAGCCTTTAAAAGATATTGTACGCAGAGCACGAGCTTTGGCCATAATAGATTCCTTCAAGCGGAAGTCATGCAGGCAGCAGATCACATCTCGTGGTTGTGAAGTAGTGTTTTTCGGCCGAAGTGCCCTATAAGCCTGGTCAAGTTTAATGACCAGCAGTGTTTGGGGGGCCAGAATTAAATAGTTTGTTCAATATAATGTCCAGGTCCTCATCAGAATCTGACCTGTATATTATTACGGCGTCCCCTGTTATCAAGGTCTTCCAGATGCTTAGTATTCTCTTTAATAGCTTGGGACTGAATGGCTATAATAGACTGTAACTTAGACATATACCGTCTGGTGTCATCATGCTCCGTCTTAATTTGATCCACGCGAGCAGACATTTGTTGTAAGTCCAATCGTAGAGAAGAAATTTCTGCCTTACATGCATTCCGTACCTCAGCCACCATTACTTTAAAGTCAGTCTTTGTGGGCAATTGCTGTAAAGTCTGCTTCAGAGATATTGTAGGTTGGGAGGTACAGAAGGGGCCATCTTCACCCTCATCTCCAGAAGCTGGACGTTGATCCGAGACATTCATGTCTCTAAGGGGATGCATATGATCAGAGACAGTGTCCATCTCAGCATCAGGGGGATCTCCCCACTCACTGCGGCGTGATGGCGTAGCCGCAGGCTGTCTGGCCTGTTTGGGAGCTGCTTTGGGCGGCATAATGGGGTCGCCAGGCTGGGAGCCCTGCAAGCGTCCAGGAGACTCCAAGCTCAGGCCAGGGGTAGCAGTGAGCCAAAAAGGCACAAATTCTGTAGCTAGGGGGAAGAGAGAGGGTTCCCCAGAGGTTTCACCGCCGGACTCACCTGCCGTGCTGGAGAAGACGGGAGCTGCTGCTGCTGTAATGGCGCCTGTGGGGGATGGCTGGGAGAGGCTGCACTGAGACGCCAGGAGCTGGGAGCCACGGGTGAGGTAAGCATCCAAAGTTCGGTTCTCTCCGGAGGACGGGCGGGTAGCAGGCTTCTTTAGGGGGCAACTTTTTCCCCATGTGACGCGCCAATGTCGGCGAATTCGGCCTGCATAAGGAGCAGGAAGGAGCGCCCCCTTAAAATTCTTCTAATGCCACAGCGCAAAAGGCACTTCATAGTGCTGCGCCTGCCACAGTTAAACTATTACCCTAAGAGGGCAAAGTGATAGCGCTCCTCAACTTGCACAGTGAGGAGCGCATTAGAGCAGCGAAGTGCCAGCATATACCGCCGCGCAGCAACTGTTCCCTGAGTGAGCAAGCAACGACACCTCAGCTACAATAGAGGCCATAGAACGTGTGCATTAGTCAAACTGCAGCCGACTCTTAATGTGGCAGAACTGCAAAGGCAAATAGTCAGAGAAAGAGCGCCAACCCTCCTGTGATCCCTAGAGAGAGAAAGAGGCATGGTGGGAGGCCAAAGTCCAGAGCTAGAGTGCCCACACCTCTATCTGCGAAGAGGCCACGTACTACAGACAGCTAGTTTCCCGCCACTGGGCCCAAAGCCTGCAGCAGCGTATACAAGCCAGCGCATCGCAAGTCTGCACAGTGCATCGCAAGTCTGTACAGAGCATCGCAAGTCTGCACAGTGAATCGCAAGTCTGCACAGTGAATCGCAAGTCTGCACAGTGAATCGCAAGTCTGCACAGAGCATCGCAAGTCAGCACAGAGCATCGCAAGTTAGCGTAAGCATCGCAACACATCAAGAAAACACACGTCTCCCTTAAGATTGACATTTGTTCCTGCTCTTCAGAATAAGGTCAGAGCTTTCCTTTTATTACTTATCATTGCATATAGGATTTGGCATAAAGAGACATTTTTTTTGTGTTCAGAAATAAGAGACTTTAAAGTAAAAACAAAGGACAGTTTGTAGTATATGGACTTTGAAAGTAATTTATTTCTGCATTTTGTCAGTATTGCATTAAAAGTGAGTCATTTATTTTTGCATTTGTCAGTATTGCATTTAAAGTGAAAGGCATCTTATTATTTGTATTGATTGTGATAGCATTGAAAGTAAAATGTCTGAGCCTAGTATTACCATGCCAGTGTTAGAGGATGCAAAGATAGATAGAGTAGAAGTTAAAGAGCAAGGGAACCTGTCTGAGGTAGAAGAGTCTGATGTAGATTAGTCTTGCCTCAAACAAATATAGCCCAAACAGATGAACTAAGACGTTCATCACGTGCCAGAAAACCGACCCAAAGATGCTGGAAAATTTGGAGCAAGAAGCAGCACTGAAAGGAAAAAAGTTCACCAGAATGTATGATAAGTGGAAATTATACATTAAAGACATTGGTAAAAAGCTAAAGCAAGAAAGTATAAAAGGGAACTTGAGTGATATGATAGAGACGGTAGAAGAATCTGAATCAGAACTTATGGCAGCATATGTCAACCTGCGGTCGTTTACAACACCTTCCCAGGATATTGTAAGGAACATGGACACGTACTGCAGTCACTAAAGATTTAGTAAAGCTCATAAGAGAACTTTCATCTGCAGCTAATTATGATAAAGTTAAAGCAAGAAGAAGAATGAATGAGCTTTTTATGAGATACTATGCTAGGTCTTTAGGGGGAACCACAATCTCAAGTGTGACTTCCTTCGCTAGCAGAAGTGCCACCCATATATCAGACGCCTCAAATACTTCAGCCAAAAGAAAGGAATTAGCTGAACAACTTGCTGTCAAGAGAGCAGAATTTGAAATGGAAGCTTCCATAGAGGCATAGAGCTGTCAAATGGAAGCACAGCGCCATCAAATGGAAGCTGAAATGGAGGCACAGCGCCATCATATGGAAGCTGAATTGAAAAGTCTGGAAAAAGAAGTTAAGATCGTAGAAGCCAGACTCAGAGTTCACAAAGAGGATATGAATCAGAGTAGTCATAGGTTCAGATCTGTACTAAGTGAAGAAGCAGACTCCTATTTTCTTACATACTCCCAGGAGAATGGAAGAAATCTCCAGCACTCAGTGAGGAAATAAGACATTATCCTTTCATCCCTGCTCAGAAAGACAAAGAGAGGCCTAGTCCAGTGTTAGGAAAAAAAAGTGTGTGGATTTACCCTCTATCTCTACTGGAAAAGAAAAAAAAAAGGGACTCACCTAATTCAGAAATAAGTGAGAAAATAGAACAGGATGATTCTATTCCTAGATGCCACAGCAATGCTCAGGATAATATTACAACCATTGTCCAGCAGGACCACAGAGAACAGTCCTAACTGTATTTTTGGGAGACGTCGTTTTGAAATGATCATTGAGCATCATTGCTTCAGTCCAGTTGACAAGTTATTCTACCTTCAGAGATATGTTGGTGGGGAAGCAAAGAAAGGTCTTGAAGGTAACTTCTATAGAAAAGACGAAGAAGCCTACAAGCAAGCTTGGGAAAAATTAAATGCAAGATATGGTCATCCTTTCTTAGTACAAAGAGCTTTTAGAGAGAAATTGAATAACTGGCCTAAAATATGTCCTAAAGAACACTTCAGACTCCAAGAGTATGGTGACTTACTGCAAGCATGCAGCAATGCCATCCTACATGCTCAAGGTCTAGAAGTACTGAACAACTATCTAGAAAACCACAGGATGCTAGCCAAGATACTGGAAGAAGTGGCTTCTAGATGGAATCGCTATGTAACTGAACAGTTAGATCTAGGCAAGAACTTCCCAAGTTTTTAAGAATTCTCTGAGATGTCAATAAGGAAGCACGGATAGCATGTAATCCAGTAACATCATCTTATGTCTTAAAATCCTTAGAAGAAAGGCCTGCAAGAGAAATAAGATGTGCAAGAGCAACTAGCTTTGCAACCAACACAGCAGCTAAAGGTTCAGATACCTACTAGAGCAAGTTCAAAGTCACTACTGGGATCAGTAGAGAGACAGAACCAACAAATCTTCAGACTACCTTCAAATGTATGTTCTGTGGAGAGAAGCACTCCATACACAAGTGGCAACAATTAAATGAGAAGTCCCCAGATGAAAAGAAAAGGTTTGTACTTGAGAACCAACTGTGTTTCGGTTGTCTAAGAAAAGGCCATGTTACTAAGGAGTGTTAGAAAAAGGCCACATGCAGCATTTGCAAAGAACGCCATCCTACACCACTACATGAAGAACGTCCAAAGAAAGATAAATCCTCAATACCTAAAGATACTGAGGAAGGAAAGAAAGTATCAGTATTCTCTTGCAGAGTGAGGGAAGGAGAAAGCAACGGCACATCAATAATTGTACCAGTTTGCATTTTAAATCCTAAAAGGAGGGACAAGAAGGTATACGCCTATGCGCTACTGGATGCCCAGAGCGACGTCACCTTCATTGATCAAGAAATCTGCAAGAAATTACAAGTAGCTACAGAACCAGTGAAGCTTAAACTCACCACAATGATGGGGATAGACACATTAGTCAACAGTCAAAGGGTCAAAGGACTGAGGGTCAAACTTCACATCTTATCTACCTCCAGCTTATACAAAAGAGGATATACCTCTAGATCAAGATCGCATACCTACCTGTGAAACTGCCAAAAATTAGAGGAGCACCTATCTGTCATATCTCATGAAATGTCCCCGCTGAAGGAGTTTGGTGTTGGACTGTTGATAGGTTACGACTGTCCCGAAGCTTTGATACCACGAAAGGTAATGACAGGAGGAAAGGGTGAACCCTACGCTGTTCAAACTGATCTAGGATGGGGTGTTGATAGAGGAAAACAGCAGATCGCAAACTCAAGACAGGTGACAGGATTGTGTCATCGAATATCTGTCCAAGAGTCAACAACTGTAAGTCCAGCAAAAGTAATCAAGATCCCTGAATCTGACTTTGCAGACATAAGTTCTAAAGAAAAGAGTGTATCCCAAGAAGTCATAAAGTTCGTACACACTCTAGAAGAAAGTATTCAGCAGAATCAACAAGATCACCTTAAAATGCCCTTACCCTTTAGAGAGCGACCTCGTCTGCCAAATAACAGAAATTTTGCCCTAGCAAGATTGAAACGTTTTAACAAAAGGATGGGAAGATATCCCAAACTCAAGAATGATTGTTTGAAATTCATGGAAGGCATCCTCAAAGAAGGACATGCAGAGAAAGTTAATAATCAACCTAAAGAAGGAGAAGTGTGGTACATCCTACATCAAGGTATTTACCACTCAAAGAAACCAGATAAGAATAGAGTAGTATTTGATTGCTCAGCTAAGTACGATGGTGTTGCATTGAATGATCATCTACTAAAAGGACCAGATCTTACAAACACTCTGCCTGGAGTACTCTGTAGATTCAGAAAGTATCCCGTAGCGGTCATGTGTGACGTTGAAAAGATGTTCCACCAGTTTCATGTGAAGAATGAAGATAAAGACTTTCTGAGTTTTCTATGGTGGGAGGGTGGAGATACAGATACAGAGCCAGCAGAATATAGAATGAAAGTACACTTTTTTGGCGCAGCATCGTCTCCAGGTTGCGCCAATTATGGTATGAACTACCTGGCCAATCAGAATGAAAAGGATTGCCCATCAGCAGCAAATTTTCTGAAGAAAAACTTTTATGTAGATGATGGTCTCATAAGTCTAGAGTCCACAGAATCTGCGCCTTCATAAATTCATCTCAAACAACAGAGAGGTACTGGAATCCATCAGTGACTCTGAACGTGCATTATCAATGAAGAATGTAGATCTTAATTATGATCATCTTCCAGTTCAGAAAGTACTTGGATTGGGATGGAATGTAGGGAATGACAAGTTCTTCTTTGAAGTATCTATTGAAGAGAAAGTTTCAACTAGACGTACCATTCCTTCCGCAGTGGCTTCTATATATGATCCATTAGGATTCTTGGCCCCAGTGATCCTCAAATCAAGAGAAATACTGCAAGAATTATGCAGACAGAAGTTAGGATGGGATGAACCCATACCTGAAAATTTGAGGCCAAGGTCGGAGCGACAAATAGGAGATTCAAAACTTGACAAAAAGGGAAAACGTCTCACTAATCCACTCACGATGGAACATCCTATACAGAAGTTAGTTGTTTTAGTTAAGAGTGATAAAAGACACTTGGAAGTTGAGAACCTGATGGAAAATTCCTCAAATTCATGTTTAATCTGCAAATAGTTACTGCTAACTGCATACTGCAAATTGCGACCAAATTCAGCAAGTGAACTATTGGTTAACCTCAGATATACCTCTCAGAGAGATCATAAAGTGCTTAAATAACTTAAAGTGAGAGTACAGATACTGAAGAGAGAAATATATCCACCATTTTATGTTTAAAGACAAGATTGAACAGTTGAACCACCATCTTATGCATACCACCAATTTATGAATCTTTATGCAACACCTGTTTTGTACATGGACTATCTGCTGCGGAGGCGGCAGTGTTATATGAAGAAAAGTTGAAGTTAACCACTTCAGCCCCCCTAGCTTAAACACCCTTAATGACCAGGCCACTTTTTACACTTCTGCACTACACTACTTTCACCGTTTATTGCTCGGTCATGCAACTTACCACCCAAATGAATTTTACCTCCTTTTCTTCTCACTAATAGAGCTTTCATTTGGTGGTATTTCATTGCTGCTGACATTTTTACTTTTTTTGTTATTAATCGAAATTTAACAAAATTTTTGCAAAAAAATGAAATTTTTCACTTTCAGTTGTAATTTTTTTTTTTTAAACGACATCCATATATAAATTTTTCGCTAAATTTATTGTTCTACATGTCTTTGATTAAAAAAAAATGTTTGGGTAAAAAAAAAAAATGGTTTGGGAAAAATTTATAGCATTTACAAACTATGGTACAATAATGTGAATTACCGCTTTTTGAAGCAGCTGTGACTTTCTGAGCACCTGTCATGTTTCCTGAGGTTCTACAATGCCCAGACAGTAAAAAAAAAACACAAATGACCCCATTTCGGAAAGTAGACACCCTAAGGTATTCGCTGATGGGCATAGTGACTTCATAGCAGTGGCGTTGCTAGGGCTGGTGTCACCCGGTGCGGTAGAAAATGGTGTCACCCCCCCTGGGTGACACCCGACAGTGGAGGCTATATGTGTATAACATAAACATATTTCATATGAAAACTTACAATTACTTGGCTTGGCCCTTGGGGATCTCGGACGCCACTTCCACACTTTGGCCGGGGGCTCGGCGGAGCTGATGTGTTTTATCCTAATGAGAAAGATTTCATAATAAGTATTTGGAGAAGGGGCAGAGGAAGAGCAGAGCAGGGAGAGGCCGATGCTGCTACTAGGGGTTCATACCATGGGGGAGTAATAAAGCCCACCATAATGCCCCCCAGTAGAAATAATTCTCCTTATAATGTGTCAGTGCAAAAAATACCCCCCTGTAATGCCCCCAGTTGAGCTAATGTCCCCATCGTGCCTCCATAATGTGCCAGTATAAAATACCCCTATATAGTGACCCCAGTAAATGCCCCCATAGTGCTCCTCTCCCCCCTAGTGCCCC
The DNA here is from genome assembly GCF_014858855.1 of Bufo gargarizans. Taxonomy (NCBI): domain Eukaryota; kingdom Metazoa; phylum Chordata; class Amphibia; order Anura; family Bufonidae; genus Bufo; species Bufo gargarizans. The sequence continues at coordinate 135,945,685 of NC_058085.1, forward strand.
CCATAATGTACCAGTATAAAATGCCCGATATATAGTGCCTCGGTAGATGCCCTCAGTGTCCCCCATAATTTGTAAGCATAAAATACCCCTTCTCACTGCCCCCGTAGTAGTCCTCTCCCCCCTTCCCCATAGTACCCACCACAATGTGTCCCAGTATAAAATGCCCCTATACAGAGCCCCCATATAAAATAACCGTTCTTTGTGGCCTCAGTAGATGCCCCTATAGTGCCACCAATAATGTGCCAGTAAGAAGTGCCCCCATAGATGTCCCCTAATAATGTGCCAGTGAAATGTGCCCTCATAGATGCCCCTTAATCATGTGCCAGTAGCCTAAGCCCCCATCAACATGTGCCAGTAGCCATAGGCGCCCCCCCATCATGTGCCAGTAGCCATAGGGCCCCCCTATCATGTGCCAGTAGCCAAAGGGCCCCCCTATCATGTGCCAGTAGCCATAGGGCCCCCCTATCATGTGCCAGTAGCCATCAGTATTGTACAGAAAAAAAAAAAAAAAGGAAAAAAACACTTACCTCCTTGGCAGCGATGCGATGCAAGCCTCTTCTGGCCTGTGTCCCGCGCTGTGTACGGCTCAGGGCTCAGGCGGCGCGATGACGTCATCGCGCCGCCTGCGCCAGCCTCTGATAGCAGGGCTCCAGACTAAAAAAAATACCTAGTAGCCATTGGCTCCTGAACTGAAAAATTTAGGAGCCAAATTAAATTTTTAGTCGCCAAATCAAAACCGAATGAAAATTTTGGTATCGTGACAACGCTACGCCGATCAGATCGGCGTAGGGTTGTTTCAATACCAAAATTTTGATTCGCTTTCGTCACCATAAAAAAGTATTGCGATACTCAATACCACGCAAAAAAGCCACGTGCATTTCGCATTTTATGAAACGTTCGGCCCATAATAGAACAGTCCTATCCTATTTTTTGGGGTGACAAGGTGACTAAAAAATGCTGAATGGTCACCGCATAGGAGATATTTTTTAATAATTTAAAAGTTTGGACTTTTCGGATGCAGCGCTATGTAATATGTTTATTTATTGTATATATTTTTTATATGTAAAATTGGGAAAGGGGGGATTTAAACTTAATATTTTAGAGTACTTTCACACTAGCGTTTTTCTTTTCCGGCATAGAGTTACGTCACAGGGGCTCTATACCGGAAAAGAACTGATCCGTCATATCCCCATGCATTCTGAATGGAGTAATCCGTCCAGGATGCATCAGGATGTCTTCAGTTCAGTCATTTTGACTGATCAGGCAAAAGAGAAAACCGCAGCTTGCCTGATTTTTCCCCATAGGAACGTATTAGTGCCAGATCCGGCATTCAAAATACCGGAATGCAGGATCCGTCCTTCCGGTCTGCGCATGCCGGTAAAAATGTGTAAAAAGATACAAGACGGATCCGTCTGTCCGCATGACAAGCGGAGAGATGGATTCATTCTTGCAATGCATTTGTGAGATGGATCCGCATCCGGATGCATCTCATAAATGCTTTCAGTCACATCAAGATCGGCGGATCTGGCAGGCAGTTCTGACAACGGAACTGCTTGCCGGATCACACTACCGCAAGTGTGAAAGTAGCCTTAGTGTTTGTGTTTTATTTTTACTTACTATTAGCCCCCTTAGGGGCTGGAACCCTTGTCCTATTCACCCTTAGGCCCCTTTCACATGGGTGAGATTTCTGCGCGGGTGCAATGCGTGAGGTGAACGCATTGCACCCGCACTAAATCCGGACCCATTCACTTCTATGGGGCTGCGCAGATGAGCGGTGATTTTCACGCATCACTTGTGCGTTGAGTGAAAATCGCAACATGCTCTATGTTGTGCGTTTTCATGCAACGCAGGCCCCATGGAAGTTAATGGGGCTGCGTGAAAATCTCATTGTATCTGCAAGCAAGTGTGGATGCGGTGCGATTTTCACGCTTGGTTGCTAAGATGAAAGTCTATTCACTGTGTTATTTTCCCTTATAACATGGTTAGTAGGGAAAATAATAGCATTCTTTAATACAGAATGCTTAGTAGAAGGTCAATATAATAAACATTATATACACCCCAGTATAATAAACATTGGGTGCGCCCCCCAGTATAATAAACATTGAGTGCGCCCCCCAGTATAATAAACATTGAGTGCGCCCCCAGTATAATAAACATTGAGTGCGCCCCCAGTATTAAACATTGAGTGCGCCCCCCAGTATAATAAACATTGAGTGCGCCCCCAGTATAATAAACATTGAGAGCGCCCCCCAGTATATAAACATTGAGTAGCGCCCCCCAGTATAATAAACATTGAGTAGCGCCCCCCAGTATAATAAACATTGAGTGCGCCCCCCAGTATAATAAACATTGAGTGCGCCCCCCAGTATATCAAACATTGAGTGCGCCCCCCAGTATAATAAACATTGAGATGCGCCCCCCAGTATAATAAACATTGAGAGCGCCCCCCCAGTATATCAAACATTGAGAGCAGCCCCCCCAGTATAATAAACATTGAGAGCGCCCCCCCAGTATATCAAACATTGAGAGCGCCCCCCCCCAGTATAATAAACATTGAGAGCACCCCCCCAGTATAATCAAACATTGAGAGCGCCCCCCCAGTATATAAACATTGAGAGCGCCCCCCCAGTATAATAAACATTGAGAGCGCCCCCCCAGTATAATAAACATTGAGAGCGCCCCCCCAGTATAATAAACATTGAGAGCGCCCCCCCAGTATAATAAACATTGAGAGGCCCCCCCAGTATAATAAACATTGAGAGCGCCCCCCCAGTATAATAAACATTGAGAGCGCCCCCCCAGTATAATAAACATTGAGAGCGCCCCCCCCAGTATATCAAACATTGAGAGCGCCCCCCCAGTATAATAAAACATTGAGAGCGCCCCCCCGTATAATAAACATTGAGAGCGCCCCCCCCAGTATAATAAACATTGAGTGCGCCCCCAGTATAATAAACATTGAGTGCGCCCCAGTATAATAAACATTGAGAGCGCCCCCCCAGTATAATAAACATTGAGAGCGCCCCCCAGTATAATAAACATTGAGAGCGCCCCCCAGTATAATAAACATTGAGTGCGCCCCCCAGTATAATAAACATTGCGTGCGCCCCCCAGTATAATAAACATTGAGAGCGCCCCCCCAGTATATCAAACATTGAGAGCGCCCCCCCAGTATAATAAACATTGAGAGCGCCCCCCCAGTATATCAAACATTGAGAGCGCCCCCCCAGTATATCAAACATTGAGAGCGCCCCCCCAGTATAATAAACATTGAGAGCGCCCCCCCAGTATAATAAACATTGAGTGCGCCCCCCCCAGTATAATAAACATTGAGTGCGCCCCCCCAGTATAATAAACATTGAGTGCGCCCCCAGTATAATAAACATTGAGTGCGCCCCCCAGTATAATAAACATTGAGTGCGCCCCCCCAGTATAATAAACATTGAGAGCGCCCCCCCCAGTATAATAAACATTGAGAGCGCCCCCAGTATAATAAACATTGAGTGCGCCCCCAGTATAATAAACATTGAGTGCGCCCCCAGTATAATAAACATTGAGTGCGCCCCCAGTATAATAAACATTGAGAGCGCCCCCCAGTATAATAAACATTAGAGTGCGCCCCCCCAGTATAATAAACATTGAGTGCGCCCCCCCAGTATAATAAACATTGCGTGCGCCCCCCCCAGTATAATAAACATTGAGAGTGCCCCCCCAGTATATGAAACATTGAGAGCGCCCCCCCAGTATAAGAAACATTGAGAGCGCCCCCCCAGTATATCAAACATTGAGAGCGCCCCCCCCAGTATAATAAACATTGAGAGCGCCCCCCCCAGTATAATAAACATTGAGAGCGCCCCCCCAGTATATCAAACATTGAGTGCGCCCCCCCAGTATAATAAACATTGAGAGCGCCCCCCCAGTATATCAAACATTGAGAGCGCCCCCCCAGTATAATAAACATTGAGTGCGCCCCCAGTATAATAAACATTGAGTGCGCCCCCCCAGTATAATAAACATTGAGAGCGCCCCCCCCAGTATAATAAACATTGAGAGTGCCCCCCCAGTATATCAAACATTGAGAGCGCCCCCCCCAGTATAATAAACATTGAGAGCGCCCCCCAGTATAATAAACATTGAGAGCGCCCCCCCAGTATAATAAACATTGAGAGCGCCCCCCCCCAGTATAATAAACATTGAGAGCGCCCCCCCAGTATATCAAACATTGAGAGCGCCCCCCCCCCCCCAGTATAATAAACATTGAGAGCGCACCCCCCCAGTATAATAAACATTGGTGGCGCGGTGGGCAGTGCCAATGAGGGTTAAAAAAATCAATAAAAATTAACTCACCTCCTCCAATTGATCGCGCAGCTGCCGGTCTCCTGTTCTTTCTTCAGGACCTGTCAAAGGACCTGTAGTGACATCACTGTGGTCATCACATGGTACATCATATGATCCATCACCATGGTAATGGACCATGTGATTAGCTCAGTGACGTCACCACAGGTCCTGAAGAAAGAACAGGAGACCGGCAGCTGCGTGATCAACTGGTGGAGGTGAGTTAATTTTTTATTTATTTTTTTAACCCTCATTGGCACTTCCCACTGCACCACCAATGTTTATTATACTGGGAGGGAGGTGCACTCAATGTTTATTATACTGGGGCAAATGCAGAAGGCGGGTGCTGGAATGAAATAGCCGGCACCCGACCTCTATCACAGGGGGCTGCGATCAGCGGCAGTTAACCCCTCAGGTGCCGCTCCCTGTCATAGAGGTCGGGTGCCGGCTATTTGATTCCGGCACCCGCCTCCTGTATTTGTATTACAGGTCAGTTTTCTTCATTGGTGGCGCAGTGGCCACAGCCCCTCCCCTCCTCCTCCCATCCCTCTTCTCATTGGCGGAGGCAGCGGCAGCAGCAGCACAGGGGGGAGGGAGAGAGCCCCCCTTGCCTCTATGGAAGCGCCGGCCCTGCCTAAAGTTAGTTAGTCAAGGACTAGACTGAGTCAAGGAGAACTCCGGCGGCCGGCGGGTGACACCCCATCAGACTGGTGTCACCCGGTGCGGCCCGCACCCCCCGCAACGCCACTGCTTCATAGAACTTTTTATTTTTTTGTCACAAGTTAGCGGAAAATGATGATTTTTTTTATTTTCCTTACAAAGTTTCATATTCCACTAACTTGTGACAACAAATAAAAACTTCCATGAACTCACTATGCCATCATGAAATACCTTGGGGTGTCTTCTTTCCAAAATGGGGTCACTTGTGGGGTAGTTATACTGCCCTGGTGTTTTAGGGGCCCAAATGCGTGCAAAGTAGTTTGCAATCAAAATGTGTAAAAAATGGCCTGTGAAATCCAAAAGGTGCTCTTTGGAATGTGGGCCCCTTTGCCCACCTAGGCTGCAAAAAAGTGTCACACATCTGGTATCGTCGTACTCAGAAGAAGTAGGGCAATGTGTTTTGGGGTGTCTTTTTACATATACCCATGCTGGGTGAGAGAAATATCTCGGCAAAAGACAACTTTTCCAATTTGTTATACAAAGTTGGCATTTGACCAAGATATTTATCTCACCCAGCATGGGTATATGTAAAATGACACCCCAAAACACATTCCCCAACTTCTCCTGAGTACGGCGATACCACATGTGTGACACTTTTTTGCAGCCTAGATGCGCAAAGGTGCCCAAATTCCTTTTAGGAGGGCATTTTTAGACATTTGGATGCCAGACTTCTTCTCACGCTTTAGGGCCCCTAAAAAGCCAGGGCAGTATAAATACCCCACATGTGACCCAATTTTGGAAAGAAGACACCCCAAGGTATTCAATGAGGGGCATGGCGAGTTCATAGAATATTTTTTTTTTTTTGGCACAAGTTAGCGGAAATTGATTTTTTTTGTTGTTTTTTCTCACAAAGTCTCACTTTCCGCTAACTTGGGACAAAAATTTCAATCTTTAATGGACTCAATATGCCCCTCAGCGAATACCTTGGGTGTCTTCTTTCCAAAATGGGGTCATTTGTGGGTTGTTTGCACTGCCCTGGCATTTGAGGGTCTCCGCAATCATTACATGTATGGCCAGCATTAGGAGTTTCTGCTATTCTCCTTATATTGAGCATACAGGTAATGAGATTTTTTTTTTTCCGTTCAGCCTCTGGGCTGAAAGAAAAAATGAACGGCACAGATTTCTTCATTCACATCGATCAATGTGGATGAAAAAATCTCTGCCCCCCCCAAAAAAGGAGGGGAAAGGCGTCTGCCAGGACATAGGAGCTCCGCCCAACATCCATACCCACTTAGCTCGTATGCCCTGGCAAACCCGATTTCTCCATTCACATCAATCGATGTGGATCAATAAATCATTGCCGGTATTTTTTTTATTTTTTTTTATATACAAAGTGTTTGCCAAAGCATAGGAACGCTGCCTCCTCCTCAGCTCGTATGCCTCGGCAAACGTATCTGTTACTGCAGAGGAGAAATCTCGTCTTGCAGCGCCGCATACACCGACTTTTGTGTAATCTGACAGCAGCGCATTGCTTCTGTCAGAATGCACATCAGTGCTGCAGTTAGTCGATCGGTTGGTCCACCTGGAAGGTAAAAAAAACAAAACAAAAAAGAAAAAACCAGGCCGCAATGCAATAAATTTTATTAACTTTATAATAACATTTGAACAGAACATATAAACTTTATTTAACTTTTTACCTTTGTTTTTTTACCTTTATAGGACAAACCTCTCCTTCCCCATGGGACAATGTGCAAAGCGCAAATCGCCCAAAGATGTGGCGAAGTGCATTATGCACTTTGTCCCAGGTGAAAGGAGAGGTTTGCAGCAGCTGTGTGGGAATGGGCCCTAATAGCCCTGTGTACCTGTCCTGTGAGATGTGATCCCTATGCTAAGTGTACCTGTGTGTGGTACTTCCGGAAACACTCCCCTAAGCATAGGGCAGGGTGGTCAGGGCAGTCAGGACAGAAATAGCGGGTGTAACGCCTTATTCCACTCCTGCTACAGACACGACATCTTTTTCGGGGTGACGGTTGGGTTGAGGTACCAGCAACGACATTGGGGAAATGTCGCTCGTGTAGACGGCTAACTACACTGGTGGATGGGGCCACAAAACCTCCTGGATACAGGAGGTTCTCGATGATCTGTTCCTGAAATTTGAGGAAGGATCCTGTTTTCTCCCAGCCTTACTGTAGAGAACAAAACTATTATATGCAGCCAATTGAATCAAATATACAGACACCTTCTTATACCAGCGTCTGGTGCGTCGGGAAACTAAATACGGCGCCAACATCTGGTCATTGAAGTCCACCCCTCCCATGTGAAGGTTATAGTCGTGGACTGAGAGGGGCTTTTCAATGACACTGGTTGCCCATTCTATTTGTATTGTCGTGTCTGCGTGAATGGAGGAGAGCATGTAAACGTCACGCTTGTCTCTCCATTTCACCGCAAGCAGTTCTTGGTTACACAAGGCTGCCCTCTCCCCCCTTGCAAGACGGGTGGTAACGAGCCGTTGGGGGAAGCCCGCGCGACTAGTTCGCGCGGTGCCACAGCAGCCAATCTGTTCTAGAAACAAATGCCCAAAGAGGGCCACACTTGTGTAGAAATTGTGTACATAAAGATGGTACCCCTTGCCAAATAAGGGTGACACCAAGTCCCAGACTGTCTTCCCACTGCTCCCCAGGTAGTCAGGGCAACCGACCGGCTCCAGGGTCTGATCTTTACACTCATAGATCCGAGATTTGTGGGTATAGCCTGTGGCCCTTTCACAGAGCTTATACAATTTGACCCCATACTGGAAAAATGTATTAGGGACTCGTCTACGCAGATGTTTTGCTCAGCGGTATACAAATCTGCAAATTTCTGGTTGAAGTGGTCTATGAGGGGCCAAATTTTGTGGAGCCGGTCAAAAGCTGGGTGGCCTCTGGGACGGGAGGTTGTGTTGTCGCTAAAGTGCAGGAAACGCAGGATGGTCTCAAATCGTGTCCTGGACATAGCAGCATGGGCATGTGATGAATTGGGTTCGTGGACCAATATGACCGCAATTCATGCTTTTTGGTTAGACCCATGTTGAGGAGAAGGCCCAGTAAAAATTTTAATTTCGGAAACTTGGACTGGTTTCTACCGGAAAGACTGGGCATAAAAGCTTCCCGGGTTGGCGAATATAAATTGAGTGGCATACCGATTTGTTTCTGTCACAACTAAGTCCAAGAGCTCCGCAGTCAAGAACAGCTCAAAAAATCCCAGGGCCGAACCGATCTGAGCTGTCTCAACCCGACCTCCAGACTGGGCGGTGAAAGGGGGAATTACAGGTGCGGCTGAAGTTGGGGACTGCCAATCAGGGTTTGCCAGCACCTCAGGGATTCTAGGGGCTCTACGGGCCTGTCTGTGCGGTGGCTGCGACGGGGTAACTATTGCACGTGCCACCGTACAAGCTTCAACTGCCCTTCTGGTGCTCGCCACTTCACCATGTTGTACGGCAGTGCTGGTACTAGGTCCAGGATGGGCTGCGCTGCTGGTGTATGCCTCACCACGTAATCCGACAGAGCAAGCCCCACTCTGCTGCCCTTGAAGCGGATCCTGCACAACCTGTGGTCTAGCGACACGTGGCCGGGTACGCCTGGTGCTATCAGGGACCTCAACCTCCTTGTCCGAACTTTGGGTCAGACTGCCACTGCTTTCTACAGGTTCATATTCTGACCCGCTAGATTCATCAGATGAGGGTTCCCATTCCTCATCCGACTGGGTCAGAAGCCTGTAGGCCTCTTCAGAAGAATACCCCGTTTGACATTTGGACTACTAAATTTAGGGGTATTCCCTGAGACTACCCAAGAAAAAAAGCAAGCCTGTCTTACAAATGGGAGACTAGCGAAGTACCGGAGGCCGCTGCGATTGATAAAAAATATCAAAACTGATTTTTTTTTATCGCCGCAGCGCTTTTAAAGTGATTGTGCAGTGATAAAAAAATATATATTTTTTGTCACTGTGGCGGGGCGGGCGTGGGTGAACGCACGTGTGGGCGACCGATCAGGCCTGATCGGGCAAACACTGCGTTTTGGGTGGAGGGCGAGCTAAGGTGACACTAATACTATTATAGATCTGACTGTGATCAGTTTTGATCACTTACAGATACTATAAAAGTACAAAAGCATGATTAACGATACGCTAATCAGCGAATAAGTGACTGCGGTGCGGTGGGCTGGGCGCTAAACGATCGCTAAACTACCTAACCAAGGGGCCTAAACTATCCTAAAATCTATCAGTCAATACCAGTGAAAAAAATAAGTGACAGTTTACACTGATCACATTTTTCCCTTTCACTAGGTGATTGACAGGGGCAAGAAGGGGTGATCAAGGGGTTAATTGGGGTGCTGGGAGGTGATCTGGGGCTAAGGTGTAGTGTTTGGTGCTACTCACTGTGATGCCTGCTCCTCTGCTGAGACCAACTGACTAAAAGGACCAGCAGAGGAGCAGGGAAGCCATTTAACACCTTATATTTATAAATATAAGGTGTTAGATGGCTTCTGATTAGAGATTTTGAAAATCGCCAGCCTGCCAGCAACGATCATTGGCTGGCAGGCTGGTGACGAAATGGTTCTTCAACTTTTGCCGGCCCGCAATGCGCATACAGAGTAATAGAGAGTCTGGCTAAACTAAAAAATTAGAGCTATCAAAACTCTTCTACTGCCACATTGCCTGCTTTATTGTCTTGGGAGTAATATGTTGCCCTAGTCATCCTAAGACCTTTTTCGTATTTATATAGTAGAAGTTCTCTAATTTGCGTTCTGAAGGATTTCAATTGGGCGGTGCGTGTGGGGGAAAGGCTTCTTTTATTAAGAGCCTCCAGAGGCGTGATTTTGGACATGAGTTCCAGAAATTTCCGCACTCTTTCTTTTTTTGCCTTACTGCCTATTTTCATGAGGATTCCTCTTATATAGTCTTTCTGTGCATTCCATAATGAAAAAGAGCTAGAAACTGAGCCCACGTTGTGTTGGAAATATTCATGAATAGCAGATTTAATTTCTTCTTTATATATGTTATATTCTTAAAAGGAAAGGGTTTAAACGCCAGGAGGAGTTTTGTTTAGAATGGTTGATATACTGCAGCGTTAAGGTGACCGCTGCATGATCTGAACATGTGATTACTTCTATTGAGGAGCTAACAGCAGAATGGATCAGAGGTCTACTCACAAGGAAAATATCTATCCTCGAGTATGAGTTGTGTACTGGGGAAAAAAAGGAGAAGTCTCTTTCATTGTCATGATGTAATCTCCATATATCATAGAGGTCTCTTGATAGAATGAAATTACTCAGCCAGGGTGATCTGTTTGCTATGGAGGTAGTGTCTAGGGTTGGGTTTACTACTCTGTCGAAATCCCCAAACCATATGAATTGGCCCTGTCCTTCGTTCTCCACTTTCTTGGAAAGTTTATTGAGAAATGTAAGTTGGTGCTTGTTGGGGGCATAGACTGCTACTAATGTGTACATAACATTCTTCAAGGAGCCTACTACTGTTATGAATCTACCATTGGGGTCGGATATGACTGGAGAGTTGAAAAGCCACTGTGTCTTTAATTCCAAAGATGACTCCTCTCAGTTTTTTATGATAGTGGGAGTGAAATAGGACCGGTAATGAACGGTGGTGGATCTGTTTAGTGTCAGTCATCTTAAGGTGTGACTCTAGGATGCTGAACATTACACGTCACATCTGAGATTTGTAATCTCTCTCCACAAAAATGCTCTTTTGTGGGGGCTGTTTAGTCCCTTCACATTGAGCGAAGCGATTTTAAGTACCATTGGATGTAAAGGGTGAGTTGCTCAGCATGTCCCAGAATCTAAACCGCAGCTTTGAAGTCATACTACACACTACATGTACAATTCCACTGGGAGTGGACATATACAAGGGGTTAACCTCTGCATGTATGGGTGAGTTGGACATAGTTGCGCTGTATTCGGGTGGGTACAGGAACAAAACAAGTGTAAACAGTATATAAACTTGCAAAGAATAGAGAAAAAAGTTCGCTGTCAGTATGGTGTTAACGGACATTTGTATCTGGGGGTACTCAGATAACTCACGGTTTACGACCGGGTATATCAGTTCAGCTTTAAGCTTCTTTGTACAGCTAGGTTTTGGCTTCTGGACTTGCGCTTGGAGAAAACTACCTTCCACTTTTGGCGTAGATGGGATGGAACCAGTTTTGGGTTCTGAGAGGCTTCAGGGATGTTCCATTGTTGTAACAGAAGTTTGCCTTCTTCTAGGGAGGATATGGACTGCAGGGCCCCTACATGTTGAATTAGGATATTCGTGGGGAACCCCACCTGTAGGGGATTGCATGGTCCCGCAGAGCTGCGGTGATAGGAGCTAGGGTCCTTCTTTGCTATAAGGTGGCCGCAGATAGGTCCGCAAATAATTTAATCTCTTCCTAAGGAGAGGGCAAAGTTCCTTATTTCTGATGTTTTGTAGTATCGCCTCTTTTATATGAAAAAATGGATCCTGGCTAGGACATCTCTAGGAGTACTGAGAGGTAGATGTTTAGGGCGTGCCACCCTGTGCATTCTATCAATGAGGAGGTCACACTCGGCCAATGAAGGGAATAATACTTGCATTAGTCCCTGAAGGTAGGATCGCAGTTCCTGTGGTTGAACTTCCTCAGGGATGCCTCTAATTTTAACGTTGTTTCGGCGCAACCTATCCTCAAGGTCTGTGAGCTTGTGATTTATTGCCTCTATTTGTTCTGTGAGATCATTATGAGCGTCAATAAGTTGGTTATGTAAAGACGCAAATTCTCCTAGTCTTGTTTCAGTGTGTGTCATTCTACCTTCCAGCTCAGAGACGGAAGCTTGTAAAGGAGATATTAGCGAGTCCATATTGTTTTGCAGTGATGTGCTGAGCGCCAGTAGCATCTCCTTTAGGAGAGATCAAGCGGCTGGCATATTTGATGTAGGGAAGTCCTGGCGATGTATACCAGGCTGTTCAGTGCTATTGGTGGCCGGGGATAGTGTTTTATTTGCGACACTGCGCTCTCCCTGTTGCAGGAGTTGTTGATTATGGCTTCTATCAGAGGGGAAATTATGTTGCTGGAGCGCGTGGTTTGCGGAGCTCGGGCTCCCTCTAAAGCTTTCTTGTGGTGGGGAGGAGGGCGGCATGTCTGCACTGCTTTGTGTGCTTGCCGCGTGTGAAAGGGATCTGGGATAGGGTTCTGTACCTTCTCCAGGCTATTCAGTGGCAGGAGAGCTGTCTTCGCAACTTGATGGTGAGGAGTGTGCGCTTCCGCCGCCATGTTGCCCCCTCTCCTTGTCAAAGTCATCATCGATGTCTTGGACATGAGGGCAGAGGTAAATGCGCCGGTTTCTAGGAAATCTTTGCTGGGTATTTGCTGCTCTACAGGGGGAGCTCAGTTCTTAAGCTAAGCAGCCATCTTTCATGGCAGCAAGCCACGCCCCCCCGGAAAACCCTTTTAATTTGTCTACATAATAAATACCATTTGTTGAAGTGAGACAACCCCTTTAATAGCCAAATATGTCCTAGTCATTAAGTGGTTAACAGCAAGGTCTCACTGGTTGCTAGAGGTTACACCATTTGTGATGGACAATCTGACTAGGTCTTCTAATGTCTGCAGTGTTTGGCAGTGCAGGGGAGAAGATAAACAGCTGTCTTGGGAGACAAATGTACTGAATGGGTGATGGGGTTACAGTTGTCTTCTTGTGTTTTTTGCTCTATATTTTCCCAGGCCTTTTTCACAAGTCAGGAAGAAAGTCTCCACCTCCAAGATGAATGCAGCCTGTCTGTATTCTGGATCGTTCACACTGTCCTCCTGGCAAACACTTTCTCTCAAGCTTTCACTCCGTCGGGCGTTGCTGTAATGTCTGTAAAGTCATATGGGAGTGTGCTGCTGTTCCATGCTATGTCTGTGCGAGCCACCTTCACAAATACTGTGTGTGTCCTGAAGAGATCCTACCCGATTATAACCTCTGACAATACAATAAATTGGGGATTTGAATATATTTTTCAAAGATTATTTTCCAAGCTTTTGCTAGGCCCGTCCATATTGTCGAAATAATGAAATAAAAAAGGTCTATTACATCAATGCTGATTTATATTTCCATAAAATGCCATGCACAGATAGATGTTCCTTTAGGAAGCTGTGGCAGCTCCATACCTGATAAACATGGCTGCCATAGCTTTGTGTTTCCGACGTTCAGTTACCAGAGGAGAGCTGAACTGGTTGATACAAGAAGAAAATAGAATAGTGGATTCAAAACCGTTGAAGGGTTTGACCCAAGAACAATATTTATCACCTACCACAGTAATAGCTGATAAATGTATGATCATTGTGGACCCCACCACCTGCAATGATCACCAGAAAGAGAAGTCGTGGTTCAGATTCGTAACCACCACTCCTTTGACTTGAATGTCAGTATCTCAGCTATCCCTTCCACCCCATAGATGTGAATTGAGTGGTGGTCATGCAGTGGATAGATGATAAAGGTTGTTTATGGGAAAACTCCTTTGTGTTTTCTTTTCTTTTTTAATCAATGAGAGACTGTCAAACGCTGGGTGCCCAAGTCTTAAACAAGTTTTTTTTTAAATGTTTTTTTCTTATGTACTTTTGCCCAGCACTTAAACATGATCTTGTACAATAAATGAAACTCAGAGCAGTAATTCAAGCTGCTGTGTCTTTGTTCATTGTGCTCAGCATTCAGCAGACATGTGACTATGGAATGGAATTAGGATATCCCGAGACACTGAACGTGGGGGCCCGGCTGCTGCAGTGAGTCATGTTACCTGAAGCAGAAAAGCACTGCCTTTCTGTCCAGCCACTTACTGTTTAGCAGACTAAAAAAAACAGCACTAACTTACAAACCGAGATGAATTTGTGTTTTGTAAAGCTGATCAGATAAGGAATGATTCACCAAATTCAGGTCATATAGAGTATGGGCATATCACTATGAGACAAATCAGTGAATGTTCCAGTTGCAAAGTCTAGGGCAATAAAGTGGTTAAGTCTCGGTTCACACCAGGTTCGGGTGTCATCCATTAAATGAGCATATATAAGCTATTAGTAGCTTGATATATGTCAAGAGAGTATCCAATAGAATAGACTGTTTCCACTACTGTATAAGACCTGAACATGATGTGAGCCAGTATTACTAAAACAATACTCTGTGACATAAGTCTCAAAGTGTATAAATAGTAGAGGAAGTGTCATGTCCAGTAGAGAACAGTGCAGACCTGACCTCTAGCCGCACTACTGTCCCTACCTACTTAGATGATCCACACTAAACAGTGGCCCCCAACTGGGCGATGGTACCTGACCTAAGTGCGCAGGACCTACTTAGGGGAAGTCAGACAGGTCAAGTCAAAACCAGAGAATACCATCAGAACCAAGAAAGAAACAAATGCAGAGTAATAAAATATGCAGGGTCAAAAACAGGAGGTAACATCAGAATCAGCAATCAGAGGTGAAGTCACTAAGGCTAGGGCTACACGGCAACATGCGTCACGCGACATTTCACGTAATGTACTTCAGTGTTGTTGCCAGCAGTTTAAATAACCCACCTTCAAGAAGCATATTACGCTGGTGATGACACCGATTGGCCTGGTGTCCTTGCTCCTTGATAAAGCTACCAGCTACACTGTCAGCAGGACTGGTTGCCACAATGATAAAGCGACGCCGGCAGCGCAGTAATAGACAGACCGTGCAAGTTGTGGGAGTGCAGCTGGGTAAGTACATGAAAGTCTGGCTCTTTGTGTACTAATATAAAATAATTTAAAGATGCAGAATGCCAACTAACAAAAATGTCTAATCAGTCCCATATAACAAATCTGGTCTGCACACCTTTATGGCAAGCAGCAGTTTCACTTATGGCTTATGTGTCATTTGTGAGTGATTGTATTTGAAGCTGACATGTCGTCACATGAAGTACTGTATGTGTAAGCACCTATGTTGGTATAGTTTTAAGTATGACAGGCAGCTAAATAGCCCATCAGTGAAGGGGTGCGACATGCTAAACTCCCTTTCTCCTGTGAATGAGTGCCTTCCATTGTCCTACCCCAGGTAGATGTTGCCAGCAAAACACAGCCACCTGGATCGATTAAAGACGCAAATGTTCTATTTAGGTGTCATTGGCTTTATGTTGACCTGAGGGGAAAGGTGTTTGCTGCTATGTGAGACATCTGTTGTCAGTGATCCTAAATCTAAACTGGATGTTTGCTACATCTTTTCTTGCCTATCCACTCAAAAGACTTAAAAAAAAAATTTGATAAACGTTCTCTTTACCAGTTAAAACCAGATAGTGACACAAATCCTATTTTTTCTAATCTGCTTCTATTTTCAGATTGTACATTTTTTAATTCTATTTCCTAAACATGGTTATGGGTGCAGCCATCTTGCCTCAGCTGTTAGGTATATACTTTACAGCATGGGCTATAGACACAGCAGTCTGTGAGAGAGTTTTCTAGGCATCCTCTGTGACCTGTGCAAAGGTCACTGTATAAGGAAGTTGTAGATAAGCGTTGACAATCACTTATTGTTAATGGTGGATCCTGTGTTATACAGAGGTGTTAGATGTCATTGTAATCCTCCCTGTCTGAATGAGATGACTGCTGAAAAGACCAAGAAGTGACAAATTATTAGGCTTAAAGGGGTTATCCTATGAATAATGTAAAACATTTAAATCAGACATCCTACAGGACAATTTCTTTCTAACAAAGCTAGAACCAGCCCTGTACCTCACATGGATCCAGAGATCTCACCATTCATTGCTCTGCTAGATTTACAGTATATCAAGCTGACAGCTCAAGGGGAGTGTCTTTTCTGCTGCAGCTAAGGGGGCGTGTCAATGTTCTCTCTATCAACTCAGGAGGCAGTTAAAGGATGAAACTGAGCATGTGTGGCCATCTCAGTGTGCAGGACAAAGAAATAAGAAAAAGAACAAACAGCAGGTGGTGCTATACAACACTACATTTTATTAAATAACTCAGTGGCCATGCTAAATTTCTAATTACATGCAATTACAAAAGTATTCAGACCGAGGAGCTGGTTTTAAAACTGTAGAATATTCTTCATGAGACAATCCCTTTAAAGGGCTTCTGTCACCCCACTAAAGTGATTTATTTTTTTTGGGCTAGTGAAATTAGTTATATTGCGATATATGACAATATAATTGTGTTACTTACTTTGATCCAGCAGTTTCTGCAAAAAACGAAGTTTTAATATATGTAAATTCGGTCTCTACCAGCAAGTAGGGCGTCTACTTGCTGGTAGCTGCTGCAGAAATCCGCCCCCTGGTCGTGTTGATTGACAGGGCCAGCCGGGATCTCCTCCTCCGGCCAGCCCTGTCAGTATTTCAAAAATCGCGCGCCTGTGTGGATTCGGCGCAGGCGCTCTGAGATGAGGAGGCTCGTCTCCTCAGCACTCCCTCAGTGCGCCTGCGCCGATGACGTCTTCTATTTCGGTGATGTCATCGGCGCAGGCGCACTGAGGGAGTTCTGAGGAGACGAGCCTCCTCATCTCAGAGCGCCTGCGCCGAATCCACACAGGCGCGCGATTTTTGAAATGCCGACAGGGCTGGCCGGAGGAGGAGATCCCGGCTGGCCCTGTCAATCAACACGACGAGGGGGCGGATTTCTGCAGCAGCTAGCAGCAAGTAGCCGCCCTACTTGCTGGTAGAGACCGAATTTACATATATTAAAACTTCGTTTTTTGAAGAAACTGCTGGATCAAAGTAAGTAACACAATTATATTGTCATATATCGCAATATAACTAATTTGACTAGCCCAAAAAAAAAAAATCACTTTAGTGGGGTGACAGAAGCCCTTTAAGGCGCATTTACACGTACCAAGCAGCAGAAGATTGTCAGGAAAGAACAGTTCCTTCCCTGCAATTGGCTGTTCTTTCAGTGGAGGTGAAGCTCTTTCACATGCAGCGATCACCTCCACAGTATGAAAACGAAGGATGGCTATTGTGATTGCTTACCCCCCATAGAGCTGCACTGTTTCTGGGCAGAAGATCGCGTTTTAGACCGCACGGTCTGCTGCCCAGAAATAATAATTTAGGTGCCTGCACAAACAACAGGATCGTCCAATGAACGAGCCTTTTGTTCGTTCATTGGGTGATTGTCAGGAACGAGCGTTTGCAGAAACGTTCGTTCGCGATAATCTGTCAGAGAAGCTGCCCATGTAAATCCACCTTTAGTGGTCGGTGCCAAAATGCAGGACTTATTTTTAAAATCTGGATAGTTCAGGCAGGGTGTTAAATCTCCTTTAAAAAAACAGAGACTTACTGGAAGTACTCCAGGGTATGGAGACTTATTGGCCATGTTCCATGGAAAACGAATATGCAAAGAGAAACATCTCTCCAGCACCTATTATTGGGAGATACCTCTTTGCAAATCTAGATAATGACATGGAAGCCTAAAAATAACATCACCATTCTTTAGAAATATATCATACATAGAAGCTTGATTTAAACAATAGTTCATTTTCTCATGACACATTCCTTTTAAGAGGCAGAGGGGAAGATAGGGATTAAGCAACCAGCAATAACAGATATAACTGGTAAAAGGTAGTGGATGTACATATGCAGTGTTGGACTAGGGTTCCTGGGACCCACCAGAGGAAATCATTCTCAAACCCTCTGGTACTCTAGTGGGCCAGTCAGACCCTGGATGTATGTATCCATATGACTGAATTAGTCTGTTTATTTTCTCACAATGACTGGTGGCATAACTAATTCATGGTGAACACAGCATGCACAGCTGTTCCTTACAGTAGACACACATTGGCAGTTTTTCAAGTTGTTGACAGAGCAAAAATAGAACAAGTCACTTTCATGGCTGGGCATTCTCTTCCAGCAAGTCACATTCATGGCTGGGCATTCTCTTCCAGCAAGTCACATTCATGGCTGGGCATTCTCTTCCAGCAAGTCACATTCATGGCTGGGCATTCTCTTCCAGCAAGTCACATTCATGGCTGGGCATTCTCTTCCAGCAAGTCACATTCATGGCTGGGCATTCTCTTCCAACAAGTCACATTCATGGCTGGGTATCCTCATCCAACAAGTCACATTCATGGCTGGGCATTCTCTTCCAGCAAGTCACATTCATGGCTGGACATCCTCATCCAACAAGTCACATTCATGGCTGGACATCCTCTACCAACAAGTCACATTCATGGCTGGACATCCTCTTCCAACAAGTCACATTCATGGCTGGGCATCCTCTACCAACAAGTCACATTCATGGCTGGGCATCCTCTACCAACAAGTCACATTCATGGCTGGACATCCTCATCCAACAAGTCACATTCATGGCTGGGTATCCTCATCCAACAAGTCACATTCATGGCTGGGCATCCTCTACCAACAAGTCACATTCATGGCTGGACATCCTCTTCCAACAAGTCACATTCATGGCTGGGCATCCTCTACCAACAAGTCACATTCATGGCTGGGCATCCTCTACCAACAAGTCACATTCATGGCTGGACATCCTCATCCAACAAGTCACATTCATGGCTGGGTATCCTCATCCAACAAGTCACATTCATGGCTGGGCATCCTCTACCAACAAGTCACATTCATGGCTGGACATCCTCTTCCAACAAGTCACATTCATGGCTGGACATCCTCTTCCAACAAGTCACATTCATGGCTGGGCATCCTCTACCAACAAGTCACATTCATGGCTGGGCATCCTCTACCAACAAGTCACATTCATGGCTGGACATCCTCATCCAACAAGTCACATTCATGGCTGGACATCCTCATCCAACAAGTCACATTCATGGCTGGACATCCTCATCCAACAAGTCACATTCATGGCTGGAGATCCTCTTGCAAAAATTCAGAATCACATGCTTTGTACTCAAGACATTACTAGAAGAGTTTGTTCCACGCTGTCTCCATTTTAGATTATGTGGTATAAACAATAATCATAATGTGAATAACTCCCTTTTAACTTTTTTATACCGTTTGCAGCTATGTTTTTTTCAATAGAGGGCTCCAAATCCACTGCATAGATGAAGAAGTAAAAGTACCATTCAGCACGCATGCAGTTACCACCGGGAAGACATTGGGGCCTTTACTACATCCTGGGACAGTGCTTCTGCAGGATTGCAAATTTGCCATAATTTATGCTAGAAACTGGTGTAAATTGTAGCTGAAATCTACACCAACTCTTACCTGGCATAGATTTCATTTTCTGGTGCATGGAATGCCAGAAGATTTGTGCACCTTAGGCCTCTTTCACCCGAACGTATTGGTTCCATTCAGTGTATTATGCAAGGGCAACGTCCGTGCAGCGGCTGGGACAGATCCAGACCGATTCAACTTGAATGGGTCAATGATCTGTCCGTTCCACAAAAAACAAGTTCTATTTTTTTTGCAGAATGGAAGGACGGATTGGAACCCCACGGAAGCACTCCGTTGTGCTTCCGTGGGGTTCCATTCCGCATCTCCGGATTTGCGGACCCGTTCAAGTGAATGGGTCCATATCTGTGATGCGGAATGCACACGGCCGGTGCCCCGTGTATTGCAGAACATGCTGTGTGAAAGAGGACTTACTCCAGTACACTTTTTAGAAAACGTTAGTCTCAGTAAATCTGCCCCATTGTTTATACATTGAACTGAATAAACTTATGCTGCCACTAGTGGAGGCTGCAGGTAGAGGGAATGATACATTTTAATGATATGTCTGTCTATGCAGTGGATTTGGATTGCTATATACAGTGGCGTAGCTACAGAAGATACAGCGGTCGCAGTTGCGACAGGGGGGCTGTACTTACCCCTCCTCCTGCTTACTCTTCTCAGGTCCCACGCTGCTGTGTCCTGGCTGCCTGCAGCATCAAGACGTACAGAGCGCACTCTTACCTGCTGCAGGAGGTCAGGTAACTGTACAGCGCAGGCCCTGAGAAGAGAACCAGGACAGGGAGAGTGGCGACAGGAGAGGTAAGTTATTTTATTATTTTACAGTCCGATCTAAGATCTGATATGGAGGTCTTATTGGGGGTCTGGAGAGGTCTAACGGGGGTCTGGAGAGGTCTCACTGGGGGGGGGGGTCTAAAGGTCTGACTAGGGGTCTGGAGAGGTCTAATGGGGGTATAGACATCTGATTGGGGATCTGGAGAGGTCTAATGGGGTATAGATGTCTGATTGGGGGTCTGGAGTGGTCTAATGAGGGTATAGACGTCTGATTGTGGGTCTGGAGGTCTAATGGGGGTCTTATCTGAGGTCTGATATTGGGTCAGGCTCTTACATGGAGGTCTAATGGGGGTCTGACAGAGGTCTAAAGGGGGTTTGGTCTGAGATGGGGGTCTCATTTAAGGTTTTATATAGGGTCTGATCTGAAAGGGGTATTTTTTTGTACTGGCACACAATATAAAGGGGTGTTTTTGTACTGACGCTCATTATTTTTAGGAGGACTGTTTCTGCAGGATAACATTGGGGGCACAGCGGACACAGTATTGGAGGTGGCAAGATGGGGTGTTGAGAAGGTGAGGAGGATGATGGAAAAGTAGGAAAGTAAGATGTCTGTTTGTTAAACTCTGCAAAGATGAGGCACGGCTGAAAAGTCACTATGGCAGTCTGGTCTGAGAGGAGAAGAGAAAAGAGAATATTTACATCAGAGAAGAGAAGTCACTGAATGGAAGAGGTACATATGTGGGGCTGTATTACCCTGTATGTTCTATAGCGCTGTATGTAATGTTTTCCAAGTATGTCTTTAAAGGGGTTGTCCGCTTTTTTTTGGTATAAGCGCTGTCTTCTCTGCTCTATTTACCTGCTCATCAGGTGAACAGAGCAGAAAAAGCAGCTCTCGTGAGCGCTGCCCTCTCTTCAAACAGCTGATCGGCAGGGAGGACAACCCCTTTAACAGTAGGAATGGAGGGATGGGGTTGGGTTTAAATTTTTGCCTCGGGCATCAGAAAAGCTAGGTGAAGTAGGTAGATTCCGCAGGCATATGCGTGACCTGTCCCACTACTCCAATGGGGTCCTCCGCAGGCCGAGCCCCATGAGAATTCCTGGGGGCCCCAGTGGACCGTGAAACAGAAGAGTGTCTTACACGATTACAGTCTATGGTACAAAAGACCAGAATATAAAAGACCTAAGGGGACTAAAAATGACAGTAAAAAAAATATTTTGTAAAGTTTTTTAAATTGAATTAGAAACAAAATATAATAATAATTCAAATCAGCCTCTTACCCAATTTTACATCTAAAAAAAAAAATATATAAGAAAATAAACATAACAGGTATCGTTGCATCCAAAAATGTCTGAACTACGAAAATATCAAAATATTTTTCCTGTGCGGTGAACAGCTTAAGGAAAAAAAATAAAAAATTGCACGAGTCACTATTTTTGGTCACCTTGTCCCCCAGAAAAATAAAATTAAAAATTATCAAAAAGTCATATCTATCTAAATGGCACAATAAAAATAAATATATATATCACACAGCTCTGTAGATGGAAATATAAAAAGTTTTAGGCGTATGTTATTTTTTGGAAAGGCTTTTATTTTTCTAAAAGTAGTGTGCATAAGACCTAGAGCAGGGGTGTCAAACTCAAATTCATCGGGGGCCGCATCAGCAGTTTGGTCACCCTCAAAGGGCCGGTTGTATCTGTAGGATGTATACGGTTGTATACTGTATGGGGGCAGGGGCCACAGGGTGACGTTAAACTGTGCGGGGGCAGCCGCTTGGTGATGTTATACTGTATGGAGCACTAGGGCAGCCCCAAGGTGACGTTATACTGTATGGGGGCCACAAGGAGACGTTATACTGTATGGGGGCAGCCACAAGGAGACGTTATACTGTATGGGGGCAACAGGGAGACATTATAGTTTATCAAGTGCCACGTGCAGTGCAGATTGCAGGCAGGGCCAGAGCCTCAGAAGACAGACAGCACAACCTTTATTTCTGTCTGGATAGATCATCAGTTTCTGATCGGCGGGGGTCCGACACCCAGGACCCCCGCCGATCAGCTGTTTGAGAAGGCAGCGGCACTCCAGCAGCGCCGCGGCCTTCTCACTGATTACCGCCGGCCCACTGACGTCACGACTAGTATCAACTAGCGTGGGTGGGGCTAAGCTCCATTCAAGTGAACAGAGCTTAGCCCCACCCACGCTAGTTGATACTAGTCGTGACGTCACTGGGCCGGCGGTAAACAGTGAGAAGGCCGCTGCGCTGCTGGAGCGCCGCTGCCTTCTCAAACAGCTGATTGGCGGGAGTCCCAGGTGTCGGACACCCGCCGATCAGAAGCTGATGATCTATCCAGAGGATAGATCATCAGTTAAATGAAAGTGCAGAACACCTTTAATCATGGTTGTATAGATTGACTGATCCATGAACGTAGTATCCGCTATGTTCATCCTCCAGATGATGTCGCCTTTTCCCTGCACCCATGTTCTTTTAATCATGTTTGTGATATAGCTTTTTGTAATTATGTAATAAAATGACATTAATTCATAAGCGGTCTGGTAGTTGTTTGTAGGTTTTATGTTATGGAGTATACCACAGGCTTATGTGAGCAATTCTATGCATGTATTTTGAATAGTATAGGAATCCCTGGTTGGGGCATTTATTGGGCATTTTCGATTACAGGGTGGTCATAACCATGGAAACGAGCAGTGTATAATTTTATGAAAAAATGGAACAAGCCAGCGATGGGGCAATATGGACAATCACAACACACTAGTAAGTGGCTTGTATTAACTTTCTCTACATGAGTAGTGATTAGGGAAGTCGATTCGCATAAAACTCAGTTCTAATACTGTACGGAGCAGGAGCTCCGTATAGCATTAGAATGTATTGGCTCAGATGAGCCGAAGTTATTGCAATAACTTCATAAATTAATTTGTACTGTAAAAAAACATTTCCCGAACTCGGGTTCGGTTCCAAGCTACCACTTGTTTGGGAAATGTTTTTTTACAGTACAAATAAATTTATGAAGTTATCACGAGAAGTCTCACGAGACTTGGGCTCATTGGAGCCAATACATTCTAATACTGTACGGAGCTCCTGCTCCGTACAGTATTAGAACAAAGTTTTATGCGAATCGACTTCGGATGAAACATCCGAAGTCGAATCGTTCATCTCTAGTAGCGATACTTGCTGAAGTGACACTGTGAGGAATATGGATTATTAGTTTATGTCAGCCATGTTCCCACACTAGCCATCAGCTTTCAGATAGCAGAGGTAGTGAACTCCACAGGGGGGCTCTGCTTCAAAGCCCAGCCAAAAGGCAAAGAACCTCTAGCAGGCCACCGTTGTTTACAATTTCTCACCTCCATTCAGCCAGCCAGGAACCCAGCTAATGGAACAGGAAAAACCTCTCTGCAAGGGATCTAGGCCATTCCCCAGTTCAATGAACATTATGAGACATCATAGAACCGGCGATTCATAAGGAATTATAAATCGGCCATCCATCACAGACATAAACCAGATGCATATTTGTTCCCTATGGCCACGATGAACAGGCCCGTGCTCATAGTTTGGTGGTGGGATGCCAGGGGGAGAGATATACATATCTCTCCACAGAAACAAAATAACGGTACCATGCTTGGACTCTACTGGTAGCCGGAACCCAGGCGGATCTATTGGTCCCAGAACCACCTCCCTGCAACATTCTGGTCTGGAGCCATGAGCCCTGATCGGTTTTGTGGCTCATGTGCTGCCAGCCCAGCAGAAGGGGAGTGGACCCCCTTCCAGAGGCCGGGAGGGGAGGGGCCGGCTACAGGTTAAAAGGCTTGTGCCAGCAAGTGGGCGTGTCTTTCTCTGAAGGGAAGTCACATTGTGCCATGTGTTTAGAGGGACCTGCAACCAGCTGAAATCACTGCTTCCCATGTGACCACAGCTAAGAACTCATCACAGCCCAATGGACTCCTATACCTGGTAAAATGACTTTTGTTCTGCTTAACCCTGTTTGTACCACGCCATCTGTATTTGTAACCTCAGACCACTGTATATATTCTTTGTGTGCACAGTGTTAATTCTAGTGAGCCCTTAAAGGGACACTAACAGGTCCTATAAAAATATTTTGATATTCCTATGCATTAATAGGTCTATTAAAGTGTATTCCAGTGATATAAGAGTACCCCCTGTCCGCATTGTAAACCATGTAAAAACAACTTTATATTCATCTGTCAATCACGTTCCTTTGTGTCCATGGGGCGTTTTTTCTCCTACCTTCGTGCCCAGCCGCGCCCCAACTGTCGATTCCTACCGCCGCCCAGCCCATTATTATTCACTGCGCTGGGCGGCTCTTACATTCCCCGATCCTGTCAGTTCCCGCGCATGCCCGATAGAGACTTATGGGCATCGGCCTCAAACAGATCATCTGCGCATGCGCCGGATACCTGTATCCGCTACCCTTCCAAGCCTGAAATTGAATGCGCCTGTGTTCCGTTTTCTTCTGTTCGGCTGCTCTCTGTCTCTATCGGGCATGCGCGGGATCTGACAGGATCGGGGAATATAAGAGCCGCCCAGTGCAGTGAATAATAATGAGCTGGGCGGCAGCAGGAATCGACAGTTCGAGCGCGGCTGGGCACGAAGGTAGGAGAAAAAACGCCCCATGGGCACAAAGGAATGTGATTGACAGATGAATATAAAGTGCGGACAGGGGATACTCATATATCATTGGAATACACTTTAAAGGGAGGCTTTCACCTAATCTCAGCGTTTTAGACCGCTCAGATCAGGTTATAGACTCTTTGACCTTAATTACAATCGTACCTTTCTCTTGCATGCGCAATATTATGAAAGGCTGTTCCTCTGCCCATAATGGGCAGAGCAGTGCGCAGGTCAGTTCCCAGCCCGCCGTCCTCTGGTGCCGCTCGTGACATCTGCCGGCTGGAGGTGTGTTTTTCTGGGCACATCTCCCAGTAACGCCGCCCCTGGGCACCTTCAGAAGATCATTTGCATAAGTTTAAAAAGTGTTATTTTCATGATCTGGACGAGGGACACAGAAGAGAAAGGTACGATTGTAATGAGAAGAGTCTCTATAACCTGAGCGGTCTAAAACGCTCAGATTAGGTGAAAGACTCCCTTTAATAGACCTATGACTGCATAGGAATAACTAAATATGTTTATAGGGCCTGTCAGTGTCCCTTTAAGGCGATTAAATATATAATTTAATCTTGTGCTGTCTTGTATCTCGATCACAAATCCCCAGGTCCGTGTTTCGGCCTAGTTATGCGCTACTGTTTGTTTCTTACAGATCGGGCTTATATCAAATAAGAAGCTGGTGGCAGTATACCCAGGCTGAGAAAGCGTTGTTTTGCTGGGGCAGTGAAAAGGCTCTCAGCTTGTTGCCTCTCTGTGCCCGCGTGAACAGGAGGTGTCTGTGTAAACTGTATCAAGCTGACCTTACCTGCTCCTCCAGGAGGGCGTAACGTCATGACTTGGTAACCAGTGACCATACCGTATTTTGCTGGCTCTACGTATTTGACGTCCGACGTTAGTCGGGGTACGCTATTTGTCACAGACACAACCCCTTTAAGAGGTTAAATGTATAAATTACAAGTTTTACTGAACCTTTTCTCACTTCTCACAAAACTATATAGCAATCTGCTTAGCATCTCCTGTTTTATAACCTGCTGTCTGCAGATTGTATTGAATTTTGTGGTGACATTTATTAAGACCAGCGTTTTAGAGACCGGTCTTAATAAATCCGTGCGCTGGCGGTGGTTCTGCTGTAGTTATGAAGAGGCCCGGCCTCTTCTTAACTTCCGCGGATCCACCGCTGCTTCTAAATGTAAGACAGCTTCCTAGCTGTCTTCCATTTAGACCTTTTTCAGGCGTAGACCTGACGTGAGCAGGGAGAAGTCGCAGATTAAGGTGCAACTAAAATTTCAAACATGGCCAAAGTCTTTTCAGACAATGATGGCCTGTCAATGGTTGGTTAAAATGATCATTCAGTGTTAAATTTCACCAAACCACAGATTGTTTAGGTTGACATCCTCCATTTTGATCGACTTAGGCTACTTTCACATTAGCGTTTTTTGCGGATCCATCATGGATCTGCAAAAACGCTTCCATTACAATAATACAACCGCATGCATCCGCCATGAAATGATCCGGTTGTATTATGTCTGTATTATATAACCTATAAAAAGGACACAGAGCTAATAAGCTATAAAAATATTGCTTTATTAAATATATAGTTAAAAACATACAAAGAGATGACAGACAAATGCACGAAGTGCAGTACAATCCTGGGAGAGTTTGTAGAGTACAACAGTGTAAAAAGATAAATGACCTAAATGTAAATACTTATGAGTAAAACAGAACTGCCGTATGAAATATATATTAAGAGAATGCCCACTATTGGTAAGGATACAAATAGTATCAAAAAAGGTAAAGTGCAAGTGCAAAACTGCTATGTGAGCAGAAGAAAAAGAGACAACTCTCCAATGTGGGTCTCTGAATATATATATATATATATATATATATATACCTGTTCAACTCAATTGAGCGAATGGTAAAGTGCATGTGCAAATTACAAAAAAAATCACAAGAAAAAAACATAGTAAATGTTTTTGTCAAAGAGCAAAATCCGCAAGAAGGTCAGACAAACAGGCAGGTAAAGAAGATAAGGTCCACAGGAAGACTGCACACCCCGACGCGCGTTTCGATACGAAACCTTCCTCTGGTGGTAACCTATTTCTGCATATGTCTGTATTATGTGCGCCCCGTTGCCGTATTGCAGACCGCATTTGCCGATCCGCAATGCACGGGTGCCGTTCCGTCGGCATGCGGAATGGTGCGGAACGGAACCCTACAGAGGCACTACAGAGTGCTTCCATGGGGTTTCGTCCGGAACCCTACAGAAGCACTACGGAGTGCTTCCGTGGGGTTTCGTCCGTACTTCCGTTCCGCAAAAAGATAGAACATGTGCTATCTTTTTGTGGATCGGCCGGATCGCGGACCCATTCAAGTGAATGGGTCCGCGATCTGCTGCCCCACGGACTGTGCTCGTGTATTGCAGCCCGCATTTTAATTAGGAGAAAAGAAACCTTTAAATGGTACATACTGTTGTGAAAGGACTCAGATCGTGTTGCCATTGACTTCTTTGGTACAAAAGAAATGATTTGACTAGATCCTGTATTTCAACAGAAGGTACTTGCATCATCTTGTATCAAGTTGCACTGTTTTCACAGTAAACTTGACCAAAAAGAAAAACAGGAGTTTCAGCAGGTTGCAGAAATGAAGTGTGAACCTCTGAAACAACTAAATATAGTACTTACTGTATTATTTTTCTCCATAAGACACTTTTCCCCCCAAAAGTCAAGGGGGGGGGGGGCAGTGGGTCTTATGAAGCAAATACTAATAAGCGCTTCTACACAGTAGGACCCAGGGAGCTGTGAATATAACACCCCTGGTGCTCAGGGCCGTCTTTACAAAGGGGCAGCTGCCCCGGGCCCAGTTGCTCCTGGGGGGCCCAAGGCAGTTGCCTCTTGAGCCCTGCTAGCTACTGCCCCGTGTGTCAAGCTGTCTGTGTACTTTAATGTTGTGATCTAGGACCTTAATGACATCATCACCATGTGACCAGTAACCTAGCAATTACTGGTCACATGGCTATGAGGTCATCACAGGTCCTATCAGGAGTGTTGCAGAAGTTAACTGTGGAGCTTTTTTGTGTGAAGATTACATCAGAAAAAGGTGACAGCGGCTGTTATGTTAATATACTGTAAACTACTGTATAGTGGGGTGCTGTATATTGTGTGGGGGCCTGTATACTGTGGGGGGCTGTATATTTGGTGGGCTGTATACTGTGTGGTGGCCTGTATACTGTGTGGTGGGCCTGTATACTGTGTGGTGGGCCTGTATACTGTGTGGTGGGCCTGTATACTGTGTGGGGGCCTGTATACTGTGTGGTGGCTGTACTGTGGGGGGGTGTATACTGTGTGGGGGGGTTGTATACTGTGTGGGGGGGTTGTATACTGTGGGGGGGGGGTTGTATACTGTGGGGGGGGGGTTGTATACTGTGTGGGGGGGGTTGTATACTGAGGGGGGGCCGTATACTGTGGTGGGCCGTATACTGTGTGGTGGGCCGTATACTGTGTGGTGGGCTGTATACTGTGTGGTGGTCTGTATACTGTGTGGGGGGGTTGTATACTGTGTGGGGGGGTTGTATACTGTGGGGAACTGTATACTGTGTGGGGGGGCTGTATATTGTGTGGGGGGGCTGTATACTGTGTGGGGGTCTGTATACTGTGGGGGGGTGCTGTATAGTGTGGGGGGGCTGTATAGTGTGGGGGGGGGGCTGTATAGTGTGGGGGGGGGCTGTATAGTGTGGGGGGCTGTATATTGTGGAGTGCTATACTGCTGTACTGTATACTGTGGGGGGCTGTATCGTGTATAGTTTGGGGTGCTGTATACAGTGAGGTGTTGTATACTGTAGCTGTAGCCTGTAATATTATTACACTCCAGAAATACATCCAGGCTCCTCTTGAATTCCTTTATTGTACTCACCATCACCACCTCCTCAGGCAGAGAGTTCCATAGTCTCACTGCTCTTACCGTAAAGAATCCTCTTCTATGTTTCCTCCAGACGCAGGGGATGTTCCCTCGTCACAGTCCTGGGGATAAATAGATGATGGGAGAGATCTCTGTACTGTCCCCTAATATATTTATACATAGTTATTAGATCTCCCCTCAGTTGCATTTTTCTATAGTAAATAACCCTAATTTTGATAATCTTTCTGGGTATTGTAGTCCACCATTTCCAGTTATTACTTTAGTTGCCTTCCTCTGAACTCTCTCCAGCTCTGCCTTGTTCGCAGGAGCCCAGAACTATACACAGTACTTCATGTGTAGTCTGACTAGTGATTTGTTAAGTGGTAAGACTATGTTCTCATCACGGCCATCTATGCCCCTTTTGATGCAACCCATTATCTTATTGGCCTTCATATGTAAAAACTGCAAGTGTATAGAAAACCGAAAAAACTCCTCTACCACTATGTGTGAATATACACTTATACAGTGGTACTTAAAGAGTAACTAAACTTTTGATTACATTTTTGGTAAAATGTCCCTAATGTCATAATAACACTTTTCGTAATATACTTTATTAATTAATTTTGTATTTTTAATACACTTTTCCATCGCTAAAACACCTTTCCCTATGTGCTTAAAATTTACTTTTCTGTACACCACACAAGCGAATGTGAATGGAAAAATTAAAAAGTTGTGGATTTGGGAAGGCTAGGGGTAAAAAATAAAAATTTCCCAGTCATTAAGGAGTTAAATGAGAAGCGCTATGCTTGGAGAAAGGTAAACACTTTGGGGGAAATTTATCATTAGGGAATATTTGAAGTCAGTTTTGCTTGACTCTGTGTTGGAGAGGAACCGAGGCGAAACATGCATCAGAGTTGGTGTTCCTCCCTTACTCCTGGTCTGTATTGGTTGTGCTGTGCCATTTTGTGACATTGCTTATGTGTTATTATTCACTTGTCATAAGCTCGCGCATGCGCCAGGATACACATGTCTGGAATCGGCCTCACAGGACGCACTGCACATGTGCCAGCCGGCAATGAGGAGTGAATAAATTAGCAGTGGGGCGGTGCTGGGCTCCAGGAGAAGGGGCGTGTCTGGGCTCCAACGGCCGGAGGGACAGCCCCCTGGGCTCCTTACTCAGGTAATTACCATATTAATAAAAGCGATTTTCTAGACAAACGACAACACTTAGGGTAGTAATACTAGTATATTTTAATACAAAACGAGCAGACTGATGTGAGGATAAAAGCTCTGTCACTAAAATCCAGGTGACAGATTCCCTTTAAGGAAAATGTCAGGATGTCTGTCCATAAGCTGAATCTCAACAGAATGTGGGTCATGCAGCAAGAAAATGACTCTAAGCACACAAGTCATTTTACCAAAGAACAGTAAAAAAATTAGAAAGTTAAACTTTTGAAATGGCCAAGTCAAAGTCCTGACCTTAATATAATTGAAATGTTGTAGAAGGACCTGAACTGAGGTAGGTTATGGGAGGAAACCCACCAACATAACAGAGTTGAAGTTGTTTTGTACAGAGCAAGGCCTCATGCACATGGTCATTGCCCGGCCGTGCCTGTATTACGAACTGCAAAAGCGGGTCCGCAATATGCGGGCACTGGCCGTGTGCACATTGCATGATGAATGCGGACCCATGCTTCCATTGGGTTTCTATTCGTGCCTCCGCACCGCAAAAAAGTATTGCATGCATTACTTTTTTTGCGGTGCAGACAGATAACAGACTCATTGAAGTTTAATGGGTCTGGATCCGTCTGAATAATCTGCATGGGTGTTGCCCGCGGATTGGAGATCGCAAATTGCAGTCCCCAATGTACGGAATGGCCGATCAATGGCCGTGTGCATGGGATCTAAAAGAAAGACTTCTAATCTGAGCTAATTCACAATAAGTAATATCATCTGCTTCATAACAGGATGTATGATGTAGGGAACTGCTAATACTGCTGAGATGTAGTGTATCTAGTCTATTTGCCCCTGCTACTTTGCTTCAGAAACCCCAGATTCAGTACAAGGTTTGTTTTGTAAACACAGTGAGTCAGAGACATGAGAGACAGCTGCAGGAAGGAGACATTTTATGTCCCCAGAAGTCTAAGGCCAGTAGCATGTTTAATCTTTATAACTAGGAGGAATAGATAAGCTAGATATGTATATCCTTAAGATCAGTCTATGGCCTCATGCACACGACAGTGAAAAAAAAAAAAGTCTGTTAAAAACGGACACACTGTCAGTTTTTCATGGCCATTTTGCATCAGTGTGGCCGTGTGGTCGTTTTTAATGTCCGTTAAAAACGGACATGAAAAATGGATGAAATTGACCCACCCTTCTGAGAACACCCACAGGACGGTAGGCCCTCAGCTAAAATAAAGTCCCCCATACTGTAGGAAATTATTATTTTTTGCTGCCCCCAGCTTTAATAATGCCCCCATGTAGCCTCCGGCTAAATAAATGTCCCGCACAGTGTATATAATTTGATGTTTGGAAGAGAGCCTAGGCTACCTATTGACATCTTGTTGGGGGTCTCCACCGATGGTATCAGTCAACGAAATAATTACCAACATGTGGCACGTTTGAAAGAAGTGAATGAAGGAAATAAAAGGAGATTTGATTTTCGGGTAAGATACCGAGAGTTGAGCCCTGATGACCGTGTTGTGCTATGGAATTTAGGAGCATCTGCAAAAAATAAGCTGGCAGATAGATGGCGGAGTGAACTCTTTACAGTGGTGGATCAAGGGGCTGGGATACCAGTCTACAAGATAAAAGGATGGGACAGGAGGATCAGAACTTGGCATAGAAATCATTTATTGCCTATACCTCAGATTAATGGCACAGATATCTCCAATGATTGTTCAGTCTGCGATTCTTCCTAGTCCTTGGCCGATATTCCACCTAACTTTCCTGATACTATTGAGAGTGATTGGACTGTGGCTCCTAAAGTTCCTAGCTCACCAATATGTTCTCCTTCAGGGAGATCTATGAACCCTCAAAATCCAGAATTTGTGCCTAAATCTGTGTCTACGGATGAGCAGAGATCTAGCTCTCTCATGCCACCAGCACCATCACTTCCCATGCAAACAACCCTAGCTTAGGGCCTGGACATACTAGTTTACCTCAGAGAGAGGTACGGAGAGGAGAGAGAATTTCATGATTTTACTATTTCATGACGTAAAGTCATGATTTTATAAAGGACACGGAGGCGAGTATTGCTGTCTCTCTCTTTACTGAGTTTCCATAGCAGCAAAGAAAAACACTTTAAACATGCAGTAACCATGGCAACAAGCCCCACCCTGTCACTCCCAGTGTCCATATAACCCCTGGTCACACTGGAGCAGTCCTCTTTCTTTGATGGTCCACCCACTGCAAACTGATGGACGCCTGACGAACAGACTTCAGGTCTCCCGAACTAGAAACTGACCAACTGGAACGGAGGCTCGGATCCGACATGCCCACGAAACTGTGCACATTCCGGACATCCCGCCAGGAACCTTGAGCAACGAAGCCGCGAAAATTCCGGACATCTTGGCTTGAACATCAACCTAGGAAAAAACCAAGCAAACACATACGGTAGTATACAATTCAGACCCAGGAAGACACATATCAACCGATTCATATAACTGAACTAAATCAAAACATCCTAATGACAGATAAAACAAACGATATTCCAGGGAGGGGAAAAACGGGAGGGCAATACTCGCCTCCGTGTCCTTTATAAAATCATGACTTTACGTCATGAAATAGTAAAATCATGAAATTTTATCCCAGGACACGGAGGCTCATATTGCAAGTTTAAAGCCGGGCCACCACAGACGAGAAAGCATGAGATGGTGGCCTAAAGTAAAATTCACGAAAGGTAGAAGCCCTAGACCAATCTGCTAACCTCATAACATCCTCTAAACGGGCACCAGAAACCGTCATAGAGGTGGCAGAGGCACTGCGAACCGAATGAGCCGTAAATATGGAGGTGTCAATACCCGCCAGAGATAGGACCCATTTGACCCAACGCGAAAGGGTAACACTGGTCACCGGGTGAAAAGGTCTACGGAAGGAGATAAAAAGATGAGGGAACTCAGGAACACGCAACCGACAGGTACGACGTTCGTATTCCTGCAGACAAGTGCCAGGACAAAGCTGCGGAGACTCCGGAAAATACGGATAGGAAACCGAGCGAATGTTTGTCTTCGTACGCCGGGAGATGTTGAACGTCACGCCCACCGGCGAGAAAGAGCGGGCGTCATGGTCCAACGCCCGGACGTCAGAAACCCTCTTGCAGGAGATCAAGCACAAGAGGGTGACCAGCTTAGCCGAGAGTTGCCTTAACGACAGGACGTCATTAGAGGGCCAATCCTGTAGGAAGGACAAAACGATGGAAACATCCCAAGTAGCGGAAAACCGCGGCCTCGGAGGACGAGAAAGGCGAGAACCGCGCAACAATCTACAGACCAGGGGATGCTGGCCCGCCGGACGACTGTCAAACCCCAAGTGCCTAGACGAGATGGCAGACCTATACAGATTAATAGTCCGATATGCCTTGCCCTCATCAAACAAGGCAGACAAGAAAGATACCGCGAACTCCAATCTGCTCTCACATTGTGGAGACCCGGAAGGTATTCCGCGACAACCATGATCCCCCTGGAGAAACATTGGTCCCAAAAATCGATGGCCAAATGAGTGAGCACTGACGAGCGCGTTCCACCCATAAAGTTGATGTACCGGACCGCCGACACGTTGTCCATGCGGAGTCGGACACAAACCTTGACTGTGTTGTTGACAAAGCTGCGGATCGCCCGAGATCCCGCCAGCAGTTCCAAGGAATTGATGTGGAGCCGGGATTCGCTCCGGGACCAAGGACCTCCGGTGGAGACGCCGTTGCAATGAGCCCCACCCGTGGAGACTGGCGTCCGACTCGAAAAATGGCCCAAAAATGGCTCTGCCGTTCCACATTGAGAGGTTGTGGATCCACCAGCTCAACTCGTGCCTGGTCTCCGTATCCAGCACGATGGTATCGGCATAAGATGCACCCTCCCGAAGGTGAGCAATCTTGAGGCGCTGCAGCGCCCTGTAATGGAGGGGCGCCGGAAAGATTGCCTGGATGGAAGAAGCCAGCAGCCCGATTATCCGGGCCAGATGTCTCAGGGATAAATGAGGTAACGACAGAGCGTGCCTCAACTCCTTCCGAATACTCAGAACCTTCGACTGCGGTAGACTGAGGGATTGTGCTACCGAGTCGATCTGGAAGCCCAGAAACTCCATAGTGGTGGACGGTATCAGACAAGATTTTTCCCGATTGATGACGAACCCCAGTCCGGAGATGAGGGAGGTGGCCAACTGAAGGTGCGACAGAAGCGAGGCCGGACTGGACGCCATGAACAAAATGTCGTCCAGGTAAACTATCAGACGCACCCCCCGACTGCGCAACCAGGCTACCACAGGACGTAATAGCTTGGTGAAGCACCAGGGGACGGAGGAGAGGCCAAAGGGAAGGCACGTAAAGCGCCACACCTGATCTCTCCAGGCAAAGCGTAACAAGTCCCTCGACTCCGGTGCCACCGGCACCGTGAGGTAGGCGTCTTTCAAATCTACCTTCGCCATCCAATCTCCTGGAAGGAGCATGTCCCTCAAAAGATGAATCCCTTCCATCTTGAAATGGCGGTACCTGACGAAACTGTTCAGTGCCTTCAGATTGATGACGGGGCGCAGCTGACCCCCTTTTTTCTGCACCAAAAAGATGCTGCTCAAGACCCCCAAGGAGTTCCCGGGAGCCAACTCTATCGCCCCCTTGTCCCAAAGAGCCGAGAGCTCCGACTCTATGAGGGCGCGAGCGGACCCGGATGGCATGCGGGCACAAGGGGGAGCAAGCCCCACGGGGTTTGACACTAACTCGATCACGAAACCCCTGACCGTAGAAAGAATCCACGGGTCGGAAGAAACTTTTCTCCACGCATGGGAAAAGAACCGGAGTCTTCCCCCCACCGGACAATTGGAAATCGGAGGAACATTGAATAGTTGACTCACCGTATGGTTTCCTGGGTGTCCACGGAATCCTCTGCCGCGGTTATAGCCGCCCCGGGTAGGAAAAAAGGAAGGCTGATGTTGCTGGTCCTGCAACGAGGATCTGTGGCCAAAGGAGCCTCTGCCCGAACCACGGGCATAGGAGGAGGAGCGGCCGGGCAGACGGCCCCTGAAACTGCCGGCCCTGGCTGAAAAACGGTTTGGGAAAACCTTACGCATGGACGCTTGCGCCTTATCAAGGGCAGTAAAAGCCCCAACGTATTTCCCAAGCTCCTTAATAAAAGGCTCTCCAAAGAGGAGCCCCTGGGCATCCTTGCCCGCCTCAGAAATGGCCAAATTAGCCAGTTTCGGCTTAATTTTCATAAGAAGCGCTTTGCGCCGTTCTATAGCTAACGAGGTGTTAGCGTTGCCCGTAAGGCAAACCGCCCTCTGAGCCCATCCAGTTAACTCTTCAGGGTCGACCTGATTACCAGCCGCCCTGGCCGCCTCGGCCATATCCAGAATTTTGGCCAGTGGCCCCATAATGTCCAGCACTTTATCCTGGCATGCCCTAAGGGCGGAATCCAGGCCTTTGCGGGGATTAAACCCTGTTTTAGTCAAGAACTGGACCATCTTCGGGTCCACCACCGGCGTCTCACAAACTTTATGCGGGATCAGGGGTCTAGGGCATTCAGCCCGCAGTTTTGTACGTGCCTCCTTTGTGAGAGGCTTACGGGCCATTGACTCAATGTATTGGGCTACATGCGTGGCAGGAAGCCACTCAGAAGACCGCGGGTGGTGTAAAGCATTGGGATCAAACATAGGATCCCCCAACGGATCCACAAGAGGATCCGCGGACCCAGACGGGGCATCCGGGAACGCCGCAGTAGGGGGTGGCGGCAAATCTACATCAACAGGGTCAACCGCGACCCCAGTCAAATCCTCCTCTGAGCCATGCAGGGAGTAGCGCTGTGCCTCCTCATCAGACTCTCTATCAGAGTCAGAAACATGTTCGGGCTGTGACCGCGCCGACTTCCAACCTCGCGCACGTTCTGCCTGGCGCGGACAGGCTCTTTTACGCGACCTTAGCGCGTCGTCAGTGGATGGAACATTGCCATCGTTCTCCGTTGTTCTGGAGGCATGAGGGGGCTGAACAGCTAGGGCTTGAGTCACAGATTGTGAAATTGCTGTGGACATTGACCCCATGGCAGACATGATAGCGCTTGAAATAGAGCGCTGAATGGCCAAGCTCTGGGCATCCACAATAAGAGGTTCCCTGGTAGGGAGACTAGACCTCCTAGATGAGGGAGAAACGTGGGCCCTGGACTCCAGGTCCCGAGAGGGGCCGACATTAGGGGAGCGGGAATGGCGCGACATAACTAGGGTTAGTCACCCTGTAGGGACAGAAGGAGAAAGGAAGAAAAATAGGCGGACAGAAACAGCCAGACCGTACAAGAACAGGACCGGCGCTGCAGGAGACTCCGATGAGGCAGAAGAAACCGCTCCGGACAGCGCGCCGCACGAAATCCTGCGAGACCTCGGCCGCAGCTAGCACCCGAGATCTCGCGAGACAGAGGAGGAGGAAGAAGAAGAGAAGAAGCGCGCGAAATGGCGCCGCCTCCCCCCGAAGTGCGGACTAGCAGCGCAGGCCTGGAAGATGAGGGGTAAGAGGGTAATACCCCAGCAATCGAAAAGAGGCAGAACGGAGTGCCCGCTCCTCCCCAGCCGAAGCAGAGAAACGCTGCAACAATTGTATATACACTACAAATAATCGAAAAAACGCACACCAGTACGGGCAAAAAGCCCAGGAATTAAACTGTAGGTCTCACAGAATATACAATAACAATATATATAATACGATATGATGCCCTAAGGGATGCCAGGTGGGAACCCCTCAGGGCATAAAACAACTGCTATGGAGTGTATACTTAACTGGACCATCAAAGAAAGAGGACTGCTCCAGTGTGACCAGGGGTTATATGGACACTGGGAGTGACAGGGTGGGGCTTGTTGCCATGGTTACTGCATGTTTAAAGTGTTTTTCTTTGCTGCTATGGAAACTCAGTAAAGAGAGAGACAGCAATATGAGCCTCCGTGTCCTGGGATAAAATCAGACACCCCCCACCTATTCTGACATATGATAGTTTGGGGACCCCAGATTTACTACTCAGCCTCATTTATATCATGCTTTGGTGGGTGCAGGGTCCACTTTAGTCAATATGTTACCAATTTTCGCTCGTGTTGGCATGTATACCAATTAACCTGTTGTGCCTCTGTAAATGCAAAAAGCAACCATCTTGATGTTGTCATTGGTAATGTTGACTGTATACCATGACTTTATGTTGTCTTTGACGGGACGTAAAGATTTCACCAAAGGGAGAGTGTAAGGAACTGCTAATACTGCTGACATGTAGTGTATCTAGCCTCTTTTCCCCTGCTGCTTTGCTTCAAAAACCCCAGAGATTCAGTACAAGGTTTGTTTTGTAAACACAGTGAGTCAGAGCCATGAGAGACAGAGCTGCAGGAAGGAGACATCTTATGTCTCCAGAAGTCTAAGGCCAGTAGCATGTTTAATCTTTATAACTAGGAGGAATAGATAAGCAAACCTTCGAGTATCTATATCCTTAAGATCAGCTAGTGAGGCTGGAGTGCATAACAATAGATTGCTACCTGCTCCTCTTTATCTCCCTCACACAGAGCCGGTAGTTTTGCTCTGTTACTTATATATTCACAGAATCTAGCTAGTAATTGTAGTTAGGAATCAGTATATAGTTCAGGGTAGTGATAGGTTAGGCTTCCGACGGCCAACTAGATAGTTAGAGGCCCGGTTGCACTGGTAGATTAGTTGGCAGGTTAAGGACTCAGTGTTAAGGTAGTCAGGCCTGCATCTACTACTGTTGCTGCTGCCCTGTTTGCTGCTTGGAAGAAATCCTTTCATCATCGTCGTCATCTTCTTCTGATCACCTGTCTGTCATCTGAAAGAGTCCTGGATCTACAGTCATCCACATATCTAATTGTGGTCCTGGCTACGGCGCGAAGCCTGGCATGCGAGTCTGATACCTAATCTAACTAGGTAGGCTAGTGGTGTGCCCTTAGCCACATAACAAGGGTAGGCCAATAAAGGGGGCAAAAAATGCGAGTAGGACATGGTTTATTGATACAACCCTTTTATTGTTGTTTTTAGTATTACAGTACCAAGTCGGAGAAAGCTCTGGCGATCTCTGCTTTCGGATGCGGGATGTACCGCGAGAAACACGA
This sequence comes from Bufo gargarizans, assembly GCF_014858855.1. Classification (NCBI taxonomy): domain Eukaryota; kingdom Metazoa; phylum Chordata; class Amphibia; order Anura; family Bufonidae; genus Bufo; species Bufo gargarizans. The sequence goes on from NC_058085.1 coordinate 135,983,426, forward strand.
AGATTTCCATCGACCCATTTTGCATATGATGTGAACCGGGACCCCGTGTTTAGATGCGGCGGAGGTGGTACCGATCCTGAACGAATGGCCCGGGGGTCAAACCCTAAACCTGATGCGAGGCTGCGCATGTGCTTGGTAAACTGCGAGGACAAGAGAAGGGAAAGAAAGGAGAGGGCTGGCTGGAGCCCGGTTGCCTAGGGTGGTTAGTAATCTGTTGACGACGGACACTGGGCACCATGGGTTGGTAGATGGGAAATATTCGATGCATACAGGGGGCCCTATTTGCAAGGTTTGGGAAATGGGTAAGGTGAAGATGAAATGCTCGTGTCTGCGGGTGAGTTGGCTTAGTACGGGACCCGAATTATAAAGGGAGGTGCTGGTAAATTCCCCGGGCCGGAGAAAGCCGTGAAAACTTAACTAGAGGGCAGCTTTGAGAATGCTGCATCTGAATAGCCCAAAAGGACTGCCGTCTAGGGAGGTTGAGATCTTCCTGAACAAGTCCCCTGAGACGGATGGAGTTCTCAGACAGGGACTTGCGGATGAGAGACTGTGCCACTGATATGTGCCTCTCTAGTCCAAAATCAGGGATTCAAAATCCGGGGGGGGGGGGGGGGGGGGGGGGTTATCCCGACTCTTTCGGACCTGGAAGAAAAGATTAAGATTTAGGCGGGACAAGGCGTCTGCTGCAACGTTCTTGATGCCCTGGATGTGGGCACAAGAGATGTGAAAAGTATGTTTTAGCGCTAGCCAAGTGAGTTTGCGCATGAAGCGCATGACCTTGGGTAAGCTGGACCTGCCTTTGGTGAGGATGTCAACTATCGTGTGGTTGTCTGTGATGAAGGATACTGGCATGAGGGTCTGAGTAAATCTGGGGAGGCCAGGAGTCCTGGAAACATTGGCGACCGAAAAAGGCGCCGAACCCGACGGATGCGGCCGATTCGGAATAAACGGTCGGGAAGGTGTCACTCCAGTGCGGAACGAACAGGGAGAATCCATTCCACTCTAGGTAGCTAGGTAGGCTTCCCGGTCCAGCTGAATAAGCGAGTCTTGCGTCGCGGCCGTAGGCAACAATTGGAGGAGTCTTGATGTGAAGGAGCGACACTGTGGCATGATTTGGGTGGCGAAATTGAGAGAGCCCAACAATGACCTTCGTCATGGTCCTAGATCCCACGTGAGTGGAAATGGACGTTTGGAGCCTGTCTAATTTGTCCTCTGGGAGTCTGGCCTTCATTCTAAGAATGTCTAAGGAGATGCCTAAGAAAGTGATGACCGTGGAAGGGCCATCGACCGTTGAAGGTGCCACTGGGACCCGTAATGCAGTGAAAATGCTGAGGAGACATTCCAACCTGTCGGGCACGTGGTTGGGGTTTTCGATCAGTAAGAAGTCATCCAGGTAATGGATTACTCTGGGACAATTGCAGTGGTTTACCAGAATCCAATGGAGGGCCTGGGGCTGCTCTTTGACCCGAACGTGAGGCGAGTGGCGAAAAAGTATTGGTCCCTCCATTTGATTCCGTGAAACCTCCAAAGATGCGGCTGGACTGGCAATGGCTTGAAAGCGTCTGAGATGTCCGCTTTTGATAGCCATGCGCCCGCCCCCACTTGTAATATCAGTTGTATCGCTTCATCCAGGGAAGAATATTGCATCAAATACTCTTCGGACGGGATCAATGAATTGAGACTTAGAATGCTAAGGCATGAGGCGCTGACAAATCGTAGATCAAACGCTTTTTATTGGTATTTTTCTTGATGACCAGACCGATGGGGCTTACTCTGTAGACATAAAAAGTTGGTTGGGAAAAAGGGCCTATAATGAATCCCTTCTGCAGTTCGGCCTGCAGGAGAGAATCCACCGAGGTCGGGTCCTCCGTGGCTGACACCAGGTTTGGTGTTTCCCATGAATCTTGGGGCAAGGTGATGAGACCGGAATGGAAGCCTACGGAAAACCCGGACTGCAGGAATTGTACGAAACAGGGGTTGTGGTGAGTTTTTAGGAGGGAGACCATTGGTGTCATGGGTAGAAGTGAGGACCGCCGCTAAGTTGACGTCCTTGCCTGCCAGTATGTCTTTGCGCAAGTTCTCTGGAACGAGGGGAGCAATCACAGGAACCCCAGAAAACCTACCTGGGGAAGAAGGCCGGGAAGTGCAAGGACCTGGAGTGGGATTGATGGGAGCGGCAGGTGACGTGTCCCTACTTTCGACTGCCTGGAGTCTGGTGTTGATGTCGCAGATGGAACTGGACAGGTTGTTAATGGTGGCGTGTAGTTGCGTCAGGGACAACTGGATGGCAGACATAGAGACTTGCTCCATGGACACCGTGAATGGCTCCGGAAACAGGCGATACAGTTCGGCCTTGCGCGCTGTGGCCGAATGGCGTATCCCTCGCTTGTTTAGCTCGGCAATCATCTTAGGGATTGTCCAAGTCTGGTAGGATGAGAGGCTTGCTCGCTCCAAAACTGCGGACTCTACAGTTGACAAAGCGTCCTCGAGGTTGGAAACGTGAGACATGGTGAGCTGAAAAAATGAAAGGGACATAATGGGAGCTGGTGGGGGATAATCGTAGGATGGGCGTGGGCAGGGGGGGAGGGGTGGTGCTGCCGGAGAAAATGCTCGCAGCGAGGTACGGGGTCTTGACCTAGCTGGTGACCTAGGGACGCGTTGGTCCCCCTGCTAGGCGTGCGACTGTCAACTTACCTGAATTTACCAGAGCTGCTTGCGCCGAGACTAAGGGTACTTCACCTGAAAAGAACGGTATATGTTGCCACGATTGGCTATGCCGGGAGGCCAAAATATCGAATCATGCTTTCTACTTACCTGGAAGAAGATGACTAAATTCTTACTGGTACCCGCGGGTTAGCTTAGCACCTAAAAGAACAAGATCGTACATGTTGACTTCACGAACCGTGACTGGAAAACGACCAGATGTTTGTGGGATAGGACAGAACTAATGTCAGGAATGAAACGCATTGACTGCTGCTGAAGCGGGCTCGGTATGGGGGATACGCAGAACAGGCGGACCCGGCAGAACGAACGGGGTAATAGTGCACGGGGACCATGAACCATTATGACTGACGGAAAGACTAGCAACAAAGGGTCTGCTGAGTGAACGTGTACCAGGGCGATCCTGGGTAACCTGGGAATGACAGGGGCTGGAGACATGTTGACAAGGACAAGGAACGGTCCAGGGCGTACCTGGTGAGGATAACTGCCTTGGGAGCCACGAGGCCTGGGCTAGGTGGCAGAAGAATGAACATGGAAGAAGAGTGTGACACCTAGCAGGAAGGAGACCAGGGCGTACCTGATTAGCGTGAGAACGCGTGGCGCTTGGGCGCACCAACGTGGAAAGACACGGGTTGCGTGACCCGAGGAGAAGGTAAAAGAGAGGGACAGAACCCAGGTGAATAGAGACAAAAGAAAACGGCACACGGAAAGGAGGGAATCCAGGGCGTACCTGGAGCAACAAGACGAGTGAAAGACCCCCGACAAAAATCAGGCTGGGGTGGGGAACCTGAGCGTATCAGGCGGGTGGGACCCGACCTGCAAGGATAAGAGGAAGGTGGCGTGAAGATGCCAGACGTACCTAGCGGACAGGAGAAGACGACAGAAGTTGACAGGACACAGAAGGACGTTTGGGGAGCATAAGCGTATCAGGCAGGTGGGACCCGACATGCAAGGATGAGAGGAATGTGGGTGAAGATGCCCGGGCGTATCTAGCGGACAGGAGAAGACGACAAAAGTTGACGGGACCCAGAAGGACGTTTCTTATTTTTTTATTTAAAGTATCGTGGGCTAGCTTTAAAAGACCTTTATGTGCCGAATTCAACGTGCATGTGGTGGCTGCTAGTTCAACAGAACTGATCCGCTGCAGGCGTCCAGGTATGGTGCCTATCATGAGGACAATTAATGCAGGGCCCTGTTCACATCTAATTTGTCCCCACATGGACTTGTTTGTTGGATATAAGAGTTGGACGTATGGTCGTGTGAATGAGCCCCTAGTCTGCCTCTTATGTGTCTTTAGCTGCCTAGTGTGACTGGGACTCGAATCGTGTACGGCGTAATGTAACATTCTGGTTGCTACAGTTAATACCCAGTGGCTAGTTCATACTGGTGGACTTGCTGGTCGAAATCTGGCACAGACAGCTTTGAAATTCGTTGGCCGGCGGTTCAAGCTGTGAATTTGTTTCGTCAGATGCTGGTGCAAGCCATGGTGAGTGTCTGCTTGCCATTTGTGCTCCATTCAAATGAAGCAAAGCATCAAACTGGTGTCCATAACCTTTTCCTATTTCTATGGGGCTTTACTCAATGCATGTCATATGTAGGGAGCGAGGACATAATTGCTGTCGCGAGAAGCGCGCCAGGAGACGAGCGGCAGGCATGCTCCTGCCGGCTTCTGGCTCTCTGCAGCGGGGGAGATCACGTGGTGCGTTCCACGGTGGAACGCATGACGGCCAGAGCGCGAATCCCCCGGCAGCGGCAGGAGAGGAGGATGGTCGCCGTACATTGGCGGCTCAGGCGTAGGTAAGCAGGGGAGAACTTACTCTTGATGGCCGTAAGTTCTGGCATGCAGGATCGCGGCGCGTGCAGGCTCACGGGAAAGGTCGGAAATGATGCCTAGAGCAATGAAGGTGTGACTCCTCCTACCCAGGAACGTCAGGCGAGAGAGAACGCGCACACCATATGCTGGACGGCGGGGCTTAAGAAGTCCCCTACGCCCCTCCCACGAAAGCAGGCTGAATTCAGCCTGCTGGATATATATATATATATATATATACAGTACAGACCAAAAGTTTGGACACACCTTCTCATTCAAAGAGTTTTCTTTATTTTCATGACTATGAAAATTGTAGATTCACACTGAAGGCATCAAAACTATGAATTAACACATGTGGAATTATATACATAACAAAAAAGTATGAAACAACTGAAAATATGTCATAGTCTAGGTTCTTCAAAGTAGCCACCTTTTGCTTTGATTACTGCTTTGCACACTCTTGGCATTCTCTTGATGAGTGTAACGGTCACGTACACTACACACGGGGGGGGGGGGGGGGGGGGGGATGATAGTGACCACTGCGCTCCACCCTCACCCCTGGCCCTGCCTACTTACCTCACGAGTCCTGATGACAGGGGACAACTGGACGGCAGTCCTTAACTTAGGATACGAGCGGGAAAGACAGACAAGACAAATAACGGATAGTGAACGGACCGGGTCAAAACCAAGAGGACAACGCAGTACAGAGGGATAAGCAAAGAATGATCAGGAGAAGCTGGGGTCATAAATACCAGGAGAGTCGAGAAGTACCAAAGGAGTCCGCAAAGAATAGTCAGGTGGAAGGCGAGGTCAATATACCAGGAAGGATGCGCAGTACAGGAAAAGCAGGCAAAGGATCGTCAGGGAACAGGATCAGGTAAGTACACAGGTATCCAACAACTGCCAGGAACCTAAATTAACAGGCAACCTGTGGCCAGCAGGCTGCCTGTATTTATAGTGGGGAGTGAGGGTCATGTGATGTGGCCAGCGTCACATGACCGACAGACCGACCAGTCGAGCACCGAGTGATCAGCTCGGCACTCAAGGCAGACCTAGGAGCAGGGAGCCTCCCAGCTAGCAAAGCCGCCCTGGGAATGAGGTCAAACACAGATCCTTGCTCCCGAAGCTAAGCAGCAGGTCTGCGGCTGATGGGAGACTGAGTGTGCCTTCGGCACCCCGTTACAGTACCCCCCTTTTACGAGGGGCCACCGGACCCAAGACTTCAGGCGATGGCCTTTCAGGGTGTTCTAAATGAAATTTTCGAACAAGTCTAGGAGCATGAACCTCCCTGGCAGGTACCCAAGATCTCTCTTCAGGTCCATACCCCTTCCAGTGAATCAGGTACTGCAAGGAATTAAGCACCTTCCTGACATCCACTATTTTAGACACCACATACTTGACTGGTCTGTACTGTATATATATTCGGGTTTATAACTTAAGATTGTTGCAGGATCTCGGGTGATTGCAATACTGCTGCATTCTCAGTATACTGCAAGTATACTATTACCATTCTTACCCTTATAAAGTTACTGTTATAACCTTATGTGGTATCTATATGTATTCTTCAGACTGTGAGATTACGACCTTGGATATCCCTATTGCCAATACTTAGTGTATCAATGAATATTGTGGCTAAATAGATAACCTGGTACAAGCTCCCGAGTATACAAAACAACTAGGACAAAGAAATTGGAGCTCACAAAGTACCGTATATACTCGAGTATAAGACGAGTTTTTTGGCACATATTTTTGTGCTCAAAAAGCCCCCTCGTCTTATACTCGAGTCTAGGTCTGTCTTAGCTCCGGTAATAGCAGGCAGTGCGGGGGACGGCGCTCACTCACTGACGTCACGCGCCTGCGCCGCCTAGTGGGAGCAGGCGCGTGACGTCAGTAAGTGAGCGCCGCCCCCCGCACTGCCTGCTATTACCAAAGCTAAGACAGACCTAGACTCGAGTATAAGACGAGGGGGCTTTTTGAGCACAAAAATATGTGCCAAAAAACTCGTCGGGGAGGGGGAGGGGGGAGGGGGATCTGTGGATGGCACTGTAGGGGGATCTGTGGATGGCAGTGCCATCCACAGATCCCAATACAGTGCCATCCACAGATCCCCCCTCCCCTAAACAGTGCCATCATGGCACTGTTTAGGGGAGGGGGGATCTGTGGATGGCACTGTTTAGGGGGAGATCTGTGGATGGCACTGTTTAGGGGGGAGATCTGTGGATGGCACTGTTTAGGGGGGAGATCTGTGGATGGCTCCCTGTATTTAATGCAGAGTGTGTGTGTATATAATGCACACACTCTGCATTAAATACAGGGAGTCAGAGTCAGACTCCCATCAATCTGAGTCACCCTCTTGCAGATGTGTGTATATAATGTAGAGTGTGTGCATTATATACACATACACTCTGCATTATAGCTGCATTTCCCACCCTAGTCTTATACTCGAGTCAATAATTTTTCCCATTTTTTTGTACGAGTATATACGGTACTCATATAAAAGGTTTTATATTTTATTGAAACATAGTATATAACAATATATGCCATTATAAAGGGGCAAGTGACAGAACAGACACCATCCCGGCAGTACACACACCACAGAAATACAGTATATCAAATTGGAAAAAATATAGAAATCAAAATTACATATATATAAATTGATATGCCATAGGAGTAAAAGATAGCTGTAGGGTGAGTGAATAATTGCGAGAGTCATTAACAATACATAATATAAGGATATTAGCAAACTAATAGTATATACTGAGCAATCCTGCAAAAATCTTAGCCAAAACTCCAGGAAGACAATAGCAAAAAAGTTGCCTAATAATTATGCACACCTGATATAGGGTGTTGATGTCATTAGACCACACCCCTTCTCATTACAGAGATGCACATCACCTAATATGCTTAATTGGTAGTAGGCTTTCGAGCCTATACAGCTTGGAGTAAGACAACATGCATAAAGAGGATGATGTGGTCAAAATACTAATTTGCCTAATAATTCTGCACTCCCTGTACTTTACTTATGTTTCTACTCTTCCATTCAGCGAAGGGTCTAGGTCCCATTATACACACAGGTCAGCGCCAGAGTCTGTTGTGGGAGGGATATAACTCATCCCCCTCCCCAAATAGGGCTACAATGAGATGTGTGAATACATCGTCTGTAAGATCTGCGAATAGGTAAGTGGAATATTAAATAACGATAAGAAATAAATGATAAAGAACGCTCTGTCCTGTACTTGTAACCACACAGCGTCATACACATTCCTGAGTTTTCTCCCCCGTTTTCTTTGCCAGGACAGAAGATAAATCAGGTTTTTGTGCTTCCTGCAGTGGAATCCCTGAGGGTGAGGCTTTCTTCCTGGGAATCCCTCTTGACATCACCTCTATGAAGTGTAACCACTCCATAGCTGAGAACTTGCCACAGCTGCCTGTGTCTGTTATGTCACACAGGCAAAACCACTACGAGTCTACAACTGCCAATGTAACCCCAACTAAAGTCAGACTGAGGAGAGGCTGACTGCAGTGTGCTTCAGAGTGATTACTGACAGGAGGCCCAGAGTAATGTTTGCATCTTGGATTACTAGCATCTTATAATGTAAAGGAGGTTGTATAGGTACAATAAAATGAAAATTACTTAGAATTTACTTCCTGCTGCAGCGATGATGTCCTAACACAAGAACATGGGACCAGTGATTGCCTGCAGCGGTAACATGTTCTTGTTTCGGGATGTCATCGCCTCAGCATTGAGTACAGAACAGCATGGACTGGTCATCCTCAGAACTGGAGCAGTCACTGAGGTACTAATTCCTTTTTTATATATTTACACCATTCTGTTTTTAAAAATGTTTTTCCCCTGGACAACCTCTTTGAAGGAGTTGTATAACATGGCGGCTCTCTTCCAGAAAACAGTGCTGCTCCCGTCCATAAGCTGTGTATGTTGTTGCAGCTTAACCCGATTCTAGTGAATAAAGTGGATCTATTATTATCCTACTAAGGGCTCATGCAGATGGCCGTAGTGTTTTGCGGTCTGCAAATAGTGAATCCATAAAACACAGATACCGGCCGTGTTCGTTCCGCAATTTGCGGACCGCACGTGGCCCACGCTATGATAGAAATTACTATTCTTGTCCGCAAGAATAGGACATGTTCTATCTTTATTGCGGGGCTGCGGAACGGAACTACGGATGTGGACAGCACACAGTGTTTTGAGGCCCCATTGAAATGAATGGGTCTGCACCTGTTCCGCTAAATTGCAGAACTGATGCTGACCCATTCATACGGTTGTCTGAATGAGCCCTTAGTTGTATATACTTTTGGTAATTTACATTAAAACATTCCCTTGCATTGAAAGCAGAATATTTACAGCTCAACGCAGCCCAACAACAAGTTGCGTAAAGATTTCATTTTAGTAACTTTCTTCACTTTAGTTCCAATTCTAATACCTTATATCTCTGTTCACACTATACATTTTCTCATCCAATCTGTCAGACAAACAATTACTCTGTATTCTACCTTGAACTGAGGTATTGTTTAGTAAGAGCGTGGACGTGGCTTTTAAGTAAGGGCAGATCGACCTATGACCTCCTTGACAAAGGCATACAATTGTCTCCCGTCGTCCTTCATATATCTATTGTATTTACTTCCTTCTAGTAGAAAAGGACAGTGTTCATATTAAGCAATGCTACTTACACTATGACAGGTTAGGGAAACTCTCCCAACATAAAGGCCCCCGTACACATTAAGCTATTGTCGGGCGTACCTGCCGTTTTCATTGGGATTGTCCGACGGTCTAATGTGTATTGGGGCCTCCCGGGGAGTAAAGGATGAGGAGCTAGCTTTGAATTTTAATGCCTGTTCCTTTTGTTCTCCCAGGGGATAAGCCGCCTCCAGAAGTGTTCTCCACTCCCCCCACTGAGCATACATACATTCTTGACGGAACTGTGCGTGTATGTGCATGCAGGAGTCGATAGAGATACCTACTGAAGGTGCATGGGCACCGTAAAACTGTTGTCCATTCTCCGGAGGCCTTTCGGGCAGACCCCCTCCATGTGGCCAGACCTACAGAGGGAATTATACTTACCTGCTCCCAGCCACTCAGGCCCCCTGCGTTGTCTCCATGTAGTGGTCCCCACAGTGTTTATATCTGGAGCAGCATGAGCATGGTCACTTGGTCTGTTGTAGCAAATGACTTGCTTCAGCGGTGATTTAGTCACAGAACTCACGTCACTGCTGAAGCCAGTCATTGGCTGCGACAGAGCATGTGACCATGCCCATGCTGTGCTGGATTTAAATGCTATGGGGACCAAAATATGGACTCAGGAAGCAGCTTGGAGGACCAGACCAGTGGGGAGCAGAAAAGTATGAATCCCTACCTTAGTGGGAAGGCTGCTGGCGCTTAGTAAAATGTCATTAGGCCTCATGCACATGACTGTAGGTAGTCATGCACAGCATCACGGATGCGGACCATTGAATGGGTCCGCAATCCAGGAGATATGGTGAGTTTTCTGTCTGTGCCTCCGCACTGCAAAAAAGTAGTTCTGCGCTACTTTTGTGAGGTGCAGACCGTCAGATGCACAGGCATATGGTCGGTGCTGTTCATTGCATTGGTCGTGTGCATTAGGCCTAAGGGTACTTTCACACTAGCAGCAGGACGGATCCGAAAGGCTGTTCACCCTGTCGGATTTGACCTGCCGCTATTTCGCTGTGCCGCCGCTCCGACCTCATTGACTATAAGTGGGATGCAGCGGAGCTCCGGCGCAGCACGGCAGTTCGTGGTGAGAGGCCGTCGGACTAAAAAGTTGGACATGCAGTACTTTTAGTCTGGCAGCCTTTTGCCGTGCACTGCTGCGCTGCGCCGGAGCTCTGCCTTCGTCCCCATTATAATGGGGACGGAGCGGTGGTCCGGCGGCATGGCGAAATAGCGACAGGACGAATCCGACAGGGTGAACAGACTGTTGGATCCGTCCTGCTGCTAGTCTGAAAGTACCCTTACCAGACAACCCCTTGGAGCAATAGGTTTACTACTATGGACATCAACCACTACAGTACCACTTTTATGTATGGGCTGTGCCTGGAATTGCAGCTGAGCCCATGATATGAGTGGTGCTATTTCCGAGGGAGAGAAAAGCATACATTATTTATGGATTCTGGACAACCCCTTTTAGACAGAAAATGATCACCTAATATCTCTGTGTATACCATCGAGTATGTATTACAACCTTCACTACAGCGGGAACCTCAGATAGGTAATAAATATGAGAGCACACTAAATTCTTCAGTACTTCCATACTAAACTTATTTCCAACAATTCAATCAAATTTCAGCTGACCCACGGCTGTGAAAGATCTATATTTCTACACACGCCTAATTGTAAAAATGACACATTGAATGTTTGCTGTTAGTTTTGTTTGGATATGGTGAGTGACCTTGTGTGGAGGTTTTCCCGAAAAGTATAGTGAACATGTCTCTTTGGATTTGACTCAGGGTCTGGCCTTTGAAATGCTGTCTGACATGAGTCAGAGATGTGCTCACTGATTGGAAGATATGTATGTGCATAGCAACTGAAGGAGAAATCTGTTTAACCCTTAAGATACTCATATACCGGCATCAGCTCCACTATCTCATAACTATCTATCTATCTATCTCATATCTATCTATCTAATATCTATCTATCTATCTATCTAATATCTATCTATCTATCTATCTAATATCTATCTATTTAATATCTATCTATCTAATAGCTATCTATCTCATATCTATCTATCTCACATCTATCTACATTAATCCTGACCGCTGATTTTAGATTACAGTTCTCTTGAATACTAATCATTTCTAGTAGGGCTGTGAAGGCTGTTGATCTGGACAACAATACCATATTTTACAATGATAAAATGACATAAAATTGATCGATCTCTTCCTTGCTTTGGGCTGGGATTCAGTTGATGAGAAAGCGGTTTGCAGATTCATCTCACCCAGTATGTCAGATAGCTCAGTGGTAGCATCTGTCCTTTGTCATGAATGACTTTACGAATATGCTAATGACTGAACCTAACAATGATAAAAAAAAATGCTGAACAGCAAACCGATCTTTAGCTAGAAAATGGTGTAAATTGCCATTTCTAGCTGTATAATGACATCACTCTATGACTTTTCGGTTGATTGTTTTCAGCATATGGTATGAGAAAAACCTTTCAATCTACTAATGAAGTTTATAAGGGGGAGGGGAGCACTTTCTTTGTCACAATTCAAGCGTTTCTTTTTACACTTTACATGGTTTATGCCATGTGTACTTTCCACAGTAGAATTGCGTGCGGAAAATCCACGCAAATACAGTAGCAGCAAAGTTAGAAGCAGCTGTGAGAAATTTCTACAAGAAAATCCACACATTACTTGACATGTGGTAGGGATTCTAAATCTGCTGTCGATTTATGTTGCAGATATATACCATGGATTTCACCCTTTGCAGATGGTGAAATCTGCTGAAAAATTGCAGCATTTTCATGATGAAATTGCAGAATAGGAGCCGCACTGTTTCTGCTGCATAATTCTGTCTGATTCCGCTGTGAAGTAGACCCGCCGCGTGTGGCCGTACCCTTATGAATAGTCCACACTAAGCTAGTTCTGCATGTGATCTGACACCCAGGAGCTCTCTGCACACACCTGGCACAGTCCTCTTTTTGTGGACAATGCAAGGTTATCAGGCAGATTTCGCTTTTCATAGTCGTCATATGCACCAGAATGTGAATCGCAACTCGTGGGCATCCTTAGTTCTCTTTCTTATTGCTTCTCAATCTAGAAACAACAAATGCACTTACAAGACCATATCAAGTTAAACAAGAGTTAACCACAGCCTGCCTTGAATTCCCTACCCCCTCAAAGCCCCCTTTCTCCCATCCCCCAGCTCATTTAGGACACCTGCTTTTTGTTAGGCTCTCAGCCTCTGGATAGCTTTCAGGAAGCCAGGGGGGTTGTGGGGGGTCCAAATCAAATGGGCCAACTCCCTCTCCATTACCCCCCTTAACCAACTATGACCTCTGGGACAGGCAAGCAGAAAGACAAAAAGGGAAAGCAGTCTTTTTATTGCTGGATTTTAATAATATATATGTGATTAAAGATTAAGGAACTGAAAAGTTATTTTTGGCCTCGTTAGATAAAAACTGATGCAGTATTTTAAATTCTATACGTAAAATACTTATGACTCCAGTTTAATTTAATACATTTTAAGACAAAGTCCAAGAAAAATGTGTACATCGGCGGTATACATGGGGAGGATTTCTATACCACTGTATAGCCATATGCTGCTATACATCGCCTATAGGCTTCCATATTAAGTAAAAATGTATACTGCGCTGTTACAAACAGCAGAAGTTATATTAATGTACCACAGCCCAATGAACGCTAACAGGACACAATTTGTTGGCCTCCATCGGATAAATCACAGCCTATTGATACGTTTTACATATGTGCCAGGGGCATCCCTGGTGCGTACATCAAATGGACACTGCAAACTGCGCTTTACAAATTTATAGGGTTCATGAACAAAACAAAAGTAACTGGCTTATATGCAACTGAAACACTAGGAGTCAGGGCTCTGCTCACAAGAGCTTACAATCTATGAGGAATTGGGGGTGACACATAAGGTAGTTGATTGTGATAAGTAGGATTTGAGCCATTATTGAACTGACAGGAGTGGTGCCGGCCGATCTGCTTCAGGTTTGGGACTACTAGAGGATCGAGTTTAGGCCAGAGGAGTTAGTGGGGGAAAGGTTTAGTCTGGGAAAAGTCATTTTAGGTAGCTTGCCTGAAAAGATGTGTTTTTAAGGCACGTTTGAAGGTGGAGAAGTTGTGGATTGACCTAGTATTCCGGGGCAGAGTATTCCAGAGAGAAGGTGCAGCTCGAGAAAAGTCTTGAAGACGGGAGTGAGAGGTACGAATTATGGAGATTATTAATCTTAGGTCGCTAACAGAACGGAGAGAACGAGTAGGGTGGTAGATGGAGATGAGGGAGGAGATGTATAGAGGTGCAGCACTGTGGACAGCTTTGTGGGTGAGGGTGAGAAGTTTGAACTGTATTCTGGGGTGGATGGGCAACCAGTAAAGTGACTGGCACAGACTAGTAGCATCAGTGTAGCGGTTGGATGGATAGATGAGCTCATAGTAGAATTTTCTACACGGATTTCAGCCACGTTTTCCATAGAAAACCCTTGGTAAAAAAAAAAGAAGCATATCCTTTCTTGTCACACTTTCTGAGTGGAGAATGCGACATTCAGCCCCTCGTAAATTAACCCCACTGAGAGGGTCAGCCTTGGATTTCTGCCGCGGATTCCTCAGCAAACTGTGTGTTGTTTTTTCCACTGTGTATTTTGGCTATTTGAACATTACCCAAGTATATACATTGCCAGTAGGAGGAAAGCTAAAGGGGTGGTCCAGCATTTACTAAGTGATAGACTATCTTCTGGACAATCTACCACTAGCTGATCGGGTGTCCGACTCCCCGCACATCCACCAATCAGCTGTTTGAGTGTAGCTCTGTCGCCAGAAGTAGAAGCCAGATCTACACAGCCCTGTCAACCTTGTATGGAGGGAATTTGTTACTACAGCGCTGCTCCCATTGCCGTCAAGGTTCACAAAGCTGTGTAGTTCAGGCGCCAACTACATGGACAGCTGATCAGCGTTGATGGGAGCAGTGCTGTAGTATCGAGCTCCCTCCACTACCAGGCTGACAGAGCTGTGTAGTTCAGGCGCCAACTACATGGACAGCTGATCAGCGTTGATGGGAGCAGTGCTGTAGTAACGAGCTCCCTCCACTACCAGGCTGACAGAGCTGTGTAGTTCAGGCGCCAACTACATGGACAGCTGATCAGCGTTGATGGGAGCAGTGCTGTAGTATCGAGCTCCCTCCACTACCAGGCTGACAGAGCTGTGTAGTTCAGGCGCCAACTACATGGACAGCTGATCAGCGTTGATGGGAGCAGTGCTGTAGTATCGAGCTCCCTCCACTACCAGGCTGACAGAGCTGTGTAGTTCAGGCGCCAACTACATGGACAGCTGATCAGCGTTGATGGGAGCAGTGCTGTAGTAACGAGCTCCCTCCACTACCAGGCTGACAGAGCTGTGTAGTTCCGGCACTGACTACACTCAAACAGCTTGGCTGGGGTGCAGGGTGTCGGACCATTGCTGATCAGCTACTAATGGCCTATCCTGAGGATCGGTTTTGAAGTGTACACTATGCTGGGACTTCACAATCTTCAGAACCACGCGTCGTACGCGAGTTCTTGCGATTGACCACAGAGGCGTACAATGAAAAACAGAGGTGTTACGTGCAACAATACGCCCCAAAGGAGCTCCTGTACTTCTTTGAGCGTAGGGCGTTTTACAGCGCGTTCGTACGTGCTGTAAAACGCGCAGGTGAGAACCATGCCCATAGGGAAACAATGGTTTTCGCCTGTTGAGCGTTTTACAGCTCATAGGAACGCGCTGTAAAACGCTCAGGTGTGAACCAGGCCTTAACTCTCATCCACTTTGTGGCTACTGAAAAACTGAGCTGATTTTCCACATGTAATTCCACGTGTTGCCATGCTCTTAAAATGATCGTTTTGTTCTCCAGGTCTCCAAGCCAAAGTGGGCCAAACCCATTTGTAATAGAAACCTGGCGATCATCTGAGCGCTGTGGGTTCAGCTTCCGAAACCCGCCATGTTAAGCTATTATCAGCAGCGATGCCACATCTGACCATACATTTCTTTACCTGAAGCAGCAATAGCAAGTGGAATGTAGAAGTACATGCCAGCCATTCTAGGGAATATGAATGAAGAACACAGAAGACTTTGCTGTTCTGATACATGGACAGACTTGTTCCAACAGAGCAGAACCCGGATATCACTCTGTGCTATCCATATAGTCATAAATTAGTAAAATAAACATTCTCATATAAGTCAAATTAGAAAGAAGTTTTCTTGATGATACAACCCCTTTAAAGGGAACCTGTCATCGGGATTTTGGGTACAGAGCTGAGGACATGGGTTGCTAGATGGCCGCTAGCACATCCGCAATACCCAGTCCACATAGCTCTGTGTCCTCTTATTGTGTAAAAAAAACGATTTGATACATATGCAAATTAACATAAAAGAGTCATATCTTACTTGTGTGACCAGAGAAGAGTCATATTTTCAAGCTCTGACTCATCTTAGGTTAATTTGCATATGTATCAAATTGTTTTTTAATACACAATAAAAGCACCCAGAGCTATGGGGACTGGGTATTGCGGATGTGCTAGTGACCATCTAGCAACCCATGTCCTCAGCTCTATACCCAAAATCCAGGTGACAGCTCCCCTTTAACAGGCGGCTATTTCCTTGAGTGTCTAAGCCTACTTTCACACTGCCTTTTTGGCTTTCCGTTTGTGAGATCCTTTCTGGGCTCTCACAAGAGGTCCAAAACGGATCAGTTTTGCCCTAATGCATTCTGAAAGGATCTGCTCAGAATGCATCCGTTTGCATCAGTTCAGTCTCCATTCCGCTTTGGAGGCGGACACCAAAACACTGCCTGTATCATCAAGAAAACTTCTTAGGGCACAAAGCCAGAAGAGCGCTGGGTGCCTTTGGTTCTGAAGATTGTGAAGTCCCAGCATAGTGTACACTTCAAAACCGATCCTCAGGATAGGCCATTAGTAGCTGATCAGCAAAAATACCGGATGCGTTTTTCCAGATGACACCGGAGAGACGGATTCGGCATTTCATGTAGTTGGCGCCTGAACTACACAGCTCTGTCAGCCTGGTAGTGGAGGGAGCTCATTACTACAGCACTGCTCCCATCAACGCTGATCAGCTGTCCATGCAGTTGGCGCCTGAACTACACAGCTCTGTCAGCCTGGTAGTGGAGGGAGCTCGTTACTACAGCACTGCTCCCATCAACGCTGATCAGCTGTCCATGTAGTTGGCGCCTGAACTACACAGCTCTGTCAGCCTGGTAGTGGAGGGAGCTCGTTACTACAGCACTGCTCCCATCAACACTGATCAGCTGTCCATGTAGTTGGCGCCTGAACTACACAGCCTGGAGGGAGCTCGTTACTACAGCACTGCTCCCATCAACGCTGATCAGCTGTCCATGCAGTTGGCGCCTGAACTACACAGCTCTGTCAGCCTGGTAGTGGAGGGAGCTCGTTACTACAGCACTGCTCCCATCAACGCTGATCAGCTGTCCATGTAGTTGGCGCCTGAACTACACAGCTCTGTGAACCTTGACGGCAATGGGAGCAGCGCTGTAGTAACAAATTCCCTCCATACAAGGTTGACAGAGCTGTGTAGTTCTGGCTTCTACTTCTGGCGACAGAGCTACACTCGAACAGCTGATTGGTGGATGTGCGGGGAGTCGGACCCCCGATCAGCTAGTGGTAGATTGTCCAGAAGATAGTCTATCACTTAGTAAATGCTGGACCACCCCTTTAGCTTTCCTCCTACTGGCAATGTATATACTTTGGTAATGTTCACACAGCCAAAATACACAGTGGAAAAAACAACACGCAGTTTGCTGAGGAATCTGCGGCAGAAATCCAAGGCTGACCCTCTCAGTGGGGTTAACTTACGAGGGGCTGAATGTCGCATTCTCCACTCAGAAAGTGTGACAAGAAAGGATATGCTTCTTTTTTTTTTACCAAGGGTTTTCTATGGAAAACGTGGCTGAAATCCGTGTAGGAAATTCAACTATGAGCTCATCTATCCATCCAACTGCTACACTGATGCTACTAATCTGTGCCAGTCACTTTACTGGTTGCCCATCCACCCCAGAATACAGTTCAAACTTCTCACCCTCACCCACAAAGCTGTCCACAGTGCTGCACCTCTATACATCTCCTCCCTCATCTCCATCTACCACCCTACTCGTGCTCTCCGTTCTGTTAGCGACCTAAGATTAATAATCTCCATAATTCGTACCTCTCACTCCCGTCTTCAAGACTTTTCTCGAGCTGCACCTTCTCTCTGGAATACTCTGCCCCGGAATACTAGGTCAATCCACAACTTCAATCCACCTTCAAACGTGCCTTAAAAACACATCTTTTCAGACAAGCTACCTAAAATGACTTTTCCCAGACTAAACCTTTCACCCACTAACTCCTCTGGCCTAAACTCGATCCTCTAGTAGTCCCAAACCTGAAGCAGATCGGCCGGCACCACTCCTGTCAGTTCAATAATGGCTCAAATCCTATCACAATCAACTACCTTATGTGTCACCCCCAATTCCTCATAGATTGTAAGCTCTTGTGAGCAGAGCCCTGACTCCTAGTGTTTCAGTTGCATATTAGCCAGTTACTTTTGTTTTGTACATGAACCCTATAAATTTGTAAAGCGCAGTTTGCAGTGTCCATTTGATGTACGCACCAGGGATGCCCCTGGCACATATGTAAAACGTATCAATAGGCTGTGATTTATCCGATGGAGGCCAACAAATTGTGTCCTGTTAGCGTTCATTGGGCTGTGGTACATTAATTAAGCGGCCAATTAACCCCTTAAGGACACAGCCTTATTTCACCTCAAGGACCAGGCCATTTTTTGCAAATCTGACCAGTGTCACTATATGTGTGAATAACTTTAAAATGCTTTAACTTATCCAGGCCATTCTGAGATAGTTATTTTTTTTGTCACATGTTGTACTTCATTACATTGGTAAAATGGAGTCAAAAAAATTTCATTTTTTATTTATAAAAAATACCAAATTTACCCTAAATTTAGAAAAATTAGCAAATTTTCAACTTTCAATTTCTCTACTTGTATAATAGTAACACCTCAAAAAATTGTTATTATTTTACATTCCCCATATGTCTACTTCATGTTTGGATCATTTTGGGAATGCCATTTTATTTTTTGGGGACGTTACAAGGCTGAGAAGTTTAGAAGCAAATCTTGAAATTTTTCTGAAAATTTCTAAAACCCACTTTTTCAGGACCAGTTCAGGTCTGAAGTCACTTTGTGAGGTTTACATAATAGAAACCATCCAAAAATTACCCCATTTTACAAACTACACCCCTCAAGGTATTCAAAACTGATTTTACAAACTTTGTTAATCCTTTAGGTGTTCCACAAGAAATAATTGAAAATAGAGCTATAATTACAAAATTTTACTTTTTTGGCAGATTTTCCATTCTAATCCATTTTTCTTGTTACAAAACAAGTGTTAACAGCCAAACAAAACTCAATATTTATGGCCCCGATTCTGTTGTTTACAGAAATATCCCATATGTGGTCGTAAACTACTGTACGGGCACACGGCAGGGCGCAGAAGGAAAGGAATGCCATACGGTTTTTGGAAGGCAGATTTTGCTGGACTGTTTTTTTGACACCATGTCTCATTTGAAGCCCTCCTGATGCACCACTAGAGTAGAAACTCCAAATAAGTGACCCCATTTTGGAAACTACACTTTTTTTTACGGTGTTCACATGAGGGGTTAGGGCATGTCAGGTTCTTACAGACGCGGCGATACATAAATCATGTGATATATTTATAGAGCCGGTCATTACAGAAGCGGTGATATCTAATATGTGTGTGTTTCTTTGTTATTTCATTTTTTTATTATAAAATAAGGGGACATTTTTTTTTCTTTTTTTACTTTATTAATTTTATTACTTTATTAATTTTTATAAAAATTTTTTTTTTATATTTTTACTTTATTTCTGATGTTCACTTTTGGGGGTCTGATTCCCTCTGCAATGCATTACACTACATCTGTATTGTAATACATTGCCTGTTAGTGTATTACACAGAAAAATACACTAACAGGTTGCCTAGGAGACCCAGCCTGAGGCATAGAAGGGGTTAATCCGCAGCGATCGCCGATACAGGGGGGTCACAGGACCCCCCTCGGCATTGACCCAGGGTGCCTGCTGATTGATTTCAGTAGGCACCCAGTTCTGATCACCGCCCGCTGCGTGGCGGTGATCGGAAATACACAGGGCGTACAGGTACGCCCTGTGTCCTTAAGTACCGGGACATCAGTGCGTACCTGTACGCCCTGTGTCAGTAAGAGGTTAAACTAACATAGTGGGGGTAATTTATTAAGAACAATATTTTTTGGTGGTCTGTTTAGTTTCTTTTGCACCGGTGTTGCTGCTGAAAGATGCATCTAATTTATGACGGATGTGTGCCTGGCAGGAGTAGTCTTTTGGCAACTTCTTTTTTGGGCGTATAATTAATAAATTTGGCCATGCTGGAGTCCCGGCCCTCGCCACATCTATGTGTCAAATGTAGTGTAAAAACACCCATGCAACAAATATTGTCGCACTAGAGTTTAAAAAGTTGCAAAAAAGGGGTTTGTGTGACAATTTTACTCCAAAAAGAGGCGTAAAACTGTTAGTACATAACCCCCTGTGTACATAGCATACGGATCCATACACTGTGTAGTGGCCATGCTGGGTTACTGTAAATTAGCCCTGGTAGCAGTTGATTAATTGGGGTGCCAGGTGTCAGACCCCCACTGATTTGATGTTGGTGACCTATCCTAAGGAAAGATCATCAAGTCCTGGAAAAAACTCTTTAAACAAGTGCCCAACCTCCAGTGCTATATAGCATTATAAGTGACCATGTAATTTATATTTTATACCCTTTTTAGGGTACTTTCACACTAGCATTTTTCTTTACTGATCAGTTTTATCCTAATGCATTCTGAATGGAGAGCATTCCGTTCAGTATGCATCAGTTCAGTCCCTCTTACGTTTTTTGGCTGGAGAAAATACTGCAGCATGCTGTATTTTTCTCTCCGGCTAAAAATCCTGAACACTTGCCGGAATTAGTGCCATATCCGGCATTAAAATTGCCACATTAACGGATCCGTTCTTCCAGTCCGTGCATGCGCAGACCTTTAAATCTGAAAAAACGAAAATAAAAAAAATACTGGATGCGTTTTTCAAGATGACACCGGAGAGACGGATTCGGCATTTCAATGCATTTGTCAGATGGATCCGCATCCGGATCCGTCTGACAAATGCCATCCATTTGCGTCCGGATTGCTGAATCCTCTGCCGCAAGTGTGAAAGTACCCTTACTATGGCACATAAATGCCAGCAGAAAGTAATCCCCTCCACTGTAAAGACTCATAGATGTGTGCTGCCCATGTTCTCCACACATATCCATTGATTTTAATGTGTTTATTCACACATCCTTGTTTTTCCACTGACCGTGAATCAGTGGGAAAACAATGCAGGCTGGTGCTACTGTTGTATGTGATGCGGACTAGTGTTGATCGAGCACCGTAGTGCTCGGTTGCTCGGGCCGAACACATTGTGATATTCGCACCAGAGTATAATGGAAGTCAATGGGAGAACCCAAGCATTAAACCAGGTACCCCCTGCTCTGAAGAGGAGAGGGTGCCTGGTTCATAAGAAAATGTCCGAAATTGTTGGTAACACCACCGAAATGGTTCTGTAACAGCATGGGAGGGATGTATGGATGCATCTTGGACTCGCTGGTCGATACTGGGAACTATGTTGTCCGAATAGTATGCCACTTACATAATGACAATAATACGCACAAAACCAAGGGGGAAAAAAAATGATTTTAGAGGAAAAATTTATAGAAAATATTCTTTCCTGAATATTTACTTGTAAAGTGCAAATGCTGCCAAAAATTACAAGGAAGAGGCACTCCGATAAACCCTTAGTCACACATAAAAGAGGGCATCATACACACCATTTAAATATTATGATTGATGGCCTTCTGGTGACCCTCAAAAACATTACGAGCAAGGGCCTGCTGATCTGACCATCTAAAACATTATGGGTGGTGGCCTGCTGTCGCTTTGTTGACTCTAGTTAACCTGAGGCCAATGGCACGCCCCCGTGACGGCGACGATCCATTCGGATGTCTGGCCTATCAACTTTCGATGTAATTGTCAGCTCAAAACCATTGTAAACTACAGGTAACAGGGAATCAGTGTTTGATTCCGAAGAGGAGCCTGAGAAACGGCTACCACATCAAAGGAAGGCAAGCGGGTGGCGCGCAAATCCTACACTCCCGAATCGTGGAGGTAGTGACGATAAATAACAATACAGAACTCTTAAGATGCCCTGTTATTGGAATGAGTACTAAAAAATTACAGGGAATGTCACTGCGGTATTTTGGGTGAGGAAACGTTATACAGGAGAGGCCCTGCTGCCGCTTTGTTGATTCTAGATAACTTCTGCCTGGTCGCACGTCCCAGTGACGTCCACGATCCTTTTTGATATCTTCCCTATCAACTTTCAATGTTCTTTTATGCTCCTAACATGGTGACTACTGGTAACGGGCAATTATTGTTCGATTTCGGAGAGGGAGCCTGATAAATGGCTACTACTTCAAAGCAAGACAGCATGAGTTGCGGGCCTGCAGGAGAGCTGACCCTGTAAAAGATTTTAGGTGCAGGCCTGCTGGTGAGCAGACCCTATTAAATGTTATATGCAAGAGCCTGCAGCTGAGCTGACCCTCTAAAAAATTCTATGAGTGGGCCTGCTGGTGAGCTGAGGTGGAACCAACAAACCAAACTTGATTTTGATGGCTGCATTAATCTGCAGGTGATCGTCTACAGATTTGTTTCCATCTGCATCTTTCTCAACAATCTGTGGCCTCAGTCTTTTTTATCCAGACTCTGTCATTGTGCCACTATGTGGCCTCCTCATGCTGCCATCTCCACACCATGTCACCTTGCAACTCATTTATATCACCATGCTGCTGCTGCTGCTTAAAAGGCCTTAAACTGATCACCAGGCCCACAATTTAATTAAGGTTTTGGAATCGATAAACCCAACCTACTTTTGAGGGCTGCATCAGTGGCGTAGCTAGAAATGACTGGGCCCCACAGCAAATTTTTGAATAGAGCTCTATCCCACAGTAATTTTTTAGCGACCCCTTCCTTTCATGCCACCCCCATTCCTGTAACTAGTAAAGATCGCTCGCAGACCAGTGCCGGCAGCTGTTGCCATCCGTTTTATACACTGTCTATACTGTCACTGTATATAATTTCATTGTGTAATACTGTTGACCAAATCCTTTAGTCCTCCTCCTCCTGGATGGGTCCCTTCTGGGTAAGGGCCCAAAAGCTGCAGCTTCCCCTGCTTCCCCTAGTCTGCATTAATCTTCAGCTGACCGTGATACAGCTCCACAGATTTGTTACCATCTGCATCTTTCTAAACAATCTGTGGTCTTAGTCTTTTATCCAGACTCAGTCATTGTGCTACTATGTGGCCTCCTCATGCTGCCATCTCCACAGTATGTCACCTTGCCATTCATTTTTATCACCATGCTGCTGCTGATGCTGCTTAAAAGGCCTTAAACTGATCACTAGGCCCACAATTTAATTAAGGTTTTACGCACAAAACCAAAGTAAAAAAACAAAAATGATTTTATAGGAAAAATTTATTGAGACAATTCTTTCCTGTATATTTACTTGTATATAAAGTGCAAGTGCTGCCAAAAATTACAAGGAAGAGGCACTCCAATACAACCTGTATATCACATAAAAGAGGGCCTCATTCACATTAAGTTGCAGGCCTGCAGGTGAGCTGACCCTGTAAAAGATTTGAGTTGCGGGCCTGCAGGTGAGCTGACCCTGTAAAAGATTTGATTTGCGGGCCTGCAGGTGAGCTCACCCTATAAAAGATTTTAGGTTTAGGCCTGCAGGTGAGCTGACCCTGTAAAAGATTTGAGTTGCGAGCCTGCAGGTGAGCTAACCCTGTAAAAAATTATATGTGAGGGCCTGCTGGTAAGCGGACCCTGTAAAAAATTATATGTGAGGGCCTGCTGGTGAGCGGACCCTGTAAAAAATTAGAATTGAGGGCCTGCTGGTGAGCGGACCCTGTAAAAAATTATATTCGAAGGACATATATGCGAGGGTATTATATGTGACGAATAAGCAATGCATGTTGATATGACGGAAGAGGAGGAGGAGGATGAGAAAAGGAGGATTCAACCATATGCCCTTGTTCGTGCTAGAAGGGGTGCATGGGAATACAGTCTATTAACTACATTAAAAACAACACATGTAAAGTGCTTTTATGTTAATCAGCATTCCTCTGGTGGAGTCGAGAAGTCATGGTCAATCCAGGCCTTGTTCATTTTTTTAGGAGTCAACCTGTCAGCATTTTCAGTTGACAGGCGGATACGTTTATCTGTTATAATGCCACCAGCAGCACTAAATACACTCTCAGACAAAACGCTGACGGCAGGGCAGGCCAGCACCTCCAAAGTGGATAGGTCATCAGTATAAAACTCCCAGAAAACCCCTTTAAACCATAAGTTTTATTATTTTTCCATAAAACGGTATTGTCTATTTGTATTTGTACAGGGCACCATGCACCCAGTCCTAGAAAACTCTACTTCCGTATTGGGAAAGGCAGAGTACGAACAAATGGATCTTTTTTGCGTAGTCAATGGCTAAACCCAAGCGCAGCCCCTTTAATGGTTCCACTGACTGTCCGTCAGTTTTGTTTATTAGTACCATACCAGGGCAAGCAAATTAGGGATTGCTCTAGTGAACATACAGTTGCAAGTAAAAGTATGTGAACCTTTTGGAATGATATGGATTTCTTCACAAATTGGTCATAAAATGTGATCTGATCTTCATCTAAGGCTACTTTCACACTAGCGTTGTTTGAATCCGGCGTTCAATTCCGACACCGGAACTGCCCGCCGGATCCGGAAAAACGTGTAAAAACTGATTACATTTGAATCCTGATCAGGCTTTCGATCACAATGGAAAAATGCATTGGAAAAAACGGATCCGCCATTTATGGACTTTAACTTTTTTTTCCTATTTTTCGGGTTTAACATGCAAAAGCCGGATCCATTTTGACTGAACACACGGCGCCGGATCCGGCGTTAATGCAAGTCAATGGGAAAAAGGCCGGATCCGGCGTTCAGACAAAGTGTTCAGGATTTTTGGCCGGAGGTAAAAATACTGCATGCTACGTTATTCTGAAAAGCCTGATCAGTCAAAAAGACTGAACAGAAGACATCCTGATGCATCCTGAGGGACGGACTCTCCATTCACGAGCGGACCGACGAACGCAAGTGTGAAAGTAGCCTTACCTGGACGATATTTTCATCCACAGTAACGACTGGGAAAGTCACCTACCCAAAGTGCAGGCTGTAGTGTACTCCCTTCAGAAATCTGGCCTAACCGCTAACCCAAAAATAAGTGCGATAGGGTTAGAAGAGACTAAGTACCTGGGGTATGTAATTGGGCGCAGAGTCATCAAACCCCAAATGAACAAAATAGAGGCAGTACGAAATTGGCCCTGACCTGTCACCACTAGGCAAATTAGTAATTCCTGGGAATGGTGGGTCATTACATAGGTTTTTCCCCCACTTTTCTACTCTAGACGCGCTCTTGACAGGACTCTTGAAGGGACACATGTCAACGATGGTTCGCTGGGATGATCAGGCGGAAGAGGCTTTCTTTGCTTTGAAGTCTGCCCTGTGCGGGTCCGCGGTTTTGGTGACGCCCGACTTCAAAAGGGAGTTTATAGTACAGACTGATGCCTCAGAAGTAGGCCTCGTGCTGTACTGTCTCAGGAAGTCAATGGGGAGGAGCATCCCGTTGTCTTCCTCAGCCGTAAGCTCACCCCAGCCGAGACCCGATAAAGTCTAGTGGAGATAGAGTGCCTAGCTATCAAGTGGGCACTAGAATCTCCCCGCTATTATTTATTGGGGAGAAAATTCCACCTGGTGACTGACCACTCCCCTCTCAAGTGGATGAGCTAGGCCAAGGACAGAAATGCCCGGGTCACAGGGCAGGCCGGTTAGAGGGAAACGCGGATGTCCTGTTCCGGGTACACTGTCTGGTGTGTGTTCACCCCCTCACGGTTGAACAAAGTGTGTGTGGGGGGGGTATGTGACACAGTGAGAGGTTTGGTCTGGGAAAACAGGTATTTTCCTCCCAGCATGTGCTGCTGGGCTGATTTACAGCCAGGTGAAGTCAAATACCAGACCGGATTTTAAGTGCCGGTCTGGGTTTTAGAAGCACTTGGCTGTCCTTAAATAGGCAGCTGGGCTCAGAAGCGAGGTCTCTGTGTTGGGATCGTTGTGTCTGGATGAAGGCTTGCTACCTCTTTGGCGTGAAAACAGGTTGGTGCTGCTATGCTCAAGGACTCTTTGAGGCAGAATTGCCGCATGGTGTGAATTAGGGATCGACCGATATAGATTTTTTAGGGCCGATACCGATAATTTGTGAACTTTCAGGCCGTTAGCCGATAATTCATACCGATATTCTGGGAATTTTAATTCATTTATACTTAATATTTTGGTGTTTTTTTTTGTTAACTTTTAGCCCCCCTTGGTGAATAGGAGCTCACACTGTCCACGCTGCTCTGTGCACACAGCAGCATGGAGCTTCAATAGCGTCCTGGCTGCCATGGTAACCGATCGGAGCCCCAGGATTACACTGCTCGGGCTCCGATCGGAGGAGGAGGGGATCCTGTGGCTACTGCCACCAATGATTAATACTGGAGGGGGGGCTTGGATGGGGGGCGCACTGCGCCACCAATGTTTTTAATATTGGGGTGGGGGTGGGGGGCACACTGCGCCACCAATGAAGAGAAATCTCTCATGAATTCATATACAGGAGACGGGAGCTGGCTGCAGAATCACATAGCCGGCTCCCGACCTCTATGAGCGGTAGCTGCGATAGGTGGCACCTGAGGGGTTAACTATAGCAGATCGCAGCTATTGCTCATAGAGGTCGGGAGCCGGCTATGTGATTCTGCAGCCAGCTCCCTCCTCCTGTATATGAATTCATGAGAGATTTCTCTTCATTGGAGGTGCAGTGGCCACAGTCCCTCCCCTCCTCTTCCCATCTGTCTCTTCATTGGTGGGGCAGTGGCCACAGCCCCTCCTCTCCTCTTGTCCTCCCTCCTCCCATTGGTGGCAGCGGCAGCAGCAGCACAGGGGGGAGGGAGACACTGCTTCCTTCTCCACTGTGCTGCTGAGGGAACACGGAGAGCTCTGACAATAGCGCAATCTGTGTTCCCAATACGTTATCGAAATATCGGCAATATAGATATCGATAACGGTCAAAATACTGAATATCGGCCGATAAAATCGGTAAAACCGAAAATCGGTCGATCCCTAGTGTGAATTACTACCAACATCGCAAGATGATTTTTTTGCTTGTTTATGACTGCTTGTTTTGTTACTTGCCTAAAGTGTGAATAAAACACTGAACTGTTTGATCCAAAGAACTTGTTGTTTCCTCTATACTGCGTCCGCTAATCCTGTCTACCAGAGCGAAACCCCACAATATATATATATATATATATATATATATATACTTAAATCCATCTTTCTATGGATAAACTGCATGTTAATGTTTTCTTAATTAGAGAATCATGCATAGGTTCTAAGCACGGAAATTTCACATGTGTTATAAGCATAGAGCTGTAACATGTGCCAGGCTTCTCTCCCGCCTCCTAAATCCTGCCGTTAGTCTTGAACACATAACTCTTTGTAGGTTTTCCAGAGTTTCAGAGCAAAAGCACCTCATCTATCAAGCGAAAAATGTTCCCTTGTGGGGGCTGGTAAATCTGCTGCATAGAAATCTAACAATCTGCAGTTGACTGCACACGGGCCTGTAGTTCCCCCACCCCTGTAACGTAGGAACAGTTTCTTGACTTTTATATCATAAGGAGGCCAAATCTAACAGCATTATCAGATTTACTGGATTCTCTTCCATTTTTCTACATTCCTGTTTGCTGGCTGATTACTTATTTAACGTTTCCAACTATTTAGGAGTATGGCTCTGGGAAGTGATAAGTAATAACAGACATACCCAATTACTACAGAGATCAATACAGTTGAGTGGTGTAAGGGACATATTCACTGTTAAAACAATGACAATACTGTGTCATGGTCTAAAAGGTCAGCAGCCCATTTGACTTGGTAAGAAACAACAGTTGGATGAAATGTATGCTCATTGTCCACATGAAGGAATAATCCCCCCTCTCCACATTTACGGTGACTCATGGGACGGGTGCTGGTTTGGGCAGGGCAGATAGGAGCAGTTCTGTGGTTTTCAGAGACTCACAAATTCTGCACATTCCTCCTTTTATCATAACAGAAGTTATTCCTCTCACTGTCTCCCTTCCCATGATATATTTTACTTTATGACCAATTTAACCATTTGCACATCTCATAAATGCATTTGTTGATCAAGGACATACATACTAATAATATTGATGGTGCTTTCCCAGAGCCCTGTATGACAAATCTGTTTTTTAGAGTTTAGTAATCTAAGACTAAAATAGTAAAAATAGAATTACAGACCCTATAAGGGTATGCTCCCACTAAGTGTTTTCCACAGTGGCAAAATTTGCAATGCACCTGCAGTGACAACCAAATACCGCAGTTTTACCTGCAAAACCAAATGGCCATCAAAAACTGAATTTTTTTGTAATGGTGGTGAAACTGCAACAAGAGGTGAAACAACCCTGAAACATATAATGCTAAATTGCCAGAAATATTCTAGTTGTGTAATTTGCGTAATCTCAGCTCAGTTGCATCCACTAGCCCAGAACTTGCTCTCCTGTGTAGACAGCCGACGAGTCTCTCCTAAGAGGCTGACTTCCTGTGAACTACAGGATGGCATTCTCATGGATCAAATCCTTCCTGGCATTTCTGAGACACCTTCCCTCCCACCAAGATCTACACTCCTTGCTCCTCTGTATGGAGTGCTACTTATGGGAATTCTGGCTTTTTAGAGAGCTGGAACATTTGGCTCAGCTTAGACCTGGCTCCTTCAGTTCCCTATTTAATATTATTAGACAGTCTCATCCCCCTAACTTGTTCTCTGACAGTAGCTGGCTTCCACGACTTATAAAAAAAATACTATGGAAGAGTTCTGGACATCACTAGAAGGCATCTTTTCTGCCTTATGTAGAAAATTAGGAGTGCAGTGAGTTCCTGCAATGATTAGCTGCAGAGTTAAACATCTTCCCTGATAGACACTAACTGTCTGTACGGTGTGTGCTGTGTGCACAATCTCTAGTGTATTTCTGTGAGATGTAGCTTCACACTGCTTTCCCTCAGGGACATCATGGTACAGAGACACAGGAACTCTGTGAGCTCTTGATTAGCTCCCCTAGTTGCACTGACCTGTAATATGGCATGGGCATAGGAATTAGATTTTCAATTGATCCTACCCCAATTGTTTGGATCTGTAAAAAACTTTATATCATGTATATATTAAGCTTTAAACCTGTTGCTTTTTCCCTCCTCTAAAATTTGTTACGTAAGATGCTTCTAGCAAATATTAGAAAAGCTCTAAAAGTACTTATTTACAGTTGCTTGTACAGTTGAACACATGTACTGAAGTTCCCCCATGAACTTCTTTCTTGTCGGTTGATGATCTTGTCGCACTTACTTATCTGCATATTTTCACATTCAGGAAGTAAAGCGTATATAGATAAATGCAATACTATAAAAGGGTTATTGGTACCGTACTGCATTAAATTGGTAATAAAAAGCTATCTTCTCTTCTTCCTGTTCTGGATCGGTTTAGCCTAGTCAAACCTGCCAAAATATTTCTCTGATTTCACTCCAAGCAGAAAAGAGTAACCAGAGCTGAGCTGGCAGGGGGAAGGAGAGCAGGGGGAGGGGGGGGGGGGGCAAAGGAAAGAATGGGGAGTCACTAAATAAATAAGGGGGGGGGGGGGGGGTATTAATCGAGGGATTTATCAGAACACAAATGATAAGTTTAGTCCCTAAAAACATTGTTTGATAAAGGCTGAAAGACATGACAATGGGACATAAGCCCTTTCTTTAGCTGTACATCAATACCTGTTTACCTAAATAACTAATATTCCAAGCAGGGGCGTAACTAGAGTTCTATGGGCCCCAGGGAAAACTTTGAATTGGGGTCCCCCGCGTGAGCCTCTGCCACCAGCCCCCCCCCCCCCACCAGCCTCTGCCCCTACCCATACCCACCTCCCTCTGTATAAAGCCATACATAAAAAAAATATAATAATATTCTATTCACTAGAGTATTTTTTATTTATTTTTGAATGTATGGCACACACTGGCTTCATATGAGGGATGGGGGGGGGAGATGAATGATGATCAGTGGTGCCGTGCGGCAGTGTGTCTGAATTCAGAAAGGGGGGGGGCCCGCGCCGGCCATATGAAGGCAGCCAGGGGCAGCAAATAATGAGGGGGCAAAATGAAAATGAAATGCTCTGTGGGCAAAAAAAATTAAATATATAGAGGGAATGGGGGCAAAATGAAATATAGTAAGACTCTACTTACTATATTTTATGTTGCCCCCGCCCACTCCCTCTATACATTTAGATTTTTGCCCACAGAGTATTTAATTTTCATTTGCCCCCGGGCTCCTCATTATTTGCTGCCCTATTATGGCCGGTCCAGGCCCTTCTGAATTCAGACACACTGCCTCGCGGCACCACTGATCATCATTCATGTCCCCCCTCCGTATGAAGCTGGACGCAGGTGTGTGCCATTCCTGGCTGCTGTGATCCCGTGAGACCCGCCGCGGAGGTCACGGGTCTCGCGCTGACAAGTAAGCGCAGCCACACAAAATATAGGGAGGGCCCGCCACACTTAATAAAAAAACACTTGCGGGGCCCGCTTTACTCCATCTCTCCTGGGGGGCCCTATGTGCCCCCCTGACTTAGGGGCCCGGTCGTAATTGCGACCGCTGCGACCCCTATAGCATACGCCACTGATTCTAAGGGTCCATGACATGACATCAGGAAGATGATTACTGATAAAGAAGTAAAGTCATTGGGTGATCTAAATGAGGGGAATTTTTTAAAGGGCTTCTGTCACCCCACTAAACCTTTTTTTTTTTTTGCATACTTATAATTCCTACACTGCGATTTATGGCTACATGATCTAATTAATCATTTTGGTCCTGTAGATTTTGTTAAAAACATGCTTTTAAAATATGCAAATTACCTTGCTACCAGCAAGTAGGGCGGCTACTTGCTGGTAGCAGCCGCATCCTCCGATCTTAAAGATGCCCCCTCCGCATTGTGATTGACAGGGCCAGGGAACGGAATCGTTCTCTGCTGGCCCTGCCTGTTTGCATTCAAAATCTGGCGCCTGCGTACCTGTCTTCAATCGGCGCAGGCGCACTGAGAGGCGGCCGCTCGCTCGGCCGCTCCATCCTCAATGCGCCGATGACGTCACATCTACACCCGGCGCAGGCGCCAGATTTTGAATGCAAACAGGCAGGGCCAGCAGAGACCGATTCCGTTCCCTGGCCCTGTCAATCACAATGCGGAGGGGGCGTCTTTAGGATCGGAGGATGCGGCTGCTACCAGCAAGTAGCCGCCCTACTTGCTGGTAGCAAGGTAATTTGCATATTTTAAAAGCATTTTTTTAAACAAAATCTACAGGACCAAAATGATTAATTAGATCATGTAGCCATAAATCGCAGTGTAGGGATTATAAGTAAGCAAAAAAAAGAAAAAAAAAGGGTTTAGTGGGGTGACAAAAGCCCTTTAAGTTAGTTTTGCAGGAGAATCCAGTACCATAATTTGCACCAAGTTTATCAAATGTTGCACGATGTTTGATTAATTTGATGCATCTTTAAGTCTAACAATTCAGTTTAGAGATGTTACTCTACCTTCTTAACCAGGGGTACTCAATTACTTTTTGGAAAGGTCCACATTTCTGGGTCTACCATCGGGTAAAGGTCCGAGCCCCCCAAAACAATTTAAGGACGGACAACACCAGCGCTCTGTGGCAACCAGTTTTCTTTTTTACTAACAATAAGTAAAGCCTCTAATCCCACCCAATACCCTTAAGACCCTAATACAATCAGTGTTCCCTTACAATAGTGATGCCTCCTTAGTGCCCACCCTAGACAGTAATGATGGCTTTTTAGTACCCCCTCACAGTATGACACCCCCTTAATACCCCCCATGCAGTATGATGCTCCTAAGTGTCCCCCTAACAGTAGCGTGTTCCTTAACCGCCTCCGGACCGCCTAACGCAGGATTGCGGTCTGGAGGCGGTCGATCTCTTCCTCCTTGACGCGCTGGCGCGTCATCTCTCGAGACGCGAGATTTCCTGTGAACGCGCGCACACAGGCACAGGAGGTAAACGAGTGCATCTACAGCCTGCCAGCGGCGATCATTCGCTGGCAGGCTGTAGATGCGTTTTTTTTTAACCCTTGAAAGGTATATCAGACGCTGTTTTGTTAACAGCGTCTAATATACCTGCTACCTGGTCCTCTGGTGGTCCCTTTTGCTTGGATCGACCACCAGAGGACACAGGTAGCACCAAACACCACTCCACTATACCCCCCACCCCCTGTCACTTATTAACCCCTGATCACCCCATATAGACTCCCTGATCACCCCCCTATCATTAACCACACCCCTGTAAGGCTCCATTCAGACGTCCGTATGTGTTTTGCAGATCCATGGATCCGCGGCATGGATCCACGGATCCGCAAAACACATACGGACATCTGAATGGAGCCTTACAGGGGGGTGATCAATGACAGGGGGGTGATCACCCCATATACACTCCCTGATCACTCCCCTGTCATTGATCACCCCCCTCTAAGGCTCCATTCAGACGTCCGTATGTGTTTTGCGGATCCACAAAACACGGACATCGCGGATCTGCAAAACACGGACACCGGCAATGTGCTTTCCGCATTTTGCGGATCCGCACATTGCCAGAACTATATAGAAAATGCCTTTTCTTGTCCGCAATTGCGGACAAGAATAGGACATGTTCTATAGGCTCTACAAAACTTGTGACAAAAAATAAAATCTCACATGAACTCACCATACCCCTCACGGAATCCAAATGCGTAAAATTTTTTAGACATTTATATTCCAGACTTCTCACGCTTTAGGGCCCCTAAAATGCCAGGGCAATATAAATACCCCACAAGTGACCCCATTTTGGAAAGAAGACACCCCAAGGTATTCCGTTAGGGGCATGGCGAGTTCCTAGAATATTTGTTTGGCACAAGTTAGCGGAAAATGATATATTTTTTTTTTCTCTTACAAAATTATTTTCCGCTAACTTGTGCCCAAAAAATAAATTCTAGGAACTCGCCATGCCCCTCACGGAATACCTTGGGGTGTCTTCTTTCCAAAATGGGGTCACATGTGGGATATTTATACTGCCCTGGCATTTTAGGGGACCTAAAGCGTGAGAAGAAGTCTGGAATCCAAATGCCTAAAAATGCCCTCCTAAAATGTACTCATTGGAATTTGGGCCCCTTTGCCCACCTAGGCTGCAAAAAAGTGTCACACATGTGGTATCGCCGTACTCAGGAGAAGTAGGGCAATGTGTTTTGGGGTGTCTTTTTACATATACCCATGCTGGGTGAGAGAAATATCTCTGTCAAATGACAACTTTGTATTAAAAAAATGGGAAAAGTTGTCTTTTAGAGAGATATTTATCTCACTCAGCATGGGTATATGTAAAAATACACCCCAAAACACATTGCCCTACTTCTTCTGAGTACGGCGATACCACATGTGTGACGCTTTTTTGCAGCCTAGGTGGGCAAAGGGGCCCAAATTCTAAAGAGCACCTTTAGGATTTCACAGGGCATTTTTTACACATTTGGATTTCAAACTACTTCTCACGCATTAGGGCCCCTAAAATGCCAGGGCAGTATAAATACCCCACAAGTGACCTCATTTTGGAAATAAGACACCCCAAGGTATTTCATGAGGGGCATGGCGAGTTCATGTAAAACTTTATTTTTTATCACAAGTTAGTGGAATATGAGACTTTGAAAGAAAAAATAAAAATAAAATCATTTTCCACTAACTTGTGCAAAAAAAATTAAAAATTCTAGGAACTCGCCATTTCCCTCACCAAATACCTTGGGGTGTCTTATTTCCAAAATGGGGTCACTTGTGGGGTATTTATACTGCCCTGGCATTTTAGGGGCCCTAATGCGTGAGAAGTAGTTTGAAATCCAAATGTGTAAAAAATGCCCTGTGAAATCCTAAAGGTGCTCTTTAGAATTTGGGCCCCTTTGCCCACCGAGGCTGCAAAAAAGTGTCACACATGTGGTATCGCCGTACTCAGGAGAAGTTGGGCAATGTGTTTTGGGGTGTCTTTTTACATATACCCATGCTGGGTGAGAGAAATATCTCTCTAAAATGACAACTTTGTATAAAAAAATGGGAAAAGTTGACTTTTAGAGAACAAATCGTGTCACCATTTTATGAAAGCTATACTTTTTATTTTTTTCTGCCAATCATCTTGTGCACGGGGTCATTTTTTGCGGGAAGAGTTGGTGTTTTTATTGGGACCATTTTTGGGTACATATGATTTTTGGATCATTCAATATTACTCTTTATGGGTCAAGGTGACCAAAAAAAATTGGTTGTTTTGACACAGTTTTTATTTTATTGTCTTACGCCATTCACCTGAGGGGCTAGACCATGTGATATTTCTATAGAGCAGGTCATTACAAATGCAGCTATAGCAAATATGTCTACTTTAAAAAAAAAAAAAAAAGTTTACACAATGAAAGCATTTTTGAAAAAATGTCATGTTTTAGTGTATCCTTTTTCTGAAAAACATATTTTTATAATTTTTGGGTGATTGTCTTATGTAGGGGCTAATTTTTTGCAGGATGAGATGATGGTTTTATTTTTCGATATGACTTTTTGATCACTTTAAATTACGCTTTTTGTTATGCAAGGTAACCAAAAATGGCTGTTCTGGCAGTTTTTATTTTTGTTTTTTTACAGTGTTCATCTGACAGGTTAGATAATGTGCTACTTTTAAAGAGCAGGTTGTTACGGACGCGATGATTTCAAATGTCTACTTTGCTTCAGTTTTACATAATAAAGCATTTTTGAAAAGAAAAATCATGTTTTTGTCTCCATTTTCTGAAAGACAAATTTTCTGGATGACGTGACGGTTTGATTGGTACTATTTTGGGGTACATACGACTTTTTTGATCAATTTAATACCTTTTTTGAGAAGTGAGGTGGAAAAAATTTCAATTCCATTGTAGTTCTTCTCTTTTTTGTATGGTGTTCACCGTGCAGGGAAAGCAATGAGATCCTTTTATAGATCAGGTCCATACAGACGCGATGATACCAAACGTGTAGTGTATTTTTATTTTATTTTTTTATCAATTATAAATGTGTGGCTATAAGAAGAAATTAGATTTGTTTTTTCGTTTTTTTGGGACCCAGACCCACTTGGTTCTTGAAGATCCAGTGGGTCTGATGGCTTACAATACACTGTATAGTGTAATGCAGTGCATTGTCACTCACAGTAAGCATGATCAGGCTCCTGCCATTAGCAGTAGCCTGATCAGCTATACCAAGGCAAGCCGGATGCCTGTGAAGGCGTCCAGTTGCCATGGTAACCATCGGGACGCTGCCACAGCAGTGCAGCGCCCGTAACCATTGGAACGCTGCCACAGCAGTGTAGCACCCGATGGGGGAGGGAGCTCCATTCCTCTGTTAACCCATCAAGCATCGGGCCGCTGCCACAGCACAGCAGCAGCCCGAAAGGAAGAGGGAGGGAGCTCCCTCCATCTCTTAACACCTTCCATACAGCTGTCCCTATGGACCGCAGCATGGAAGGGGTTAAACGTCCGACATCGGTGCCAACACCAATGTTGGCCGTTTCAAGCAGTGCGTGAGCTGTATATTATAGCTGATACTCTGCTAACCGCTCAGCCATCCTGAAATAGATCGGGCGGGAGAGGGGGTGGAAGGGGGATCAGCAGCCGCCGGTCATCCTGAAATTAGGGTGACACAATGGGGGCTGGAGCCCACGGGGGAAGGGGGGATATTATATATACACACAATTTATTAGGTTCTGATCCCCACAGTCACGGACTGTGGGGATCAGAACCTTTCAGCCAGCATTAAGATCGTGTGATTAACTAGTCTGCACAGACTAGCCGATCAGAGCGATCACCGGGGGACAGACTGGGCATGCGCTGCGCTTAAGCAGATTAGGAAAAGCAGCGCATGTGCCGTTATAATAAAGGCTTGGACGAGCTTTCCCTAAAGCTCCTCCATGTTGCGTGCAGCCATGGATGAACTGATGGCAGAGAGGGGGTCAGGGGAAGTGGCTTACTATAAAAAGATTACCAGACACATTTTTTAAATAAAGTATATTTGGAATCTCTTTTTTACCCTGCCTCCAACAATGTTGTGTAAAGAACTGATATAGTGCCAACCCCTTTAAGTGATTTGGCGCTCAGCAGAATCTCGGTATTTGATTTTAATAGTTGTCAAAAAGGAATAAAAACAGGATATACTTAAGAAAAGTGGTGAAACAAATTTAGCTGCTACATATATCAGAGCTTTTTATATAGCTGAAGTACGAGGAAATGGTAGAATGTGTAGGAGAGAAGAAATCAAGAGTGGGAGTAGGACTGGATTCAAGTGTGGGGGGAGGAAAATATTTCTGATAAGGCACAGAGGAAAGAGAGTTTGCAGAGTCCAGACTAAACCTAAAGTAACATAATCCACCCAATTACAGTGTCTTCAGTGAGAAAACACAGATCCTTGTTTTGCATCTATGAGGATGGGGAGGGGTTTATAAACTATACACTAGGAAGGGAGAGGAGGTGAGGGGTTAATGAAAGACATATGCTGTTTTCTAGACTGAAGAATGTTATCTATTTTAGGTCAAGTGAAATGCAATATGACTGAAGGATTTCTAAACCTGAAGAAGGTTTATAACAGCACATATTAGAGTCGGGGGGTTAGCCTCCTTTCACTTACCGTATTACTGGACTTTGTGTGCATTCTCTGCCCAGATATTACATCCTGCAGCAATACCATTGGCTCTGACAGCGGCAGCATTAGGCCTCTTTCCCACACTGCAGTTTAGGTGCAATTTCACATGCATTTTTATTCTTAGCCAAAGCCAAGATCTAAACCAAGCTCCACTGAACAGTGTCTGAAAATACTTCCAGATTTGTGAGATAATAAAGTAATATTTAACCCTTTCAGCCCCAGAGTATTTTTTATTTTTGTGTTTGTTTTTCACTCCCTGCCTTTCTGGGGCCATAACTTTTTTATTTTTCCATTCACATAGCTGTAAGAGGGCTTTTTTTGTGGGACAAGTTGCACTTTCTGATTCAACTATTTAAAGGAGTTGTCCGGGTTCAGAACTGAACCCGGACACAGGGCCGGTGCAAGGATTTTTGCCAACACAAGCGAAGCTACATTTTGGCGCCCCCCCCCCCCCCCCATGGCACATCGCCCCCCCCCCCGTCCGGACCTGGCCCCATCCCATGAGCACCCCCTATTGTGTCACATTCCCCCCCCCCCGCCCCCCCGCCCCGGCCTATTGACAATAGGGGGTAATAATATGATCATGGATGGGGCCAGGGACGTCCAGGCGGGGGAATGATGTGCCATGGGGGGGGGGGGGGGGGAGAAATGTGACACAATAGACTATTGTGTCACATTTCTACCCCCCATTGCACTTAATCCCTCCCCAGCCCGGACAGCCCTGGCGCCATCCATGATCACATCGTTACCCCTTACTGTGTCACATTTTAACCCCCCCCCCCCAGCCGACCCTTCCTGGCGGCCTGGCCCCATTCCCATGTCACATACTCAGAGTACTGTACAACTGTACAGACATTTACATTGTACCCCCTCCCTCCATCATGTCACGGTCACACAAACTAGCGCCAGAGCAGAGGCGCTCAGGCTTTTAGCACGGCATTCAATGATGTGTTTAAAAAAAGTAATTACAAAACAACAATCATTAATATTGGGGGGGGGGGGCCAATATTAATGATTGTTGTTTTGTAATTACTTTTTTAAAACACATAATTGAATGCCGTGCTAAAAGCCTGAGCGCCTCTGCTCTGGCACTAGACTAGCACTTATGGCCTCATTTTATGATTTTGAAATAATTTTAAATGATCATATTAATTATTATATACAATACATTCAATTCGGAACAGTTCAAACTTCAAGTGACCTACCTTAAGTCCTGAGTCCACTCCTGACCTGCCTGACTCCTGCTGCTGCTGGCTGCCAGTGCGTCTGGTGGTCTAATCTGGCTGACGGCTGTGTGTGTCTGTGTGAGTCAGACACAACACAATCAGTCAGCTCGAGCCTCGCCTATTAGTCCCTGCCATACCCGCCGGCGGCGCAGCTTACTACCAGTCAGGCCCCCATGGCAGGCTGAGCACATGTGACCGGTGTGTTGCCGTGACTCTGAGCGGCCGACACACGCAGGCTGGGGGCGGGCGCAAGGCGGCGGCGCTGCGGCACAAATTCAATAAAGTTATAAAAAAAAAAAAAAAAAAGAAGGGCATTCATTTTTCCGCCCTGCGCAGGGCGCGCCCTAAGGCAGCCGCTTGGTCTGCCTTATGGTAGCGCCGGCCCTGCCCGGACATACCCTTATTTTCACCCAGGCAACCCCCCTGAGGCTAGCATCGCGCAGGGCAAGCGATCCGCCCCGGCAGTGTGTTCGGTGACGTCATCTGCTCTGATGGGTGGGCTTTAGCGCTGCCCTACCTGTGTTACTGGCTAGGGCAGCGCTAAATCCCGCCCATCAGTGCCGGTGACGCAATTTAGCCCAGGGCAAGGGAGGGCTGCCGGGGTGAAAATAGAGGTATGTCCGGGTTCAGCTCTGAACCCGGACAACCTCTTTAATATTGCATACAATATAGTGAAGAGCTGATTTTTTTTCCAATTGGGGTGAAAATTGAAAAAAAAAAAAAACGCAATTCTGCAACAGTTTTATGGGTTTTGTTTTTACGGCATTCCCTATACAGTAAAACTGTCTAAGTTACCTCCATTCTCCGGGTCAGTACGATTACAGCGATACCACACGTGAGGAATATGGATTATTGTTCAATGTCAGTCATGCTCCCACACCAGCCATCCCAGGCGGATCAATTGGTCCTAAAACCACCTCCCTGCGACATTCTGGTCTGGAGCCATGAGCCCTAATCGGTTTTGTGGCTCATTTGATGCCAGCCCCAGCAGAGGGGGAGTGGACCCCTCCCAGAGGCATGGAGGGGTGGGGCCAGATACAGGTTAAAAGGCTTGTGCCAGCAAGTAAGCGGGTCTTTTCTCTGAAGGGAGGTCACATCGTGCCATGTGTTTAGAGCAGGCATGCTCAACCTGCGGCTCTCCAGAGGTTGCAAAACTACAATTCCCAGCATGCCCGAACAGCCTACAGCTATCAGCCTACAGCAGGGCATTGTGGGAGTTGTAGTTTTACAACAGCTGGAGGGCCGCAGGTTGAGCATGCATGGTTTAGAGGGACCTGCAACCTGCTGACATCACTGCTTCCCATGTGACTATAGCTAAGAACTCTTCACAACCCAAAGGACTCCTATACCTGGAAAACTGACTTATTGTTCTGCTTAACCCTGTTGTACCCTATCACCTGT
Source organism: Bufo gargarizans (assembly GCF_014858855.1). Lineage (NCBI taxonomy): Eukaryota > Metazoa > Chordata > Amphibia > Anura > Bufonidae > Bufo > Bufo gargarizans. The sequence continues at coordinate 136,022,312 of NC_058085.1, forward strand.
ATTTGTAACCTCAGACCACTGTATATATTTTCTGTGTGTATAGTGTTTTTTCTAGAGAGCCCTTAAGGCGATTAAATATATAATTTTATCTTGTGCTGTCTTGTATCTCGATCACGAAACCCCACGTCCGTGTTTCGGCCTAGTTATAAGCTACTGCAGGTTGGTTTCTCACCCTATATAATCCTGTTAGCGGACCGGGCTTATATCAAACGAGAAGCTGGTGGCAGTATACCCGGGCTGAGAAAGCGCTAATTCACTGGGGCAGTGAAAAGGCTCTCAGTTTGTTGCCTCTCTGTGCCCGCGTGGATAGGCGGTGTCTGTGTAAACTGTATAAAGCTGACCTTGCCTGCTCCTCCAGGAGGGCGTGACATCACGCCTTGGTAACCAGTGACCATACCGTATCTCGCTGGCTCTACGTATTTGACGTACAGTATTCGTCACACAACATATATATGTTATAATATATATGTAATTTGTCACACAACATATATATAGTGGGGTTTCGCTCTGGTAGACAGGATTAGCGGACACAGTATAGAGACAACAACAAGTTCTTTGGATCAAACAGTTCAGTGTTTTATTCACACTTTAGGCAAGTGACAAAACAAGCAGTCATAAACAAGCAAAAAGTCACCCTGCGGTGTTGGTGGTAATTCATACCATGCGGCAATACAGCGTCAAAGAGTCCTTGAGCATAGCAGCACCAACCTGTTTTCACACCGAACAGGTAGCAAGCCTTCATCCAGACACAAGGCTCCCAGATCGCAACACAGAGACCTCGCTTTTAAGCCCAGCTGCCTATTTAAGGACAGCCGGGTCCTTCCAAAACTCGGATCGGCACTTAAAATCCGGTCTGGTATTTGATTTCACCTGGCTGTAAATCAGCCCAGCAGCACATGCTGGGAGGAAAAAAACAGTTTTTTTTTAGCACACTGCTAAATGCACTAAGAATGGGTGAACAGGTGAATGTGTGAACAGGGTCAAATACATGACGCCAATACTTACTATTAAGCAGTGAAGAAGCTCTTAGCGCATATTATTGATCAAAAATATGTCGGGCCCATCTACCAGATGTCAAGGTAGCTTCTTATCAGATGGGACCTACTCTAACACGGAGTGTCCAGCTCCATTGTTGCTCTGATTAAAAGCACACAACATTGCATTTTTATACTTAAATTTATTTTTCTTTTCTGTAGTTATGTGTACGGAGCTGTGTGAATGCTAATTTTTTGCAGGCCCACCTGTGACCTGTGCTTTTTTATTGATACCCTCTTGGGGTGTGTACGACTTTTTGATCACTTTTTATTAAATTATTTGTGGGAGGAGAATAGACCAAAAAAAAGCGAATTGGCCATTTTGATTTTTTTCCGTTTGCCGTTTTCCACACAGCACCTCTCACATGAGTGAGTTTTCCGTACGGGTGCAATGGTTGAATTGAACGCATTGCATCCTCACTGAATCCTGACCATTCATTTTAGCCCAGCCCTAGTTTTTCACCCAGCCCTGGTCCTATAGAAGTGAATGGGGCTTCAGTGAATAACGCCACTAAGCTGACTGCATTTGTGGTGCAAAACCATCAATTTTTTCCTGAACAGATCCAAACGGAATCTGTATTGTTTGTGTGAAAGAGGCCTAATAGTACGGTCATTTCGCATGTCCATGAACTATATCAAGCAATTATTAGATTGCTTCTTTCATAGACTCCAATGCATTGGAGTCTGTAGGAATTATACTGTGTTCCTACATTTGACTACAGCATCTGAAAGATTAAAAGTCTGCGATCGGCATTACCGCCAGTCGAAGACATTAGCCGTGGGTGTCTACTGTATGAAACATATACAGCACTAGTCGGGAAGGGGTTAAAGTGGTTGTACATGATTAGATTTTTTTTTAAACCCCCCCTCCCCCAGCCATGGCTGTCTGCACTGCACTTCAAGTCCCTGCATGTAAAATTCCTTAACAGATGGGGTCATGTTGGCCGCTGCAGCCAATGACTAGCCTCAGCGGTAATGTATCCTCAAGCAGCACATCACTGCTGGGTCATGAACGGCTGGATTTTGCAGTATTCCCCTGCCCACACAGGATGACTGAAACAGAAGCCTGTCAATCATCCTGTGCGGGCAGGGTTATCAGGACATTCCCTGTATCTTCAAGGAAGCTTGTCAGTATTTACTCTGCTTTTTAGGCCAGTTGGGCATGTGTGGTCCAGGAAAAAATACTGTGGATGGCGACCTTGCCTAATCTAATATCTCTGCATCTTTCACGTTAGGGATCAGGGAGGCCCTGAACTTCACCCACACCACTGTCCCTACCTACTTGCACAATCTGCCCCAAATGACGGCCCACAACTGGATGGCGGTACCTCTAAACTAAGTGCAGGGGCCTACAGGGAACAAAGCAGAGACAAAATAACAAATGTAATGACAGGTACACAGAGCACATACTGATGGGATAGGTCAAAATAAGAACAGATACAAACAGATAAGAGCAGAGTCGCACAAGTTGAAGTCAATACCAGGAGAATCAGATCTAAAGCCAAATCAAAAACCAGAATGCAGAAATGTACCATACCAAGAAGTCAAACCAGGAAGTCACATCAAGTCCAAATCATCTGGCAAAGGGGTTGAGTGACTTTACATTTTAAAAAGTAAAATACTGATTCAAGAATATTCATAGAGGGAAAAAAATACTTTCATGACACTTCCTTTTGCTGTAGGTGAAATGATGATGGAAAACAATTGTGTCTTGTTTTTATGGTATAACTTGTGCGAACACGCATTAGCCTGCAATGTCACAGACATCCAGAACCACGACAGAGCATGTAATTACGTGCTTCTCCATTACAGAGCTCTGTGGCAGGGGTGACAGTTTTTTTGCTAGATCCAGATATTCTCACTTCTGGCAGTGTCTAAATTTTGACATTTAGATATTTACATTTGATTAAGCTCTGTGCAAAATATGTATATTTTTTTAAATAGGCCATTTTATTGTTCCGGGCACGCTGCGCAAGGTCCCTGAGAAGCATGGCAGCGGAGGAGCTGAAGCCTACAGCCCAGACATCAAGATGGACCTGCAGAATAAGGTGACAGCGTAGGGTGTAATTTATCGATGTGTGTAATGTACAGGTGAAACTCGAAAAATTAGAATATCATGCAAAAGTCCATTTATTTCAGTAATGCAAATTAAAAGGAATTGCATTAAGGGTACCTGTAAATTATGACTTTGGGGTTTCATAAGCTGAGATCCATAATCATCCAAATTATAACAAATAAAGGCTTGAAATATCTCGCTTTGCATGTAATGAGTCTCATATGTTAGTTTCACCTTTTGAGTTGCATCACTGAAATAAATGAACTTTGCACAATATTCTAATTTTTCGAGTTTCACCTGTACCTGATCATCACATACTGCACTACATACATTACACACATGTATACATCACACACTACACTACATACATCACACACATGTATACATCACACACTACATTACATACATCAAACACATGTATACATCACACGCGTGTATGTGGCGCAGCGTGTGATGTATGTGGTGCAGCGTGTGATCAGGGCCGGTGCTACCATAAGGCAGACCAAGCGGCTGCCTTAGGGCGCGCCCTGCGCAGGGCGGAAGAATGAATGAATGGCTTTTTTTTTTTTTTTTTTAGCACTTAATTGTGCTGCAGCGCCGCCGCCATCAGTGAACCCGCCCGCCCCCAACCTGCGTGTGCCGGCCGGCTCAGGCTGCCTCAAGTCACCTGCACAGGGGGCGTGACTGGTGTGAGAGCGGCGCTGCGGCGACAGGTAGCTGATTCCCCCAGGTGCCCCCCCCGCTGATTCCCCCAGGTGAATACTAATGAGCGCTTCCATTATGGAAGCGCTCATTAGTACCGAAGGACCTGGAAGTGGTGAACGCTCTGTACTCACCACTTCCTGGTCCTCGGCTGTCGGCTGTGCAGGGCTGCGCACAGCGTGAGGGCGCTCTGTGACCTCACGCTGTGCGCGCCAGTTTAGAGCACAGTCGACTGAGGAGGGAGAAAATTGCAGGTGGCGTCCATCCAGGAGCAGGAGAGGTAAGTGTTTTTTTTATTTTATAAAAAATGTGGCATATGGGGGTTAATTGGAGGCATATGGGGGTTAATTGGAGGCATATGGGGGTTAATTGGAGGCATATGGGGGCTAATTGGAGGCATATGGGGCTAATTGGAGGCATATGGGGGCTAATTGGAGGCATATGGGGGCTAATTGGAGGCATATGGCTCATATGGGGGCTAATTGGAGGCATATGGGGGTTAATTGGAGGTATATGGGGGCTAATTGGAGGCATATGGGGCTAATTGGAGGCATATGGGGCTAATTGGAGGCATATGGGGGCTAATGAGGCATATGGGGCTAATGAGGCATATGGGGGCTAATTGGAGGCATATGGGGGCTAATTGGAGGCATATGGGGGCTAATTGGAGGCATATGGGGCTATTGAGGCATATGGGGGCTAATGAGGCATATTGGGGGCTAATTGGAGGCATATGGGGGCTAATTGGAGGCATATGGGGCTATTGAGGCATATGGGGGCTAATGAGGCATATTGGGGGCTAATTAGAGACACAATGGGGGCTAATTAGAGACACAATGGGGGCTAATTAGACTATTAGAGGCATATGGGGGCTAATGAGGCATATGGGGCTAATGAGACATATGGGGCTAATGAGGCATATGGGGGCTAATTGGAGGCATATGGGGACTAATTGGAGGCATATGGGGGCTAATTGGAGGCATATGGGGGCTAATTGGAGGCATATGGGTCTATTGAGGCATATGGGGGCTAATGAGGCATATTGGGGGCTAATTGGAGGCATATGGGGGCTAATTGGAGGCATATGGGGCTAATTGGAGGCATATGGGGGCTAATTGGAGGCATATGGGGGCTAATTGGAGGCATATGGGGCTATTGAGGCATATGGGGGCTAATGAGGCATATTGGGGGCTAATTAGAGACACAATGGGGGCTAATTAGAGACACAATGGGGGCTACTTAGACTATTAGAGGCATATGGGGGCTAATGAGGCATAATTGGGGCTAATGAGGCATAATGGGCGCTAATAAGAGGCATAATGGGGGCTAATTAGGCATATGGGGGCTAATAAGAGGCATAATGGGGGCTAATTAGGCATATGGGGGCTAATAAGAGGCAAAATGTGGGCTAATGAGGCATAATGGCTTATAATAGGGGCTATTGAGGCATGGGGGCTAATGAGGCATAGGGGCTGATATGGGGGCTAATGAGAGGCATGGGGGCTGATATGGGGGTGATAAGAGGCATAATGGGGGCTAATAAGAGGAATAATGGGGGCCAATGAGGCATAAGGGCTGATATAGGGGCTAATGAGAGGCATGGGGGCTGATATGAGAGGCATAATATGTAATCAACAGATGCCCCCATAACAGTGTGTCTTCCACAGATCCACCATAACAGTTTGCTTGCGCACTGACGAGAGACAGAAAGAAGGGGAAAGAATCCGTGGAAGCAAGCAGAGGACGGCACAGCAGACGACTGAATAGCTTCTTTTCTAAGTAAATTGTTTTATTATAACTGTATCCCTGCAGACCGCAATTCTCTCGTATTTTGTAATCTTATTTATATATACTTATTTTGTTTTTGCCCCCCCATTTTTGACTGTGGTATCTTTGTGCCCCCCCTATATATTGTTCCTAGAGTCGCCACTGTAGGTAGCGCAGGTACCATAGGCGAGGCTCGAGCTGACTGATTGTGTCTGAGTCAGACAGGCACAGGCAGCCGCGCCCGCTAGTATGATTAGATCAGATGATTCAGATCAGAGTCAGATGCACTCTGGCAGCCAGCAGCAGGAGACGTGGTCAGGACAGGTCAGGACTTGTTAGGGTAGGTCCGAATTTAATTTTGAATGTTATTTTATAATAATTAATATGAGATCATTTGATTTAAAATTAATTCAAAATGATGAGATGAGTGCCCATAAGCGCAAAGGGCTAGGCTAGCGCACACAGTGACTAGCGCCAGAGCAGAGGCGCTCAGGCTTAGCACGGCATCAATGATGTGTTTAAAAAGATTTATTACACACCCTGCCTGCCGCCACCCCCCCAATATTAATGATTGTTGTTTTGTAATTAATTTTTTTAAACACATCATTGATGCCGTGCTAAGCCTGAGCGCCTCTGCTCTGGCGCTAGTTTGTGTGACCGTGACATGATGGAGGGAGGTCTGGTGGGACAATGTAAATGTCTGTACTCTGAGTATGTCACTGTATGTGACATGGGAATGGGGCCAGGCCACCAGGAAGGCTCGGCCGGGGGCTGGGGGGGGAATGATGTGCCATGGGGGGGGTAAAATGTGACACAATAGGGGGTAATGTTGTGATCATGGATGGGGCCAGGGCCATCCGGGCGGGGGGGGGGGGGGGGCGCCAAAATGTAGCTTCGCTTGTGTTGGCAAAAATCCTTGCACCGGCCCTGCGTGTGATGTATGTGGCGCAGCGTGAGATGTATGTGGCGCAGCGTGTGATGTATGTGGCGCAGCGTGTGATATACAGACGTGGACAAAATTGTTGGTACCCTTTGGTCAATGAAAGAAAAAGTCACAATGGTCACAGAAATAACTTTAATCTGACAAAAGTAATAATAAATTAAAATTCTATAAATGTTAACCAATGAAAGTCAGACATTGTTTTTCAACCATGCTTCAACAGAATTATGTAAAAAAATAAACTCATGAAACAGGCATGGACAAAAATGATGGTACCCCTAACTTAATATTTTGTTGCGCAACCTTTTGAGGCAATCACTGCAATCAAACGCTTCCTGTAACTGTCAATGAGACATCTGCACCTCTCAGCAGGTATTTTGGCCCACTCCTCATGAGCAAACTGCTCCAGTTGTGTCCGGTTTGAAGGGTGCCTTTTCCAGACTGCATGTTTCAGCTCCTTCCAAAGATGCTCAATAGGATTGAGGTCAGGGCTCATAGAAGGCCACTTTAGAATAGTCCAATTTTTTCCTCTTAGCCATTCTTGGGTGTTTTTAGCGGTGTGTTTTGGGTCATTGTCCTGTTGCAAGACCCATGACCTGCGACTGAGACCAAGCTTTCTGACACTGGCTAGTACATTTCTCTCTAGAATTCCTTGATAGTCTTGAGATTTCATTGTACCCTGCACAGATTCAAGACACCCTGTGCCAGACGCAGCAAAGCAGCCCCAGAACATAACAGAGCCTCCTCCATGTTTCACAGTAGGGACAGTGTTCTTTTCTTGATATGCTTCATTTTTTCGTCTGTGAACATACAGCTGATGTGCCTTGGCAAAAACTTCGATTTTTGTCTCATCTGTCCACAGGACATTCTCCCAGAAGCTTTGTGGCTTGTCAACATGTAGTTTGGCATATTCCAGTCTTGCTTTTTTATGATTCGTTTTCAACAATGGTGTCCTCCTTGGTCGTCTCCCATGTAGTCCACTTTGGCTCAAACAACGACGGATGGTGCGATCTGACACTGATGTTCCTTGAGCATGAAGTTCACCTTGAATCTCTTTAGAAGTCTTTCTAGGCTCTTTTGTTACCATTCGGATTATCCGTCTCTTAGATTTGTCATCAATTTTCCTCCTGCGGCCACGTCCAGGGAGGTTGGCTACAGTCCCATGGATCTTAAACTTATGAATAATATGTGCAACTGTACTCACAGGAACATCTAGTTGCTTGGAGATGGTCTTATAGCCTTTACCTTTAACATGCTTGTCTATAATTTTCTTTCTGATCTCTTGAGACAGCTCTTTCCTTTGCTTCCTCTGGTCCATGTCGAGTGTGGTACACACCATATCACCAAACAACACAGTGATTACCTGGAGCCATATATATAGGCCCAATGGCTGATTACAAGGTTGTAGACACCTGTGATGCTAATTAGTGGACACACCTTGAATTAACATGTCCCTTTGGTCACATTATGTTCTGTGTTTTCTAGGGGTACCATCATTTTTGTCCATGCCTGTTTCATGAGTTTATTTTTTTACATAATTCTGTTGAAGCATGGTTGAAAAACAATGTCTGACTTTCATTGGTTAACATTTATAGAATTTTAATTTATTATTACTTTTGTCAGATTAAAGTTATTTCTGTGACCATTGTGACTTTTTCTTTCATTGACCAAAGGGTACCAACAATTTTGTCCACGTCTGTATGTGGCGTACCATGTGATATATGTGGCGCAGCGTGTGATGTATGTGGCGCAGCATCTGATGTATATGGCGCAGCGTCTGATGTATGTGGTGCACCGTGTGATGTATGTGGTGCAGCGTGTAGTGAATGAAGGCAGGCTATTATAGCCAAGTGGTAAAGTACAGGCAAGATCCTCCATATTGGACTGGACTTGATCACTTGGCTAGAATTGCCTGATGTTAGACCAGTAATGGTCCCCCTGCATACCCACCTCTTAGGACCCATTCACACCAGCGCTATTTATTTCTGTTGTTCTGCTCATCTAATGGAGCAGAACAATGAAAATAACGGAAGTGGGTTTTTGTCATACGTTCAACACACAACAGACACTACTGTGGCATCCAGCACTTTTTTTTTTTCAGAACTCTGCAGGATGGGAAAGCCTATTGTACCACGTTTTTCCATCCTGCAAACTCCAACAAAAAACATGTAGGCTAACTTATATTCATTTTCTAAACAATGGAATTCTATGGTGACAGATGCTACAGTATGGCATCTGTCAACATATATACGCTTTTTGTGTGTATATTAAATGTATGACAAAAAAACGTGATGTGAACCCAGCCTAACTGACAGAGAAGAAGCTGAACAGACTACTCAGACAAAAAAGTCCATCATATAAGGCTTTTTAGTCTGGCCTTTTTGACAGAATCTGCGACAGAGGCTCCAAACGCAGATGTGAGCAAGTATAGGCCTATATATCATGTACCTGAATTACTGCAAATTTCATACTCCTCGGGTAAAAATACTCCTCCAAAATGGTCAGAGGAGAAATGTTTACTCTTCTGGAAAAAAAATTGTGCAACCTCTGCTGGACATAGTGTATGAATATTGTACAGCATTCATAGACACACACAAGCAAATTCTGTGTATGTTTCACTGGATTCCCTATGTATGTGGGTATTCTAATAATAATAATTATTATTATTTCTATAGCGCCAGCATATTCCGCATCGCTTTACAATCAGAGGGTTCATGTACAAACTAAATCACACATTACATAGCAACAAACAAGTCAAAAATTAAAACAAGAGGAATGAGGGCCCTGCTCACAAGAGCTTACAATCTATGAGGAGATGGGGATGACACAGAAGGTAACAAGTGCTTGATTTATGGCCACATTGAATCCGCATCTGACCCGCCAAAAATGCAGATCGAATGTAGACCAAAAATACATCCGTTTCCGTTTTTGCTGTCCTCAAATTGGTGATCCGCAAAACATGGATACCGTCCGTGTGTGTTACGCATTTTGCGGAACGTCCTGCCCTCTATAGAAATGTCCTTGTCTGTAAAATGGACAAGAATAGGACATGTTCTATTTTTTTGCGGGGCTGCAGAATGGACATACGGATGTCTGCATTTTTTATCGCCCGTTCAAAGTGAATAGCTCCACATCCGACCCGTAAAAAATGCGGAACGGATGCTGACCAAAAATACGTTTGTGTGCATGAGCCCTAAATCCAAATGCTTGGGGTAGGGCATTCCAGAGAACTGGTGCAGCTCAGGAGATGATTTGGAGACGGGAGTAAGAGGTTTGGATTATGGTGGGATGTCAGTTGTAAATCATTTGCTTAGAGCACTGGTAGGGGGGTAGACAGAAATCAGGAAGGAGATGTAGGGGGTGCAGCACTATGAAGAGCTTTGTGAGTGAGAATGAGCAGTTTAAATTGGATCCTATACTGTATGGACAACCAGTACAATGACTGGTACAGGGAGGAGGAATCGGAGGAGGAATCGGAGTAGCGGTTAGACAAATAGATGAGCCTGGCTGCTGCGTTCAGGATAGATTGGACAGTGGAGAGTCTGGTAAGGGGGAGACCGATCAGTAATGAGTTACAGTAATCAAGATTAGTTTAGTGCTCTCATTAAGATAAACAAAATAAGAGTATTGCAGGTTTGATACCTTTTAATGGCTAACAAAAATAGAAGTAATGATGTTACATAGCGAGCTTTCGAGACATCACCAGTCTCTTCATCAGGCGTACTACAAGAATATATGAAGAAACAGCAATATAACCTGCAATACTCTTATTTTGTTTCTCTTAATGAGAGCACTAAACTATTTTTCTATTGGCTAACACAGTACCAGACTTTTTCCTTTTTCTAGTAATCAAGATTAGAATGGATCAGGGCAAGAATGAGAGTTTTTGTTGTTTCCACAGTAAGAAAAGGGCAGATTCTAGAGATGTTTTCGAGGTACAGGTGGCATGAGTGGGCGAGAGATTGAATATAAGGGTTGATGGAAAGATCAGTGTCAAACATAACACTGAGAACATCGGGTGTGTTGCCTAGGCGTTATGGTAGTGCCCCACACGGAGAGGGAGATACCAGTAGGCTAGTAGATGGAGAAAGCACAAGAAGTTCAGTAGCTCCCCTGGAAGCATCAAAAAGACCAACATGGAGGTAAAGTTGAAGTTGTCTTTACTTTATACTTTTTCTAACCATTCCTTGTTTTGGTGGAAAAAGTGTATCAAACAGTGATGTAAGCCAACCTGAACCTACAAGACTGAACATTCCTTTAGGGCTCATGCAGACAGCCATTGGCCGGCCGCTCCGTGCACTGGGGACCACAATTTACAGTCCCTAATGCACGGGCACCATCAGTGCGGTTGCCGCAGACGGATCCAGACCCATTCAATTTGAATGGGTCAGTGAACCGTCCTTACTGCAAAAAAATAGAACATGCACCTTTCAGATTGCGGGTCCATTCAAGTGAAGGTTGCAGGCTGCAATACAGGCACGGCTGGGGAACGGCCTTCTGCATGAGCCCTTAGGATGAGCTCACACATGGAGGCAGATTTATTAAAGTTTTTACACTACTTTTGTATGCCATCCGTTATATTTTTTTACAGATCCATTGTAAAAATGCCTAAAATGGACAAGAATAGGACATGTTCTATTTTTTGCGGGGCTACGGAACGGACATACTGATGCGGACAGCACACGGTGTGCTGTCTGCAATTTTTGCAAATCCATTAAAATGAATGGGTCCGCATCCTATCCGCAAAAAAAATGGAACGGACACGGAAACCAACAACGTTCGTGTGCATGTAGCCTAAGGCCTCATGCACACGACCGTTTTTTTTGTGGTCCGCAAAAACGGGTTCCGTAGTTCCGTGTTCGTTTTTCCTTCCATGGGTCTTCCTTGATTTTTGGAGGATCCACGGACATGAAGGAAAAAGTCGTTTTGGTGTCCGCCTGGCGATGCGGAGCCAAAGGGATCCGTCCTGACTTACAATGCAAGTCAATGGGGACGGATCCGTTTGACGTTGACACAATATGGTGCAATTGCAAACTGATCCGTCCCCTATTGACTTTCAATGTAAAGTCAGGAGTCCCTATTATACCATCGGATCTGAGTTTTCTCCAATCCGATGGTATATTTTAACTTGAAGCGTCCCCATCACCATGGGAACGCCTCTATGTTAGAATATACCATTGGATTTGAGTTACATTGTGAAAACTGATATCCGACAGTATATTCTAACACAGAGGCGTTCCCATGGTGATGGGGACGCTTCAAGCAAGAATATACTAGGAAATGTGTACATGACTGCCCCCTGCTGCCTGGCAGCACCCGATCTCTTACAGAGGGGTTTGATCTGCACAATTAACCCCTCAGGTGCCGCACCTGAGGGGTTAATTGTGCGTATCATAGTTCCCTGTAAGAGATCAGGGGCTGCCAGGCAGCAGGGGGCAGACCCCCTCCCTCCCCAGTTTGAATATCATTGGTGGCCAGTGTGCGGCCCCCCCTCCCTCCCTCTATTGTATTATCATTGGTGGCCAGTGTGCAACCCCCCCGGCCCCCTCTCCCTCCTTCTATTGTATTATCATTGGTGGCCAGTGTGCGGCCTTCCCTCTCCCCCCCTCCCTCTATTGTATTATTTTCATTGGCGGCACAGTGTGCGGCCCCCCCTCCCTCCCTCTATTGTATTATTTTCATTGGTGGCACAGTGTGCGGCCTCCACTCTCCCCCCCCCCCACGATCATTGGTGGCAGCGGAGAGTTCCGATCGGAGTCCCAGTTTAATCGCTGGGGCTCCGATCGATAACCATGGCAACCAGGACGCTACTGCAGTCCTGTTTGCCATGGTTACTTAGCAATATTAGAAGCATCATACTTACCTGCTGCGCTGTCTGTGACCGGCCGGGAGCTCCTCCTACTGGTAAGTGACAGGTATGTGCGGCGCATTGCTTATTGATCTGTCACTTACCAGTAGGAGGAGCTCCCGGCCGGTCACAGACAGCGCAGCAGGTAAGTATGATGCTTCTAATATTGCTAAGTAACCATGACAACCAGGACTGCAGCAGCGTCCTGGTTGCCATGGTTACCGATCGGCGCCCCAGAGGGGGAGGGGGAGGCCGCACACTGGCCACCAATGATATTAATACAATAGAGGGAGGGAGGGGCAGCCGCACACTGGCCACCAATGATAATACAATAAAGGGAGGGAGGGGGGGCCACACTGGCCACCAATGATATTAATACAATAGAGGGAGGGAGGGGGGCCGCACACTGGCCACCAATGATATTAATACAATAGAGGGAGGGGGGGGCCAGGGGGGGGGCGCACACTGGCCACCAATGAAATTAAAACTGGGGAGGGAGGGTGGTCTGCCCCCTGCTGCCTGGCAGCCCCTGATCTCCTACAGGGGGCTATGATACGAACACTTTAAACCCCTTCAGGTGCGGCACCTGAGGGGTTAATTGTGCGGATCACAGCCCCCTGTAAGAGATCGGGTGCTGCCAGGCAGCAGTCATGTACACAGTTCATAGTATATTCTAACTTGAAGCGTCCCCATCACTATGGGAACGCTTCTGTGTTAGAATATACTGTCGGATATGAGTTTTCACGAAGCTTTGAAAAAGTTTTTTATGCAGACGGATCTTCGGATCCGTCTGTATGAAAGTAGCCTACGGATCAGGGACACGGATGCCAATCTTGTGTGCATCTGTGTTTTTTCACGGACCCATTGACTTGAATGGGTCCGTGAACCGTTGTCCGTCAAAAAAATAGGACAGGTCTTATTTTTTTGACGGACAGGATACACGGATCACGGGGGCGGATGACAAACGGTGCATTTTCCGAGTTTTCAACGGACCCATTGAAAGTCAATGGGTCCGCAGAAAATCACGGAAAACGGAACAACGGCCTCGGGTGCACACAACGGTCGTGTGCATGAGGCCTAAACAGCATGCGTTTTTACAGGTGATTTTTTTTGTTGATAAAATTTGCCTCATTAAAACCATCAAAGCAAATTAATGAGGCAAATTAATGTGCTGTCTCCATGCATGAATGGGCTAGGGTCGCTCTTTGCTGCAGGTCCAGGTGAGGGTATTCCCTCTATTCTATCCATAGGACACCTTCTAATACATCTTTAGGGCATAACAGGTCATATTGAGAGGAGCTGGCTAAACCAGACACATTACACAATTTACAACTGTGACTGTTTCAGTGATACCAAATTGTCACTGCCTCAGTATCTAGCTTTGTGATGCCGACGTCGCATTTCTGTTTACGGCTTGGTCCTGTATATTAAGTGATTTAATGAACTGGATTTTACACCATATTTCTCAACTAGTTCCTTTCTTTGTTGTAACATGAGATGGTCAAGATAAATTCCTTCAGCCGCTTACTGCAGCATGTGTACTCCCTCTACTGGCAACTCACTTAAAGATCATCTATCACAATCTACAGTATATTGGTATAGTAAATTATCATTTTTTAATATTTAGAGAAACTATGCACCTTTTGTCCATTTCATGTATTTTAGCCCCACCTGTGCGCAGTATGAAAGCATGCCTCTGTGTGATGGATAACTAGTGTTGAGCGAACTAGTGTTTCAAGTTCGGCGTACAAAGTTCGGTTACCTAAGAATTCAGTTATGGATTCCGCTACCACAGACTATAAGTTATGGTCCGTTGTAGCGAAATCCATAACGGAATTCTGAGATAACCCGAACCTTGTATGCCGGACTTGAAAACACAAGTTTTCTCATCACTATGGATCACACATCAGCACATTGACACTATTAATTAAAGTGGTTGTCTCACTTCAGTAAGTGGCATTTATCATGTAGAGAAAGTTAATACAAGACACTTACTAATGTATTGTTATTATACATATTGCTTCCTTTGCTGGCTGGATTAATTTTTCTATCACATTATACACTGCTCGTGTCCATGGTTACAGACCACCCTGCAATCCATCAGTGGTGGTTGTGCTTGCACAATAAGGAAAAACCACTAGTCTTTGTGCGCTCCCGTGTTCTCTGCCACCAGAGAGGCTGATGCTTTTCCTATAGTGCGCAAGCACGACTGCCACGCATTCGCAACACATCCGGACCTAATCCGCACATGCTCGTCTGCAAGGGGCTTTAAGCTACCTGCACACGTTGCTTGCTTTTTCTGCGCAGATCTCATGTGTAAATACCATAGGGTAATACAGTATAAGCAAAGTGTATGAGGTTAGACAAATCTCATGTACACTTTACTTTTTCTTTATGTGCAGAAATTGACCTGCCGTATGGAGTTCGATAACTGCAGCATGGCATTTCTATGTGTGGTTCTTTTCTGGGGATATCAACCTTTGCTGTGCAAAACCGCATCAAATCAGTAAGGCCCCTTGCAGACGAGCGTGTGCGGATTAGGTCCGGATGCGCTGCAAATGTGTTCAGTGAAAAATGCGCAATTTCGCAAACAAAGTCATTAAGTTTTGTCTGCGATCGCATTCAGTTTTAATGGCGCGGGTGCAATGCGATTTAGGCCTCATGCACACGACCGTTGTGTGCATCCGTGGCCGTTGTGCCGTTTTTTTTCGCGGACCCATTGACTTTCAATGGGTCCGTGGAAAAATCAGGAAATGCACCGTTTTGCAGCCGAGACCGTGATCCGTGTTTCCTGTCCGTCAAAAAAATATGACCTGTCCTATTTTTTTGACGCACAACGGTTCACGGACCCATTCAAGTCAATGGGTCCGTGAAAGAACACGGATGCACACAAGATTGGCATCCGTGTCCGTAGGTTACTTTCATACAGACGGATCCGAAGATCCGTCTGCATAAAAGCTTTTTCAGAGGTGAGTTTTCACTTCGTGAAAACTCAGATCCGACAGTATATTCTAACACAGAGGCGTTACCATGGTGATGGGGACGCTTCAGGTTAGAATATACTGAAAAACTGTGCACATGACTGCCCCCTGCTGCCTGGCAGGTGCTGCCAGGCAGCAGGGGGCAGACCCCCCCCCCTGTTTTTAACTCATTGGTGGCCAGTGCGGCCCCCCCTCCCTCCCCTGTAGTTAACTCATTGGTGTCCAGTGGGCCCCCCTCCCTCCCCTGTAGTTAACGCATTGGTGTCCAGTGGGCCCCCCTCCCTCCGCTGTAGATAACTCATTGGTGGCCAGTGGGCCCTCTCCCCTCCCTCCCCCTCCTAAATAAAATCGCCCCCCCCTTTCATTGGTGGCAGTGGAGAGTACCGATCGGAGTCCCAGTGTAATCGCTGGGGCTCCGATCAGTAACCATGGCAACCGGGACGCTACTGCAGTCCCGGTTGCCATGGTTACTTAGCAATTTGTAGAAGCTTCATACTTACCTGCGAGCAGCGATGTCTGTGAC
This sequence comes from Bufo gargarizans, assembly GCF_014858855.1. NCBI lineage: Eukaryota > Metazoa > Chordata > Amphibia > Anura > Bufonidae > Bufo > Bufo gargarizans. The sequence goes on from NC_058085.1 coordinate 136,038,163, forward strand.
CGGCCGGGAGCTCCTCCTACTGGTAAGTGACAGGTCTGTGCTATAGGTCCAGTGGACACCAATGAGTTAACTACAGGGGAGGGAGGGGGGGGCGGCCGCACTTTTTTTTCATGTCCGTGGATCCTCCAAAAATCAAGAAAGAACCACGGACGAAAAAACGGTCACGGATCACGGACCTACGGACCCCGTTTTTGCAGACCGTGAAAAAAAACTGTTGTGTGCATGAGGCCTTAATGTCTTTTTCGCGCACGTGATAAAAATTGAAAGTATACAAACAACATCTCTTAGGCCTCTTTCACAATTGCGTTGTCCGGATAGGTCGTGTACTCCATTTGCCGGAATTACACCCCGGATCCGGAAAAACGCAAGTGAACTGAAAGCATTTGAAGACTGATCCATCTTCAAAATGCGTTCAGTGTTACTATGGCAGCCAGGACGCTATTAAAATCCTAGTTGCCATAGTAGTAGTGGGGAGCGGGGGAGCAGTATACTTACAGTCCGTGCGGCTCCCGGGGCGCTCCAGAATGACGTCAGAGCGCCCCATGCGCATGGATGACGTGCCATGCGATCACGTCATCCATGCGCGTGGGGCGCCTTGATGTCACTCTGAAGCGCCCCGGGAGCCGCACGGACGGTAGGTATACTGCTCACCCGCTCCCCACTACACTTTACCATGGCAAACAGGACTTTAGCGTCCTGGCAGCCATGGTAAACATTCAGAAAAAGCTAAACGTCGGATCCGGTAATGCGCCGAAACGACGTTTAGCTTAAGGCTGGATCCGGATTAATGCCTTTCAATGGGCATTAATTCCGGATCCGGCCTTGCGGCAAGTGTTCAGGATTTTTGGCCGGAGAAAAAAGCGCAGCATGCTGCAGTATTTTCTCCGGCCAAAAAACGTACCGGTCCAGAACTGAGGACATCCTAATGCATCCTGAACGGATTTCTCTCCATTCAGAATGCATGGGGATAATCCTGATCAGGATTCTTCCGGCATAGAGCCCCGACGACGGAACTCTATGCCGGAACAGAAAAATGCAAGTGTGAAAGAGCCCTTAGCAACCATCCGTGAAAAACGCATCGCATCCGCACTTAAAATAAATGGGTCCAGATTTTGAGCGTTCGCATCATGCATTGCACCTGCACGGAATACTCGCACGTATGAAAGGGGCCTAACACTTGCAGATTTTGATGTAGATTTGGTGCGGAAACGCACAGAAATCTGCATGGAAAATTGTGCAGAATTTCAGCTTAAAAAACGGCCCCAGGGTACAATTACCCACAGGGCTAGACCTTCACTGTCCATACAGCAGACTGGATCCAGGTATTCGAAAAGCTATCAGGACTGGTTTTAAAGGCATATGGGAGCTAATGAAGAAACATGGCACCATCAACTAAAGCAATTTGTTCAGCAAGTATGGTGATTAATAATGGAAGTCCACTGCAGGTCAAAGGTGAAAACCGCCATGAAAGCAGAATGAAACAGTTACCAAGCGGCCATTAATATTGAAGACTGAATAAACAATGTGGTCCTAATTAGCTAACTAGGGCTTGCTGAGGCTCATACGGCCACGTGGTACTTGGTCAGAATGTGGTCGCACCATGTGGTTGTACCCTTAATAATGAATAATGACCCATTGATTTTACGTATTAGTTCTGTGCTGTGTGAGAATCGCAGCATGTTCTATATTCTGGGTTGTTCGCGGAGCCCTGGCTCCATAGAAGTGAATGGGGCTTCAGAGAAAAACGCATTGCATCTGGATGTATTCTGGATGCAGTCCGGGTGCAATGCGTTTTTCACTGATGGTTGCTAGGAGATGTTGTTTGCAAGTCTTTCATGCACATAAAAGACGCATCAAAACGCATTGCACTTGCGTGGAAAAAACTGAACAACTGAACGCAATCGCAGACAAAACTGACTGAACTTGCTTGCAAAATGGTGCGAGTTACACTGAACGCATCCAGAGCCAATCCGTATCATTCATGTGAAAGAGGCCTTATACAGGCCAATTACCAATTTTTTTATTAGAACCGTCATATTAAGAGCCCCATAACGTTTTTATTTTTATGTGTATGAAGCTGTGTGTGGGCTGATGTTTTGATGGGCAATCTAACCCCTTTAGGACACAGCCTTGCTCCACCTTAAGGACCAGGCCATTTTTTGCAAATCTGACCAGTGACACTTTATGTGGTGATAACTTTAAAACGCTTTGACTTATCCAGGCCATTTTGAGAATGTTTTTTCGTAGCATATTGTACTTCATGACACTGGTAAAATGAAGTTAAAAAATATTATTTTTTATTTATGAAAAAATACCAACTTTACCGAAAATTTGTAAAAAATTTCTCTACTTCTATAATACATAGTAATACCTCCAAAAATAGTTATTACTTTACATTCCCCATATGTCTACTTCACGTTTGGATCATTTTGGGAATGATATTTTATTTTTTGGGTATGTTACAAGGCTTAGAAGTTTAGAAGCAAATCTTGACATTTTTCAGAAATTTTCAAAAACCCAATTTTTAGGGACCAGTTCAGGTCTGAAGTCACTTTGCAAGGGTTACATAATATAAACCACCAAAAATGACCACATTCTAGAAACTACACCCCTCAAGGTATTCAAAACTGAACTTTTTACAAACTTTGTTAACCCTTTAGGTGTTCCACAAGAATTAATGGAAATAGAGATACAATTTCAAAATTTCACCTTTTCACATTGTTATCAAACCCTCCGATAAGGGGGGGAACATTGTTATCCTCTCGGTACAGCAATACAGAGATATGTGCCTCTCTCTGGTCTCTGATAAAAATAGTTACGCAGTCCTCAGGGGGGATCCCACCGAGACTTTCCAGACTGAACTCTCCCAGATATTGAGAGAGGGCCTGGAAAATAGATGTATAGACCGGAAAGAATACGAATACTTATCAAATGTCACACCAAAAATAGCTACGTTCTATGGGCTTCCAAAAATACACAAGGAGACACGCCCCCTGAAGGGACGTCCCATAGTATCGGGAATTGAGAGCCTGACACACCATTCTGGTATCTATATAGATAAAATCTTACGTCCATTCGTGTCGACACTCCCCTCATACCTAAGAGACACGACTGATCTACTACAAAGAGTTGAAGGGGTCACTATAGAGCCTGACAGCTGGTTTGCATCAATAGATGTAGAAGCGCTATATACCTCTATCCCACATAACAAGGGTTTAGCAGCGGTAAAATACTATCTGGACTCCAGATCAACGGATCTATACCGACATAATCAATTTACCCTCCAACTCCTTAATTTTGTGCTTACACATAACTATTTCATTTTTGAGGACCGCTTCTACCACCAGCTCAGGGGCACTGCGATGGGTAGCCCCTGTGCACCGACATACGCTAATCTGCTCCTGGGCTGGTGGGAGGATACGGTCGTCTTTTCTGAATCTATGTCATCCTGGACCAGATTCATCTCCCTATGGTCCAGATATATAGATGACATTCTATTACTCTGGTCAGGTACAGCTAGTCAATTTCAACAATTTATGGACACCCTTAACTCAAACCATATTGGACTGTTTTTCACTTCTGAAATACATCCCAACACCATCAATTTTCTGGATGTCTGTCTGGCAAGAGATCAACACAACTACATTAAAACTACCCTCTTTAGGAAGAAGACTTCCACCAACAGTCTTCTACGTTGGGAAAGCTTTCACCCCACCCCCCTCAAGAGGGGTATCCCAAAAGGCCAATTCTTAAGAGTTCGGAGGAACTGCTCTAACAGTCAAAACTTCACGCATGAAGCATCCAAACTTTTTGATCGCTTCAAACAAAGGGGTTACCCTGACCCCTGTCTGTTTGAAGCATGGGACTGGGCCAACTCAAAGAACCGTACCACTCTTCTTAAACCAAACCCTAAAAAAACTGACTCTCAAGATCTAATTAGAATCATTGGCACCTTTGACTCGGAATCTAGACAAATCCGAGACATCCTAAACCGATATTGGTCTCTTCTTAAGACAGACCCTGATCTCACGCAGGTTCTACCTGAAAATCCGGCAATCACCTATAGACGCGGACGCAATATAGGTGATACTTTGGTCCACAGTCACTTTGAGCCCCCAGAAAAGAAGACATGGTTGTCTAACAGACAAGTGGGCACTTTTAAGTGCGGTAAATGCAAAGCATGCATGTATATAGTCCCCGGTAAAACATTCATGAATAGCCTAGCTGATCAGACTTTCTATCCTCGCAGCTTTGCAAATTGTAACACATCTGGGATAATTTACATGGCTCAATGTGACTGTGGACTGAAGTATATAGGCAAGACTAAAAGAATTTAAAAAAAACGTATTCTTGAACATATCGGAGATATCCGAAATAAACGAGACAAACCGATATCTAGACACATGTGGATGAGTCATGCAGGGTCCACCAAAAGTATCCACTTCTTCATGATTGAAGTCTTAAAAATGTCCAAGCGAGGTGGGGACGTAGACAAATTATTAAAACAGAAAGAGTCCAGATGGATCTTCAGACTAAGCACTGTTGCACCATCTGGACTTAATGAAAATATAGATTATGCGTGCTTTATTTGAGGCCCTTTATCTGATAGGATCAATCTATCTTGTATCTAGTACAACGTACGTTGACTGGGAGAGTAACCACTCCATACTTGATCATTATTTATATAATAGTTGATCACCCTTTATCAATTATTCCCTGGCTATCTATCATTAATGAATCCATTTGATTCATGGATATATGCACCTATATTTGATACACTTTTCTTTATTCCTGTGTAATCCATATTTCTGGTTCTCCTTGATATCATCCTGGGATTAACTTGCTTTCCCTTGCCCCTGTTCCTCCTCCACCCCTTCTCAATATCGAGTCCACTCACCTATCGTCACTCAGAATAACTGATGGCCATTGCACTCAGTTACCTCGGCCCCTTAGATCCGCCCAATCATGTGACCGGCACAGTGACCTCACTAGATCACATGTGTGGCCGCGTCACTCTCCCGGTCACATGGGGGTATCTGACGTAGGACGCCTCACGTCACACCGATCACGTGGGCGCCCGGCCTCCCCGATACCCGGAAGTATTCCATAAATAGGCAATCATGTTAGCGTCTCTCTGCTACCTGCCGAACATCACCACCTGAGCACCACCTCGATGTTTCATCAGACTCTGGCTTCCTCATCTATGGATTCAATATGTGGCCCCCTAACTCCGCTTTAAGGGAACGCAAGTACCATTTGTTTTAACAGCATTATTTGCCTGTTATCTCGTTGCACTGCTATCATTTATATAGTTATTCTTTGTGGTACTTGCTGAACATCATTTATATAACTCTATGCCATATTATGACTTTTTTGTCCAGACTCTTTATTCGTGGTGTCCTCTCATACTATAATGTAACTAAATTGTAGCCTTCTATGGGGACTTCCGTATTCGGATCATACATTGTATATATAAATTGTTGTACCGTTATTTAGCCACCTCCTGGATCTCTTGAGATTTAGGGATCTCTATAGCTTATCAATCCGGACCCTTATCTCTCGATCCACTACTGGCTACATAGGAATTCCCTGGATCAAATATTCAGTTATCTTACTGACAGGTGTAATTATTTTCATTAGAGCCAGTGGCTTTTATGATTTTATCTAAAATAGCTCCAAAAAGCTTATAAACCAAAAATAAATTTACTTGTATATAATATCACCTTAAGTACCTTTGGTGTCGGTTATTCCATGATCAATTTTGTCCCCTGATGAGCCTGACAACAACCAGGCGAAACGTGTAGGGACGGTATTGAACATCTCTATTACCTTATATATTCACCTTTTCTTTTGGATTATTTACTGTCACATATTTTCGGGTACTTCTGTTGTTCTATTTATTATTTTGTGTACTTTAGTATAGGTCCTCTATCAGGGTTATCAATCTCTGTGCTCTTTTCCCTGCTAGGGTCTTTTAGGGTTAGTAGGAGGTACGAGAGACGGGATCGCCCTTATCAGGGCGGCTATTCCGTATATAGGTAGGATTCTCTACACCAGGGCCAGAGTCAGGGATATTCTTCTCTATAGGCCCAACACACCTGCTCCACCCCTTTCCTATTAGCCTCAGATGGGTTCTACCATTAGACCTTACTCTTGATTTCTTTTTTGTATTTATTTTTCGATTTTTGAATAGATAAGGGTGTATTGACTTTTATTCAAATATAATTAAAGGTTACATTTTAGAATGGTGGTAATTCTGTGACCCCCCAAAATTTCACTTTTGGCAGATTTTCCATTTTAGTAATTTTTTCCCAGTTACACAGCAAGGGTTAACAGCCAAACCAAACTCAATATTTATGGCTCTGATTCTGTAGTTTACAGAAACACCCCATATGTTGTCATAAACCGCTGTACAGGCACACGGCAGGGCGCAGAAGGAAAGGAATGCCATACGGTTCTCGGAAGGCAGGTTTTGCTAAACTGTTTTTATTTTACACCATGTCCCATTTGAAGGCCCCCTGGTGCACCCCTAGAGTAGAAACTCTATAAAGTGACCCCATCTAAGAAACTACACCCCTCAAGGTATTCAAAACTGATTTTACAAACTTTGTTAACCCTTTAGATGTTCCACAAGAATTAGTGGAAAATAGAGATACAATTAAAAAATTTCACCTTTTTGGCAGATTTTCCATTTTAGTAATTTTTTCCCAGTTACACAGCAAGGGTTAACAGCCAAACCACACTCAATATTTATGGCTCTGATTCTGTAGTTTACAGAAACACCCCATATGTTGTCGTAAAACGCTGTACAGGCACACGGCAGGGCGCAGAAGGAAAGGAATGCCATACGGTTTTTGGAAAGCAGATTTTGCTGGACAGTTTTTTTTGACACCATGTCCCATTGGAAGCCCCCCTGATGCACCCCTAGAGTAAAAACTCCAAAAAAGTGACCCCATTTTAGAAACTACGGGATAGGGTGGAAGTTTTGTTGATACTAGTTTAGGGTACATATGATTTTTGGCTGCTCTATATTATACTTTTTGTGAGGCAAGGTAACAAGAAATAGCTGTTTTGGCACAATTTTTATTTTTTGTTATTTACAACATTCATCTGACAGGTTAATTCATGTGATATTTTTATAGAGCAAATTATTACAGACGCTGCAATACCTAATATACTTTTATTTTATTTATGTAAGTTTTACACAATGATTTCATTTTTGAAGCAAAAAAAATCATGTTTTAGTGTTTCCATAGTCTGAGAGCCATAATTTTTTTAAAAGTTTTTGGGCGATTACCTTGGGTAGGGTATGATTTTTGCGGGATGAGATGACGGTTTTATTGGCACTATTTTGGGGTGCGTGTGACTTTTTGATCGCTTGCTATTACACTTTTTGTGATGTAAGGTGACAAAAAATGGTTTATTTAGCACAGTTTCTATTTAAAATTTTTTACGGTGTTCATCTGAGAAGTTAGGTCACGTGATATTTTTATAGAGCCGGTCGAAACAGATGCGGCGATACCTAATATGTATACTTTAATTTTATTTATGTAAGATTTACACAATAATATCATTTTTGAAACAAAAAAAATCATGTTTTAGTGTCTCCATATTCTGAGAGCCATAGTTTTTTTCAGTTTTTGGCCGATTATATTAGACAGGGTTTCATTTTTTGCAGGATGAGATGACGGTTTGATTGGCAATATTTTGGGGTGCATATGACTTTTTGATCACATGCTATTACACTTTTTGTGATGTAAGGTGACAAAAAATTGTTTATTTAGCACATTTTCACCCAAATTTTTTTCACGGTGTTCGTTTGAGGGGTTAGGTTATGTGATATTTTTATAGAGCCGGTCGATACGGACGCGGCGATACATAATATGTATACTTTTTTTTATTTATGTAAGTTTTACACAATAACAGACAGATTTTTTTAAACAAAAAAATGATGTTTTAGTGTTTCCATATTTTGAGCCACAGTTTTTTTAATTTTTGGGCGATTGTCTCAGGTAGGAGCTTATTTTTGGCGGGATGAGGTGATGGTTAGATTGGTACTATTTTGGTAGGCAAATGCCTTTTTGATCACTTGCTGTTGTACTTTTTGTGATGTGAGGTGACAAAAAAATGGTTTGTTTAGCACAGTTTTTATTTTTTATGGTGTTCATCTGAGGGGTTAGGTCATGTGATATGTATTATAGAGCCGGTCGATACGACGCGGCGATACCTAATACGTATACTTCCCCCCTCCCTATTTTTTAGCGGGAAAACTTTTTTTTCAACTTTTTTTTAGTTGATGCCTTCCTTAGGCATCGCGCTGCCTTCTATGCCATCGGGTCCCCCCTACAGCCGCATGGGGAACCGATGGCACCGCCGTTTGCCGCCACAAAGCACAGGTCTGAATTGACCTGCGGTTTGCGGCAATCGTCGACACTGGGGGGTCACGGGACCCCCCGCGCATTCTAGCCAGGGTGCCTGCTCAATGATTTGAGCAGGCACCGGGTTCCGATCACAGCCCTCCGGGCGGCGGTGATCGGAAATAAACATGACGTACCGGTACGTCATGTGTCCTTAAGTACCAGGACAACATGCCGTACCGGTACGTCATGTGTCCTGAAGAGGTTAAAGGGGTTGTCACTGACACTTCAGTAAATGGCATTTATCATGTAGAGAAAGTTAATACAAGCCACTTACTAATGTATTGTTACTATCCATGTTGCTTTCTTTGCTGGCTGGATTAATTTTTCCATCACATTATACACTGCTTGTTTCCATGGTTACAAACCACCCTGCAATCCATCAGTGGTAGTCGTGCTTGCACACTATAGGAAAAATCCCGCACATGCCCAGTAGAAAGCTATGGGATCTCGGAAGGTCGGGGACAACAGAAGCTGCCCAGCGGAGTGAATATTGATGAGCTGGGCGGTGCTTCAAAACGGCAGTTGGAGCACGGCTGGCTGGGCAGAAGTTAAGCTGAAATGCCGCCCCTTGGGCAGAAAGAAGACTGATTACATCAGGTTATAAAACATCAGTTTGCAGTGTTCATAAGGTGGACAGAAGTTAGACTTATATGTTTTTAATACAAAATAGATGACCTGTGCATGCATATATATAGATAATTATGCTTATTGGGCCTGTCAGTGTCCTTTTAAAGTGTTTGAACAAATCTACTTCGGATCTCTGATCCGAAGCTCGATTCGCTCAAAGCCGAGTGATCATTATTAACTTGAATGGTGACGTGCTGCAATACCAGACAAAGCCTATGGACAGTGTGGTGCTGGAAAAGCAAACCCTTTTGCTAATGCTGGACAACTTCTTTAGGCCTCCTGCGGGCTGCAATGCACGAACACTGACCGACCGTAGGGCAGCCGCAGATTCGGCCGTTCCGCAAAAAGATTGTCACGGTAGGTAAGATAAGGGAAGGAAACAGGATACGGCAAAGCAAACAAAACAACTGACTAGGCCCCAAAAGCTAGGGAACAATGTGCATATCTCGATGGTAGATAGAAGAACTATAACCCACAAAGGCTATAGGGAGAGGAAGGAATAAATAGCCTCCCCAATGACCAAACGAACCTCACCTTATAGGAGGTGGGATTCTGTTCAAACCCAAAACATAACAAACTGTCAGATCGAGTCACGTGCAGCAACTCTGACAGATCGTCTCAGAACACCCACAGGGCAGGGCGTGACAAAGATAGAATATGTTCTATCTTTTTGCGGAACAGAAGTAAGGGACGAAACCCCACGGAAGCACTCTGTAGTGCTTCCGTAGGGTTCCGTTCCGCATCTCCGGATTTGCGGACCGATTCAAGTGAATGGGTCCGCATCCCTTATGAATGGGTCCGCATCCCTGTGGAATGACGCCTGTCTATTGCGGATCTGCAAATGCGGTCCGCAATACGGCAACGGGCAGCACACGTTCGTGTGCAGGTGGCCTTATAGGGGTTTCTAAAGTAAAAAATAAATATTGATTGCCATTCATAGATTAATAGACATATGGTGTTATTACACTCACTTAAATGGGGCTATGCTGCAGCACACTGAAAGCGTCTCGGCCTTAAAACATCCATATTAAGGAGCGCCTCACTCGGGTCCCGATATTTAACCCTTTAACCCCTTAAGGACACAGGGCGTACAGGTACGCCCTTGTGCCCTGGTACTTAAGGACACAGGGCGTACATGTACGCCCTGTGCATTTTCGATCACTGCCGTGCGGCTGGCAGTGATCGGGACCCGGTGCCTGCTCAAATCATTGAGCAGGCACCTAGGCTAAATGCGCGGGGGGGTCCCGTGACCCCCCCATGTCGGCCATTGCGGCAAACCGCAGGTCAATTCAGACCTGCTGTTTGCTGCGATTTCTGCAGTTTCTGATCCCCGCGGTCCCTGACCGCGGGGATCAGAAACTTTAGGATTAAAAATTGTTTCCAGTATCCCTCCCCCTGCACCCCTGAGTTATTTGAGCACGGTGGGAGGTGCAGGGGGAGGGTTGCGGGCGGTGCGGGAGGCGGGATCGCGATCCCCCACCCGCCTCCCATTGCGTAATCGTTGGCGTCTAGTGGGTATACCAGGGTGCCAGCACATTGCTGGCACCCTGGTATAAACGGCTGACATCGGTGATGCGATGTCAGCCGTTTAACCCTTTCCATACAGCGGTCCGTACGGACCACTGTATGGAAAAGGTTAACAGCTCAGGGAGCTCCCTCCCTCTCCCATCGGGGGCTGCTGTGCCTTTGCAGTCCCCCGAATGGAGAGGGAGAGAGCTTCCAGGCAGCCCCCCAAGCCCCGTCCTTACCCTTCCCCGTCTGCGAAGTTCTGGCAACTACTGAGCAGACGGGGAAGGTTCCCATGGCAACAGGACGCCTTCTCAGGGGTCCTGCTGTCCATAGTTCTGAACAGATCTGTGCTGAAAGCATAGATCTGTTCAGACAAAGTGTAAGTAAAATACAGTACAGTACAATATATATTGTACTGTACTGTATTATGCAGACATCAGACCCACTGGATCTTCAAGAACCAAGTGGGTCTGGGTCAAAAAAAAAGTGAAAAAAGTGAAAATAAAGTAAAAATCAAAAAACACATTTATCACTGATTAAAAATGAAAAAAATAAAATTCCCTACACATGTTTGGTATCGCCGCGTCCGTAACGACCTGATCTATAAAACGGTAATGTTACTTTACCCGAACGGTGAACGCCATAAAAATAAAATATTAAAAACTATGATGAAATTGGAATTTTGCCCACCTTACTTCCCAAAAAAGGTAATAAAAGTGATCAAAAAAGTTGCATCTATGCCAAAATTGTAACAATCAAACCGTTATCTCATCCCGCAAAAATCATACCCTACCCAAGATAATCGCCCAAAAACTGAAAAAGTTATGGCTCTTAGACTATGGAAACACTAAAACATGATTTCTTTTGTTTCAAAAATGAAATCATTGTGTAAAACGTACATAAATAAAAAAAAGTATACATATTAGGTATCGCCGCGTCCGTATTGACCGGCTCTATAAAAATATCACATGACCTAACTCCTCAGATGACCACCGTAAAAAAATAAAAATAAAAACGGTGTAAAAAAAGCCATTTTTTGTCATCTTCCGTCACAAAAAGTGTAATAGCAAGCAATCAAAAAGTCATGTGCACCCCAAAATAGTGCCAATCAAACCGTCATCTCATCCCACAAAAAATGAGACCCTACTTAAGATAATCGCCCAAAAATTGAAAAAACTATGGCTCTTAGACTATGAGACACTAAAAAAATTATTTGTTTTAAAATTGAAATTATTGTGTAAAACGTACATAAATAAAAAAAATTGTATACATATTGGGTATCACCACGTCCGTGACAACCTGCTCTATAAAATTACCACATGATCTAACCTGTCAGATGAATGGTGTAAATAACAAAAAAAAAACAGTGCCAAAAAAGCAATTTCTTGTTACCTTGCCGCACAAAAAGTGTAATATAGAGCAACCAAAAATCATATGTACCCTAAACTTGTACCAACAAAACTGCCACCTTATCCCGTAGATTCTAAAATGGGGTCACTTTTTTGGAGTTTCTACTCTAGGGGTGCATCAGGGGGGCTTCAAATGGGACATGGTGTCAAAAAAAACCAGTCCAGCAAAATCTGCCTTCCAAAAACCGTATGGCATTCCTTTCCTTCTGCGCCCTGCCGTGTGACCGTACAGCGGTTTACGACCACATATGGGATGTTTCTGTAAACTACTGAATCAGGGCCATAAATAATGAGTTTTGTTTGGCTGTTAACCCTTGCTTTGTATATGGAAAAAAAATATTAAAATGGAAAATCTGCCAAAAAAGCGAAATTTTGAAATTGTATCTCTATTTTCCATTAAATCTTGTGCAACACCTAAAGGGTTAACAAAGTTTGTAAAATCAGTTTTGTATACCTTGAGGGGTGTAGTTTCTTAGATGGGGTTACTTTTATGGAGTTTCTACTCTAGGGGTGCATCAGGGGGCTTCAAAAGGGACATGGTGTCAAAAAAACCAGTCCAGCAAAATCTGCCTTCCAAAAACTGTATGGCATTCCTTTCCTTCTGCGCCCTGCCGTGTGCCCGTACAGCAGTTTATGACCACATATGAGGTGTTTCTGTAAACTACAGAATCAGGGCCATAAATAATGAGTTTTGTTTGGCTGTTAACCCTTGCTTTGTAACTGGAAAAAAAATATTAAAATGGAAAATCTGCCCAAAAAATGAAATTTTGAAATTGTATCTCTATTTTCCATTAAATCTTGTGCAACACCTAAAGGGTTAACAAAGTTTGTAAAATCAGTTTTGTATACCTTGAGGGGTGTAGTTTCTTAGATGGGGTAACTTTTATGGAGTTTCTACTCTAGGGGTGCATCAGGGGGGCTTCAAATGGGACATGGTGTCAAAAAACCAGTCCAGCAAAACATGCCTTCCAAATACCAAACGGCGCACCTTTCACTCTACGCCCCGCTGTGTGGCCGTACAGTAGTTTACGGCCACATATGGGGTGTTTCTGTAAACGGCAGAGTCAGGGCAATAAAGATACAGTCTTGTTTGGCTGTTAACCCTTGCTTTGTTAGTGGAAAAAATGGGTTAAAATGGAAAATTAGGCAAAAAAATGAAATTCTCAAATTTCATCCCCATTTGCCAATAACTCTTGTGCAACACCTAAAGGGTTAACAAAGTTTGTAAAATCAGTTTTGAATACCTTGAGGGGTGTAGTTTCTTAGATGGGGTCACTTTTATGGAGTTTCTACTCTAGGGGTGCATCAGGGGGCTTCAAATGGGACATGGTGTCAAAAAACCAGTCCAGCAAAACCTGCCTTCCAAAAATCAAACGGCGCACCTTTCACTCTACGCCCCGCTGTGTGGCCGTACAGTAGTTTACGGCCACATATGGGGTGTTTCTGTAAACGGCAGAGTCAGGGCAATAAAGATACAGTCTTGTTTGGCTGTTAACCCTTGCTTTGTTAGTGGAAAAAATTGGTTAAAATGGAAAATTAGGCAATAAAATGAAATTCTCAAATTTCATCCCCATTTGCCAATAACTCTTGTGCAACACCTAAAGGGTTAACAAAGTTTGTAAAATCAGTTTTGAATACCTTGAGGGGTGTAGTTTATAGAATGGGGTCATTTTTGGGTGGTTTCTATTATGTAAGCCTCGCAAAGTGACTTCAGAGCTGTAGTGGTCCCTAAAAATTGGGTTTTTGTAAATTTCTGAAAAATTTCAAGATTTGCTTCTAAACTTCTAAGCCTTGTAACATCCCCAAAAAATAAAATATCATTCCCAAAATAATTCAAACATGAAGTAGACATATGGGGAATGTAAAGTCATCACAATTTTTAGGGGTATTACCATGTATTACAGAAGTAGAGAAACTGAAACTTTGAAATTTGCTAATTTTTCCCAATTTTTGGTAAATTTGACATTTTTTTATGCAAAAAAAAATTTTTTTTTTTAACTTTATTTTACCAGTGTCATGAAGTACAATATGTGACGAAAAAACAATCTCAGAATGGCCTGGATAAGTCAAAGCGTTTTAAAGTTATCACCACTTAAAGTGACACTGGTCAGATTTGCAAAAAATGGCCTGGTCCTAAGGTGTAATAAGGCCGTGTCCCTAAGGGGTTAAGTGTTAGGCCTATTTTTGGATTTGCGTTTTCATTTTTTCCTCCCCACATTCCAATAGCCAAAATTTTCCATTCATATAGCCATATGAGGTCTTATTTTTTGCAGGATAAAATGCATATTTTAATGGCACCATTTAATGTACCATGTCTGGTATTGGAAAACGAGAAAAAAAATCTTTGTGGGGTTAAACTGCACATCGTGTAGCTAAACAAGCGAGTTTCAACACTGAGAAGCGTTGTCAAATTGGAACTGAGCAGGCACTCTATGGGTAGATGGGAGGGAGGGTGGTAGCATGGAGGCTCAGAAAAGTGAGGTAGGTAGCTGGATATAATTTAGAAAGCCGGGTAGAGGGAAGAGTGCCAGGGAGGCTAGCCCTGATCTGACACTCCAAGTTTGCAATGTTGGCAGATGAGGGGGATGTCAGTTCAGGGATAGCACTGCTGCAGCCGGACACTTCCTCTGCCAGCCAGGGGAATGTCATCTCCAGTAAGCAGGGGACCAGGAGAGCAGGGCAGGCCAGATAGGTGCTGGCAGTAGGAGACTCAATTATTAGGGGTACAGATAAGGAGATCTGTCACAAAGACGGATCGTCAAACGGTGTGTGTTCTCGTCCTGGCGCTCGAGTTTGACATATAGTAGATCAGGTTGACAGATTACTGGGAGGGGCTGGAGAAGATCCAGCGGTCATGGTCCATATTGGAACCAATGACAAAGTTAAAGGTAGGTGGAGCGTCCTTAAAAATGATTTTAGGGATTTAGGTAAGAAGCCTAGGGCAAGAACCTCAAAGGTAGTGTTTTCCAAAATACTACCTATACCACGAGCCACTCAAGAAAGGCAGCAGGAGGTTAACAAGTGGCTCAAGAACTGGTGTAGGAAGGAGGGGTTTGGGTTCCTGGATAACTGGGCCGACTTCTCTGTCCTCAATGAAGAAGGAGCAGCTGTTTTGGGGGAAAAGATGGCTAGAAGGTTGGAGGAGTGTTTGAACTAGGAACTGGGGGAGGGCAATTACGTTATAGGAGGGGAAGATAGTGAAGATAGAGACCGGGGGCGAGGTAATTGGACTGGGGGAGGAATGGAAGGAGGGATTAGAACAGTTCAGAAGGAAAGGTGTAGGGTAAAAATATACATAAACCTCATAATTGTATGTATACTAATGCCAGAAGCCTGACTAATAAAACTGGTGAATAGGAATTAGTGATGTGTGAGGAGGACTATGACATAGTGGGAATAACTGAGACATGGCTGGATGATAGCTATGACTGGGCAGTTAATGTACAGGGTTACAGTCTGTTTAGAAAGGATCGCCAAAACCGGAGAGGGGGAGGGGTCTGCATTTATGTAAAGTCCTGTCTAAAGCCCACAGTCCGAGAAGATATATAAGTGAGGGACATGAACATGTGGAGTCACCATGGGTAGAAATACATAGAGGCAAAAACAATAATACAATACTAATAGTTTATTATAAACCACCTAATATACCAGAGTCCACAGAAAATCTACTTCTAAATGAGATAGACAAGGCGGCAGATCATAATGAGGTGGTTATTATGGGGGACTTCAACTACCCAGATATAGACTGGGAAACTGGAACCTGTACATCTCATAAAGGAAACAGGTTCTTGGCAATAACCAAAGACAATTACCTTTCCCAACTGGTTCAGGACCCGACTAGAGGGACGGCCATACTGGACTTAGTATTAACCAATAGACCTGACAGAACAACAGAAGTGCAGGTTGGGGGACACCTGGGAAATAGTGACCATAAAATAATAATCTTTTAAATGTCATTCAAAAGAGTGTTTCTTCAGGGAGGAACAAAAATACCAAACTTCAAAAAAGCTAAATTTAGCCATTGGCCTAACTAACTGGAACAAAGTCTTCAAAAATAAAAAATACAGCCACAAAATGGGATATTTTCTAAAGGCATCCTAAACTCTAATTGTGAGAGGTACATACCTTCTGGGAATACCAAGGTAAGGAACAAGAAAAAAAAACAATGTGGATAAATAGAATTGTAAAAATAAATTAAAAAAAAGACAAAATGAAAGCATTTAAATCACTAAAACAGGAGGGGACGCGAGGAAGCATTGAAAATTGATAAGGAGAAAATATAGAATACCGGTATGTAAAAGACAAATAAAAGCAGACAAACTAGAGACAGAGAGATTCAATTACCGTATTTTTCGCCGTATAAGACGCACCGGCCTATAAGACGCACCTAGGTTTTTGAGGAGGAAAATAAGAAAAAAAATATTTTGAACCAAAAAGGTGCACTTTTGAACTAATTGTGGTCTGTGGGTGACGCACTGTTATGGGGGATCTGTGGGTGGCACTGTTATGGGGGATCTGTGGATGACACTTATGGGGGATCTGTGGGTGACACTTATGGGGGATCTGTGGGTGACACTTATGGGGGATCTGTGGGTGACACTTATGGGGGATCTGTGGGTGACACTTATGGGGGATCTGTGGGTGACACTTATGGGGGATCTGTGGGTGACACTTATGGGGGATCTGTGGGTGACACTTATGGGGGATCTGTGGGTGACACTTATGGGGGATCTTCTCTGGATGGCACTGTTATGAGGATGAGGATCTGTGAATGACAGTTATGGGGGGGATCTGTGGATGACACATATATAGCATCTTATGCTGTCATCCACAGATCCCCTCCATAAGTGTCCCTGTAGTGAATGACCCTCAATACAGGGGGTGGGGGTCGCATCTGCTTTAATGACAGCGGGGCCCGTGCAGTGACTATTCTACTACACGGGCCCCGCTTACTGTATAATCATATCTCTCTAATAGTTAATTGTTCTATGCATGTAATCGCATAATGAGCGCTAATGAGCGCTGTGTATTACCGTACTTAAAACTAGCAGCGCTCGCCGTTCGGAGCAGAGAGGAGGCAGGAGGCAGGCCGGGAGGATGGGCGCTTGCAACGTGAGTCATACGTCACGCGCCTGCGCCGCCTGCTTCATTCATAAGTGGGCGGTGCAGGCGCGTGACGTATGACTCACGCTGCAAGTGCCCGTCCTCCCGGCCTGCCTCCTCTCTGCTCCGAACGGCGAGCGCTGCTAGTTTTAAGTACGGTAATACACAGCGCTCATTAGCGCTCATTATGCGATTACATGCATAGAACAATTAACTATTAGAGAGATATGATTATACAGTGAGCGGGGCCCGTGTAGTAGAATAGTCACTGCACGGGCCCCGCTGTCATTATAAATGCAGATGCCGCCCCCAGCCCCTCCTCCCTCACAGCTGATACACCCGCCGCGCGGCATCGCGGCGGGTGTATCATTGAAAACTGGGCAAAATAAGCTACATTCGCCGTATAAGACGCACTGCTATTTTCCCCCCACTTTTGGGGGGGAAAAAGTGCGTCTTATACGGCGAAAAATACGGTATATAAATGGTAAAAAGTATATGGAGCATACCTACTATTACTTTACACATGGTGGAATTTCTTATGCGGGTATAGAGAGAAAAAAAAAAAGCGAGGGTTATCCAATCTAGTGGATGACTCCAAGAGACAGGATATAACTAGAGGCGCCAGTGGATGGAGAACGAGAAAAGGAAAAACCAGAGGCAGGAGAAAAAAGTAATGTAGCAGGGGAGGCAGCTGGAAGGGGTGTTCACACTGAAAGGAATCGGTGTGTGGGAGGAAATGAATGAAAGTGACTTAACAAGTCAAGGAGGTTACACCCCTATAAGAAGTGCCAAAAAAAACCCAGAGTATATCAGAGAGATATTTTCGTATGCAATTAAAGTGTTCAATTGATATCTAACTGTAAATGAAAGTTAGTCATCTACCCAGATCAGGGTGACCAAGAGAGAAAAGTGGAGTCAGTGGACAATAGACACACCACTATAGCATACCTATAGTCAACAATAAGTGAAAGTATTCACATATAATAACCCTATGAGGGTATATTACAGTAGCCAAAGGTAATAATCAACTCACTTCACGGGGGGTGGCCAGCTGGATAAGCTCAAGACACCAGCATGGACCAATAACCCCCCAATCCAGAGCGCCTGTAGAGTCTTCCAAAGCTGACAGTTGCCCAGTAGGGAAAGAAAGGCTTCACTTCAGTGGTAGTGTTGAAGGCTTTGGCTTCTTTATTGATTCATAAAAGGCTCAACGCGTTTTGGGGTATGCAGACCCCTTCATCAGGAGAAAATACAGATAAATATAAGCTTGTAGTAACAATACCTGGTGGCCCTATATATAGGGCTATAAGGGAAGGCTAATAAGATGTCTTTTGGCGCCAAAAGGGGGAACACATGGGACGCTGATGGTAGTGGACCCCCTCCTCTCTCATTCAGAAAGCGCGCTCGTGGCTTTAGCCAATTGGAAGAAGCGGCAAAGGCCGAACTTCCGGTATACGATGCGTTCCAGTCTGGAACGAATCCGGAGCTTCCGGTAAGGCAAGCGCTCCAACCAGGAACGCATCGAGAACTAAGATAATACACTTCCGGTATGCGTCTCGCGCTGGACCGCATAGGCGAACTTCCGGTCCGGCGATGAGAGTGCTAGTTAGTACAAACTATTTGGTTGGAGGGGGGACAGGTAGGACTACTCCTGAGGCCATATCAAATTCACATATATATGGGCAAGATATTGATGCACACATGAAAAACACACAGACATTCATATATCCCCATATGTGCTCATAACAATTATATGTAAACATGTTATCGCAATCAATAAATACATATATATATATATATACATAAATAGGAGACATAAAAAATTAAAAAAGGGGAGAATTAAATAAATATGGGGAAGAATTTTATTGGCCCCAATATTATGATTAAATATTAATATTATTATAACTATTAAAAGTATTTAGATTTTAAACATCCCCTATAAAATGAGATAAGATTATATAAAAGAATAAAACGAGATTATATATTAAAAAAGGTAATTATAAAAAAATGTCATATTATATAATTATAATTATTTGAAGATAATATAAAATAATTTACCCAAAGAAAGGAGAATCCCATCAATAGTTAACATATTCGAGTGCCTCATTTAGACCACATGGCGTTAGTGTGTTGAGATGATATATCCAAAACATTTCTTTAAGGCTGAGTTGTTGAAAGGAAGACGATACGTGTTCTAGTGGAATCATTTTTAGGGTAGCCGAATTTCCCTCGTGCTTGAGGGCAAAATGGCGTGATACACTATGAGTTGTAATTTATCTATTAATATTGGAGCGGTGCTCATTCATACGCTCCCTTAGGGTTTGGGTGGTACGACCCACATAATAGAGACCACAGGGACACCAAAGTAAATACACAACATTCGTTGTGCCACAGTTCATCATGTGGTGTTTGAAGGAGATCTTGTTGTTGGGTGTTGGTATATGGAATTCACCTGTCGCACATTGTGACATAGCACAACACTTACATTTTCCTGATCCACATTTGAATACACCTTTAGTAGTTCCTAGTTTTTTGTCGTGGAGTGTCGGAATAGAATGCTCACCGGCTAACTTTGGGCAGGAGGGGGCTACTATATTCTTAAGTGTTTTGGCTCTATGGTAAATTAAATTTGGTTGTTGAGGGATGTGTTTACCTAATATAGGGTCTTTTTGTAAAATTGGCTAATACTTATTGAGGATCTGTCTTATGGTTTTGTGTTTAGAGTTATATCTTGTGATAAGACTGGGTTTGTACACATAGGGGTTAGTCTGATTCTTAATTTTTGGTTTGAGACTAGTCGTTTGCGTCTCCTTAACCCTTTCACGACCGCAATCTGTATATATACGTGATAGCTGCACATACCCCGTGCAGCTACCACGTATATAAACGTTCTGGCAGCTCTTTAATCCAAGCGCAGGCGGCACAAGGGGGGGCACAGCCACAGATCGGGGCACAGATCGGCGGGAGGGGGGTTTATTACCCGAGGTAATGTGACCTCGGGTAATAAACCCCCCTCCCGCCGATCTGTGCCCCGATCTGTGGCTGTGCCCCCCCTTGTTCTGCCTGCAGCTCATTCTCCTACTAGCTGCCGTGATTTGGTCCGCCCCCTCCCCGCCCCATGCAGTCATTTAGTAGCCTCGGCGATCCCCCCCCACCCATGCAGTCATTTTGTAGCCTCCCCGATCCCCCCCACCCCACCTTTCCAGCGCTGCCCCCCCGATCTCCCTGCTGTGTGCGATGGCGGCGGCTCCATTACTGAGCCGCCGCCATCAGCAGAGAGTGTCAGCTCTATGCTGACACTCTCCTGTAACCCCATAGATGCCGCGGTTGCGGCATCCATGAGGTTAACAGAGGGAGGGAGCTCCCTCTCTCCACCATCGGGGCTGCAGCGCTGTGATTGCAGCACCCGATGGTTGCCATGGCAACCGGACGCTTTGCAAAAGCGTCCTGTTGCCATGGAAAGGTGTCCAGTGTTGCCACCTACAGGACATCTGTAAGTATTATACTTTGGAATGCAAGAGCATTGCAAAGTATAGTACAACTATCAGCCCCACTGGATCTTGAAGATCCAAGAGGGAACTGATAAAAAAAAGTGAAAATAATAAAAGTAAAAATAAATAAATAAATAAAAATGTAAATTGAAAAAAAGAAATTGCCTTTTCCTTTAAAAAAAATGAAAAAATAAAATAAAATACACATATTAGGTGTCAGCGCGTCCGTAACGACCGCCTCTATAAATATATCACATGATAGACCCCGTCCGATAAACACCATAAAAATAAAATTAAAAAAACAGTGCCAAAAAAGCTATTTTTTTCACCTTACATCACAAAAAGTGCAACAGCGAGCGATCAAAAAGGCTTATGACCCCCAAAATAGTACCAATCAAACCATCACCTCGTCCCGCAAAAAATGATACCCTATTTAAGACAATCGCCCAAAAAATTTAAAAGTTTTGGCTCTCAGACTATAGAGACACTAAAACATCATTTTTTGGGTTTCAGAAATGCTATTATTGTGTAAAACTTAAATAAATAAGAAAAAGTATACATATTAGGTATTGCCACGTCCGTAACGATCTTCTCTATAAAACAATCACATGACCTAACTCCTCAGATGAACGCTGTAAAAATAAATAAATGAAAACTGTTCCAAAACAGACAATTTTTGGGTCACCTTGCCCCATAAAGTGTAATAATGAATGATCAAAGAATCCTATGTACCCAAAATTGGTACCAATAAAAACCTCAACTCTTTCTGCAAAAAACGAGCCCCTGCACAAGACGATCGGCAGAAAAATAAAAAACATGGCGTTCAGAAAACCAATCCAGCACAATCTGCCTTCCAAAAACCGTATGGCATTCCTTTCCTTCTGCGCCCTGCCGTGTGCCCGTACAGCAGTTTACGACCACATGTGGGGTGTTTATGTAAACCGCGGAATCAGGGTAATAAATATTGAGTTTACTTTGGCTGTTAACTCTCAATGTGTTAAAGAAAAAAAAATTATAAAATGGAAAATCTGCCAAAAAAGTGAAATTTAGAAATGTTATCTCCATTTTCCTTTAATTCTTGTGGAATGCCTAAAGGGTTAACAAAGTTTGTAAAATCAGTTTTGAGTAACTTGAGGGGTGTAGTTTCTACAATGGGGTCATTTATGGGGGTTTCCACTATGTAGGCCCCACAAAGTGACTTCAGATCTGAACTGGTTCTTAAAAAGTGCGTTTTGGAAATTTTCTTAAAAATTGCAAGAATTGCTTCTAAACTTCTAAGCCTTCTAACGTCCTAAAAAAATAAAATTACATTTCCAAAATGATGCCAGCATAAAGTAGACATATGGGGACTGTTAAGTAATAAATATTTTATTAGGTATCACTTTCTGTTTTGGAAGCAGAGAAATAGAAATTTGGAAAATTGTGAATTTTTCAAAATTTTTGGTACATTTTGGATTTTTTCATAAATAAAGGTGAAATATATTGACTCAAATATATGACTATCATGAAGTACAATGTGTCACGAGAAAACAATCTCAGAATGGCGTGGATAAGTAAAAGTGTTCCAAAGCTATTACCACATAAAGTGACGCATGTCAGATTTGTAAATTTTGACCTGGACACTGGGGCATCAATGACCCTTGGTCATGAAAGGGTTAAGGACTCTATTTTTAAATTCTTCAATAAGTTGTAAAGGATAACCCTTGGTGATAAATCTCTCGCCTAACAGGTCTAATTGTTCCCTCATTACCCTATCATCAGTGCAGTTCCGCCTAATCTGTCTCATTTGTCTAAAGGGTATGTTACTCTTCCATTTATGGTGGTGACAACTATTAAAATCTAGGTAACTGTAATGCAAGGCACCAACAAACAGACCAGTGATGAAAGCAAAAAAGCTGTTTATTCACCAGAAACATAAACGTCCAGGACACTTGCTGGTAACAAGGAATAATAACCAAAAAACCAGGCAAGGAGATTCCAGGAATAGTCCCAACCAGTGCTGAATGATGCTGTGCACTTGGCAGTCGAGTCACTCCAGATCTTGGGTCCGCTGTAAAGGACAAAGTTCCTGGCAGTCTTCAGTCACTAGGAGTTGTGACTAGAGTTGAGCGAACACCTGGATGTTCGGGTTCGAGAAGTTCGGCCGAACATCCCGGAAATGTTCGGGTTCGGGATCCGAACCCGATCCGAACTTCGTCCCGAACCCGAACCCCATTGAAGTCAATGGGGACCCGAACTTTTCGGCACTAAAACGGCTGTAAAACAGCCCAGGAAAGGGCTAGAGGGCTGCAAAAGGCAGCAACATGTAGGTAAATCCCCTGCAAACAAATGTGGATAGGGAAATTAATTAAAATAAAAATTAAATAAATAAAAATTAACCAAAATCAATTGGAGAGAGGTTCCATAGCAGAGAATCTGGCTTCCCGTCACCCACCACTGGAACAGTCCATTCTCAGATATTTAGGCCCCGGCACCCAGGCAGAGGAGAGAGGTCCCGTAACAGAGAATCTGTCTTCATGTCAGCAGAGAATTAGTCTGCATGTCATAGCAGAGAATGAGGCTTCACGTCAGCCACCACTGCAACAGTCCATTGGCATATATTTAGGCCTAGCACACAGGCAGAGGAGAGAGGTCCCGTAACAGACAATCTGGCTTCATGTCAGCAGAGAATCAGTCTGCATGTCATAGCAGAGAATGAGGCTTCACGTCAGCCACCACTGCAACAGTCCATTGTCATAAATTTAGGCCCAGCACCCAGGCAGAGGAGAGAGGTCCCGTAACAGACAATCTGGCTTCATGTCAGCAGAGAATTAGTCTGCATGTCATAGCAGAGAATCAGGCTTCATGTCAGCCACCACTGCAACAGTCCATTGGCATATATTTAGGCCTAGCACACAGGCAGAGGAGAGGTTCATTCAACTTTGGGTAGCATCGCAATATAATGGTAAAATGAAAATAAAAATAGGATTGAATGAGGAAGTGCCCTGGAGTCCAATAATATATGGTTATGGGGAGGTAGTTAATGTCTAATCTGGACAAGGGACGGACAGGTCCTGTGGGATCCATGCCTGGTTCATTTTTATGAACGTCAGCTTGTCCACATTGGCTGTAGACAGGCGGCTGCGTTTGTCTGTAATGACGCCCCCTGCCGTGCTGAATACACGTTCAGACAAAACGCTGGCTGCCGGGCAGGCCAGCACCTCCAAGGCATAAAAGGCTAGCTCTGGCCACGTGGACAATTTAGAGACCCAGAAGTTGAATGGGGCCGAACCATCAGTCAGTACGTGGAGGGGTGTGCACACGTACTGTTCCACCATGTTAGTGAAATGTTGCCTCCTGCTAACACGTTGCGTATCAGGTGGTGGTGCAGTTAGCTGTGGCGTGTTGACAAAAGTTTTCCACATCTCTGCCATGCTAACCCTGCCCTCAGAGGAGCTGGCCGTGACACAGCTGCCTTGGCGACCTCTTGCTCCTCCTCTGCCTTGGCCTTGGGCTTCCACTTGTTCCCCTGTGACATTTGGGAATGCTCTCAGTAGCGCGTCTACCAACGTGCGCTTGTACTCGCGCATCTTCCTATCACGCTCCAGTGCAGGAAGTAAGGTGGGCACATTGTCTTTGTAGCGTGGATCCAGCAGGGTGGCAACCCAGTAGTCCGCACAGGTTAAAATGTGGGCAACTCTGCTGTCGTTGCGCAGGCACTGCAGCATGTAGTCGCTCATGTGTGCCAGGCTGCCCAGGGGTAAGGACAAGCTGTCCTCTGTGGGAGGCGTATCGTCATCGTCCTGCCTTTCCCCCCAGCCACGCACCAGTGATGGACCCGAGCTGCGTTGGGTGCCACCCCGCTGTGACCATGCTTCATCCTCATCCTCCTCCACCTCCTCCTCATCCTCGTCCTCCTCGTCCTCCAGTAGTGGGCCCTGGCTGGCCACATTTGTACCTGGCCTCTGCTGTTGCAAAAAACCTCCCTCTGAGTCACTTCGAAGAGACTGGCCTGAAAGTGCTAAAAATGACCCCTCTTCCTCATCCTCCTCCTCCTCCTGGGCCACCTCCTGTTCCATCATCGCCCTAAGTGTTTTCTCAAGGAGACATAGAAGTGGTATTGTAACGCTGATAACGGTGTCATCGCCACTGGCCATGTTGGTGGAGTACTCGAAACAGCGCAACAGGGCACACAGGTCTCGCATGGAGGCCCAGTCATTGGTGGTGAAGTGGTGCTGTTCTGTAGTGCGACTGACCCGTGCGTGCTGCAGCTGAAACTCCACTATGGCCTGCTGCTGCTCGCACAGTCTGTCCAGCATGTGCAAGGTGGAGTTCCACCTGGTGGGCACGTCGCATATGAGGCGGTGAGCGGGAAGGCCGAAGTTACGCTGTAGCGCAGACAGGCGAGCAGCGGCAGGATGTGAACGCCGGAAGCGCGAACAGACGGCCCGCACTTTATGCAGCAGCTCTGACATGTCGGGGTAGTTGTGAATGAACTTCTGCACCACCAAATTCAGCACATGCGCCAAGCAAGGGATGTGCGTCAAATTGGCTAGTCCCAGAGCTGCAACGAGATTTCGCCCATTATCACACACCACCAGGCCGGGCTTGAGGCTCACCGGCAGCAACCACTCGTCGGTCTGTTGTTCAATACCCCGCCACAACTCCTGTGCGGTGTGGGGCCTGTCCCCCAAACATATGAGTTTCAGAATGGCCTGCTGACGTTTACCCCGGGCTGTGCTGAAGTTGGTGGTGAAGGTGTGTGGCTGACTGGATGAGCAGGTGGAAGAAGAGGAGGAGGAAGCCGAGAAGGAGGAGGTGGCAACAGGAGGCAAAGAATGTTGCCCTGCGATCCTTGGCGGCGGCAGGACGTGCGCCAAACAGCTCTCCGCCTGGGGCCCAGCTGCCACTACATTTACCCAGTGTGCAGTTAGGGAGATATAGCGTCCCTGGCCGTGCTTACTGGTCCACGTATCTGTGGTTAGGTGGACCTTGCTACAGATGGCGTTGCGCAGTGCACACTTGATTTTATCGGATACTTGGTTGTGCAGGGAAGGCACGGCTCTCTTGGAGAAGTAGTGCCGGCTGGGAACAACATACTGTGGGACAGCAAGCGACATGAGCTGTTTGAAGCTGTCTGTGTCCACCAGCCTAAATGACAGCATTTCATAGGCCAGTAGTTTAGAAATGCTGGCATTCAGGGCCAGGGATCGAGGGTGGCTAGGTGGGAATTTACGCTTTCTATCAAATGTTTGTGAGATGGAGAGCTGAACGCTGGCGTGTGACAGGGTTGAGACGCTTGGTGACGGAGGTGGTGGTGGTGGTGTTGGTGGTACATCCCCTGTTTGCTGGGCGGCAGGTGCCAACGTTCCTCCAGAGGCGGAGGAAGAGGCCGAGGCGGCAGCAGCAGAATAGGCCGAGGCGGCAGCAGCAGAAGAGGTAGCAGGGGGAGCCTGAGTGACTTCCTTGGTTTTAAGGTGTTTACTCCACTGCAGTTCATGCTTTGCATGCAGGTGCCTGGTCATGCAGGTTGTGCTCAGGTTCAGAACGTTAATGCCTCGCTTCAGGCTCTGATGGCACAGCGTGCAAACCACTCGGGTCTTGTCGTCAGCACATTGTTTGAAGAAGTGCCATGCCAGGGAACTCCTTGAAGCTGCCTTTGGGGTGCTCGGTCCCAGATGGCGGCGGTCAGTAGCAGGCGGAGTCTCTTGGCGGCGGGTGTTCTGCTTTTGCCCACTGCTCCCTCTTTTGCTACGCTGTTGGCTCGGTCTCACCACTGCCTCTTCCTCCGAACTGTGAAAGTCAGTGGCACGACCTTCATTCCATGTGGGGTCTAGGACCTCATCGTCCCCTGCATCGTCTTCCACCCAGTCTTGATCCCTGACCTCCTGTTCAGTCTGCACACTGCAGAAAGACGCAGCAGTTGGCACCTGTGTTTCGTCATCATCAGAGACATGCTGAGGTGGTATTCCCATGTCCTCATCATCAGGAAACATAAGTGGTTGTGCGTCAGTGCATTCTATGTCTTTCACCGCTGGGGAAGGGCTAGGTGGATGCCCTTGGGAAACCCTGCCAGCGGAGTCTTCAAACAGCATAAGAGACTGCTGCATAACTTGAGGCTGAGACAGTTTCCCTGGTATGCATGGGGGTGATGTGACAGACTGATGGGGTTGGTTTTCAGGCGCCATCTGTGCGCTTTCTGCAGAAGACTGGGTGGGAGATAATGTGAACGTGCTGGATCCACTGTCGGCCACCCAATTGACTAATGCCTGTACCTGCTCAGGCCTTACCATCCTTAGAACGGCATTGGGCCCCACCATATATCGCTGTAAATTCTGGCGGCTACTGGGACCTGAGGTAGTTGGTACACTAGGACGTGTGGATGTGGCAGAACGGCCACGTCCTCTCCCAGCACCAGAGGGTCCACTAACACCACCACGACCATGTCCACGTCCGCGTCCCTTACTAGATGTTTTTCTCATTGTTATGGTTCACCACAACAACAAATATATTATTTGGCCCAATGTATTGTATTCAAATTCAGCGGGATATAAATTTGAGGCCTAGTATTTAGGCGCTGGGTGACCGGTATGGATTTAGTGACAGAATTAGACTTGGAAATGCACAGAAGCGTGTGTGTGAAGTTATTCTGAATGACCCAATGTGCACCTTGAATATTATATACCCTTTTTGGGATAGATTTCAAATAGCTCTGATATAGCAGGAACCACTAAATTATGAAATTGCTAAATTGGGAATTGTACTTCAACCCAGAACAAAAAATGTGCTTTGACGGGCACTAAATAACTTTCCCAGCTACAACAGTACAGCGGTAACGAGAGATTTAGAGGGATTTAAATTTGAGGCCTAGTATTTAGGCGCTGGGTGACAGGTATGGGTTTAGTGACAGAATTAGACTTGGAAATACACAGTAGCGGGTGTGTGTGAAGTTATTCTGAATGACCCAATGTGCACCTTCAATATTATATACCCTTTTTGGGATAGATTTCAAATAGCTCTGATATAGCAGGAACCACTAAATTATGAAATTGCTAAATTGGGAATTGTACTTCAACCCAGAACAAAAAATGTGCTTTGACGGACACTAAATATCTTGCCCAGCAACAACAGTACAGTGGTGGGTAACGAGAGATTTAGAGGGATTTAAATTTGAGGCCTAGTATTTAGGCGCTGGGTCACCGGTATGGATTTAGTGACAGAATTAGACTTGGAAATGCACAGAAGCGTGTGTGTGAAGTTATTCTGAATGACCCTATGTGCACCTTCAATATTATATACCCTTTTAGGGATAGATTTCAAATAGCTCTGATATAGCAGAAACCACTAAATTATGAAATTGCTAAATTGGGAATTGTACTTCAACCCAGAACAAAAAATGTGCTTTGACGGACACTAAATATCTTGCCCAGCAACAACAGTACAGCGGTGGGTAACGAGAGATTTAGAGGGATTTAAATTTGAGGCCTAGTATTTAGGCGCTGGGTCACCGGTATGGATTTAGTGACAGAATTAGACTTGGAAATGCACAGAAGCGTGTGTGTGAAGTTATTCTGAATGACCCTATGTGCACCTTCAATATTATATACCCTTTTAGGGATAGATTTCAAATAGCTCTGATATAGCAGAAACCACTAAATTATGAAATTGCTAAATTGGGAATTGTACTTCAACCCAGAACAAAAAATGTGCTTTGACGGACACTAAATATCTTGCCCAGCAACAACAGTACAGCGGTGGGTAACGAGAGATTTAGAGGGATTTAAATTTGAGGCCTAGTATTTAGGCGCTGGGTGACAGGTATGGGTTTAGTGACAGAATTAGACTTGGAAATACACAGTAGCGGGTGTGTGTGAAGTTATTCTGAATGACCCAATGTGCACCTTCAATATTATATACCCTTTTTGGGATAGATTTCAAATAGCTCTGATATAGCAGGAACCACTAAATTATGAAATTGCTAAATTGGGAATTGTACTTCAACCCAGAACAAAAAATGTGCTTTGACGGACACTAAATATCTTGCCCAGCAACAACAGTACAGCGGTGGGTAACGAGAGATTTAGAGGGATTTAAATTTGAGGCCTAGTATTTAGGCGCTGGGTCACCGGTATGGATTTAGTGACAGAATTAGACTTGGAAATGCACAGAAGCGTGTGTGTGAAGTTATTCTGAATGACCCTATGTGCACCTTCAATATTATATACCCTTTTAGGGATAGATTTCAAATAGCTCTGATATAGCAGAAACCACTAAATTATGAAATTGCTAAATTGGGAATTGTACTTCAACCCAGAACAAAAAATGTGCTTTGACGGACACTAAATATCTTGCCCAGCAACAACAGTACAGCGGTGGGTAACGAGAGATTTAGAGGGATTTAAATTTGAGGCCTAGTATTTAGGCGCTGGGTCACCGGTATGGATTTAGTGACAGAATTAGACTTGGAAATGCACAGAAGCGTGTGTGTGAAGTTATTCTGAATGACCCTATGTGCACCTTCAATATTATATACCCTTTTAGGGATAGATTTCAAATAGCTCTGATATAGCAGAAACCACTAAATTATGAAATTGCTAAATTGGGAATTGTACTTCAACCCAGAACAAAAAATGTGCTTTGACGGACACTAAATATCTTGCCCAGCAACAACAGTACAGTGGTGGGTAACGAGAGATTTAGAGGGATTTAAATTTGAGGCCTAGTATTTAGGCGCTGGGTCACCGGTATGGATTTAGTGACAGAATTAGACTTGGAAATGCACAGAAGCGTGTGTGTGAAGTTATTCTGAATGACCCTATGTGCACCTTCAATATTATATACCCTTTTAGGGATAGATTTCAAATAGCTCTGATATAGCAGAAACCACTAAATTATGAAATTGCTAAATTGGGAATTGTACTTCAACCCAGAACAAAAAATGTGCTTTGACGGACACTAAATATCTTGCCCAGCAACAACAGTACAGCGGTGGGTAACGAGAGATTTAGAGGGATTTAAATTTGAGGCCTAGTATTTAGGCGCTGGGTGACAGGTATGGGTTTAGTGACAGAATTAGACTTGGAAATACACAGTAGCGGGTGTGTGTGAAGTTATTCTGAATGACCCAATGTGCACCTTCAATATTATATACCCTTTTTGGGATAGATTTCAAATAGCTCTGATATAGCAGGAACCACTAAATTATGAAATTGCTAAATTGGGAATTGTATTTCAACCCAGAACAAGAAATGTGCTTGAACGGACACTAAATAACTCGCCCAGCTACAGCACTAGGGACAGATTTAGCTGGATATAAATTTGAGGCCTAGTATTTAGGCGCTGGGTGACCGGTATGGATTTAGTGACAGAATTAGACTGGGATATGGCCAAAAAATGAACAGACTATTGCTGGTTAAATGCACTTGGTGTGACAGCTTCACCCTGATGTAGGCTTTAGCCAAAAAACAACCACACCATTGAGGGTTAAATGCACTTGGTGACAGGCGCAGCTTGCCCCTGATTTTGTATATGGCCAAAAAATGAACAGACTATTGCTGGTTAAATGCACTTGGTGTGACAGCTTCACCCTGATGTAGGCTTTAGCCAAAAAACAACCACACCATTGAGGGTTAAATGCACTTGGTGACAGGCGCAGCTTGCCCCTGATTTTGTATATGGCCAAAAAATGAACAGACTATTGCTGGTTAAATGCACTTGGTGTGACAGCTTCACCCTGATGTAGGCTTTAGCCAAAAAACAACCACACCATTGAGGGTTAAATGCACTTGGTGACAGGCGCAGCTTGCCCCTGATTTTGTATATGGCCAAAAAATGAACAGACTATTGCTGGTTAAATGCACTTGGTGTGACAGCTTCACCCTGATGTAGGCTTTAGCCAAAAAACAACCACACCATTGAGGGTTAAATGCACTTGGTCGCAGCTTGTGCTGGCGCACCACAAGACACAAAATGGCCGCCGATCACCCCAGAAAAATGAGACTGACAAACGGTCTGTGCAGCCTAAAAACAGTGAGCAATTGAGGATCAGCAGCTCAATGATCCACAGCTGCAGATCGATCAGTTAATCAAGTCCTTTGGAGGAGTTAATCTGCCTAATCTCGCCCTACTGTCGCAGCCGCAACCTCTCCCTACGCTAATCAGAGCAGAGTGACGGGCGGCGCTATGTGACTCCAGCTTAAATAGAGGCTGGGTCACATGGTGCTCTGGCCAATCACAGCCATGCCAATAGTAGGCATGGCTGTGATGGCCTCTTGGGGCAAGTAGTATGACGCTTGTTGATTGGCTGCTTTGCAGCCTTTCAAAAAGCGCCAAGAAAGCGTCACAAAAGCGCGAAGAAAGCGACGAACACCGAACCCGAACCCGGACTTTTACGAAAATGTCCGGGTTCGGGTCCGTGTCACGGACACCCCAAAATTCGGTACGAACCCGAACTATACAGTTCGAGTTCGCTCATCCCTAGTTGTGACCTATACCTGGTTGAGGGAAAATAACAGTGGGCACTGATCACCCTGAGAGACCTCCTTTTAAATGCCTGCTGACCAATCCCAGGGTGCCAAGTGTCCACTACCATAGGTGAACAAATTGCCCTGCACCTGAGTACAAGGCCTAAGGCAATCACAAGTTGATTAACCCATGGCTGGCTCCCTAATCCACTTTGCTCTTGTGAGTCAGTATAATATGCGCCACTGGTCGACGAAGTGCATAAGAAGCGCGTACTCGCGACCGTGTATCCCTTTGCGAACCTGCCCTCGTGCGTACGCACGGACGCATGATTGACTCAGCGCGAGTATGCGAGTGGACCCAGATGCGGAAACGGAAGTCGCAGGAGACACCGGAGACAACCCTGGCCGCGGCGTCTTGTCACTCGCCTGGCCACTCTGTCCCCGGGACTCCGACGGTCCTCCCCTCCGATGTCCACGCGAACGCATCTCCGCACTGGCTCGCAAAGGGGTCAGCGCTGGTGCATCAGAGACACGCATAACCTGTCCCGCAACTCCACGAGGACCCCTCTTGGTTCCCCTGGAGTGCAAAGCAGGTGAGGATCTTACATTACCCCCCCCCCCTCGAGGAGGCGGCTCTGAAGACTCCAAGCAAGCCTTCCCCGGATTATCCCGGTGAAAGGCTGCCACCAACTCATCCGCATGCACCTGGCGAGCAGGTATCCAACATCTCTCCTCTGGACCAAAACCCTTCCAGTCCACCAAGTATTGAAGAGACCTTTGGACAAAACGAGAGTCCAAAATTCTGTTCACTTCGAACTCCGGTACCCCTTGGACCTCCAGCGGGGATGGGGTCTGAATGAAGGGAGCGGAGTCGGCTGCCGATTTGAGAAGTGAAACATGAAAGGTGTTCACTCCTCGGATCGATGGTGGAAGAGCAACCTTGTACGTAACTCGGTTGATCTTTTGTGTCACTGGGTATGGGCCAATGAATCGAGGACCCAACTTGGAAGATGGCTGACGCAGCGGAATGTTCCGGGTGGAGACCCACACCTGATCTCCCACCTTAAACTTTTGCTCTACGGTGCGATGACGATCAGCAAATTTCTTCTGTTGCGCCACCGCACTGCGGAGATTCCGCTGGGCCGACGACCAAATGGGACGTCTATCCTTGAACCACTGATCCACCACCGGTGAGTCAGTGGAGGGTCCGGCTAAAGAAGAGAGTCTTGGATCCCTGCCCCCCACGCACCTGAACGGAGACATCTTAGTGGAAGCATGCTCAGAGTTATTATAAGCCACCTCCGCAAAGGGTAGATACGCTGCCCATTCCTCCTGGCAGTCTGACACGAAGCACCGGAGATATTGCTCCAGGGTCTGGTTAGTCCTTTCTGTCTGACCGTTGGTCTCTGGGTGAAAACCAGAAGAAAAAGACAAATTAATACCCAATCGGGAGCAGAAAGAACGCCAGAAGCGGGAGATGAATTGCACTCCTCTGTCTGAAACAATGTCATCCGGCGCTCCGTGTAATCGAAAGACATGATTCAAGAACAGATCTGCCAATTCTCTGGCCGAGGGCAATCCAGGGAGTGGGATAAAATGGGCCATTTTACTAAAACGGTCCACCACTACCCAGATTACCGTACTTCCAGAGGACCTTGGCAAATCTGTGATGAAATCCATGGAAATGTGAGTCCATGGAGCCTGGGGAATAGGCAGTGGGAGTAAAGTCCCAGAAGGGGCAGACCGGGACGGTTTACATCTGGCGCAAACAGTACATGCCTGGATATAGGCCTTAACATCCACGGACATGTTGGGCCACCACACGTGACGTTTAACAAGGGCAAGTGTTTTTTTAACATCCAAATGCCCGGCAGACTTTGAGTCATGAAGCTGTCGGATGACCTCCAATCGAAGGTTAATGGGTACGAACCATCGACCCTCGGGTTTGTCAGGTGGACTCTCTGCCTGTGAGGGCTCAAGAAGAGAGGACAAGTCCTCCATTACTTCTGCAGCCCCCAGGGCAGCAAGAAAACATTTAGTTGGGAGAATGGTTTCTGGCTCAGAGTCCAGGACGGAAGCAGCCTCAGGGAAGCAGCGGGACAGGGCATCTGCCTTCACGTTTTTGGAACCTGGTTTATAAGTGAGGCTGAAATTGAAGCGGGTGAAAAACAATGCCCACCTGGCTTGTCGGGAGTTGAGTCTTTTGGCACTCTCTAGATACTCCAAATTTTTGTGGTCAGTGTAAACCGTGATGGGATGTTCTGCACCCTCTAGCCAATGTCTCCACTCTTGAAAAGCCAATCTTACTCCCAGAAGCTCTCTATTGCCGATATCATAATTACACTCGGCTGGAGAGAGCTTCCGAGAGAAGAATGCACAGGGATGTAACCTCTCGGGGTCCCCAGAATACTGTGAGAGAACTGCCCCTACACCGACCTCTGAGGCATCGACCTCGAGAACAAAAGGTCTGGAGGTGTCTGGATGAGTAAGAATTGGTGCCGTGCAAAAGGCCTGTTTCAGCGTCTCAAAGGCTCTGACTGCCTCTCTCGTCCACTTAGAAGGATTAGCTCCCTTCTTAGTGAGGTTGGTGAGAGGTACTACTATCGCAGAAAAATTCTTAATAAACTTGCGGTAGAAGTTGGCAAAGCCTAAGAAACGCTGCAACCCCTTAAGATCCTTAGGTTGAGGCCAATCCAAGACAGCAGAAAGTTTGGATGGGTCCATAGCCAATCCCTTTTCTGAGATAATGTACCCCAGGAAAGGCAACTCCTTCACCTCAAACAGACACTTCTCAAGTTTGGCATAGAGGCGGTTCTCCCTCAGCTTCTGGAAAACCTGACACACGTGTCTCCGATGAGAGACCAGATCCGAGGAGTAGATTAGTATGTCATCTAGATAGATAACAACACATCTATCCAAGAAATCTCTGAGAACATCGTTGATGAACTCCTGGAAGACCGCGGGAGCATTACAGAGACTGAAAGGCATCACGAGATACTCGTAATGCCCGTCTCTGGTATTAAATGCAGTCTTCCATTCGTCACCCTCTCTAATGCGAACTAAATTATAAGCACCCCTTAAATCGAGTTTGGTGAAGACTCGGGCCCCTGCCACCTGAGAAAACAGATCATCAATCAGAGGCAGTGGATACCGATTCTTCACCGTAATCCGATTAAGGGCACGATAATCGATGCAAGGTCTCAAGCCTCCATCCTTCTTCTCCACAAAGAAGAATCCAGCTCCAGCAGGGGAAGTGGATGGACGAATGAAATTCTTCTCAAGGTTCTCTTTAATATACTCCCGCTGAGCCTGAACCTCAGGCCCAGTGAGATTATAAAGATGCCCTCGTGGTGGCATGGTGCCTGGCAACAGGTCTATAGGACAATCATATGACCTGTGGGGAGGTAATACATCAGTCCCCTGAGGACTGAACACATCTCGGAAATTATGATACTGCTGTGGTAAGGTACTTAATACTTCCATGGAGGCTAGTGACAGGTCGGGACGAATGCACTTAGTAAGGCATTCCGTACTCCACTGACAGATAAGACCCGAGCGCCAGTCCACTACTGGATTATGGAGCCTTAACCAAGGGAGACCCAAAATCACGGGAGTGGATGGCATGTCAAGGACAAAAAGGCTTAAGGTCTCCCGATGATCAGCCCCCACCGTTACCTGTATTCCCGGAGTCATCCACACTGCACGACCATCTTGAAGAGGGGAACCATCAATCGCGGTCACTGACATGGTGGTTTTCGGCTGGATCAACGGGATGCCAAGTCGACGAACCAAGGTTGAGTCCACAAAATTCCCAGCGGCCCCAGAATCGATTAGTGCTGACAACTCATGGACCTTGTCTTGCCACCGTAAGGATATGGATACCATCACCCGGCTTGGAGGAGGGATAATAGCACCTAGGGGGTTCTCCTCTATGCCCCCTAGGTTCATTCGTTTCCCGCCGGCAGGAGGGGACAGGTTTTAACGAGGTGTCCAGACTTTCCGCAAAATAGGCACAGGCCTTTCTGTTGGCGACGAGCTCGTTCTGCCTGTGTGAGATGGGAGGATCCAACTTCCATTGGCTCTTCGGCCAATTTTAGAGGCCCTGGATGTGGTCGAGAGGAAGAAAACCGAGACGACCGTTCCACTCGCCTCTCACGGATTCGCCTGTCGGCATCGATTGCCTGAGAGATAGCCATTTCCAACGAGAAGGGGGTAGGCAAGGCCAAAAGAAGATCCCGGACCGCATCCGAAAGTCCCAAACGGAAGCGATGGCATAGGGCTGCGTCGCCCCAGGTGGTGAAAGCTGCCCATCGCCTGAATTCTGCAGCGTATTCTTCAGCTGGGCGGCGGCCTTGTTGAATATGCTCAAGATTGGTCTCTGCGGTGCGAGTACGATCCGGGTCATCGTAAATCACAGCCATAGCCTCGAATAAAGGCATCCACTGACGAAAAAGCTGTATGGTCTTGAGGCAAGTTAAATGCCCAACGTTGGGGGTCTCCACGTAGCAGTGACATTACAATCCCAATTCTCTGCCCGAGAGTGCCAGAAGCCATCGGTCGTAACTGGAAATAAAGGAGACAGGAGTCCCTGAAGTTTAAGAACTCCTGTCGCTCTCCTGTGAAGGGGTCAGGCAGAGGGATCTTAGGTTCTGTTTGATGCCTTGCGATAGTGACGGGTAGTGCTGAGGCTCCCTGGATAAGCTGCTGAACCTCCTCCATCACAGTTGTCAGTTGCTCTTGGATTTGCGCTGCAGCGGCTGCTGGTATATTTGGGCGTCGTTGGAACAGCAGGTTAACGGCTCCCGTTAATTCATTCAGCTGCTGCTGGATCTTGTCCATGGCAACTGTTAGTTGGGCCCACTGTTCTGTAATGCAAGGCACCAACAAACAGACCAGTGATGAAAGCAAAAAAGCTGTTTATTCACCAGAAACATAAACGTCCAGGACACTTGCTGGTAACAAGGAATAATAACCAAAAAACCAGGCAAGGAGATTCCAGGAATAGTCCCAACCAGTGCTGAATGATGCTGTGCACTTGGCAGTCGAGTCACTCCAGATCTTGGGTCCGCTGTAAAGGACAAAGTTCCTGGCAGTCTTCAGTCACTAGGAGTTGTGACCTATACCTGGTTGAGGGAAAATAACAGTGGGCACTGATCACCCTGAGAGACCTCCTTTTAAATGCCTGCTGACCAATCCCAGGGTGCCAAGTGTCCACTACCATAGGTGAACAAATTGCCCTGCACCTGAGTACAAGGCCTAAGGCAATCACAAGTTGATTAACCCATGGCTGGCTCCCTAATCCACTTTGCTCTTGTGAGTCAGTATAATATGCGCCACTGGTCGATGAAGTGCATAAGAAGCGCGTACCCCTTTGCGAACCTGCCCTCGTGCGTACGCACGGACGCATGATTGACTCAGCGCGAGTATGCGAGCGCGTGGACCCAGATGCGGAAACGGAAGTCGCAGGAGACACCGGAGACAACCCTGGCCGCGGCGTCTTGTCACTCGCCTGGCCACTCTGTCCCCGGGACTCCGACGGTCCTCCCCTCCGATGTCCACGCGAACGCATCTCCGCACTGGCTCGCAAAGGGGTCAGCGCTGGTGCATCAGAGACACGCATAACCTGTCCCGCAACTCCACGAGGACCCCTCTTGGTTCCCCTGGAGTGCAAAGCAGGTGAGGATCTTACAGTAAGTATTTGTATCTACATTTAAAAAAAAAGTTTTTGTCTGAATTCTATTATTGACACTATTCCAGATGTCTCCTTCTCGGAGTGGATTGCTGTGGGGATCACTGAAATCCAACAGATTTGGGATTCCGGATATTTGGTTCCCTTCTCCATTATAACTGACGCCTTTCATGTATCTAATAAGGGGTTCTAAAAATATCTGCAATTACGATCCTTTCTCGGTTCTCTTTTACAGGCCCCGAAAGTTACTAACGCGTCTTTTATGTTGTACTTCTTTGGCAAATCAGGTACAACTAAAGGTTTATCCAGGATATAAAAGCTATTATTAGAACATGATTCCAAGGATAATATTTCCGGGCTGGTGAAATGGACAACAGAATTAGATCTACCTAATGATGTGAAGATCTGGCCTAAGGTGTTCACTGCCGCAAAGCAATTCTCGAGTTCGGCATCCCATTTAGAATCCACGTGTAAGATGTTATATAGATGATATATGACTCCACACCGTCTTTCTAAGATATATACAGAAGTTTCTGCCTCCTGTTGGAGATGCGAGAAGGCTACAGGTGACATTAAACACATATTTTGAGAATGATCTTACTGCTCTATGGGATGAGACTGTGTCTCTACTGAACGGGATATTGAATTTTCCCATCCCCAAAAACCCGGCTATCTGTTTACTACATGTAGGGCTTGAAGACCTGCCCAGAATAGATAGGGTTATCACTTTTCATACTCTCACAGAAACCAAGATATTGATTTGATAAGCATTGGCGCTCTGCTCAGGTTTCTACTATTAATGATATTGTATGTAGGGTTGGATACAACTGAGCAATGGAAGCACTATGGCCTCTTGTAAAGGAGTCTATGAAGCTTTCTCCATTTAGGTTTCTTCTTTTTTTTTTTTTTACTCCGGCACTAGTTGTTGTTGTTCTTGTTTGGTTTCCGCCTCCCCCCCCCATTTTTTCCTTTTCTCCTTTACCCTTCCTACCCCATCCCTTTTCCTTTCTTTTTGGCCTCTGAGCAACTAAGAATAAGCCTTACATATTTGTATATTATTTTGATGCTTTATATTTTCATTTGCACTGAATCTTGTGTCTATTGGACTGTTGGTCCTCAATATTACCACTGTTGCATTTTGTAAACAATTGGCTGACATGTTTATATTGTCTATTGTTGCCTTTTTTTTATAATAATAAAATGTTTGTAAGATAAATGGTAAAAAGTATAAATCTGAAGATGTGGATGGAGGGGGGGGGGGGGGAGTTGCAGAGAGTGATGAGGAGAAAGCAAAGCTATTAAATATTTTTTTTCTCCACTATATTCAAGAGAATAAACTGTCAGATGGTATACAGAATGTAAAAGTAAATTCCCCATTAAAAGTGCCCTGTCTGACCCAGGAAGAAGTACAGCGGTGTCTTAAAAAGATGAAAATAGACAAATCGCCGGAACCAGATGGCATACACTCCCCTATCCTAAGAGGATTAAATAATGCCATAGCCAGACCCTTATTTCTGATATTTAAGGATTCTATACTGACAGGGAGTGTTCAACAGGATTGGCGCATAGCAAATGCGGTGCTAATATTCAAAAACGGTCCAAAAACAGAGCCGGTAAGTGTAACATCTGTCATGGGTAAACTATTTGATGGTTTTCTAAGAGATGCTATCTGGGAGTACCTCAATGAAAATAAGCAAATAACGCCATATCAGCATGGCTTCATGAGGGATCGGTCATGTCAAACTAACTTAATAATTATTTATAAGGAGGTAAGTTCTAGACTTGACAGCGGCAAATCAATGGATGTCGTATATCTGGACTTCTCCAAAGCATTTGATACTGTACCGCATGAAAGGTTAGTATAAAAAATGAGAATGATTAGACTGGGAGAAAAATGTCTGTATGTGGGTAAGTAACTGGCTCAGGGATATAAAACAGAGGGTGGTTATTAACGGTACACACTCAGATTGGGTAACTATCACTAGTGGGGTACCACAGGGGTCAGTATTGGGCCCTATTCTCTACAATATATATTTTTTTTTAAATCAGATAATTTTTATTGAAATTTTTTAACATTTTACAGGAAAAGAAAAAAATCTAATCCAGACACAGGATATAATAATGGGTACATTCATTCCATTGACCATGTGTAGCATGTTTGAGACTATGTCGCAGATCACATTCAGCATACGACAATAAAAATACATGGTACCAAGACGTACTCCGATATCAGTAGTTTATGTTATTGCATACAAACAGACCACCCAGCAACCCACCCACCCCCCACCATAGTTGAGACGGACACGCCCCCACCGAGATGCTCAAGATGTACGTAGGAACAGATGTGCACCGTGCTTAGCCTAGGCCAAAAGTATATAAACCTTTGCACAGCAGCATTCCCTGATATCCATCCTGATTTCCCTTCCCATTTCGAATCTCACCAGTGTACGATACAACATCACAGTGACCTCTAAGACCATTTCTTCCACATCATTCCGGAGAATCACAGGCCCAAACTAAGTCGCCTTAGACCTATACTCAATCCATTTGTCCCAAATTTTTGAGAACTTGGCCAAGCAATTTCTTTTAATGTATACCCCTTTTTCCAAGCGTAGGATTTCTGCCATTCTACTCAAGGACTGCCCCAGATGGGGGTTGGGGTCTAAGCCAATATTTAGCAATTCATTTTCTGGCTTGAAAAATCAGATGCTGCACTCCCAGTCGGATATTTCGATTTTTGATATTCAATATTCCCATTACACATGTCCTCAGGCCAAACGGGACCACAATTTGATATGCATCCTTACCCACCCCAGCTCCCCTAGCCTAAACTCCCTTAATGACCAGACCACTTTTTACAATTCTGCACTACACTACTTTCACGTTTTATTGCTCGGTCATACAACTTACCACATATATTAATTTTACCTCCTTTTCTTCTCACTAATAGAGCTTTCATTTGGTGGTATTTCATTGCTGCTGACATTTTTACTTTTTTTTGTTATTAATCGAAATTGACCAAAATTTTTGCAAAAAATGACATTTTTCACTTTCTGTTGTAAAATTTTTCAAATAAAACTATATTTCTATATAAATTTTTCTCAAAATTTATTGTTCTACATGTCTTTGATAAAAAAAATGCAATAAATGTATATTTATTGGTTTGTGCAAAAGTTATAGCGTTTACAAACTATGGTACAAAAATGTAAATTTTAGCATTTTAAAGCAGCTCTGACTTTCAGAGCACCTGTCATGTTTCCTAAAGTTCTAAAATGCCCAGACAGTAGAAACATCCCACAAATGACCCCTATTTCGGAAAGTAGACACCCTAAGGTATTCGCTGATGGGCATAGTGAGTTCATGGAAGTTTTTATTTTTTGTCACAAGTTAGCGGAATTTTTATTTTTTTCTTTCTTTTCTTACAAAGTCTCATATTCCACTAACTTGTGACAAAAAATAAAATTTTACATGAACTCGCCATGCCCCTCACGAAATACCTTGGGGTGTCTTCTTTCCAAAATGGGGTCATTTGTGGGGTATTTATACTGCCCTGGCATTTTAGGGGACCTAAATCGTGAGAAGTAGTTTGGAATCCAAATGGCCAAAAAATGCCCTGTGAAATCCTAAAGGTGCTCTTTAGAATTTGGGCCCCTTTGCGCTCCTAGGCTGCAAAAAAGTGTCACACATGTGGTATCGCCGTACTCAGAAGTAGGGCCATGTGTTTTGGGGTGTATTTTTACATATACCCATGCTGGGTGAGAGAAATACCTCTGTAAAAGACAACTTTTCCCATTTTTTTATACAAAGTTGTCATTTTACAGAGATATTTCTCTCAGCATGGGTATATGTAGAAAAGACACACCAAAACACATTGCCCAACTTCTCCTGAGTACGGCGCTACCACATGTGTGACACTTTTTTGCAGCCTAGGTGCGCAAAGGGGCCCAAATTCCAATGAGTACCTTTTAGGAGGGCATTTTTAGACATTTGGATTCCAGACTTCTTCTCGCGCTTTAGGGCTGCTAAAATGCCAGGGCAGTATAAATACCCCACATGTGACCCCATTTTGGAAAAAAGACACCCCAAGGTATTCCGTGATGGGCATGGCGAGTTCATAGAAGATAATTTTTTTTGGCACAAGTTAGCGGAAATTGATTTTTTTTAGTTTTTTCTCACAAAGTCTCCCTTTCCGCTAACTTGGGACAAAAAGTTCAATCTTTCATGGACTCAATATGCCCCTCAGCAAATACCTTGGGGTGTCTTCTTTCCAAAATGGGGTCATTTGTGGGGTGTTTATACTGCCCTGGCATTTGAGGGTCTCCACAATCATTACATGTATGGCCAGCATTAGGAGTTTCTGCTATTCTCCTTATATTGAGCATACAGGTAATGAGATTTTTTTTTCCCGTTCAGCCTCTGGTCTGAAAGAAAAAATGAATGGCACAGATTTCTTAATTCGCATCGATCAATGTGGATGAAAAAATCTCTGCCAAAAAATGTGCAAAAAAAAAAGGAGAGGAAAGGCGTCTGCCGGGACATAGGAGCTCCGCCCAACATCCAAACCCACTCAGCCCGTATGCCCTGGCAAACCCGATTTCTCCATTCACATCAATCGATGTGGATGAATAAATCATTGCCGGAATTATTTTTAATTTTTTTTGTATACAAAGTGTTTGCCAAAGCATATGAACACCGCCCCTCAGCTCATAAGCCTCGGCAAACGTATCTTTTTTACTGCAGAGGAGAAATCTCATCTTGCAGCGCCGCATACACCGACTTTTGTGTAATCTGACAGCAGCGCAATGCTCCTCTCAGAATGCACATCAGTGCTGCAGCTGGTCGATTGGTTAGTCCACCTAGAAGGTAAAAAAAAAAAAAAAAAAAACAGGCCGCAACGCAATAAATTTATTAACATTAACTTTATATAACATTTGAACAGAACATTCACTTTTATAAACTTTATTGAACTTTTGGAACATTAACTTTTTTGCTTAGGCTACTTTCACACTTGCGTTCGGGGTTCCGCTTGTGAATTCCTTTTGAAGGCTCTCACAAGCGGCCCCGAACGGATCCGTACAGCCCCAATGCATTCTGAGTGGATGCGGATCCGCTCAGAATACATCAGTATGGCTCCGTTTGGCTTCCGTTCCGCGCAGCAGGCGGACACCCGAACTTAGCTTGCAGCGTTTTCCTGTCCGTCTGGCCGTGCGGAGCCAAACGGATCCATCCAGACTTACAATGCAAGTCAACGGGGACGGATCTATTTGACATTGACACAATATGGTGCAATTGCAAACGGATCCGTCCCCCATTGACTTTCAATGTAAAGTCAGGAGAGCCCTATTAATATACCATCGGATTGGAGTTTTCTCCAATCCGATGGAATAGTTTAACTTGAAGCGGTCCCATCACCATGGGAACGCCTCTATGTTAGAATATACCATCAGATTTGAATTAGATCGTGAAAACTCAGATCCGACAGTATATTCTAACACAGAGACGTTCCCATAGTGATGGGGACGCTTCAAGTTAGAATATACTGAGAACTGTGTACATCACTGCCCCCTGCTGCCTGGCACCACCCGATCTCTTACAGGGGTTTGTGAGCCGCACAATTAGCCGCCAGTGCAGCCACCCTCCCTCCCTCTACAGTATTAAATTCATTGGTGGCCAGTGCGGCCCCCCGTCCCTCCCCAGTATTAAATTCATTGGTGCCCAGTGCGGACCCTCCCTCTCCCCCCCACTAATTAAAATCCCCCCCCCCCCAATCATTGGTGGCAGCGGAGAGTTCCGAATTTTAGAAGCATTATAGTTACCAGCGCTGTCTGTGGCCGACCGGCTGCTCCTCCTACTGGTAAGTGACAGGTCTGTGCTATAAGCAATGCGCCGCACAGACCTTTCAATTACCAGTAAGAGGAGCGCCCGGCCGGCCACAGACAGCGCAGGTAAGTATAATGCTTCTAAAATTGCTAAGTAACCAAGGTAGCCAGAACTGCAGTAGCGTTCAGGCTGCCATGGTAACCGTTCGGAGCCCCAGCACTAGCCACCAATGAATTTAATACTGGGGAGGGAGGGGGGGCCGCACTGGCCACCAATGAATTTAATACTGGGGAGGGAGGGGGGTCTGGCCCCCTGCTGCCTGGCAGCACCTGATCTCTTACAGGGGGCTATGATACGCACAATTAACCCCTCAGGTGCGGCACCTGAGGGGTTAATTGTGCGGATCACAGCCCCCTGTAAGAGATCGGGTGCTGCCAGGCAGCAGGGGGCAGTTATGTACACAGTTCTCAGTATATTCTAACTTGAAGCGTTCCCATCACCATGGGAACACCTTTGTGTTCGAATATACTGAAATCTGAAAAAGCTGTCTAATGCAGACGGATCCTTTCTGAACGGATGCAAGCGTTTGCATTATAGGTGCGGATCCGTCTGTTCAGATACCAGACGGATCCGCACCGAACGTAAGTGTGAAAGTAGCCTTACCTGTGATTTTTTTTTTTACCTTTATAGGACAAACCTCTCCTTCCCCATGGGACAATGTGCAAAGCGCAAATCGCCCAGAGATGTGGCGAAGTACATTATGCACTTTGTCCCAGGTGAAAGGAGAGGTTTGCAGCAGCTCTGTGTGAAAGGGCCCTAAGACCCCTGTGTGCCTGTCATGTGTCACGCAATCCCTATACTAAGTGTACCTGTGTGTGGTACTTCTGGAAACACTCCCCTAAGCATAGGGCAGGGTGGTCAGGGCAGTCAGGACAGAAATAGTGGGTGTCACGCCTTATTCTACTCCTGCTACAGACACGACATCTTTTTCGGGTTGACGCTTGTGTTGAGGTACCAGCAACAACATTGAGGAAACGTCGCTCGTGTAGACGGCTCACTAAACTGGTGGTTGGCGCCACAGAACCTCCTGGATACAGGAGGTTCTCGATGATCTCTTCCTGAAATTTGAGGAAGGATCCTGTTCTCCTAGCCTTACTGTAGAGAACAAAACTATTGTACATCGCCAAT
The DNA here is from genome assembly GCF_014858855.1 of Bufo gargarizans. NCBI lineage: Eukaryota > Metazoa > Chordata > Amphibia > Anura > Bufonidae > Bufo > Bufo gargarizans. The sequence goes on from NC_058085.1 coordinate 136,081,861, forward strand.
TGAATTAGGTATACAGACACCTTCTTATACCAGCGTCTGGTCCTGCAGGAGAATAAATAAGGAGCCAACATCTGGTCATTGAAGTCCACCCCTCCCATGAGCAAATTATAGTCGTGGACCAAGTGTCACCACCAGATCTTTAAGAAGTTCTTATAGACGCTCTTCAGTACCTCCTGCATGATCTTCTTTTGTTTTGCTTTCGTTTTGACATCTCTCCTCCATCTCCTAGCTGTCATCTATTAGCAGTGATTGCCTCCCTATATATCTCCTCCCCCATACTGCCTCACCTTACGGTTTATACAACTTCCTGGAGTGTGCTCATGCATGCAAACTGCAACTGATGCTTCTACAGATAAGTCTGTTCATTTATTTGTGTTTTCTTGTTGCCTTGATCCTCCTAGGTGACCCTGACTCCCTCCGTATTAAGTGTAGGGAGCCGGCGGTCATGTCCCCTCACTATTATAGGGTGTTCAGGTGTCATACAGTCGAGGCACGAGGGCATGCAATTTTCTATCATAGAGATCTTTGCATGGGCTGAGAAGACAGGGAGAGTTTCAGGGCTTAAATAGGGGTCACCCTTTTGTTCCTTAGTTTCGGATCAAGCCAGTCGGATCCTTATTTGGATCCTTATCTTGTTTTCTGTTACATCATCCGTGACAAAGAGGGGCTTTTCAATGACTCCAGTTGCTCATTCAATTTGGATAGTCGTGTCTGCGTGAATGGAGGAGAGCATGTAAACGTCACGCTTGTCTCTCCATTTCACCGCGAGCAGTTCTTCGATACACAAGGCAGCCCTCTCCCGCCTTGCAAGACAGGTGGTAACGAGCCGTTGGGAGAAGCCCTGGCGACTAGGTCGCGCGGTGCCACAGAAGCTAATCTGTTCTAGAAACAAATGCCTGAAGAGGGGCACACTTGTGTAGAAATTGTCCACATAAAGATGGTACCCCTTGCCAAATAAGGGTGACACCAAGTCCCAGACTGTCTTCCCACTGCTCCCCAGGTAGTCAGGGCAACCGACCGGCTCCAGGGTCTGATCTTTACCCTCATAGACACAAAATTTGTGCGTATAGCCTGTGGCCCTTTCACAGAGCTTATACAATTTGACCCCATACCGGGTGCTTGGGATGTATTGTTTGAAGCTAAGGCGCCCGGTAAAATGTATCAGGGACTGTCTATGCAGATATTTTGCTCAGGAGTATACAAATCTGCAAATTTGGTGTTAAAGTGGTCTATGAGGGGCCGAATTTTGTGGAGTCGGTCAAAAGCTGGGTGGCCTCTGGGACGAGAGGTGCTGTTGTCACTAAAGTGCAGGAAACGCAGGATGGTCTCAAATCGTGTCCTGAACATGGCAGCAGAGAACATGGGCATGTGATGAATTGGGTTCGTGGACCAATATGACCGTAATTCATGCTTTTTTGTCAGGCCCATGTTGAGGAGAAGGCCCAGAAAAGTTTTAAATTCGGAAAGACTGGGCATAAAAGCTTCCCGGGTTGGCGGCTATAAGTTGATTGGCATACCGGTTTGTTTCTGCCACGACTAAGTCAAAGAGCTCCGCAGTAAAGAACAGCTCAAAAAACCCCAGTGCCGATCCGATCTGAGCTGTCTCAACCCGAACTCCAGACTGGGCGGTGAAAGGGGGAACTACTGGTGCGGCTGAAGATGGGGGTTGCCAATCAGAGTTTGCCAGCACCTCAGTGACTCTAGGGGCTCTACGGGCCTGTCTGTGCGATGGCTGCGACGGAGGAACTACTGCACGTGCCACCATACCAGCTTCAACTGCCCTTCTGGTGCTCGCCACTTCACCATGTTCTACGGCAGTGCTGGTACTAGGTCCAGGATGGGCTGCGCTGGTGGTGTATGCCTCACCGCGTAATCCAAAAGTGCCAGCCCCACTCTGCTGCCCTTGAAGAGGATTCTGCGCAACCTGTGGTCTAGCAAAACGGGGCCGGGTACGCCTGGTGGTATCAGGGACCTCAACCTCAATGTCCGAACTTTGGGTCAGACTGCCACTGCTTTCTACAGGTTAGTATTCTGACGCGCTGGATTCGTCAGATAAGGGTTCCCATTCCTCATCCGACTGGGTCAGAAGCCTGTAGTCCTCTTCAGAAGAATACCCCTTACTTGCCATTTGGTCAACTAAATTTATGGGGTTTTCCCTGAGACTACCCAAGAAAAAAAGCAAGCCTGTCTTACAAATGGGAGGCTAGGGAAGTACAGGAAGCCGTTGCGATTGATAAAAAATATGAAAACAGATTTTTTTTATCGCCGCAGCGCTTGTGTACTGATTGTGCAGTGATAAAAAAAAAAAAAAATGTTTTATCACTGCGGCGGGGCGGGTGTGGGCGAACGCACGTGTGGGTGACCAATCAGGCCTGATCGGGCAAACACTGCGTTTTGGGTGGAGGGCGAGCTAAGGTGACACTAATACTATTATAGATCTGACTGTGATCAGTTCTGATCACTTACAGATACTATAAAAGTACCAATGCTGATTAGCGATACACTAATCAGCGAATCAGTGACTGCGGTGCGGTGGGCTGGGCGCTAACCGACACTACATACCAAAGGGGCCTAAACTAACCTAAAACCTAACAGTCAATACTGGTGTTGCTACTGCTACTTTCACACTAGCGTTCAGAGCGGATCCGTCTGAGACGGATCCGCTCATATAATGCAGACGGTGGATCCGTTCAGAACAGATCCGTCTGCATTATATTGTAAAAAAACATTCTAAGTGTCAAAGTAGCCTCAGACGGATCCGTCCAGACTTTATATTGAAAGTCAATGGGGGACGGATCTGGTTTGAAAATTGAGCCATAGTGTGTCATATTCAAACGGATCCGTCCCCATTGACTTACATTGTAAGTCTGGACGGATCCGCTTGCCTCCGCACGGCCAGGTGGACACCCGAACGCTGCAAGCAGCGTTCAGGTGTCCGCTTGCTGAGCGGAGCGGAGGCTGAACGCTGCCAGACTGATGCATTCTGAGCGGATCCGCGTCCACTCAGAATGCATTAGGGCTGGACGGATGCGTTCGGGGCCGCTTGTGAGCACCTTCAAACAGAGCTCACAAGCGGACACCCGAACGCTAGTGTGAAAGTAGCCTTACACTGATCACTTTTTTCCCTTTCACTAGTGATTGACAGGAGTGATCGAGGGGTTAATTGGGGTGATGGGGGGGGGGGTCATCTGGGGCTAAATGTGTTGTGTTTGGTGTACTTACAGTGATCTGTGCTCTCTGCTGTGACCAACCGACGAAAAGGAACCAGCAAAGAGCACAGAAGCCATTTAACACATTATATTTATAAATATAATGTGTTATATGGCTTGTGATTCGATTTTTTTTAAAGTCACCAACCTGCCAGCGCAGATCATTGGCTGGAAGGCTGGTGACGAACTTCTGCTGCGACTTTTCCGAGCCCGCACTGCGCATGTGCGGGCCGGCTTGGCGAGTCATCTCGCATCTCGCAAGATGACGTGCCGATGCGTCGAGGAACAACCTGACCACCCGCAGGACGCATCCCTGCGTTAGGCGGTCGGGAGGCGGTTAATACATGCAAGTACACCTGTCCAAAAACTACCAAGCTCGGTGCGCTCCCAGAACATGTATAGCAGAGTCTTCAATATATTTATTATTGATCTTGTAGAAGGCTTGCACAGTAAAATATCAATTTTTGCAGATGACACTAAACTGTGTAACATAATTAACACAGAAGAGGACAGCATATTGCTACAGAAGGATCTGGATATATTGAAGGCTTGGGCAGAGAAGTGGCAGATGAGGTTTAACACTGACAAATGTAAGGTTATGCACATGGTAAGGAATAATGCAAGTCACTCATACATACTAAATGGTAAAACACTGGGTAACACTGACATGGAAAAGGACTTAGGAATTTTAGTGTACAGCAAACTAAGCTGTAGAAACCAGTGTCAGGCAGCTGCTGCCAAGGCCAATAAGATAATGGGTTGCATAAAAAGGGGCGTAGATGCCCGTGATGAAAAAATAGTCCTACCACTTTACAAATCACTAGTCAGACCACACATGGAGTACTGTATACAGTTCTGGGCTGAACAAGGCAGACATAGCAGAGCTGGAGAGGGTTCAGAGAAGAGCAACTAAAGTAATAACCTGAATGGGGGGACTACAGTACTCAGAAAGATGATTCAAATTGGGGTTATTCAGTTTAGAAAAAAGATGTCTAAGGGAAGATCTAATAACTATGTATAAATATATCAGGGGTCAGTACAGAGATCTCTCCCATCATCTATTTATCCCCTGGACTGTGACTGTGATGAGGAGACATCCTCTGCGTCTGGAGGAAAGAAGGTTTGTACACAAACATAGAAAAGGATTCTTTACGGTAAGAGCAGTGAGACTGGAACTCTCTGCCTGAGGAGGTGGTGATGGTGAGTTCACTAAAAGACCTCAAGAAGGGCCTGGATGTATTTCTGGAGTGTAATAATATTACAGGCTATAGCTACTAGAGAGGAGTCGTTGATCCAGGGAGTAAGGGTACTTTCACACTTGCGGTAGAGGAATCCGTCAGGCAATTCTTTCGCCGGAACTGCCCGCCGGATACAGCAATACGGACGCAAACTGATGGCATTTGTCAGATGGATTAGAATCCTGATCCGTATGACAAATGCATTGAAATGCCGGATCCGTCTCTCCGGTGTCATCAGGAAAAAAGGATCCGGCATTTATTTTTTTCACATTTTTTTCGGTCTGAGCATGAGCAGACCGCAATGCCGGATCCGTTTTGCCAAAACACTTGGGGCCGGATCTGGCATTAATGCATTTCAATGGGAAAAAATGCCGGATCCCGCATTCTGGAATTTTAGACGGAGATAAAACCGTAGCATTCTGCGGTATTATCTCCATCCTGAAAAGGCAAAAAGACTGAACTGAAGACATCCTGATGCATCCTGAACGGATTGCTCTCTATTCAGAATGCATTTGGATAAAACTGATTCGTTTTGAGCCCCTAGGACGGAACTCAATGCCGGAACAGAATAACGCTAGTGTGAAAGTACCCTTATTCTGATTGCCTGATTGGAGTCTACCTCACAGTTTTGTTTTTTCCTTCCTCTGGATCAACTTGTAGGATAACAGGCTGAACTGGATGGACAGATGTCTTTTTTGAGCCTTATAAACTATGTTACTATGTTAAATTGAAAAAAAACACAATTCAGCCAACATTTTTGGGGTTTTGACCTCACGCTGTTCACTGTGTGCTAAAATTGACAGAACGTTCTTTTCTGCGGCTCAATCTGAATACGGCGATACTGAACTCGTATAGTTATTTTTTTTGTTTTACTACTTTTTAAAAATATCCTTTAAAAAAAAAATCTAAATTTCTATACTATGAGGGCTTGGTTTTTGCAGGACGAACTGTAGTTTTTATTGGTTCTATGTATGTGGCAGGTATGAATTTTTTATCTCTATTTTTTTGCGGTTGAAAGGTGAATAAAGAATGGCGAATAGTATGTTTCATTTTTTTTCGGTTACAGGAATTTTATTTTATATTTTAATAGTTCAGACATTTTCAGACGCAGCCATAATGATGAGTTTATTTTTTTTATTGTTAAAATATTTTTATATGTCAAATTGGGAAAAGGAGGCGATTTAAACTTTTAATATTTTGACTTAATTTATTTTAACATTTTTTCACTTTTTATTTTATAACTATTAGCCCTCTTAGGGTGCTAGAACCTGGGATTTTTTGATCCCTTGTCCTAGTCACCTAAATAAAGATCTATTAAGGTGAATAGTATTTTTACACTGTCTCTGCCGCACTGTGCCTCGTGCACATTGCAGCAGGGAGCTTACCATGGCAGGCTTGGAAGGCTGCTGCAGCGTCCAGGCTGCCAAGCTAACCGATCGGAGCCGGGCGATTTCACTGCGGGGGCTCCGATCGGAAAGCAGAGGCAGTCGCATCCCTCTGCCTTACCTCACAGATGCCGCGATGATGATGGGTTAAACAAAAGGGTTCGGTGGGATCGCCGTTCCCTGTCATTTGTGGATCATACTGACCACAGAAGCTCGCTCCATATATTCCCTCAACCACCGTGATGTACGGGTACGTCATAGTTAGAGCTGAAACGATTACTCGATTAAATCGAGTAATTCGACACAAAAAAATCCTCGATCGAAGATTTTTTTGTGTCATGTGACCACGGAGCGGGAGTAAAGCACTTGCTATTACTCCTGCTCCATGGTCTCCCGCTGCCCTTGGAATACTCACCTTTCCAGCAGGGGGCATCTGGACACTTCACAGCACGTCCATGGTCTAACGCTGCACTGACCTTCTGACGTACGCAAGCCGTGACCTGACGTGCTGTGTGACATCAGGCGCAGAGCAGCGCGGAACGATGGAGTGTCGGCTGAAAAGGTAAGTTGGTGAAACCGAGGGGGTGGGGGCGCGACTAAGGCCGGGTGCCCGGAGTGCACAGCGTCATAGCAACCAATGACGCTGTGCAATCCGGGTGTCGGGAGGTGCAGGCAGCACAGACTATGGCACAAGGGGGGAGAGCTGATGGCACAATGGGGGGAGAGCTGATGGCACGAGGGAGAGCTGATGGAACAAGGGGGAGAGCTGATGGCACAAGGGGGAGAGATGATGGCACTGGGGAAGTAAAGCTGATGGGACAAGGGGGGACAGATGATGGCACAAAGGGGGACAGATAATGGCACAATGGGGGGAGAGCTGATGGCACAATGGGGGGAGAGCTGATGACACAAGGGGGGGGCAGAGGATGGCACTGGGGGATTAAATCTGATGACACAAGGGGGGGCAGATGATAGCACAAGGGGGAGAGCTGATGGCACAATGGGGAGAGATGATGGCACTGGTGGAGTAGAGCTGATGGCTATGGGGTGGGGGAAAGCTGATGGCAGTGGTTGGGGAGAGCTGATGGCACTGGGGGAGTGGAGTTGATGGCACTGGGGAGTGGAGCTGATGGCACTGGGGTGGGGGAGAGCTGATGGCACTGGGGGAGTGGAGCTGATGGCACGGTGGGGAGAGCTGAAGGCACTGGGTGGGGGAGAGCTGATGGCACTGGGTGGGGAGAACTGAAGGCACTGGGGGAGTAGAGCTAATGGCACAATGGGGGGAGAGCTTATGGCACAATGGGGGAGAGCTGATGGCACAAGGGGGGAGAGATGATGGCACTGGGGGAGTAGAGCTGATGGCTATGGGGTGGGGGAGAGCTGATGGCACTGGTTGGGGAGAGCTGATGGCACTGGGGGAGTGGACCTGATAGCACTGGGGTGGGGGAGAGCTGATGGCTCTGGGGTGGGGGAGAGCTGATGGCACTGGGTGTGGAGAGCTAAAAGCACTGGGGTCGGGGAGAGCTGATGGCACTTGGTGGGAGGGAGCTGATGGCACTTGGTGGGAGAGAGCTGATGGCACTTGGTGGGAGAGAGCTGGGGAAGAGCTAATGGCACTAGGGTGGGGGAGAGCTGATGGCACTGAGGGAACGAACCTGATGGCATGGGGGAAAGCTGATGGCACTGGGGGATAGTGGAACTGATGGCACTGGGGGAAAGAGAGCTGATGGCACTGGGGGGAACAGAGCTGATGGCACTGGGGCGAACGGAGCTGATGGCACTGGGGGGAACGGAGATGATGGAACTAGGGGGAACGGAGCTGATGGAACTGGGGGGAACGGAGCTGATGGCACTGGGGGAACTGATCCACTTGGGCTGCTCGCACAGGGGGGAACGAAGGGTGTTGGGGACTAATGGCAGGGTGTCTTATGAGTTTTTATAAAAGAAAACAATCTATTAATTCATTTTTTCTTATTACTCAATTAATCGTAAAAAATAATCTATATAATACTCGATTACTGCAGCCCTAGTCATAGTGGTTGAAAGGGTTAAATTACAAGCAGTATATCTCAGTAGTGCTCTTGGCCTTGGCTGACATTATGGGAGCACTGTTGATACTTACTCTTCAGGGCTTTTAGATGAGTAAATGGGTTCAAGCCAACCAGCTCACCCTACCAGAGCCATTACAACTTCCCAGATGTTCTGGACCACCAGCCCCATTTGTGATTGTGGAGGACAAAGGTTTTATTCTGTCACTCCACATGATGTGGCCCTTCCCAAGACCTGATGTTCACAACATGAGGCGAATCATCAACTACCAGCTCAGCAGTGCGCAACCATGGTCATGGTCGTGACTTCTGAACCGCAGGCTTTTGCCTGCGGTTTGGTTGTTAAACCACAGGTGAGGGCCGCTATTATGTTGCCTCACTTGTGGTTGCCGCGGGCAACAAGTTGTTATTTTGTATGTCGCAGCATAGCAGCCTGAGCTGGTGCTAGGCAGCTTTCTGCAAAGTGCATGCGGTTGCACCTGGCAACCTGTCTTTGTTAGGTGTGTCATTTGTATGTCTGGTGTGCACAGGGTTTTAGTTATGTGTGCACTTTCCCCTTTAAGTGGCTTCCATCCCTTGCCTGGTGTAGGAAGGGTTAACTCCCTCTTTGTGTGAACACTGGGTGTGTCTGTGTGTGGGTGTGGCTACAGGGGCTATTTAACCTCAGTTGAGACCTGATGTCTGAGGGGTACTCCAGCCTTGTAGTAAGCTGGAGGCACCCTCCTGGTCTGTAATACCATCTGCCAGTGAGGGCCACCCTTGTGGGCATAAAATGTGATACACAATGCTTAGTAGATGTGTTTGTGTTATGCTTGTTTATTGCACCTCATGGTCCTGGGTTCCTGTGTGATGTGTGTTGTGTGCTGTGTCCTTTTGTAGTGGATAGCAGCACTTGCACATGGGTTCCAGGCTTAGTGTCTGTGGCAGGTGAATGTTGTGTTTGTGGCATGTACCTGCCATTGCCATAAGTTGTATATGTTTCCCCTTCCTTGCAGCTTGGCCAGGGAGACTCCTGTTCCTCCGTATCCAGAAGGAACAGGTCGTCTTACCCTGCTCCTAGTTTAGGGCCACCCTGAGGGCTAGCAGGGACTTTAAGGTTCCGGAGTATGAGCCCTCCTACCATCAGGGTCGGCTCATACAGCTAGGAGTCAGGGTCAGATTAGGGATGCGATTAGGAGGTGACCTGCTCCCTAATTCTGTCGTCCTGGTCGAGCAGCGACCACCATCTTCTGTCATCGCATGGCTGAGGGTTTTCCCCATCCTCAGCCGTGACAGTGCATTTCTGATTACTTTACAACAAACTGAGGGTGTTTATGTCTTCCATACAGATGGATGTGGACAATCGAAGACTGGTGACCCAAGCCTGTGTGGTCCCCCACAATGTCAACAGGATCCACAGTGCTGCCTTTGATGGCAATCTGGTAAAATACCTGACCACGGCACTGGTCAATTTAAATCAGAAACTGCATGGAAGACCTGTAGCTTCAGAAATAGCTAATCAAGGGGGGGGCGGAGCTAGCCGCGAGCTGTGATTGACGCTTGAATACAGAGCTCCACACCATAGCATCTGCCTAAACCAGCATAACAAGCTCATGAGCCATAAGCCATGGTTAAAACAAATCGGGAACACTTGGAGAACACCCCGAGAGTACAGAAAGCGGCACAAAACCAGCCAGATATTGATAAATTCCTCAAAAGAAGAGATACTTTACCTGCGGGCAGAAACAAGATGGCGCCGGCAGGAGCCCGAGCTGCCGTTCGGCCGGATGACTCAGAAAGAGACAGCTCATGCGCTATGTCAGAAAGTGCAGATATTACAGACTTGCCTCTTTCAAGAGCTTTCTTCAAGAAAACTTTGTATAAAGCATTATCTCCATTGCAGAAGGCCATGGCTGATATCAAGGCTGATGTTAAGCAGATAGGTGGCAGATTAGTGGTGCTGGAGGAGACTCGAGCCAAAATCATCCAACACAGAGAGTCAGTCAGCACCGCAATACGGTCCTATCCTTCACACATTACCGCTGCCATGCTTCAAATAGAAGACCACGAAAATAGGAGCAGGAGGAAAAATATACGTATTTGGGGCATTCCGGAGGAGGTGGTTACTGAAGGGATACCACAAGCGATAACCGCCATATTTACCTCACTCGTGGGGGAGGATAAAGCTTCCTCTATTGTGGAAGAATGCGCACACAGGGCCCCGAGACCGCGCTCTTCCTCTGGAGGCCCACCAAGAGATATTATATGTGGCCTTTTGAACTATCTGGATACAGCGACACTATTACGAGCCGCCAGGGATAACAAGAACCTGACTTATGGAGGGGCCCAGAATTAGTTGTTTCAAGACCTTGCCCCCAGCACACTGGCTAAACGCAGAGTGCTTAAACCGCTGATAGATGCACTGTGGGCCCATAAACTCCCAGTGCGGTGGTTATTCCCCTTTGGACTAGCCACTTCCAAAAGTGGCCAACAAGTCATCATTAGAACACCGTAAGATCTGGAAGCAGCATGGGCCATGCTGGAAATTGCGCCAGTGGAAGTACCATCCTGGATGCAGCTCTCGGCTGACTTATAATTGCCGGATCTTCCTGCTGCGCCTTCTTGGCAAGTGGTCGGAAAAACCAAGTCGCAGAAGTTCAAGAAAACCTCATGACACGCTGACTAACTGATCTCTATTTCCATCATGCAGAGGAGCTACATACTTCTCCCAGAGGACGGGATCTGATGGGGTGACCTGATCCAGCATAAAGACGGATATTCCAGAAGGCTTGGAAGTTAAGGTCTCAGGTCGTATTTGGTTCTGCCCCAATCCCGCTCCTTGCTTCAAATGTGGACTCTCTCTCTTTAGATACGATTCAGATAGATGTTCACTATCTAGTTAATTATTAATGCTTTAGCTAAGGTGTTGCCTTAATTGAACCCTGTTCTTGTTTAACCTGAGATAGGCTATTTATGATATAGCTTGTTTTCTCCCCTCCCAGAGGCGTGTCTACCAGGGCTTAGGCCCCTCATTGTATATGGCTGACACTGACACAGAGCATATGTTCTGGGTGACACACACGCCACAGACTACACTTATCTTACTTGTAGTTTGTTCTATACCTTTATGTTATTGTCTTTTCTTCCATGGAGTCCATGACAATGTTCCCGAATGGTCGGTAACTTTGGCTTATTATGGCTGATTTGCATGTTTGGTCACATAATATCAATGGTCTAAATACTCCCCAAAAAATGAAGCAACTGTTTAATTTATTATATTTGTGGTAGGGGCTGAGGTGTACATTGGCGTGGAGTCGGGAGGGATGCGGGTAGGCCTGAATAAGTGGGCCACCCAAGAGAGTGGAATGAAAGAAAGAAGGGTCGGGAGGGTGGGGCATGAAGCGACCGTCCTCAGGGTGAGGTCGCGTGAGGTGATATCGCCAGCAGCCCTGCCCACAAATACAGGCTGTAACCAGCCTTAATACTTGTGGTAGGGGCTGAGGTGTATATTGGCGTGGAGTCGGGAGGGATGCCTATCACCCTCCAAGATCTATCTGGCTGAACTGTGCCTGGAGCCAGTGCGGGGTAGGCCTGAATAAGTGGGCAAGAAGACCACCCACGCTGTAGGAGGGAAATAGTTAATTGAACCGAACGACACGGGAGGTAACAAGGGCCTGAGTGATTCAGGCCGGAGCTGGGCTGTTAAATGACCTGAGCGATTCGGGCAGGCACTGGGTAGTAGTTAGTCCAGATGACGGCGGAAGAGCAAGCTTGGTTGATCCAGGATGAGAGAGGCAACGTGGGCGATCAAGGATGAGAGAGGTAACGTGGGCCTGGGCGACCCAGGATGACTGAGGTAGAGCGAGCCTGGGTGATCCAGGATGACGGAGGCAGAGCGAGCCTGGGTGATCCACAATGACAGAAACAGAGCGAGCCTGGACAACCTGGAATAACCGAAACAGAGCGAGCCTGGGCAATCCAGGAAGACAGAGGCAGAGCGAGCCTGGGCGATCCAGGATGACAGGAGCAGAGCGAGCCTGGGCGAACCAGGATGGCAGGAGCAGAGCGAGCCTGGGCGGTCCAGGACGACAGAACGAGCCAGGGTGATCCTGGATGACAGGGGTAGAGCGAGCCTGGGCGAACCAGGATGATAGAGACAGAGCGAGCCTGGGCCAGCCAGGATAACCGAAACAGAGAGAGCCTGGGCGATCCAGGAAGACAGAGGCAGAGCGAGCCTGGGTGATCCAGGACGACCGAGGCAGGGCGAGCCTGGATGACCCTGGATGGCAGAGCGAGCCTGGGCGATCCAGGATGACAGAGACCTCAGATGACGTGGGAGTGTGTCAAGAAGCAAGGAAGACAGACAGAAGGCGTATGCATGATACCTGAAGAATTCGGGAAGCTATTGAGCAGCTACTTGGCTGATCGGGAGGACTGAATATCAGACAGCACTGCAGCCCTGTTTGTTTTAAGAAAAGATTGCCCAAAATGGTACATTAGGAAACCGGAAAATAGCACGGCAACAAAACCCCACGACTAAAACAACATTCATGGAGTTAGCTACCCTAGAGGGGATAACTTGTGTTACATCTGGTAGCAGCAGTGGAAGGTGCAGTTTCTGGTTCCAGTCGAGGAGGCATAGAGCAATTGTGCAGCAATTGATAGGCACTTGTGGGTATAGGGGTCCACTGGAGGTTCCAACCTAAACTAAACCTGGGCCAGCGGTAGCATAGACGATGGGAACCAGAACAGCAGTCCCAGACCCCGCAGCAGTGTCCGCAGGCAGCACCTTACTGATCACACCGGTGTCTGGTCTCTCCGCTGCGTTCCTGAAGCTTCTTTTTTCTTTCCCATTTTTTTTTTTTTTTTTTTGATCCCCGGAATGGAGAAACAGGCCGGCCAGCCCCATGCCTGCCAACCATGGCTTCTCGGCTGGAATGTACTGCAAAATAAATGAAAAATAGAAAACAATACATGGAATTATACCTAATTACAGTTGTAGATACCCCCAGGTCCGGTGTACTAAAGAAGAACTTGTACCAATTAGATTTTATTATTATAATTATTCTTAAACACCGTTTTAGGAGAGCAGGGAAGAGAAGGAAGATGCGGGACCGGAGGACCGGGCGGGGAGCAAGGAAGGATGACAGAGGCAGCGTGGGCCTGGGCGATCCAGGATGACAGAGGCAGAATGGGCCTGGGCGATCCAGGATGACAGAGGCAGAATGGGCCTGGGCGATCCAGGATGACAGAGACAGGAACGAGCCTGGGCGATCCAGGATGACAGAGGCAGAACAAGCCTGGGCGATCCAGGATGACAGAGGCAGAACGAGCCTGGGCGATCCAGGATGACAGAGGCAGAACGAGCCTGGGCGATCCAGGAAGACAGAAACAGAACGAGCCTGGGCGATCCAGGACGACAGAGGCAGCGAGTACCTGGGGGATCCAGGAAGACAGAAACAGAACGAGCCTGGGTGATCCAAGATGACAAAGGCAGAACGAGCCTGGGCGATCCAGGATGACAGAGGCAGCGAGGGCCTGGGCGATCCAGGATGACAGAGGCAGAACGAGCCTGGGCGATCCAGGATGATAGAGGCAGCGTGGGCCTGGGCGATCCAGGATGACAGAGGCAGCGAGGGCCTGGGCGATCCAGGATGACAGAGGCAGAACGAGCCTGGGCGATCCAGGATGATAGAGGCAGCGTGGGCCTGGGCGATCCAGGATGACAGAGGCAGCGAGGGCCTGGGCGATCCAGGATGACAGAGGCAGAACGAGCCTGGGCGATCCAGGATGATAGAGGCAGCGTGGGCCTGGGTGATCCAGGAAGACAGAGACAGAGTGAGCCTGGGCGATCCAGGATGACAGAGGCAGCGTGGGCCTGGGCGATCCAGGATGACAGAGGCAGAACGAGCCTGGGCGATCCAGGATGACAGAGGCAGAACGAGCCTGGGCGATCCAGGATGACAGAGGCAGAACGAGCCTGGGCGATCCAGGATGACAGAGGCAGAACGAGCCTGGGCGACCCAGGATGACAGAGGCAGAACGAGCCTGGGCGATCCAGGATGACAGAGGCAGAACGAGCCTGGGCGATCCAGGATGACAGAGGCAGAACGAGCCTGGGCGATCCAGGATGATAGAGGCAGCGTGGGCCTGGGCGATCCAGGATGACAGAGGCAGCGAGGGCCTGGGCGATCCAGGACGACAGAGGCAGAACGAGCCTGGGCGATCCAGGATGATAGAGGCAGCGTGGGCCTGGGCGATCCAGGATGACAGAGGCAGAATGGGCCTGGGCGATCCAGGATGACAGAGGCAGAAAGGGCCTGGGCGATCCAGGATGACAGAGACAGGAACGAGCCTGGGCGATCCAGGATGACAGAGGCAGAACAAGCCTGGGCGATCCAGGATGACAGAGGCAGAACAAGCCTGGGCGATCCAGGATGACAGAGGCAGAACGAGCCTGGGCGATCCAGGATGACAGAGGCAGAACGAGCCTGGGCGATCCAGGAAGACAGAAACAGAACGAGCCTGGGCGATCCAGGACGACAGAGGCAGCGAGTACCTGGGGGATCCAGGAAGACAGAAACAGAACGAGCCTGGGTGATCCAAGATGACAGAGGCAGAACGAGCCTGGGCGATCCAGGATGACAAAGGCAGAACGAGCCTGGGCGATCCAGGATGACAGAGGCAGCGAGGGCCTGGGCGATCCAGGATGACAGAGGCAGAACGAGCCTGGGCGATCCAGCATGATAGAGGCAGCGTGGGCCTGGGCGATCCAGGATGACAGAGGCAGCGAGGGCCTGGGCGATCCAGGATGACAGAGGCAGAACGAGCCTGGGCGATCCAGGATGATAGAGGCAGCGTGGGCCTGGGTGATCCAGGAAGACAGAGTGAGCCTGGGCGATCCAGGATGACAGAGGCAGCGTGGGCCTGGGCGATCCAGGATGACAGAGGCAGAACGAGCCTGGGCGATCCAGGATGACAGAGGCAGAACGAGCCTGGGCGACCCAGGATGACAGAGGCAGAACGAGCCTGGGCGATCCAGGATGACAGAGGCAGAACGAGCCTGGGCGATCCAGGATGACAGAGGCAGAACGAGCCTGGGCGATCCAGGATGATAGAGGCAGCGTGGGCCTGGGCGATCCAGGATGACAGAGGCAGCGAGGGCCTGGGCGATCCAGGATGACAGAGGCAGAACGAGCCTTGGCGATCCAGGATGATAGAGGCAGCGTGGGCCTGGGTGATCCAGGAAGACAGAGACAGAGTGAGCCTGGGCGATCCAGGATGACAGAGGCAGCGTGGGCCTGGGCGATCCAGGATGACAGAGGCAGAACGAGCCTGGGCGATCCAGGATGACAGAGGCAGAACGAGCCTGGGCGATCCAGGATGACAGAGGCAGAACGAGCCTGGGCGATCCAGGATGACAGAGGCAGAACGAGCCTGGGCGACCCAGGATGACAGAGGCAGAACGAGCCTGGGCGATCCAGGATGACAGAGGCAGAACGAGCCTGGGCGATCCAGGATGACAGAGGCAGAACGAGCCTGGGCGATCCAGGATGACAGAGGCAGCGAGTACCTGGGGGATCCAGGAAGACAGAAACAGAACGAGCCTGGGTGATCCAAGATGACAAAGGCAGAACGAGCCTGGGCGATCCAGGATGACAGAGGCAGCGAGGGCCTGGGCGATCCAGGATGACAGAGGCAGCGAGGGCCTGGGCGATCCAGGATGACAGAGGCAGAACGAGCCTGGGCGATCCAGGATGATAGAGGCAGCGTGGGCCTGGGCGATCCAGGATGACAGAGGCAGCGAGGGCCTGGGCGATCCAGGATGACAGAGGCAGAACGAGCCTGGGCGATCCAGGATGATAGAGGCAGCGTGGGCCTGGGTGATCCAGGAAGACAGAGACAGAGTGAGCCTGGGCGATCCAGGATGACAGAGGCAGCGTGGGCCTGGGCGATCCAGGATGACAGAGGCAGAACGAGCCTGGGCGATCCAGGATGACAGAGGCAGAACGAGCCTGGGCGATCCAGGATGACAGAGGCAGAACGAGCCTGGGCGATCCAGGATGACAGAGGCAGAACGAGCCTGGGCGACCCAGGATGACAGAGGCAGAACGAGCCTGGGCGACCCAGGATGACAGAGGCAGAACGAGCCTGGGCGATCCAGGATGACAGAGGCAGAACGAGCCTGGGCGATCCAGGATGACAGAGGCAGAACGAGCCTGGGCGATCCAGGATGATAGAGGCAGCGTGGGCCTGGGCGATCCAAGATGACAGAGGCAGAACGAGCCTGGGCGATCCAGGATGACAAAGGCAGAACGAGCCTGGGCGATCCAGGATGACAGAGGCAGCAAGGGCCTGGGCGATCCAGGATGACAGAGGCAGAACGAGCCTGGGCGATCCAGGATGATAGAGGCAGCGTGGGCCTGGGCGATCCAGGATGACAGAGGCAGCGAGGGCCTGGGCGATCCAGGATGACAGAGGCAGAACGAGCCTGGGCGATCCAGGATGATAGAGGCAGCGTGGGCCTGGGTGATCCAGGAAGACAGAGTGAGCCTGGGCGATCCAGGATGACAGAGGCAGCGTGGGCCTGGGCGATCCAGGATGACAGAGGCAGAACGAGCCTGGGCGATCCAGGATGACAGAGGCAGAACGAGCCTGGGCGATCCAGGATGACAGAGGCAGAACGAGCCTGGGCGACCCAGGATGACAGAGGCAGAACGAGCCTGGGCGATCCAGGATGACAGAGGCAGAACGAGCCTGGGCGATCCAGGATGACAGAGGCAGAACGAGCCTGGGCGATCCAGGATGACAGAGGCAGAACGAGCCTGGGCGATCCAGGATGACAGAGGCAGAACGAGCCTGGGCGATCCAGGATGACAGAGACAGAACGAGCCTGGGCGATCCAGGAAGACTACGGATGATGTGTGAGAGCGAGATAAGAAGCATGGAAAACAGACAAAAAGATGTGTGCGTGATAGGAAGTCTGGATATGAGATGGTGCTGCAGTCCTGTTCATGTTTGAAAAAACTTATCAGCACCCAAGTATAGACAACAAGCAATAATCAGCCCCCAGGTGTAACACGGCGGTGCCACACGCATGTGCACAGGAGGGCGGCGCCAAACCTGAGCATGAGAGGACGGCGCTACAGCGGTGCCACATGCTTGCGCCCAGGAGGGCGGCATACACAGCCGCCAGACACGTGTACACAGGAGGGTGGCACCACGCCACTGCGCCATAAACAAATGCACAGGGGGCGGAAAACATATGGTGTGATGCACATGTGCAGGAGGCGGCACAGCGGGTGTCACAGACATGTGCATAAGAGGGCGGCATAACACGGCCGAGCCGTATAGAACGTGCTATAATGCACATGCCTGCTGGTAGCACACAAATCATACAGAGGCAATTTTTTTTTTTTTTTTTTTTTTTTTTAGCATTTCCATCTCGCTGAGAGCAAACAAAATGAGTTGAGCTGCATAATGAAACGAGGTGAACGTGAGCTAGGCAGCCCATATCGGTCAAATGTATGGCCGGATCCACAGTGATCTGCTGATCACCTGGCCAGCTTGATGAGACGATCAGATCGTTCTGTGCATGATTGTAGATTTGCAGTTACACAACTTACAGTCTCATTTTGCAGTACAATCACAATTTGGAAATACCAGAAGCGCAGACATTTCAGGACTGTACCCTGGTGGCTCAGATGTCTGTTTAAATGAATCGTCCTCCACGGAATGTATTTATACACTTACAGGCAGTGGTTTTCTTTATCCGGGCGATTGACATAACTGAGTATCAGCTTCCATTTATAGTTAATGTCGCCGTCATCTGTTACCCGACACACTTGCGGCGCAGGCTGAGCCTGGCAGGAAGAACCGCCCCCTGAAGCGCCGTGGAGCCGGTCCCGCCGAACCCTAACCGCGGACAATCGGAACATACCTGATGTGACGAGGCTCCCCTCGGAGCTGAAGGGGAGAGGAAGACTGGCCGGGCCCGGCCGGGTGCCGGACGAGCGCTGCCCCCAGCTGAGGAAACCTGCAGCGCCGAGACTTACCCGGAAGTGACGCGCCGCGAACCGGAAGTGACGGGACGGACCGAGGAAGCAAGCATGAAGCGACCGTCCTCAGGGTGAGGTCGCATGAGGAGATATAGCCAGCAGCCCCGCCCACAAATACAGGCTGTAACCAGCTTTAATACAAACAAAAGGCAGATATTGCTCTTTGGTAGGAAACACATTTTCGCCATGACCACATACCACACTTACCCCTTTCGAGGTACTCACAGTGGTTCCACTCCACGCATTCCTCCGCATCTAGGGGGGTTTCAATAGCTATAAGTAATTCACTGCCCTTCCAACTGACAAAATCCTATATAGATCCGAAAGGCAGACTGTTGATCATTCAGGGACAGATTTTCCATACGAAAATCACTATAGCTAATGTATACGCTCCCAATAAAAATCAAACGGCTTGGTTAGTTGCAACGCTGAAAAATATACGAGATTATGCAGAAGGTATACTCATAGGAAGTGGCAATCTGAACGTCTCTTTAGATCCCCCAAGCCAAAAACCCAACAGATTGTCGAAAAAAACTAAATTTTAAAACTAGCTATGGCAATAGCCGAGACACGCTTAATAGATGTTTGGAGACTTACACATCCCTCAGACAATGATTTCATCTTTTTTTTCAAGTGCCCACAACACATATCACTGTATAGATTATTTGCTACTCTCAGAACCCTACATCCAATCAATAAGAAAAGATATAGGAAGCATTGTGATATCTGACCACGCCCCAGTCATAATGTCTCTTTCTCTCCAGTGCCTTCCTCGCAAGGCATGGTCCTGGAGACTCAATGGCACTCTGCTAGAATCCCCATCACACATACAGAATTTAGGGAATAAACTGGAATGTAACGGTCACGTCCACACACACACAGGGGGTAGGATAATGACCACTGCGCTCCACCCTCACCCCTGCCTACTTGCTGTCACCACCAGACATCTGAGAAGCTCTGACAGACGTTCTTTAGAACCTCCTGCTTGAGGTTCCATTTGTTTTGCTTTTGTTTTCTCATCTCGTTAGCCTCTCTCAGCTGTCATGTAGTTGCACTGATTGCATCCCTTTAAATCCCTTCCCATACTGCATCACTTTGCGGTTTATACAACTTCCTGGAGTGTGTGCATGCTGGATGCTACTACTGAGTCTTCTACAGATAAGTTTTGTTCATTCATTTGTATTTTCCTGTTTGCTGGATCCTAGGTGACCCTGACTCCCTCCGTATTTAGTGTAGGGAGCCGGTGGTCGTGACCCCTCACTATTATAGGGTGTTCAGGTGTCAAACAGTTGAGGAACGAGGATATGCAATCATCTACCATAGAGATTTTTGCATAGGCTGAGCAGTAAGGGAGAGAGCCAGGGCTGTTGCAGGGCTTACCCTTTGGTTCCTTAGTTTTTGGATCCAGTCAGTCGGATCTTCATTTTGTGTCTTCTAGTTTTCTGTACACCTTCCGTGACACTTGCCTCACGAGTCCTGATGACAGGGGACAACTGGACGACAGTCCCTTACTTAGGATATTTGCAGGTAAGACAGACAAGACAAAATACGGAACATGAATGGACCGGATCAGAACCAAGAGAGCTAAGCAGTACAAAGGGTTAAGCAAAGAATAGTCAGGAGAAGCCGGGTCAAATACCAGGAGAGTAGAGAAGTACCAGAGGAGTCCGCAAAGAGTAGTCAGGTGGGAGCCGAGGTCACAATACCAGGAGGGATAGCCAGTACAGGAGAAGCAGGCAAAGGATCGTCAGGGAACAGGATCAGGTGAGTATTCAGTAGTCCAACAAATAGCCAGGAACCTATAATTAACAGGCAACCTGTGGTCAGCAGGCTGCCTGTATTTATAGTGGGGTCTGAGGGTCATGTGACGTGGCGAGCATCACATGACCGACAGACAGACAAGTCGAGCACCGAGTGATCAGCTCGGCGCTCAAGGCAGACCTAGGAGCAGGGAGCCTCCCAGTTAGCAAAGCCGCCCTGGGAACGAGGCCAAACACAGATCCTCGCTCCCGAAGCTAAGCAGCAGGTCTGCAGCCGATGGGAGACCGAGTGCGCCTTTGGCGCCACGTGACATGGAAGAATACTTTGAGCTCAATGTTACCCTGATACAGCTATCCCAATGATATGCAGTTTTGCCTGTGCATAACCTTCAGCATGACAGGAAGATGCGCATTAAGGAATTCAATGTATGGCTTGGTGAATGGTGTCTGAACCAAGCCTTTGGCTTTGTGTCTCATGTTAGCTCTTGTTGGAATGGAAAAGAACTGTACAAGAAAGATGGTTTGCATCTTTCTCTCAAGGGAACGAATGTCCTCGGTGAACAGTTCCAAGTATTTGCTAAGAAGCATTTAAACTAGGAAAGGGGGGGCAAAAGAGTGATAATCCAGCAGTCCAACTGCCCCCCGGAACAATGCCAGAAGAGGCCAGTAGCACAAAGGTTAAGAAATGACAAGCTCAGAGTCTTGTCTACAAATGTTCGCAGTCTAGGGAATAAGATCAATGAACTTGAGGCAATAATGGCATCTGAGAATATAAATGTAGTGGCTGTTACTGAGACATGGTTCAAGGGGAGTAATGACTGGGATATATCAATACCAGGGTTCTCTCTATACAGGAAAGACAGAGAAGGCAAGAAGGGGGGAGGGGTGGCCCTGTATGTGAAAGATAGCATAAAATCTAATTTGATACAAGTTAGCGAGAACAATTTAGAGTCAGTTTGGGTTACCTTGCAGCTTGATAATCATAAGGTAACTCGTGTAGGTGTGATATATAGACCACCTAGCCAAGTCAAAGAATTAGATGATCTACTAGTTGAGGAAATAGCTAAAATGACATTGAAGGGGGAAGTTATCATTATGGGAGACTTCAATCTTCCAGATGTAAACTGGAAAACCAAAATAGCTAGTTCTGCCAGGAGTACAGATATTCTAAATTCCCTACTGGGATTATCTCTACAGCAAGTAGTGGAGGAGCCAACCCGGAAGGAGGTCATTTTAGATTTAGTATTCACAAAAGGGAATTTGGTATCTGATATTACTGTAGGGGAAAGCTTGGGATCTAGTGATCACCAGTCAGTGTGGTTTACTATAAGCACAGTGACTCAGTGAGTCACACCACACAAAAGCAAGTTTTAGATTTTAGAAAAACTGACTTTTCTAAAATTAGATTAGTGGTCTACGAGTCCCTATCAGACTGGAACAGTTTCATTGGAGTCCAGGAGAAATGGGACTACTTAAAAGTGGCACTATTGAAGGCAACAGAAAATTGCATTAGGCTTGTCAGTAAAAGCAAAAAAAGGAAGAGACCACTGTGGTACTCAGCAGAAGTGGCAAATCATTAAAAACTAAAAGATAGCATTTAGGAATTATAAAAATAAAAAAACGAGGATGACAGACAAATTTATAAGATTAGGCAGAGAGAGGCCAAACAAGTTATAAGAGCTTCTAAAGCACAGGCAGAAGAGAAATTAGCTCAGTCAGGGAAAAAAGGCGATAAGGCATTCTTCAGATACATAAATTAAAAAAGGATACTAAAACAAGGAATTACCAAATTAAAAACAAAAGAAGGAAGGTATATGGAAGAATATAAAGAACTAGCAGACTGCCTCAATGAATACTTTTGTTCAGTTTTTACAAAGGAAAATGAAGGTGAAGGACCTCAGTTAGGAAAGAAGACTAATGAATCTTACAGAGGAAGAGGTTCTAAGTCAACTGTCTAAAATTAATACAAATAAGTCACAGGGGCCTGATGGGATACACCCAAAGCTATTAATAGAGCTCAGCGATGAACTAGCAAAACCATTAACAGATTTATTTAACCAATCACTGGCAACAGGAGTCGTCCCTGAAGATTGGAAATTAGCAAATGTTGTGCCCATTCACAAGAAAGGTAGTAGGGAGGGATCGGGAAACTATAGGCCAGTAAGCCCGACATCAATAGTGGGGAAAGAAAATGGAAACCATACTTAAGGAGAGGATTGTGGAACATCTAAAATCCAATGGATTGAAAGATGAAAAACAGCATGGGTTTACTTCAGGGAGATCATGTCAAACTAATGTTATTGATTTTTTTGATTGGGTGACTAAAATAATAGATGGAGGAGGTGCAGTAGACATCGCTTATCTAGACTTTAGTAAGGCTTTTGATACTGTCCCACATAGAAGGCTTATCAATAAAGTGCAGTCTTTGGGCTTGGACTCCCATATTGTTGAATGGATTAGGCAGTGGCTGAGGGACAGGCAACAGAGGGTTATAGTCAATGGAGTATATTCAGACCAAGGTATTGTTACCAGTGGGGTACCTCAGGGATCAGTTCTGGGACCCATATTGTTTAATATCTTTATCAGCAGCGAAATTGCAGAAGGCCTCAATGGTAAGGTGTGTCTTTTTGCTGATGACACAAAGATTTGTAACAGGGTTGATGTTCCTGGAGGGATACTATCATGACCGGCGTGCCGATCACATACGTGACGCAAAGAGAGGGAAAAGGGAAGGCCCTGTCCAAGGGAGAGGGAAAGGTGGTGACCCCTAAATCACCTTGAGGCTGGCACCTGACTGCCCTGACTTCCCTAGACGGGTTTCTCACACGTACGCCGATCACGTGCCTAAAACCCTGGCTTTCCCTAAGACGAGCCCTAGGTAGTGAATAGGGCGGTGGGAACACTAGTCCGCACCACTAACACTAAAGGAAAACACCAAGGAGAGGACAGACAATACAGACAAAACATATAATCCCAGGTGGGGAACAACAGTGGACAACAAAAGCCCAACAGGGATCCGGAGGGTAACGCTCTGGAACAACAACCAGGAATCACAGCTACACAGCTCCAGTGGGTCATTATAGAAGTCCAGGCAGGAAGCTCTATATCTGGCAACCAGAGAAGTGAGAGAGGAGAATATAAGGAGGTTGGGAGTGACAGACAAGAAACAGCTGAGGAGAAGAAGCTACGGATCCCTGAGTGAGACAAAAAGGATTGCAAGGCAAACACAGAAAGCTATCATTAAGAAGCAGCATGATCTTTAGATATAGAGCGCGCAGCCACCCGCTGCGACTTCCTGACCCCGGGTATAACGGAGTCAGACATGGCTCTTGACACCCTCGTGACAGTGTGTTTTGACAAAAGGAATGCTCAAGGTATGTCACAACTCGGCTATATTACCACATAGCAGGGGCAAGATATCTAAACTGGCACCAATGAGTATCTTGCCTTACTTTCTAGACCCTAAGGCAAGTTCAGAATAGATTGGGTGGCACAAACTTAGTAAAGGAAAGATGGGAGAAATTATCAAGCCAGGACGCACCATGTCCCTACAGGATATTTTTGATAAATTATGGCTAGGATGCCCGACTCCCATTCAATGTTTGGACTTCTCACACACCTGTAATAAACTACAGAAAGCAATACCTATGCCCTTGCCAGACCCGTATTGGCTAGAAAATCTCACGTTATTATCTGCTCCTCAAAAAAAAGCTCTCTCAGTGATTTAGGCCTCATGCACACGACAGTATTTTTTTGCGTCCCGCAAAACGTGGTTCCGTTGTTCCGTGATCCGTGGCCGTTTTTGCTTCCGTTGCGCTTCCGTGTGTCCGTGTTACCGTTTTTTTTGCGGCCCGTCAAAAATCCAAGAATGGTGAAAAAAATGGCATTTTACTATCTCCACCCAGGATACTGGTATAAATCAGGGGCACCTGAGTATGCATTTGTGGCCATTTTCTGTAGTCTTTCCAGAGTACAGAGGTTAGTTTGGCTGCTCTCTTTGCTGTTTCACCATGTCTGATTCAGAGGAAGAGGTCTTAGTGCATTGGCTCGTTTCTCGGCAATGGGGTCCGCGCCCTCCTTTGTTGAATGATGAACCGACTAGAAGGCGACGTTTTTGGGTCCATCCGATTGTTTCCCAACGCTACCGGAAAGGACACTTCCATACCCTCTACCAAGATCTGCGGCTGCATCCAGAGAAGTTCTTTGCCTTCTGTCGGATGTCAGTGGGTACCTTTGATCGCTTGCTGTTGTCTCTACGTACTGTCCTTACCTTTATGGACACCAATATGAGGCGCAGCATTTCACCTGAGGAAAGGCTCATCGTCACGTTGAGGTAAGCAGTATAGTACTTGTAAAGTTTCACCAGTAATGTGCAGTGCTTGTGTCAGGGGGAACATGTGCTAGAAAATGGCTGCTGTGAAACATGTGCTACTGTTTCCTGAAGTCCCCTTCTTTTTAAATCCTATTTTTCTTGGGGGGTGTTTTTTTTTATTTAACCTCTTGAAAACCTGCGACATATGATTCTTTTTTTTGGGGTTAGGTTTATTTTAGCAGCTTTAAAACGTGTGTTCATCTAAAGGGCTCCAGACACTCCATGATTCGTCGCCATTCGCCTGTAGTTTGTTTAAAATTGTGTTTTTAGTCAGTCACTCAGCCATGTTACTGCAGGCTGTTACATGCCGTTTTTGGCTTCTAGACAATTTTCCACAAATACAGGTGTATTCGTTTGTGTTTAGGAGTGTGTGAACGAATTGGGTCACTCTGTCATGTTCTCTAGCGGCGTGTACCACCTATTAGAAGTCTATATCCCAGTCTGTTCACTTTTTTAGGGGATTGTGCTGCTGCCAACCCCTCAGATTTCCTTGTAATGTTCACATAATGGCTATTGCTCGCAGATTTCTAACCTTGCACATGACTATCTGCATTTTCCAAAGGGTAGAAACACTGTTTATGTTAAAATTTAGTGTTAGTACTGGCCCTACCCCAAATGATGCTCTGGTATGGTTTGTATTCCCCATTGCCAATATAATTTAGTTTAAGCATCCATGGACATGGTGCAGTGATGGCAAGCCGTTTTCAGACAGAGTTGCGACTGGTCATCCATCATTTGTCTACTTTACTGCCAAAAGCACACCAGACAATTTTGCAGGAATACTGTAGTACAATATAGTTGGGCCTTTTGGTTTTTAACCATTTGCTAGACAATGCATGAATTAATTCCATGCCGCCTGTTGCTTGAATTGTGTGCTTTTGGCAGATCAATGCTATGTAAAGTCTAGGGTGTATATTTGTTAACCCTTGAATTTACAATGGGTGTGGCCGCACACAGAGAGGCCCTTCCCATAGGTTACGCTCCACTAGACATAGTGTGGTTTAAAATCATGTAGTGTATAGAACGTTGTTAAGGAATCCAGACTCTGTTGTTCCGTTACTTTTTTTAATTTTTTTCTCTCAACAGATTCCTTGCCACTGGGAACTCGTTTGCATCCCTGCATTTCGAGTTTCTATTAGGAACCTCCACGATCTCAAGAATTGTTCGACACACTTGCCATGTCATCTGGCAGCAGCTCCGAGAGACGGTGATGCCGCAGCCCAAGGTGGACGATTGGCTTCGTATCGCTGAGGGCTTTCAAAATTCTGCGCAGTTCCCAAACTGCATTGGGGCAATGGATGGCAAGCACATCCGTGTGAAGAAGCCGCCACACTCAGGGAGCCGTTTCTTCAATTATAAACAGTTTTTCTCGGTAGTGCTGATGGCTGTTGCTGACAGTAACTACCGGTTTATAATGGTAGATATTGGGTCCTATGGAAGCACTGCGGATGCTCGCATCTTTAGTGCTTCTAGAATGGGTGAGCGGCTTCTTGCCAACCAGCTTGCCCTGCCCGAGTCCAGAACACTGCCCGGATCTGCCCGTCCGCCGGCTCCATTTGTCATCGTGGCGGATGAAGGGTTTGCATTGACTCCACATGTTATGCGGCCCTTTCCAAAGCGTGGTTTGGATGTCAGGAGGCGTATCTTCAACTACCGGTTGACTCGTGCCCGTCGGTATGTGGAGTGCGCTTTCGGGATACTCTCTAGCAAGTGGAGGGTGTTTTTGTCATCCATACAGATGGATCCGGAGAATGCTACCCTGGTGATTCAAGCTTGTGTTGTTCTGCACAACTTCACCAGGATTCACGAGGCTTCCTCTTCTGTAGACTTGGAAGATCTTCCAACGTCTTCAGATTTGGGCTTGGAAAGGACCCTGCATAGACGACCAGGGACTGCAGGCATTGCAGTTCGTGAACTCTTTGCAGACTACTTTCACAGCCCAGAGGGGTCCTTGCCATGGCAGAGGGACGCTATTCGTGGCAGTTTTTGAAATCTTCTGGGCTCGTTAGTTTTTTGTTATTTTCTAGATAGATTACTTGAATTTATTGTATTAGTGGAGTGTAGGGACTCGCAAGGTAATGAGGACCCTTGACGTGGGCTTGCGGGCTGAGATTTTGTGGACATCGCATATTTTATTCCATCTACACATTTAATTTAAATGATGCTTTGGTCTAAATTTAGTTAGACTATTTCATCTTTAAACTTCGAGTATTTTGTCCATAAAATTTTCTAATACCTCATCTTGAAAGTTAATAAATTTAAAGGTGCGGTGCATCTTAATAAAGTGTTGCATTTGTAGATACTGTGTGTGTGTTTTTTGGCATGATAGACAAAATGATAAGGTTAATGGTTTGTGGAATGTTTGAAAATAAAACCAGACACATTTTTAGTGCACAAAATAATTTTTTTCAAAACTATTCGGCACCGAAACAGGTTATGTACAATATTTTTGGCAACAAAACACAACAAACAAAATTAAAACAGAAAAACCAACCCCAAAAAAAGAAAATTATAACTCAAAGAGGTCCTGAGTGAAAGACCCTGCCGGAAAGGAGGACCGTGGCCTTCCCTGAGCCTGCTATGGTGGGACAGTGGGCAAACTGCCCTGGAAAATGCCCTGTGCTGCCCCTTGCATATGGCCATGGGGTGGCCCGTACTGGGGGTGTGGGGCAAAAGAAGGCGCCTGAGTCGGTTGCCTTTCACGTCCAAATTGGCCGGCCATTTGGGGTTGCCCCTCATTTTCCAGATCCATCATCCAGTTGTTTAAACGACCCAGTATGTCCCCATGATTTGGGATTGCGAACATCTTCATTACAACAGCAATTGAAGCCACGCACGTATTGTGATCTGGTTCCGGCACTTTCTTCATAAGGGGCGCCAATCCCCGAAGCATTTTCTCCTCCACTCCGTCACTCCGCCTCTGTGCCAGAAAATCAATGACGCGTGCGTCAATAACCTCCCGACTCTCTGGCACAGAGGTGGAGGGAGGGACTTGGCGGTGGCGTCTTAGGTGCGGCTGCCTGACACGGGGTGGACTGGGTTGTTGTTGTTGCTGGCCCTGAGACGATTCCTCCGGCTCCTCTGCTGGCGTCGGTTCTGGACTTATTGCAGGGGAAAAAACTGCGGGTGTTTCACTCCCATCGGAAGACGACTCCCCAGAGGGTTCCAGACTGTCCACAGTACTGTTTTTCAAAGACATGTAAAAACTCAATTAGATATCTCTTTTAAAATTTTACAGAAAATAAACAGTGATATTAGGTGTGATCAGCCGTATACAGACACTATATATATGGAGTGGCTCGATACAACATAATGAAAGAGAATACGCAATAAACACATGCATCTATGTGAACAGTGCAATTCCAAATGTATTTCCAATATATAGGGCAAGATGGGTCACAACTGGTAAAGCGCTAATGGTAATGTAATGGTAAAACATGGTTTGATGGTTGAAGCAGTCCAGCGAAAGAAGAGGAATACTCATTCCAGGCACCAAACCAGTGCGGATATTGACGCCATCTCACCAGTATGTGGCCTGCTTCAACCATACCAACATACAAGACGTAGGGTCTAACTGGTTGAACTTATTTTACAGCGAACTAATAACATGTACTGGGCCACAATTGTGCATGATGAGAGCAGTCATTCTGAGACGGGTGGTCAAGCCTAGAAGGAACATCATTGGATTCTGGGATTTTTTCATTGTACACAAACAAACCAAGGAATCAATGTTGGTCCTGGTGCCATACATTGAAAGCAATGTGAATGACGTGGCCAATACCAAATGGGGATCAAATTCCGACATGTCAGTTAAAAAAAGGAATCTATATGGGAACTATAAAAGCACCCGCTAATGTCAAAACTGATATACTAATCAGGACTCGCATTAAAACGGGAGACATGCACATTTGGAGGTATAAATGACCTATCCCTATGAAAAGTTCCAAAGATTATCGTGGTATAAGACCAATAGGAGCCAAACATGCAGAACATCTGTATGATGAGATAATGCGTGCGGAGCGCACGTGGCTTGTCGTTTGTGAAATCCTTTCAATATTAAAAACATCTATGTTCTGGGACCTGCCCAAAATTGATGCAGCAGGAACCAAACACAGAGGGGGGGTGCTATATGCGCACTACACGTGTCGTCTCATCATACAGCTCAGCAGCGGGTTTGAATGGGGGCAACCTTTCACATAAAGTGATGGACACAACCAACCCCAGGCATGTGCAAACTGATGCCCACCATCTGATGCACAACGACAACTCCAAGCAGGACTGGTTAACTTACAGGTATTCAGGCATGCTTGGCGTGTGCCTTCTAAAAATGTGGGATTGTGACATTTTGTACATGGCTGCCCCACAGAAAGTATATGCCTTCAATAGTACAACAGAAATGAAGCCATTACTTTCGTGTACACATTAGGTGAGGCATACACAATTGAAAGATTAAGCACAATGAGAAATGGATCAACAAATCATAATTTACTTACGGCCTCAAGTCCATTACTGGTCTGAGAAACTGCAACTGGGCAGTGTAGATGTATGGTCTCTTGCGGGAGGGACCCTCTCCACTACGGCCCTTGCTGAAGACCTCTCGCCGAAATTGGTCCCGGCAACTGGCCCAGCGAGTTTTGGTTTGTTTCACTGTTCATAATTAAGCAAAAAAATAAAAAAAAATTAAAAAGGATCCAAAGAAACCAGCATAAAATGACATTTTTCAAAAAAAGGAGCAAATAGGGAATAACAAGGTACCAACAAAAAAGGACAGAATAAACAGCACATGGTACAGTCCAGCAGGTGTCTGGATACTAATGCAGAAGACCAAGATGGAGGATACTAGTCGTGTAAGCCTTGTGGCCCTAACTTTGAAAAATAAAGTGTCGGTCACAACTCTAAGATGCTCAAATACAAGGACATGTGTCTGGGACAAAAAGGGCACAAACATGTGATTATAAACATGAGAACTGTATGCTGGAGCAAAGGGTGGGACAGCCATTTACACTTAGAAATGGTCTTGTATGGAATGTAATAGACGTCACTTTAACAAAGCATGTGCGGCCCTTTATGGAAAATGAAGCTGAACCGCACAGAAAACACTATTGGGAACTCAGGGTTAAAAACAAAATCTGGTTGCCATCCAGAGGGCACGCACAGCACAACTACATTGCTCTCACTTACCTAAGTCAGCACGGCCTCTGCTATCTGCTTTCGCCCAATCGTTCTTGCGGAGGCTACGGGCCACCTGCTCCCACGCAGCATCCTTTCTGGTCCGATCCAGATAGAGATTGCTGCGGGTATCCCATATTTCAGGCCTCTCCTGGACCAGGGTGATGAATTTATCGACATTCCACCTAGGCATTTTCTCAGGGAAAAATTAATGGCTGCCTCACCACACAGAGAGAAACTTCCAGACACAGGTGGCTAGAAATTAGCATAACCTGTGACCCTAAACTTCCTGTACATATTTTTTTTTTCAATTTATTGCCACAACTTTTGCCAGACAGAGTGCCCATGGCAAATGAAATAAATAAAACGGGCGCGGACGCGGACGTCAAACGGGTGTGCAAACGTGTTTTTAACGGCCCCATTGATTTCAATGGGGCCGCGATCCGTTGGCCGTGAAAAAAATAGGACAGGTTATATTTTTTTCACGGCCTCGAAACACGGGTCACGGGCGCGGTGTAAAAACGGTGCACAAGCCAAGTTTTCAACGGCCCCATTGAAAGTCAATGGAGCCGCAGAAAAAAAGTCTAACGGCACAACGGCCACGGGTGCACACAACGGTCGTGTGCATGAGGCCTTACACGAACATGTTGAACACGCAAAGTGTCTCTAAACCACATTATATGTTACAATGGGAGAAAGAACTGGGGAAGAGTTTTACTGAGCCGGATTCCAATTATATTTTAGCTAACGCTAATGGCTTCTCTAGGTGTATTCGCTTTCAGGAAAATTCTTATAAGACAGTTACCAGATGGTATAAAACACCTGTGTTTCTCCACTCAATTGGTGTCTCTCCCACTAATAACTGTTGGAGGTGTCTAAAAGAGGAAGGCTCTATGCTCGATATTTGGTAGACGTGCCCTCTGATTTCAACATTTTGGAAAGACTTGGAAAGTTCCATAAATGGCATCTGTTCGCTATCTATCACCCTTACCCCGGAAATAATTCTCCTATGGCTACCACTTCAGTCCTTTAGGCCTTCCAAGCGAAACCTACCTACTCATATGATAGCAGCAGCTAAAATCCTCATCCCTACTAAATGGAGGGATACCTCACCTCCTACTTTGGAAATGTGGGTAGACAGGATGCAACAGTTAAATAGAATGGAGGAACTGGCTGGGTGGGAAAATAAGAACAGATTAGAATACCTTAAAATCTGGCTTCCATGGAGAGAATCACAAAAGCGATCACGAGAACAAGAGGTAGAACAAAATGTTTCAAGGGGAAGGTGCAGGGTGTAGAGGAGCTTCATGAGAGATGAGCAGGGAATTAGACCCTGGCCACACAAATCATTTTTAGGATACAAATTGTCCTTTTCGCCAGTCATTAGCATAACTTCAAAACCTAGGGATCTAAATATGGACTCTGATCTTGTTTTAATTTTGTTTTTTCCCTTTTATTTTTAGTTTTTTATTCATCATCATTTATATTGGCTCATAACTGATGTTTATTCCTCTTTGTTTATGGAGTACGGCATTTAAGACGAGTTAAATATCTAATGTAATGTAAGATTATGCTGTACTTCCTTTGTTTAATACAATAAAAAGAGAATACAGAAAAAAAAAAGAAATAGCTAATCAAGACCCTTGTGCGGACTACATTCGGACCACTGAGCGACTGGCTGCCTGGCAGCTGGACTCTATCCGTGGTGGTTGTTAGTGTAAAGAATGAGGACCCTTTACATGGACTTGCGAGCTTCAGTATTTTAGCTGAAATCTCATAATTGTCTTAAAGACATAATTATTTTTTTCAATTATTTTTTTTTATAATTTGATTATAATAATCATTATTTTTACCAAATTATTCTATCATTTTTTGGGGAACAAAAAAGGATTTTAACAGAACTATTAATACCTTATTACTTTATGGTTAGCACAGAACAGGGAAACAAGAAAAGACAAACAAAACTATAAAAAATAAATAAATAAATAATTTACCAAGGAATAAAAGGACAATGATCAGATAAG
The DNA here is from genome assembly GCF_014858855.1 of Bufo gargarizans. Lineage (NCBI taxonomy): Eukaryota > Metazoa > Chordata > Amphibia > Anura > Bufonidae > Bufo > Bufo gargarizans. Next base: position 136,113,103 of record NC_058085.1, read on the forward strand.
TACAGGTACAAGCAATAATAAAGATTGATTTGAGAAATATGTTTTTCTGGGACAAAACAATGTGAAGGAGTTGTGTTCAGCATAGTTTTTGTCAAAACAATGGTGATTCATGTTAAAAAAAAAAAAAAAACGTTTTAGTTGTACATGGTAATTTTAACACTTTGTCTTGCAACCTGGCCAACCTATCCCAACATAACCTGACAACCCAAGAAGAATCAAGCAACATTTTTTAAGAAACATAACTGTTTTTACTGTGTAAATGAACATGGCCCATGAAACTGATTAAAACATGTTACGGTATATATTACAGACCAAAAGAGATTGTAAATAAAACATTTTGCATGTCAGCAAAGTGGTACCTGGAGGCCTCCAGTGTCGCTTGGTAAGTACATTACAAACATTTAACAAAGTTCTAATAAAAGACTAAATTACAGTAGGGAAGTATGGGAAGAACAAAATATTACTTTGATACTTATCGTGCTTCCATGCTGCTATAAGGTGACATATAAAAGTGTGGTAAGTGCCATAGATCACTTCATTTGAAAAATCAATGTATATAGCTTGGCCCAAACTGCAACATCGATGGTAAGTACTATAAAGCTTACTACAGTACTTCCCATACTTCAAAGCTGTCATTTGTCCCAAGCAAGACACAATCCTACATAAAGTGACATATGGAAGTATGGTAAGTTCCAGGGATTACTATGGTATTTCTTACATTTGCATGCCTCACTTTAAGACCCAATGTGCATTGCTAGGCCTAAATTGCAGCATGGAAGTATGTAAAGTACCAGAAATTACTATTACTTCCAGACTGTCATTCGTCCCAAGCAAAACACAATTCTGCATAAAGTAACATATGGTAGTACGGGGTGTATAACAGATTACTATGATACTTCCCATACTTTCACAAACCAATGTGTATAGGTAGGCCCAAACGGCAGCATGGAAGTATAGTAAGTACCATGGCACTTACCATACTTCCATGGTGCCAAATACTGCAAATTGCATCTACTCACAGAGATTTTTTTTTTAAATGTACGGTAGATGCCGCTTGCTATACAGTGGGGCAGACACACGAGGCTAATGTCTGCAATCGGTGATAACGTTGATCACAGACATTTAACCCCTCAGATGCCATGGTCAGTTGTGACCACGGCATCTGAGGTGGCTTCACCTGGGAGCTCTGCGCTCCCTGGGTCCTAAAGGCTTCCCACAGTGAGATCAGAAAAGCCATTCATTGCTAGTGATAGGCTGTAGCCTGTATGAGGCTACCAGGCCTATCACAGGCCTATTCCAACATAAGCCTGCAGTTGGCAGTGCTGCATTGGAATATACTGACTTTCCCATACACTACTGTATTTAATGACTGTAGTATATGGGAGAAGCAATATAAAGATTGCACATTCAGAGCTGAATAAAAGTGATCAAAAAGTCATACACACCCAAAAATTGTATCACTGAAAACTAAAGATTGTCCTGCCAAAAAAAGCCCTCAAACAGCTTCGTAGACGTATATATATAAAAAGGCTATGGAGGGGTCAAAGTATTGCTATAAAAAGAATTCCCCACCCCCCCAAAAAAAAAAAATATATACGGCATATATTTTAAAACACAAAAAAAATATACAAATGTGGTATCGCAGTAATCGTATTGATCCACAAAATGAAGGTATTACTGCATAGGGAACAGCTCCTTCACGATCTCCACCCATGCTTCACCATTGCTGACATGTCATGATAGGAGTCCACCCTTGTGTCCCACAGCTCTGGGCTTGTATGATGTTGCATGGTGCTTCACAGGTGATTGTTCAGCAGCTCTCCTAAGGAATATTTGAGGTTTCCCAGAAGTAAGCCACACAATATGCTGCGGAGGGGATTTCTAAGCATCTGCTAGCACACTAGCAAAGGATCCATGGTCTATGGAAAGCAAACAGATGGCTTCCAAGTGCTGTCCATATTTGTTGCAGACCCATAGACTATTATAGTGAGACAGCATATATGGACATGTGCACTGCGATAACCACTGAGGGCATCAGCTTCATACGCATGCTGCAAACAAAGCCAATGGTTATCGCAATACACATGCCCGGACCCAGGGGCGTAGCTAAAGGCTCATGGGCCCTGGTGCAAGAGTTCAGCTTGGGCCCCCCCTTCACTCAGCGCTGGTGCAACTAGCTTTACTGCTGCCCAAGGCAAATATTGAAATGCCCCCCCCCCCCCCCATGGTCATTAATTATTAGAATGGCTGGGGTCCTCCGTCACCCCCGACGATCATTTTTTTTAAGAGAGGGCAGCGCTCATATGAGAGCTGCTTTCTCTGCTCTGTTCACCTGCTCGCTGTAGCATTTGCAGTGGTGAGCAGGTAAACAGAGCAGAGAAGGCAGCGCTCATACAAAAGAAAAAGCGGACATACTTGGAAAATATTCCATACAGCGCTACAGAACATACAGGATAATACAGCCCCACATATGTTCCTCTTCCATCCAGTGACTTCTCTTCTCTGATGTAGATATTTTCTTTCCTCTTCTTCTCCTGTTAGACCAGACCACCATGGAGACTTCTTCCAGCTGCGCCTCGTCTCTGCAGAGTTTAACAAACAGATATCTTACTTTCCTACTTTTCCATCATCCTTCCACCTTCTCAACAACCCATCCTGCTACCCCCAATACTGTGTCCACTGTGCTCACCAATACTTTCCTGCAGAAACAGCCCCCCTGAAAATACTGGTACCTATACTGCGTCAGTACAAAAACACCCCTTTATATTAGACCTCAGTTCAGACCCCCATTAGACCTCCATGTAAGACCCCGACCCAATATCAGACCTCAGATAAGATCCCCGCTAGACCTCCAGACCCCCATATCAGACCTCTAGACCCCCATTAGACCTCTAGACTCCCACTAGACCTCCAGACCCCCATTGGTCCGCCAGACCCCATATCTGACCCCAATTAGACCTCCAGACCCCCATATCTGAGCCCCATTAGACCTCCAGACCCTCATATCAGACCGACAGACCCCCATATCAGACCTCTACACCCTATTAGACCTCTAGACTCCCACTAGACCTCCAGACCCCCATTGGTCCTCCAGACCCCATATCTGACCCCTATTAGACCTCCAGACCCCCATTAGATATCCAGACCCCCATTAGACCTCCAGACCCCCATATCAGATCTCCAGACCCCCATATCAGACCTCTACACCCCATTAGACCTCTAGACTCCCACTAGACCTCCAGACCCCCATTGGTCCTCCAGACCCCCATATCTGACCCCCTATTAGACCTCCATACCTCTAATTAGACCTCCAGACCCCCCCATTAGACCACTTCAGGCCCCCATTAGACCTCTCCAGACCCCCAGTGAGACCTCTCCAGACCCCCAATTAGACCTCTATATCAGACTGTAAAATAATAAAGTAACTTACCTCTACTGCCGCCACTCTCCCTGTCCTGGCTGTGTTATCTTCTCAGGGCCCACGCTGCAGTCACCTGACCTCCTGCAGTGTCAGGTCAGAGTGCGCTCTGTACGTCCTGATGCTGCAGGCAGCCAGGACACAGCAGCGCGGGCCTTGAGAAGAGCGAGCAGGAGAAAGGGTAAGTACAGCGCTTCTCTCCACCTCCTCCTGCAGACTAGTGAGATCTTCCATTATGGAAGTGCTCGCTAGCATTCCCTTTATAAGATGCACTGCATCTTATAAAGGGAAAAGTACAGTACAACTGGCAAGGGGGGCCCTCTGGGTACTTGCGAGCCCTCATTTGCATACCATTAAAACCTTGTTTCTGCAGCTTTAAAAAATCAGACTAAAACAACAAAGGTACCATTGTGACCATTTGTGTGCAAGAAGGTAATACAAGCAGTGTAGAACATGAAAAGTTGGTGACTGACTCCCTTTAACTGTCCATACAATACTATTAGGTAGACAAATACAATAAATCTGAACATTTCACTTAGCAATCTGACATTATACAACAATTTACCCTTTGCAGTGCCCCTGTTCTGGGGTAGGTCATTGTGGCTGAAGGGGTTAAAGATGACCTGTCACTACAAAATGCAGTGCAGGCTGCATGCTATAGAGCAGGAGGAACTGAGCTATATAGTTTTGTGGAAAAAGCTTCAGCAAAATAGTAACTTATACATTTAAAATGTTGTTGACCTTTTCCACAGACTTTGCAGCATAGCTTTCATACCGCTGCGTTCCGGTTCCATCGCTCCCCCTCGGTCTGCAGCCAATGACTGTCCACAGTGGTTACGTGTCTCCCATGACCGCTGCAACCAGTCATTGGCTGCAGCGGCCACATGAATTGCATCAAATTGGCTGTCAACGCACAGAGACTTGAGACATGGGGCACCTGAGAGAGAGTGATGGAGCTGGAACTCAGCTCAGTAGGGGTCAGGTAAGTATGATTCCAGCCACATGTCTGGCCATGCTCGGGGGTTTGCAGAAAAGGTACCCGGGCTGAACAACCCTTTAAAATCTCTGCTCTTTCTGAGCTCAGGAGGCCATTTTATCAGTGACTGACAGCTAAGTCTGTATATTCACTTATTATGCAGGGAATACTACCAGTCACTGATAACCTCCCCTGTGTACAGCTATCAGTGACTGACAGCTATGTCTGTATACACACTTATAACACAGGGAATACTGAGAGATGCTATGTTAGAGGAGCTCAACGGAAATAAGCAAATAACGCCATATCAGCATGGCTTCATGAGGGATCGGTCAAGCCAAACTAATTTAATCAGTTTCTATGAGGAGGTAAGTTCTAGACTTGACAGCGGCGAATCAATGGATGTCGTATATCTGGACTTCTCCAAAGCATTTGACACTGTACCACATAAAAGGTTAGTATATAAAATGAGAATGCTCGGACTGGGAGAAAACATCTGTATGTGGGTAAGTAACTGGCTGAGGGATAGAAAACAGAGGGTGGTTATTAGTGGTACACACTCAGATTGGGTCACTATCACTAGTGGGGTACCTCAGGGGTCAGTATTGGGCCCTATTCTCTTCAATATATTTATTAATGATCTTGTAGAAGGCTTGCACAGTAAAGTATCAATTTTCGCAGATGACACTAAACTGTGTAAAGTAATTAACACTGAAGAGGACAGTATACTACTACAGAGGGATCTGGATAGACTGGAGGCTTGGGCAGAGAAGTGGCAGATGAGGTTTAACACTGACAAATGTAAAGTTATGCACATGGGAAGGAATAATGCAAGTCACCCGTACATACTAAATGGCAAAACACTCGGTAACACTGACATGGAAAAGGATCTAGGAATTTTAATAAACAGCAAACTAAGCTGCAAAAACCAGTGTCAGGCAGCTGCTGCCAAGGCCAATAAGATAATGGTTTGCATCAAAAGGGGCATAGATGCCTGTGATGAGAACATAGTCCTACCACTTTACAAATCACTAGTCAGACCATACATGGAGTACTGTGTACAGTTCTGGGCTCCTGTGAACAGGGCAGACATAGCAGAGCTGGAGAAGGTCCAGAGGAGGGCAACTAAAGTAATAACTGGAATGGGGCAACTACAGTACCCTGAAAGATTATCAAAATTAGGGTTATTCACTTTAGAAAAAAGACGACTGAGGGGAGATCTAATTACTATGTATAAATATATCAGGGGTCAGTACAGAGATCTCTCCCATCAGCTATTTATCCCCAGGACTGTGACTGTGACGAGGGGACATCCTCTGCGTCTGGAGGAAAGAAGGTTTGTACACAAACATAGAAGAGGATTCTTTACGGTAAGAGCAGTGAGACTATGGAACTCTCTGCCTGAGGAGGTGGTGATGGTGAGTACAATAAAGGAATTCAAGAGGGGCCTGGATGTATTTCTGGAGCGTAAGGGTACTTTCACATTTGCGTTTTTCTTTTCCGGCATAGAGTTTCGTCACAGGGGCTCTATACCGGAAAATAACTGATTAGTTTTATCCCCATGCATTCTGAATGGAGAGTAATCTGTTCAGTTTGCATCAGGATGTCTTCAGTTCAGTCGTTTTGACTGAACAGGCAAAAGAGAAAACCGCAGCATGCTACGGTTTTCTCTGCGGCGAAAAAAACTGAAGACTTGCCTGAACGCCGGATCCGGCATTCAGAATATCATAGGAATGTATTAGCGCCGGATCCGGCATTCAGAATACCGGAATGCCGGATCCGTCATTCCGGCATGCGCATATCGGTAAAAATGAGAAAAAATGTACAAGACGGATCCGTCGGTCCGCATGACAAGCGGAGAGACGGATCCGTCCTTGCAATGCATTTGTGAGACGGATTCGGATCCGTCTCACAAATGCTTTCAGTCAGCGGCAGATCGGCGGATCCGGCGGCCAGTTCCGACGACGGAAATGCCCGCCGGATCACACTGCCGCAAGTGTGAAAGTAGCCTAATAATATTAGAGGTTATAGCTACTAGAGAGGGGTCATTGATCCAGGGAGTTATTCTGATTGCCTGACTGGAGTCGGGAAGGAATTTTTTTCCCCCTAAAGTGGGGAAAATTGGCTTCTACCTCACAGTTTTTGCCTTCCTCTGGATCAGCTTGTAGGATGACAGGCCGAACTGGATGGACAAATGTCTTTTTTCGGCCTTACGTACTATGTTATGTTACCAATCACTGATAACCTCCCCTATGTACAGCTTTCAGTGACTGACAGCTATGTCTGTATACACACGTATAACACAGGGAATACTACCAGTCACTGATAACACCTCCCCTGTGTACAGCTATCAGTGACTGACAGCTATGTCTGTATACACACGTATAACACAGGGAATACTACCAGTCACTGATAACACCTCCCCTGTATACAGCTATCAGTGACTGACAGCTATGTCTGTATACACACGTATAACACAGGGAATACTACCAGTCACTGATAACACCTCCCCTGTGTACAGCTATCAGTGACTGACAGCTATGTCTGTATACACAAGTATAACACAGGGAATACTACCAGTCACTGATAACACCTCCCCTGTGTACAGCTATCAGTGACTGACAGCTATGTCTGTATACACAAGTATAACACAGGGAATACTACCAGTCACTGATAACACCTCCCCTGTGTACAGCTATCAGTGACTGACAGCTATGTCTGTATACACAAGTATAACACAGGGAATACTACCAGTCACTGATAACACCTCCCCTGTATACAGCTATCAGTGACTGACAGCTATGTCTGTATACACAAGTATAACACAGGGAATACTACCAGTCACTGATAACACCTCCCCTGTGTACAGCTATCAGTGACTGACAGCTATGTCTGTATACACAAGTATAACACAGGGAATACTACCAGTCACTGATAACACCTCCCCTGTGTACAGCTATCAGTGACTGACAGCTATCTCTGTATACACACGTATAACACAGGGAATACTACCATTCACTAATAACACCTCCCCTGTGTACAGCTATCAGTGACTGACAGCTATCTCTGTATACACACGTATAACACAGGGAATACTACCATTCACTAATAACACCTCCCCTGGGTACAGCTATCAGTGACTGATAGCTATGTCTGTATACACACGTATAACACAGGGAATACTACCAGTCACTGATAACACCTCCCCTGTATACAGCTATCAGTGACTGACAGCTATGTCTGTATACACACGTATAACACAGGGAATACTACCAGTCACTGATAACACCTCCCCTGTGTACAGCTATCGGTGACTGACAGCTATGTCTGTATACACACGTATAACACAGGGAATACTACCAGTCACTGATAACACCTCCCCTGTGTACAGCTATCAGTGACTGACAGCTATGTCTGTATACACAAGTATAACACAGGGAATACTACCTGTCACTGATAACACCTCCCCTGTATACAGCTATCAGTGACTGACAGCTATGTCTGTATACACACGTATAACACAGGGAATACTACCAGTCACTGATAACACCTCCCCTGTGTACAGCTATCGGTGACTGACAGCTATGTCTGTATACACAAGTATAACACAGGGAATACTACCTGTCACTGATAACACTTCCCCTGTCTACAGCTATCAGTGACTGACAGCTATGTCTGTATACACACGTATAACACAGGGAATACTACCAGTCACTAATAACACCTCCCCTGTGTACAGCTATCAGTGACTGACAGCTATTTCTGTATACACACTAACGCCCCTTGTAGACAAGCGTGTGCGGATGAGGTCTGCATGTGTTGCAAATGCATTCAGTTAAAAATTAGTGATTTCGCTAGCAAGTTCATTCAGTTTTGTCTGCGATCGCGTTCAATTGTTCATTTTTTATCGTGCGGGTGCAATGCGATTTAATGCGTTTTGCATGCGTGTGATAAAAAACTAAAGGTATACAAACAACATCTCTTAGCAACCATCCATGCAAAACTTGCCACATTTGCTTGTGGATGCGATTTTCACACAGCCCCATTCATGCCAGTGTTACGTGAAAATCGCATAATATAGAACATGCTGCAATTTTCACACAATTTTCCTGTAAAATGAACAGGTCCGGATTCCATGCAGGCGCAATGCGTTTGCATCAGGCATCGCACCCACGTAGAATACTAACTCGTGTGAAAGGCACACAAACATTTTTTCATTCTGTGTCCATTCCGTTTGCGGACCGTATACAGAACCATTCATTTCAATGGGTCTGCAAAAAAAAAAAAACTGAAGGTACTCCGTGTGCATTCCATATGGCCGTTCCGCAAAAGAATAGAACATGTCCTATTATTGTCCGCATTACAGACAAGGATAGCACTGTTCTATTAGGGGCCAGTTGTTCCGTTACACAAAATACGGAATACACACGGACATCATCCGTATTTTTTGCAAATCCTTTTTTTGCGGACAGCAAAATACATACGGTGGTGTGCATGAGCCCTTACACAGAGAATGCTATCAATCACTGATAACACCTCCCCCTGTACAACTGAAGTCAGGACTGAACTGAGGTCAGCTTATAGGGGCTGTTACTTGTCAGAATACTTTAGACCATAGAATTTGGCGCAAATTCCCTCCCATTGGTTTTGGCCACAGTTTTTTGCTGTTACCACACCAAGAAAGGTCATGTGTAGGTGAGGTCACAGCTGCAAACCACTGCCTCTCATTTAAAACAATGAGAGGAAGTTTCCACTGGGTCGCCTGGCAGCTTATTTTTTTTATGGGCAGCATCAGTGCCAAATTAATAAGTCCGAACGGTTCCTTATGCGTATTGAAACTGTAGATGATAAAATGGAGGGATATGGGATAGCTATACTGTGAATATACATTATACTGTGTGTAAATATATATATCCACACACACATACGTGACTGACATACTTTGATACGTTGCTGTACATAACTTTCAGAGCTGTCTTTCTTCAGCAATTTTACTTCACACCCAGCAGAAGCGCACTGCTCCAGCTCTGCACCAATCACCTGCCAGCGTCTCCTTCCCTTTGCTTTTCGGGCGGGAAATACTGGAGCACCCATGCACTGATTCTTCCGCCCAACTAGCAACCATCCAACCAATCATACGGCGAAGAAACAAGGATTGGCCAATCAGAGCTCCCCCTGTGCTGCTATCAGCCTATAGTCTGAGCCTGGGGTAGGGAAGCGGTTGCTGGGTCTGACTAGAGCGACGAGTATTTTGGTGTAACTGCCGCTCGGGGGCGGGGCTAATCGTAAGTGAAATAGACTTGTACGGTTCCCAGTGTCCCGTTGGCTGTGTGAAGGAGTCAGTAACGGTGATATGGAGGTGAGGAGGTTATACCGGCTATTACTTACAACAGCTCTCGGTTGATTACTGCAGAGGTTTTCCTTTTCTGAAGCGGTGCTCATGCTGTGTGGTAATTGTGAGAAATGTTAGGTCTCCTCATTGGCCCATAGAGAATGCTGGGACTTGTGGTCCAAATTTTTGGCCTACATTTCATGGCAGTTGTCCTGTGGGCTTTTCACCAGTGTAGGTGAGGACGAGGTTTATTCTGCAGCCTATAGCTGGTCCTGGGAAAGTTGGGTGACAGCTAAAATGGCTGCCTCTTCTATTAAGTTAGTCACAACATTTTCCCACACTTGTGAATGGCAAATATGACTAGTTTTGTAGTTTTTACATAACCAGACTACACCCCTTTGGCCACGACACATGTCCCATGGCTAAAAAAACCAAGGGCTGTGCGCCATATATCGCTGGTAATCTCTGATACCTTAAGGCCTCATTCACATGACCGTATTTTTGGTCCGCATCCAATCCGCATCTTTTGCACTGTGTGCTGTCTGCATCCGTAGGTCCGTTCTGTAGTCCGGCAAAACTGCTAGAATATGTTCTGTTTGTCTGTTTTGCGGACAAGGATACACATTGTTACAATTGTTTAAAAGAAAAACGGATGAGATGTGGATGTCATTTGCGGTCACAACTCGCCTCCACTGACATTACTAGTGGGCTCATGCACACGGCCATCGCCGGTATTGTGGTTTGCAGATCCTCCAGCCTTCGGGTCCATTCACACGTCCGTAGTTCTGGGTTTCCGGCATTTCTATCATAGGGATGGCCATGTGTGGCCTGCAAAATACAGAAGGCACACGGCCGGTATCCATGTTTTGCAGACCACAAAACAATTACGCACGTCTGAATGGACCCCAAGTAGAACAGTCCTATACTTAGGCTACTTTCACACTAGCGTTCTATCGGATCCGTTCTGAACGGATCCGCTCATATTAATGCAGACGGTGGCTCCGTTCAGAACGGATCCGTCAGCATTATAACTTAGAAAATTTTTCTAAGTGTGAAAGTAGCCTGAGCGGATCCGTTCAGACTTTACATTGAAAGTCAATGGGGGACGGATCCGCTTGAAGATTGAGCCATATGGTGTCATCTTCAAGCGGATCCGTCCCCATTGACTTACATTGTAAGTCGGAACGGATCCGCTCGCCTCCGAACACTGCTTGCAGCGTTCAGGTGTCCGCTCACTGAGCGGAGCGGAGGCTGAGCGCTGGCAGGCGGATGCATTCTCAGTGGATCCGCCTCCACTGAGAATGCATTAGGGCCAGACGGCTGCGTTCAGGGCCGCTTGTGAGCCCCTTCAAACGGAGCTCACGAGCGGACACCTGAACGCAGGTGTGAAAGGAGCCTTATCTGTAATGCAGACGATATTAGGACACGTTCTATTTTATTGCGGCATGGCCTTGCAGATCTAGGATGTTTTGGCAGCCTCATTGAAGTGAATGGTTCCGTGCGCAGGCCGCAAAATAGACGGTACAGACATGGAAAAAAACAATGTGTGTGTGTGTGCATAAGCACTTACTTCGATCTTTAGCTGTGGCACAGGTGTTATGGCCAAAGTCATCATGTGGCCCCTTCAGACCATAACCATGACGTTGGTAAGTCAGCCAACCTGAAATATAGTAATGGTGGAAGATATTAATAGCCTATATAAGGTGCAGGTGAACGCACATAAGATCCACAAGAATTTCCTTGTGCGTTTCTGCAGCATACCCGCAATGTGTAATGCTGCGGTTTGCTTTCCGTCTTGGGATGCGGAGTAAGACGGATCCGTCATGACTTACAATTCAAGTCAATGGGTACGGATCCATTTTCTCTGACACAATAGAAAACGGATCCATCCACTTTTAATGGAGTTCATGACGGATCCGTCTTGGCTATGTTAAAGATAATAACGGATGCAGATGTTGTATTATTAGTAACGCAAGCGTTTCTACTGAACCCTGCCGCATCCAGCAAAAACGCTAGTATAGCCTAAGAAAAAAAGAGAGATAAATTGCGGCACTCACAAATCCTTAAAACTTAGCTTTTATTCAGTGTAGCTTAAAAAGAGGAGGCCAGAAGAAGCGTGTACTCGCGTGAAGTCTGTTGCCTTTTCTATACCTGCTCTTCTCATATACCACAGGATTTTTTTAAGCTACACTTATAGAGTTTCTGTCACCAGCATTAACCCTCTTAAGGCTACTTTCACACTAGCTGCAGGACTGATCCGACAGGCTGTTCACCCTGCCGGATCCGTCCTGACGCTATTTCGCCGGACTGCCACTCCGTCCCCATTGACTATAATGGGGATGTGGGCGGAGCTCCGACGCAGCACGGCAGTGCGTGGTGAGAGGCCGCCGGACTAAAAAGTCGGACATGCAGTACTTTTAGTCTGGCGGCCTCTCGCTGTGCTGCACCGGAGCTCCTCCCCAATCCCTATTATAGTCAATGAGGATGGAGCGGCAGTCCGGCGGCAGGGCGAAATAGCAGCAGGACGGATCCGACAGGGTGAACAGCCTGTCAGATCCGTCCTGCCGCTAGTGTTAAAGTAGAATAAGCTGTCTGACATTAGCGATGTGTTAATGTCAGCAGAATACAACTCTGCTATTTTTTGGGTAAGTCTCGCACCTGCGCAGTGCCGTTTAACCAGCACACAGGGCCGGCAGAGGAAGACGAAAGCTGGCCTGTCAATCAAGGACGGCAGGGCGTGGAATGAGGTGGCAGAACAGAGCCTCTAGGAGCAATGCCCCCCCACTCCTAGAGGCTAATTTGCATATTACAAAAGTAAGAATTGTGCAGTTAAAGGGGTTCTGCACTTTCAATTAACTGATGATCTATCCTCTGGATAGATCATCAGCTTCTGATCGGCGGGGGTCCGACACCCGGGACCCCCGCCGATCAGCTGTTTGAGAAGGCAGCGGCGCTCCAGCAGCGGCCTTCTCACTATTTACCGCCGGGCCGCCCGCCCACTGACGTCACTCACGACTTGTATCAACTAGAGTGGGCGCGGCTAAGCTCTGTTCACTTGAATGGAGCTTAGCCGCGCCCACTCTAGTTGATACAAGTCGTGACGTCAGTGGGCGGGCGGCCCGGCGGTAAACAGTGAGAAGGCCGCGGCGCCGCTGCCTTCTCAAACAGCTGATCGGCGGGGGTCCCGGGTGTCGGACCCCCGCCGATCAGAAGCTGATGATCTATCCAGAGGATAGATCATCAGTTAATTGAAAGTGCAGAACACCTTTAAGGGGGGCATCAATAAACATAAAAATAGCAGAGTTGGATTCTGCTGACATTAGCACATCGCTCATGTCAGACAGTTTAAGAGGGTTAATTCTGGTGGCAGAAACCCTTTAATAAAAGCTAAGCTTTAAAGGGGTTTTCCAGGCTAAGAGCTTGTTCACACAACAGTTTCCCCTCAGTTGCCGTATTGCGGCCCACATAAGGCGGTTCCGCAATTCACAGGGCACCGGCCGTGTGCATTCTGCATCACTTGAATGGATCCGCAAATCTGGAGATGCGGAACAGAACGGAAGCACTATGGAGTGATTTCGTTCCGTGCCTCCGCACTGCAAAAAGATAGAACTTGCTCTATCTTTTTGCGTACGGCAGCCCCATCAATATCAAATTGGTGGGGGTCCGTTGTGCTCTCTGGAAAGGAAGTGGTTAAACAACCTACTTAGGGCTCATGCACACGACTGTATGCATTTTGCGGTCTGCAAAACACGGATCCGCAAAAAAAACAAAAAAAAAACGGGTGACTTCCGTGTTGCATCCGTTTTTTCTCGTGAATCCATTGTACTAATACCTGCCCTTGTCCGCAAAATGGACAAGAATAAGACATGTTCTATCTTTTGCGGAACGGACTTGCAGACATACAGAAACGGAATGCACACAGACTAATTTCCTTTTTTTTTGCGGACCCATTAAAGTAAATGGTGACGCATATGGGCTGCAAAAAAAATGGAAACGGAACGGACACAGAAAGAAAACACGTTTGTGTGCATGAGCTCTAAGGACTCATTTACACAAACGTATTTACTTTCCGTGTCCGTTCCGTTTTTTTTTTTTTTGTGTATCGTATACGGAATAAGGGTCCATTCACACGTCCGTATTCGTTCCGCAATTTGCGGACCCATTCACTTTCAATGGGACTGGAATGGGTGCGAATCCGCATTTACGGCATCCACATCCGCATTTTCGGGATGCACATCCCTTTTTTGGGGATTCGCAATTCCGTTCCTGAAAAAAATAGAACATGTCCTATTCTTGTCCCCAATTGTGGACCAGAAAAGACATTTTCTATTATAGTGTCTGTGATGTGCGGTCCGCAAATTGCGGACAAAACACTTAGACATGTGAATGGACCCTTATTCATTTCAGCGGCTCCGCAAAAAAAAAGAAGGTACTCCGTGTGCATTACATTTCTGTATTTCCGTTCCGCAAAAAAATAGAACAAGTCCTATTATTGTCCGCATTACGGACAAGGATAGTACTGTTCTATCAGGGACCAGCTGTTTCCATTCCACAAAATACAAAATGCACACGGACGTCATCCGTATTTGTAGTGCAGATCCGGTTTTTGACAACCGCAAAATACATACGGTCGTGTGCATGAGCTCTAAGGCTGAGTTTACATCACCATTATTTTTTAGTTTTTCTTATCCACCAGAAGAACAGAAAAGTAAAGAAAAAAACATATTCCGATAAAAAAAAAGAAAAAAAAGATCCTGAACATCAGTTATGCGCATCTGGCATCTGTTTGAGCCTTTTCCGTCAGAGATCTGTTATTTGAGAAGGAAAAAAAAACATACTAACAGCCTAACAAGGAATAACAAGCTTTAGTTTATCTTGGAGATTTTAACTCTTTCAATCCCAGAGAACACAGCTTAGAGGGAAGAGTCCAACACGCCGAACTGCCTCTCATCTGATTCCTGCACCCTCCATTGCCAGAATGAGACGTATGAAATGAGGCGGAAGCACAGCGACATTCAAAGTGTAGTGGCCATGCCGTGTTACTGCAGCTCTGCTCACCACAGCTTGTTCTCCTATTTGCTTTAATATTATATATTGTCAATTAAAATGTATATTGTAAATGGGTGTGCTTTATTCTTTTGTTAAAGAGTCACTAACTTTTCAAAAAAAACATTTGATATTCCTGAGAGAGACATATCAAAAGTTCTGATTGGTGGGAGTCTGAGTGCTGAGACTCCCGCCAATCTCTAGAACAAGTGGAGAGAAGTGCACACATATCCCTGTCTCTCCTCACTGCTGAGAATGGAATTGAGAAGGGCCCATAGACTTCTGTGGAGCCTGCCCGATACACCCCTCTCTCCCCTCGTTCTAGAGATAAGTGGGCATCTCAGTACTTAGCTGGGGCGTCGTTAGGTCAAAACATTCGGGGCTTGAGCCCCAGATGTTTTGTTCAGTGCCCCGAATGTTATACTGGTAGCATTTTTTTTTTTCTTATTTATCTCTTCCAGTGCCCTTTAATATTTATTGGACCTGGGCAACCCTCCACAGACCATCCTGCGGCACGTGATCCTGTGAGACCCGCCATGGGAGGTCAGGGGTCTTGCGGGGTCACGTGCTGCAGGACGGGATTGCGCACTGAAGTGAGTGAACTCGTGCCTGTGCAGCCCGCAAGTAGCGGATCAGCGGAACAAGTTGCCCAGGGTCAACTCCCATCAATATTAAAAGGGCCCAAGCAAAGATTTCTGCAGTGGTGAGGAAATGAAACATAACAGATATTGGAAAGTTACCGAATGTTGTATTATATGATGACTGCAGTCTGCAGTACTGCACTTCATTTGCGTAAACCAGAACACTCCTTTAAGCATGCCTTTAATGTGCAATTTCAACTCAGTGGGCTTGTGCCCCGGATATTTTCAGACTCTAGTAACGCCCCTGATACTCAGACCTCCACTGATCAAAACTTCTGAGATGTCTCTATGATATATCATAATGTTTTTTTGTAAAGGTATGGATGCTTTACACACTGTCCTTCAGTTAAATATGTTGTATGTGTTCTTTTAAAGCAAGCACCTTCCTACCGAACAGGGAACCGGTTTTGGAGTAACTTGGATGTTGGGAGCAAACCAATGGATGCGTTTCCCAGCGGTACATTGTCCAAACCTTGCTCCACATATGGCTCCTACAAAGTTCAGGTACATTGCAACATTATATCAGTCTCTGCAAACCGATAAATAGCCTGTCTGACAGTATAAGGACCTATTCACACAACTATATTTTTGCACCACATCCGATCCGCACCAATTAATTTCAAAGGGTCCGCAAAAAATGTGGAAAGCACACTGTGTGCTGTCCGCATCCGTATATTCTATTCTTGTCCTTTTTCCAGAATCAGTATTTTTTGCGTACTGAAAAATGCATACAGTCATTTTTAGCAATCTTTGAAATCTTTATAGAAAACATTATTGCTGCATGATTGTATTTATGAAGTACAATTACAAAAAAACACACATTCGATATTGGTATCATATTTAGCACAATTCGCATAAAACTACATCAATCCCCAAATTCCAAGAGGCTAGAAATTATTGCTATAAGATTTAAACCTTGTTCCCTTAGGCCTCTTGCACACGACCGTTGTGCCGTTTTCCGTTTTTTTTTTTCACGGACCCATTGACTTTCAATGGGTCCGTGGAAAAATCGGAAAATGCACCGTTTTGCAGCCGAGACCGTGATCCGTGTATCCTGTCCGTCAAAAAAATGTCCTATTTTTTTGACGGACAACGGTTCACGGACCCATTCAAGTCAATGGGTCCGTGAAAGAACACAGTATATCCGACAGTATATGTGATGGGGACGCTTCTAGTTAGAATACACTACAAACTGTGTACAAGACTGCCCCCTGCTGCCTGGCAGCACCCGATCTCTCTTACAGGGGGCCGTGATCAGCACAATTAACCCCTTCAGGTGCGGCACCTGAAGGGGTTAATTGTACTATCATATCCCCCTGTAAGAGATCAGGGGGATATGATAATTTGTTGGTGGCACAGTGTGCGCCCCCCCCCTTCCTCCCTCTATTGTAATAATTTGTTGGTGGCACAGTGTTCGCCCCCCCCCTTCCTCCCTTTATTGTAATAATTCGTTGGTAGCACAGTGTGCTCCCCCCATCTGCCCCCCCTTCCTCCCTCTATTGTAATAATTTGTTGGTGGCACAGTGTGCGCCCCCCATCGGCCCCCCTCCCTCTATAGCATTAACAACATTGGTGGCCAGTGTGCGGCCTCCCATCTCCCCCCCCCCCCCCCCCGATCATTGGTGGCAGCGGAGTCCCAGTTCAATCGCCGGGGCTCCGATCGGTAACCATGGCAACCAGGACGCTACTGCAGTCCTGGTTGCCATGGTTACTTTGCAATAGTACAATAGTAGAAGATTCATACTTACCTGCTGGCTGCTGCGATGTTCGTGTCCGGCCGGGAGCTCCACCTACTGGTAAGTGACAGCAATGCGCCGCACAGACCTGTCACTTACCAGTAGGAGGAGCTCCCGGCTGGACACGAACATCGCAGCTCCCAGGTAAGTATAAATCTTTTACTATTGTACTATTGCTAAGTAACCATGGCAACCAGGGCTGCAGTAGCGCCCTGGTTGCCATGGTTACCGATCGGAGCCCCAGTGATTAAACTGGGACTCCGATTGGAACTCCGCTGCCACCAATGATCGGCGGGGGTGGGGGGAGATGGGAGGCCGCACACTGGCCACCAATGTTGTTAATGCTATAGAGGGAGGGGGGCCGATGGGGGGCGCACACTGTGCCACCAACGAATTATTACAATAGAGGGAGGAAGGGGGGGGGCACACTGTGCCACCAACGAATTATTACAATAGAGGGAGGAAGGGGGGGGGCAGTCATGTACACAGTTTGTAGTATATTCTAACTAGAAGCGTCCCCATCACCATGGGAACGCCTCTGTGTTAGAATATACTGTCGGAAATGAGTTTTCACAATCTAACTCATATCCGACAGTATATTCTAACATAGAGGCGTTCCCATGGTGATGGGGACGCTTCAAGTTAAAATATACCATCGGATTGGAGAAAACTCAGATCCGATGGTATAAAAGGGACTCCAGACTTTACATTTGAAAAAGTCAATAGGGACGGATTGTGTCAACGTCAAACGGATCCGTCCCCATTGACTTGCATTGTAATTCAGGACGGATCCGTTTGGCTCCGCACGGCCAGGCGGACACCAAAACGATCCGTGGATCCTCCAAAAATCAAGGAATACCCACGGACGAAAAAACGGTCACAGATCACGGACCCCGTTTTTGCGGACCGTG
Organism: Bufo gargarizans; assembly: GCF_014858855.1. NCBI lineage: Eukaryota > Metazoa > Chordata > Amphibia > Anura > Bufonidae > Bufo > Bufo gargarizans. The sequence continues at coordinate 136,131,163 of NC_058085.1, forward strand.
AAAAAATACTGTCGTGTGCATGAGGCCTTAAAGAGTAACTAAACTTCTGTACATACTTTCAATATGTTGTCCCTAACCCCCCTAAAAAATCTTTTTCTAATATACTTTATTGATTTTCTATTTTTACCATATATTTTCATCCCTAAAGCGCACCATTTACTGTTGCCCTAAAACTCAGTTCTCCCTACACCGCTGAGCTGTTAGCGGAATACTGAGTACTGATTTTATGAATGGGGCGCAGGGAGTACGGGCAGGAGTGCACATTGCTGCTCTTGCCCTTGCTCCCTGGACTATTAATAACTGCCGGCATAGCACATGGGTACCCTGTACCCATGTACTATGCTAGGATTAGCTGAGCGGAGCAGGCTCCTGCTTCTGTCTGCTCCGCTCAGCTAAATGTTTTGTTATGTAAAACAGCCTTATTTGGTATTGTCGCGTACGTAACAACCTGCTGTATAAAAATACCACATGATCTAACCTGTCAGATGAATGTTGTAAATAAAAAATAAAAACGGTGCCAAAACAGCTATTTCTTGTTACCTTGCCTCACAAAAAGTGTAATATAGAGCAACCAAAAATCATATGTACCCTAATATAGTACCAACAAAACTGCCACCTTATCCCGTAGTTTCCAAAATGGGGTCACTTTTTTGAAGTTTCTACTCTAGGGGTGTATCAAGGGGGCTTCAAATGGGACATGGTGTCAAAAAACCAGTCCAGCAAAATCTGCCTTTAAAAAACCGTGCCGTGTGCCCGTACAGCGGTTTACAACCACATATGGGGTGTTTCTGTAAACTACAGAACCAGAGCCATAAATATTTAGTTTTGCTTGGCTGTTAACCCTTGCTTTGTAACTGGAAAAAAAATATTAAAATGGAAAATCTGCCAAAAAAGTTAACCCCTTAGGGACACAGCCTTATTTCACCTTAAAGGGCTTCTGTCACCCCACTAAACCCCCTTTTTTTTTGCTTACTTATAATCCCTACACTGCGATTTATGGTTACATGATCAAATTAATCATTTTGGTCCTGTAGATTTAGTTTAAAACAAGCTTTTAAAATATGCTAATTACCTTGCTACCAGCAAGTAGTGCGGCTACTTGCTGGTAGCTGCCGCATCCTCCGATCGTAAAGATTTTAAATGCAAACAGGCAGGGCCAGCAGAGAACGATCCTGTTCCCTGGCCCTGTCAATCACAATGTGGAGGGGGCGTCTTTACGATCGGAGGATGCGGCTGCTACCAGCAAGTAGCCGCCTTACTTGCTGGTAGCAAGGTAATTAGCATTTCTCGTGCTTTTTTCCATTGGGGGACACAGACCATGGGTATAGCTTAGAGGTATTAGTAGGAGGGACACTATGCAAATGAAAGAGCTCCTCCTCCTCGGGCTATACCCCCAGACTCCACCAGGAGGAACTCAGTCTTTGCTTAGTGTCTGGTGAAGGAGGTTGACACTCTCTGATTCTACTCCTTTTTGTTATTTTTATTCTAGATGGGGACACAGGTCGGCATGGCGCCTTCCTGGTCCCCCGTGGAGTGCCCGCCGCCGTCTTTGGGACGTTGCCTGGCTGCCTCCATTTCCCCCCAAGAAGATAAGTGGATCCGGGCTCGACCTGTTAGCTCCGGCATCCCACCAGCTGCTGGGACGCCTGCTGCCTACCCTCCTCCAGAGCACTGTTCTCCTGGATTGGAGTCAGAAGTCTGAAGAGGCGCATCCCTGCTGGTCTGGACATCGAGGGAGCATGCTGAGCAGATAAGTGTTGCACAATCCCTCCCCCTCCCTCTGTGTCTATTTGTCTGTGGCTGCCTGGGTGAGCTTGAAGAAGGATCCTGATGGGGCACTTTCTTCATTTTGGCACTGGAGTACTGGCATCTCTTCCCCTTAAACTGTGGGCTTCAGCGCTTCTCTCGTCGGGCCTTGGCTGCTGCGCTCCCTCAGCGCCCGCCGGCAGGCCGCTCCTCCACGTGGTGCGCTTATTTTCGCGCATATTTTCGCGCTCGCGCATATTTTCGCGCTCGCGCATATTTTCGCGCTCGCGCATATTTTCGCGCGCGCCATATTTTCGCGCGCGCGCTTATTTTTCGTGCGCGCGCTTATTTTCGCGCGCTTTTTTCGCGCCATAATGACGCGTTAGGGCATGCCGCTCTGACTCTCCTTACACCGGAGACTCTGTTTGCTCATGGCCGTGCAGCTCCTCATCACTCTACTCCGTTTTGTGCCAGGCAAGCTGGTAGCTCAGTGGTACTGCTGCTGTTGCCCCATGTCCAGGCTTTCTGAGTTCAAAGCCCCTTTCAGCCTTCAAAAATTGTTTATATTATTCTAGATGGGGACACAGGTCGGCATGGCGCCTTCCTGGTCCCCCGTGGAATGCCCGCTGCCGTCCTTGGACGCTGCCTGGCTGCCTCCATTGCCCCCCAAAGAAGACAAGTGGATCCGGGCTCGACCTGCAGCTCCGGTATCCCACCAGCTACTGGGTCTCCTGCTGCCACCCTCCACCAGAACACTGCACTCCTGGACAAGGAGTCAGAAGCCTGATGAGGTGCATCCCTGCTGGTCCTGGAGTCGAGGGAGAAGTTCTGCAGGAGCAGATAAGTATTGCCTGCATCCCTGCCTTACCCCCCTCCTCCACCCCTCCTCCACGTCCCTGGGGGCCTGCGGTCCCCGCTTGGGCATCTGCCATGTCCAGCGCGGCCGCTAAATTGGTCTTAGTCACCAAGGCAACCATGTCCTTTAATCCTGTGGCGCTAACGACTCCATCTCTCTCAGTGGTCCCCACAGTGGGTGACTGACTACGAAGAGGCAGCGTGAGCGGCAGCATCCCACCTCGGATGTCTCTGTCTCTCCACCCCCCTCACCTCGCCGGTGGCGCTTGCGGACTGCTCTTCCCCCTCCCTAGGGAGAGTACTCCGAAGGAGAATTATCCGGCTCGGACGAGCCACGTCCTTTTTGGACTATAGGGCATTTTCAAATCCTGTGACGCCAACCACCTCTCTAAGTGGTTTTCCACAGAAGACGCCCGAATACTAACAGGGAGCGTGAGCAGCAGCATCCCTCCTCGGATGGCTCTGGCTCTCCCCCCCCCCCCCCCCCCCCCCCCCTCGTCTAGAGGCGCGTTCGGGCGACTCTCCCCTCCCTTAGGGAGCGCAAGTCTGAAGGAGAATTTCCGGCTCTGATTAGGTCATGGAGCGGGACCCCTCGCCTAAGCTCTCCACCAGGGTGGCTGACTTAGTGGTGACTGTCCGAGACACCTTTATTCTCCAAGGGGATTCTCCTCCTTCCACTGGTCAGGAGTTCCCCCTTTTTCCGTCCAGGCAGTCGGAGACTACCATGTTCCCGGTCCATGAGGGATTTTTCCGCGGTCATGTCCAGGGCCTGGGGTGGTATAATAAATAAGGTTCTTTATAAATAAGAACTTAATAAGGTTCTCGACCACCCAGCGCATGAATATACTTTCCTTTCCCTGCTGACGGCGAGGAGAGGTGTCTCCTCCCCCTAAGGTGGATCCTCCGGTGGCCGGATTAGCCAATTATGTGGCCCTTCCTGTCTTAGTCAGTTCCTCTTTCCAGGATGCTGTAGACAGACGCATAGACTCTCTTCCAGGTCCTTTTTTCGCTGGCAGCGCGTCCCTGTGACCTACCTTTCACTCAGCAGGGGTAGCCAGTGCTCTCTCGGTGTGGTTACAACACCACCACCAGGAACTGGCGGTACGAGATGCGGCTACTAACACACTGGAGTTGGTTCTCCAGATGTCTCAGGCTTCTAACATTCTTTGCGAAGCTTCTAGGGACATTGTTTCCCTCTTTGCCCGCAGGTTGGCCATCTCTGTCACTCAGCGCGAAGAGATCTGATTGAAGGTGTGGGACGCTGACGCCTCCACCAAGCGTTCCCTTGCTAATCTCCCCTTTGTGGTTTCCAGGCCTTGTGGGGATCAGCTGGACGAGTTCGTCTCTGCATGCCTTTTGCCGTTTCTCATCTGGTAGGCCGTCGCCTGCTTCCTCCGCCGGGGGTCTCAGGTCGCCCGCAAAGAGGCCTTCCTTTGCACCAGCCTTCCCGGCACTAGAGGGCCCAGTCAGCCCGCCCTGCTGCTCCTAGGCCTATCACATGTCCCGATTGCGGAATCCCACCATCGATTCCTGCGCTTCGCCATTATGGGTCGACACTGTCAGTTTGTCGCCCTTCCTTCGGGTTGGCGACCACCCCGCGGGTCCTTGCCACGGTCCTGGACCGCTCATGGCGCTTCTTCGTACCAGGGGCATTCCTTTGCTGCCCTGTCGGGACGATATCCGGATAGAGGCCCCCCTCTCTACCGCAGACCACGGACAGCGTCCGGATCACTGTTCAGACCCTGGAACGGTTCGGCTGCCTGGTAACTTTCCCAAACTCCTGCCTCTTCCCGTCCCAGAGGCTCTCCTTCCGGAGGGTGATTTTGGACACCTCGGCTGCCAAAGTATTCTACCAGCCTTCAAGTCCTCCCAGGTCCAGGGGGCAGTGTCGCATCTGCTGCGCTCCCCGTGCCTCTCCATTCGGGAATACTTGCAGGTCCTGGGTCTTATGGTAGCCTCTTTCGAGGCCTTTCCATATGCCCAGTTTCACACTCGCCTGGCGCAACAGGAGATCCTTTACCTTTCAGCGGGTTCGGGCAGTTCTCCCTTGGTGGCTGTTCCCAAAGAACCTGAGGTCGGGGAGTTCCTTTCTCGCATTCTCCTGGACGATCGCCGCCACCGATGCCAGCATCCTGGGTTGGGGGGGCGTTTTCCAGTCTCGCACGGTTCAAGGAATTTGGCCGGCGGCAGAGTCTCGCCTTCCAATCAACTTTCTGGAATTGAGGGCGATTTTTTCCGTTCTCTCTCTCCTATTGGACCTCTCTCCTTGCGGGCCTCCCAGTGCGGGTTCAAACGGGCAATGCCGCGGCCGTGGCCTATATCGACCATCAGGACGGGACCCGCAGCCGGATGGTGATGCAGGAGGTGAAGTGAATTCTGACGTGGGCGGAGACTCACGTTCCGGTGTTGTCAGCAGTTTGCATTCCAGGAATGGACAACTGGACAGCGGACTTTCTAAGCCACAACACGGTGGATCCAAGCGAGTGGTCTCTGCATCCAGAAGGGTTCGAAGAAATCTGCCACAGATGGGACCGTCCGGATGTGGACTTAATGGCGTCCGGGTTCAACAACAAGATCCCAGTGGTCCTGGCTCGCGCCCGTGATCCGGAGGCGTACGGATGGATGCGCAGGTGTCTCCGTGGCAGGACTTCAGCCTCCTCTGTTTTCCTCTCCTGCCAAAGGGTCTACGCCAGTTCGAGGCGGAAGGGACTCCGACCGTTCTCATCACCCCAGAGTGGCCTCGCCGCGCGTGGTTTTTCGGACGTGGCTCGGTTGCTGGCGGACGCCCCATGGCCTCTTCCCGACGGACAGGACTTACTGTCTCAGGGCCCGTTCTTCCGCCGGAATTTGCGGTCTCTTTGTTTACCGGCGTGACTGTTGAAACCGCCATCCTGATAAAGATGGGGTTCTCGGATTCAGTGGTTAGGACCATGATCAGTCCGGGGAAGTCTTCTTCCTCCCGGATTTACTATCGTACCTGGATGGCCTTCCTATCCTTTTTTGAGGGTTCGGGGTTCCCCCCCCTTCGGTTTTCCATCTTGATGGTACTGTCTTTTCTTCAGTCTGGGCTTGTGCAGGGACGGTCGCTTAGTTCCCTGTAAGGTCAGGTTTCGGCGCGGGCCGTCAGAGGTCCCTTGCTCTTAAGGGTCCGGTGGTGACCTTTCTTCGGGGGTGGCGCATTCGGTTCCCCGTATGTTCCCCCTTTGTCTCCTTGGGATCTCAATTTGGTTCTGCGCGCTCTGCAGTCGGCTCCCTTCGAGCCTTTGAGGAGGGTCTCTCTGACTGTTCTCATCTGGACTTCCTTGTGACCATAGCTTCTGATACAGCTACATAGCGTAGTGATTAAAGTTCTGGGCTATTATGCAGTGGCTGTGAGTTCACGTCCCATCACGAGCTTTTAGGTCAGACTGGTGTCGAAGCTGGCCGCTCTTTCCTGTCAGGAGCCTTAATGGTTTTCCTCCAGGATTAAGTTGTGCTCCGTCCAGTCCCCTTCTTTTTGCCCAGGGTGGTCTCTCCCTTCCGCCTTGATGAGGATCTTGTCCTGCCTTCCTTTTGTCCTTCTGCGGCTAACCCCAAGGAACGCACTCTGCATTCCCTGGATGTTGTACGGGTCCTGAAGGTGTGTCTCGCGGCTACTGCTTCCGTCCGCCGTTCTTGGCGCTCTGGATCTGCTTGGCTATTTCCGCGGCTTGTCACGCTTGTGGTGGAGTTCCCCCGGCTAGAATTGCCGCTCACTCCATTGGGGCGGAGGGGGCTTCCTGGGCAAGACGCAGTCGTGCCTCTGCGTCTCAGCTGTGTACGGCGGCCACCTGGTCGTCCTTGCATACCTTTGCAAATTTTTGTCAGTTGCATTCACTGGCTTCGGCTGATGCGGCTTTGGCCGCAGGGTTTTGCAGGCTGTGGTTCCTGTTTGGCCGTTGGGGCGTTCCTCCTGGCGGTGCTGATATTTTTTCCCACCCCATGGACTGCTTTTGGACGTCCCATGGTCTGTGTCCCCCAATGGAAAAAAGCACGAGAAAAGGAGATTTTTGTGAAACTCACCTGTAAAATCTTTTTCTCGTCTTTTCCATTGGGGGACACAGCTCCCACCCATTATTCCTGTTGCAGGAGGGGTCTTTAGTTCAGTTTTTCTGTTTCTGGTTGGACCTTATGGCTTGGTCCGATGGTTTCCATGATTTTTTCTTGCTCCTTCTCCTACTGCTTGTGCAACGCCTGAGTTCCTCCTGGTGGAGTCTGGGGGTATAGCCCGAGGAGGAGGAGCTCTTTCATTTGCATAGTGTCCCTCCTACTAATACCTCTAAGCTATACCCATGGTCTGTGTCCCCCAATGGAAAAGACGAGAAAAAGATTTTACAGGTGAGTTTCACAAAAATCTCCTTATTTTAAAAGCTTGTTTTAAACTAAATCTACAGGACCAAAATGATTAATTTGATCATGTAGCCATAAATCGCAGTGTAGGGATTATAAGTAAGCAAAAAAAAAAAAAAAAAAAAAAAAAAGGTTTAGTGGGGTGACAGAAGCCCTTTAAGGACCAGGCCATTTTTTGCAAATCTGACCAGTGTCACTTTATGTGCTGATAACTTTAAAACACTTTGACTTATCCAGGCCATTCTGAGATTGTTTTTTCGTCACATATTGTACTTCATGACACTGGTAAAATGAAGTCAATTTTTTTTTATTTTTTTGCATAATAAAATACCTAATTAACCAAAAATTTGCAAATTTCAAAGTTTCAGTTTCTCTACTTCTGTAATACATAGTAATACCCCCAAAAATTGTGATGACTTAACATTCCCCATATGTCTACTTAATGTTTGAATTATTTTGGGAATGATATTTTATTTTTTGGGGATGTTGCACGTTACAAAAACCCAATTTTTAGGGACCACTACAGCTCTGAAGTCACTTTGCGAGGCTTACATAATAGAAACCGCCCAAAAATGACCCCATTCTATAAACGACACCCCTCAAGGTATTCAAAACTGATTTTACAAACTTCGTTAACCCTTTAGGTGTTGCACAAGAGTTATTGGCAAATGGGCATGAAATGTGAGAATTTAATTTTTTTGCCTAATTTTCCATTTTAGCCCATTTTTTCCACTAACAAAGCAAGGGTTAACAGCCAAACAAGACTGTATCTTTATTGCCCTGACTCTGCCGTTTACAAGAACACCCCATATGTGGCCGTAAACTACTGTATGGCCACACAGTGGGGCGTAGAGTGAAAGGTGCGCCGTATGGTTTTTGGAAGCCAGATTTTGCTGGACTGTTTTTTTGACACCATGTCCCATTTGAAGCCCCCTGATGCACCCCTAGAGTAGAAACGCCATAAAAGTGACCCCATCTAAGAAACTACACCCCTCAAGGTATTCTAAACTGATTTTACTAACTTTGTTAACCCTTTAGGTGTTGCACAAGATGTAATGGAAAATAGAGATACAATTTTAAAATTTAACTTTTTGGGCAGATTTTCCATTTTTATATTTTTTTTCCAGTTACAAAGCAAGGGTTAACAGCCAAACAAAACTCATTATTTATGGCCCTGATTCTGTAGTTTACAGAAACACCCCATATGTGGTCGTAAACTGCTGTACGGGCACACGGCAGGGCGCAGAAGGAAAGGAATGCCATACGGTTTTTGGAAGGCAGATTTTGCTGGACTGGTTTTTTTGACACCATGTCCCATTTGAAGCCCCCCTGATGCACCCATAGAGTAGAAACTCAAAAAAAGTGACCCCATTTTAGAAAGTACGGAATAGGGTGGCAGTATTGTTGGTACTAGTTTAGAGTACATATGATTTTTGGTTGCTCTATATTACACTTTTTGTGCGGCAAGGTAACAAGAAATAGCTTTTTTGGCCCTTTTTTTTTTTTTTTTTTTTTTTTTGTTATTTACAACATTCATCTGACAGGTTAGATCATGTGGTAATTTTATAGAGCAGGTTGTCACGGACGCGGCGATACCTAATATGTATACAATTTTTTTTATTTATGTAAGTTTTATACAATAACTTCATTTTTAAAACCAAAAAAATCATGTTTTAGTGTTTCCATAGTCTAAGAGCCAGTTTTTTCAGTTTTTGGGTGATTATCTTGAGTAGGGTCTCATTTTTTGTGGGATGAGATGACGGTTTGATTGGTACTATTTTGGCGTACATGCGACTTTTTTGATCACTTTTATTACCTTTTTTGGGAAGTAAGGTGGGCAAAATTTCAATTTTCTCATAGTTTTTATTTTTATGGCGTTCACCGTGCGTGGGAAAGTAACATGACCGTTTTATAGATCAGGTTGTTACGTACGCGGCGATACCTAATATGTGTAGTGTATTTTTATTTTTTTATTAATTTAATTTATTCAGTGATAAATGTTTTTTTTTTTTATCTTAACTTTTTTTTTATTTTTTTGACCCAGACCCACTTGGTTCTTGAAGATCCAGTGGGTCTGATGTCTGTAAAATACAGTACAGAACCCTATAGGGTTCTGTACTGTATTTTACTTACACTGAACAGATTCATGCTTTTAGCATAGATCTGTTCAGCACGATGGACAGCAGGACGCCTGAGCAGGCGTCCTGTTGCCATGGGAACCTTCCCCGTCTGCCACAACTTCGCAGACGGGGAAGGGTTAGGACGGGGCTAGCGGGGGAAGGCTGTCGGGGGGGCTCTCTCCCTCTCCATCGGGGGGCTGCAAAGGTACAGCAGCCCCCCGATGGGAGAGGGAGGGAGCTCCCTGACCGATGACAGTTAACCTTTTCCATACAGCGGTCCGTACGGACCGCGGTATGGAAAGGGTTAAACGGCTGACATCTACACAGATGTCAGCCGTTTATACCAGGGTGTCAGCAATGTGCTGGCACCCTGGTATAACCCACTAGAAGCCAACGAATTTTCAAGGGGAGGCAGGTGGGGGATCGCGATACCGCCCGCCTTCCGCAACGTCCCCACCGCCTGCGACACCCCCCCTGCACCACTCGCCGGCATCAAATCGTGCAGGGGGGGTGCAAAATCTTGATTTTAGGCACTCTAAAGTTTCTGATCGACCACGGGGATCAGAAACTGCAAAAAGCGCAGCAAACCGCAGGTCTGAATTGACCAGCGGTTTGCTGCGATCGCCGACACGGGGGGTCACATGACCCCCCCTGGCGTTGTGACAGGATGCCGGCTGAATGATTTCAGCCGGCATCCTGTTCAGATTAACCCCTGGGGCGCCGGAATGCCTATTTAAAGTTAGGACGTACCGGTACGTCCTGTGTCCTCAAGGACTCGGGAAATAGGGCGTACCGTTACGTCCTGTTTCCTTAAGGGGTTAAATTTTGAAATTGTATCTCTATTTTCCATTAATTTTTGTGGAACACCTAAAGGATTAACAAAGTTTGTAAAATCAGTTTTGAATACCTTGAGGGGTGTAGTTTCTAGAGTGGGGTCATTTTTGGGTGGTTTCTATTATGTAAGCCTCTCAAAGTGACTTTAGACCTGAGCTGGTCCCTAAAAAGTGGGTTTTTCGATTTGCTTCTACACTTCTAAGCCTTGTAACATCCCCAAAAAATAAAATGTCATTCCCAAAATGATCCTAACATGAAGTAGACATATGGGAAATGTAAATTAATAACTATTTTTGTAGGTACTACTATGTATTATCACCACATAAAGTGACACTGGTCAGATTTGCAAAAAATTGTCTGGTCCTTAAGGTGAAAATGAGCCCGGTCCTTAAGGAGTTAAAGTTGAGATGATAAAAGTTGCCATTCTTAACTTAAAGGGGTTCTGCAGTTTTTTTAAACTGATGATCTCTCCTATGGATAAATCATCAGCATCTGATCGGCTGTTTGAGAAGGCAGAGGCGCTGGCAGCAGCGCCGCAGCCTTCTTGCTGTTTACCGCAGGCCCAGTGACATCACCACTAGTATCAATAGCCTGGGGGGGGGTTAAGCTCCATTCAAGTAAACGGAGCTTAGCCGCGCCCAGGCCAGTGATACTAGTTGTGACGTCACTGGGCCTGCGGTAAACAGCGAGAAGGCCGCGGCACTACTGCCAGCGCCTCTGCCTTCTCAAACAGCTGATCGGCGGGGGCCCCGGTGTCGGACCCCCACTGATCAGATGCTGATGATCTATCAAGAGGAAAAATTGCAGAACCCCCTTAATAATCTAAGTTATTGTCTGTATGTAAGGCCAATTTCACACCACATAATATTTTTTTTGCATTGTGTTTAATGGTACTGATCATTACTTTATCATGGCCCCTTTTGTCAGTTTTTGGCGTAAAAAGTCACATGTTCCCATTGTGCAACTTTTTATACACCTGTGCTCTTAAATTTAGTTTTTACGTCTCCCTCAACAAAGGGAAGAGACGAGGGCAGTGTAGGGGGGCAGCGGGGGCTGGGCCTCAACCCCGCAGTTTCCTGTCGTTACTGATGATTGGAATCTCCAGTCAGGGGCTGGAGTATATTTTATTCTAGACGCTGACGATACCTGTGTGTAACATACTGAGGGTCTGCCTCTTATCCCATTCCTTGACTTCCTAAATGACTTGTTAGGCCTCTTTCACATGAGTTTTTTCCGTGCGGGTGCAATGCATGAAGGCATAGCACCTGCACTGAATCTTGACCCATTTATTTCAATGGGTATGTGCACCCATTTTTTTTTACGAATCATTTCTGCGTTGCGTGAGAATCGCCTCATGTTCTATATTCTGTGTTTTTCGAGCAGCCCTGGTCCCAATAGTAGTGAATGGGGCTTCAGTGAACAACGCATTGCATCCGGATGCTAGGAGATGTTGTTTGTTGCATGAAAACTGCACCCACGTAGAAAAATCTGAAACACTTAACACAATTGCAGACAAAAGTGACTGAACTTTCTTGTGAAATGGTGCGAGTTTCACTGAACGCATCCTGAGCCAATCCGTATCGTTTGCTTGAAAGTGGCCTTACACAAAAGTATCTTTAGTGTTCAGTGACAGACAACGCTCAGTTAGAGCTTTGCTAAGAAGACACTTTGGTTTTCTAGTACAAAGAAACATCTTTCCTTAAAGGGTTTTTCCGAGAATTTGATGCTGATGACCTATCCTCGGGATAGGTCATCAGTATCTGATCGGTGGGGGTCCGATGTGAATGGAGCTGAGCTGCGATACCAAGCACAGCTGCTATACAATGTACAATGCTGTGCTTGGTAAGCAGCGAGACGGCCGCAGAAGGTCATTAGTATCAAAATCTCTGTGAAACCTTTAATAAAGTATATTACAAAAATATACTAAATAAACTGGAACGGCAGCTACACTTTAAGTCAGGGGTGCACAACCTTTTCTGGTTGGTAAAACTTAAAGGGTATTACCAACTTAAATTCTATATTTATGGCATATTGAGCATCTAATGGGAGAATACATGAAAGGTACATGTGAGCAGCCACAAGACATAGAAATACATCTCTGTTACCAGATGGTTGGGGGCCGCACAGAATGATATCAAGGGCCGCATGTGGCCCCCGGGCTGCAGGTTGTGCGCCCCTGCTTTAAGTGGAAGAATTTTCAAATAAAAAAAAATTTGCCTCACCTTTCCCAGCCACTTCTGTGTCAGAAAAAGTGGAACAGATACGTTATAAAAACAGCCTTAATGTATTTACACTTACGGTACATGCACACGTTCAGGATTCATGTGCCGAGAATCCGCACTGAAATCCGCAGGTATTCGCAGGCAAATCTGTGCGGTCAATCCGCATTAATTGGTGCGGATTCTGTGCGGATTTTACTAAGTGAATGAAGAAAATCCGGTCAGGAAAAATAAAATAAATTGACATGCCTCGGATTTTAAAATCCGCGCGGAAAAAATCAGCATTGTGTGCATTGAGATTTTCAAATTCTCATAGAATACAATGTACATGACCTACGGTGCGGATTTTCTGCACGCAAATCCGCGCGGAGAATCCGCACGCAATCCTGATCGTGTGCATTTAGCATAAACTGGCATAAATATATTGCTAAATCCCCCCCTGTGCAGCTCTAAATCTCCTGCTTCCCTTCAGTACATGTAACATCTGGCTGCTTGCAGCCACCACAAGGAGCAACTCAGTTAGGGCGGATTCACACAAACGGTTCCACGTCTGAGTCGCACTTTTTTGTGGCTCGGATGCGGACCCATTCCCTTAAATGGGGCCGCAAAAGAAGCAGATAGCACTCCGTGTGCTATCCACATCCGTTGCTCCATTCCGTGGCCCCGCAAAAATAATAGATCATGTTCTATTCTTGTCCATTTTGCGGACAATGTTAGGCATTTCTATAATGGGCCGCCCTGCAAATTGCGGAACGCAAACAGACGGCATCCATGTTTTGCAGACCCGCAATTAGCGGGACGCAAAACATGGCAAGTTTGTGTGCACGAGCCCTTGCTAAGAACTTCTACAGCTACCATTAAAACTAAATGGTAGCTGTAAAATCTTTTTGTACTGACCTCCCCCTAGTGGCTATTGCGGGAACATACCATGGCTTTATATAGGGGACAAGACTTCAGCTCCTCTCCTCACCCCCTCATCATGAGCCTTATAAGGTCATATGGTCTGACTAAAAAAAACTGAAAGAAGGCTTATGTGGTGTTCTAATGTGGCGCCGGACAAGATCCTGTCCACAGTTTTGAAAGCAATACATCAGACTTACCTCAAAGATCATGCGGCCGTTGGCTGATGTGGGTGGATAGAGTTTCATCCGCATATGGCTGACATAACTTTAGCATACGGCATTAGGGTCAAATCCACATGGTCAACAGTATTGTTTGTCTAACAGCTGCACAAAGTAATTGTAACTAATTGCTTATAAGTTATGCATATTGTGATTTCCTTTAAAATATGTGCAAATCTTTTTCAGAGTGGGGAGCCCTTCAGCATACATCCTAATTATGGGCCTTCCCTTCCTAACCACTTTACAAATTGTGATGACTCTTGGATGTCTTACTCGCCTTGGTCTGCTTACACTGATGAGATGAAGCCAGCAACTTCAACACAGGTTAAGACCAAGTGAGTTGGTGCTGTAGTATATACCTACTCATTCTAATCGCTGCCAGTATAGTATTTAGATGGTGTGGTTAAAAAGAATCTGTCACCAGCAACCCCCTGTTTCCTTTTGGTAATCCAAGACCCCATTTCAGAGTTATATTTATTCTGCAATTAGGGCTTTACCATTGCTCTTGTTGCACTCGAGCTCCACTCATTGTTGTGGCCTGCTTCTCCCGGGCTGCTTTGACACTGCTTAGCCCTGACAATGAAAGCAGCAGGGGAGGGTCTGGGCACAGAAAGGAGTGGAGTTTGGGTGCAGCAGGACAGTGACTCTCTCATTGCACCAAAGGCCTAATTTGCATGTTCAGAAAAAATTATAACTCTAAACGGGATCAACAAAAAGAAAACAGGGTTGTAATCAGGCGAACCACAGCTATGTGACTATGCAAAGGGGTTTTCCAGGTGTTTTATTTTGGTGGCCTGTACTCAAGATATGTCATCAATATCTGATCAGTGGGGGGTCTGACTCCCAACACCCCCACCCACCAGCTGTTTAGTGACGTCACGTTTATCAGTCACGTGGCCTAGTTGCTGCTCGGTCTCTTTCAAGTGAATAGGCCTGAGCTGCCATGCCAAGCACAACTACTGTACAGTAGGCAGCACTCTGCTTGGAATGCTACGAGGAACAGCTGAGCACCAAGAGTCTGACCCCCACTGATCAGATATTGATGACCTGTCCTGAGAATAGCTCATCAATATAGAAGACCTGGAAAAGCCTTTTAAAACTGCATCAATACACCATTAAAAAAATAGTTTTTCCCCCTGCTGTTGTAGTTACAGTATGTACAGGTGAAACATGTACATAACTGTGTTCTTCAGGAATAAAAAATGCAACTACAGATATTCGTGGCTGCAAATGTAAAAATAAATAATTAGTTGTCTAATTGGCTCTAATGATATACTGTATGTATAGAAAATTTTACTCTACTTTATTTTCTGTTTTTATTTCTACAAGACAGTATAACACATGTTAAATAACATATTCTTAACTCACTAGGGTTCAGACTGAAAGAAACAAATATGGAAGTGAGGCTGATCTCTATGGTCTAGTTTCTAATATTCTAGATGAGCCAGACAAAGCACAGTCATTCCTAGATGGCGGGTATGTACTGAACCTCTAAGCAATAACCTTGGTGTTTGGAACATCACTTTCTATTGACAGCATTGCCTTGCTTCTTTTTCTATCTATTTTATAGGTTTTGAATGTTCTTGAGCAGCCCTTAGATGTGAAGAGCATGATGTATACGTAGTGCAGTAACTAGGGCTGAAAGTTAATGGGGCTGTCCCATCTAGCCGTTTTCTCAGCGAGATGGGACTAAATACCAACCTCAGGTGGCTGGGCTTATTTAAACTCCAGAGCAGGCTGGCGCACCACTGTTTCCGTTCCTGCTATTTAAGTGAATAGGAAATACGTAAATTGTGTTGCAGAAAAAGCTATTTCTCGTACATTCCATTGGGGGACACAGACCATGGGGTATAGCTTAGAGGTATTACCAGGAGGGACACTATGCAAATACAAAAGAGAGCTCCTCCTCCTCGGGCTATACCCCATGCTCCACCAGGAGGAACTCAGTCTTTGCTTAGTGTCCAGTGAAGGAGGATGACACTTTATTGATTCTACTCCGTTTTGTTATTTTCTTTCTAGATGGGGACACAGGTCAGCATAGCGCTTTCCTGGTCCCCCGTGGAGTGCCCGCCGCCGTCTTTTGGACGCTGCCTGGCTGCCTCCATTTTCCCCCAAGAAGACAAGTAGATCCGGGCTCGACCTGTTAGCTCCGGGATCCCACCAGCTCCTGGGTCACCTGCTGCTGCCCTCCATCCAGAGCACTGTACTCCGGTGAGTCAGATGTCTGAAGAGGTGAGCCCTGCTGGTACTGAACAGAGGGAGAAGACTGCAGGTGCAGATAAGTATGGCTTCTCCTTTGCCGCCGCCCCCCCGACCTGATACCTTTGGGCCACCTGAGTGAGCTGGGGAATGGGTGTTCTGTCTGGAGGTACTGGGGCATCTGGAGGCACTATTCCATGATGGTATCTTCCCTGCTGGGACTCTCTCTCCCATCGAGGTCTGTTCTATGGGCACGGCTTTTGTCAGCATGGCGCCGGTGCCGGCACTGCTACTACCTTCTCTTCGTGTCCTGGGGGCGGAGCCTCAGCGCTTCGCTCTGACATCTTCTCTGCTTGCTGAGAAGCTCCTAGCACGCGTGGCTGCTCCTCCGGTGGACTTCTGTGCTGTTGCATGGGTGGTAGGATTTTTAGCCTTCTTGCTGTAGCTGGTTGTGTTTGCCATCATGCCTAAGCCTGGGGCCCCTTCTCAGACTGCCAAGACCTCTTCTCAGATCCCAATGGGGTCCTGTATGAAGTGTCTTCTGCCACTTTCTGTCACTGGAATCTGTGCCTCCTGCCCTTCCCCTGGACAGGATCATCCTTCTCTTGCCCAGTCCCCCCCTGTCCCTGCGGTTCCCGCTTGGGCATCTGCCATGTCTAGTGCGGCCGCTGATTTGTCCTTAGTCGCCAAGGCAGCCATGTCCTTTATGGAACGTATGGCAGTTTCCAATCCTGTGGCGCCAACCACTCCATCTCCTCTCAGTGGTTCCCACAGAGGACGCTTGACCGCTAAAAGGCAGAGTGAGCGGCAGCATCCCTCCTGGGATGACTCATTTCCCCCCCCTCGTCTAGAGGCAAGTGACACCTTTGATCTCAAAGGGGATTCTCCTCCTTCCACTAGTTGGGAGTTCGCCCTTTTCCCGCCCAAGAAGCCGGAGGCTGCCGTGTTTCCTGTCCATAAGGAATTTTCTGCGGTCATATCCAGGGCCTGGGACCGTCCTAATCAAAAGTTCTCTGCCACCTAACGCATGGATACGCTTTATCCTTTTCCGACTAACAGTGTGGAGAAGTCGTCTTCTCCCCCCAAGGTGGATCCCCTGGTTGCCAGGTTAGCCAAAAACACGGCCCTCCCTCTCTTAGACGGCTCATCTCTGCAGGACGCTGTGGACAGGCGCCTAGATTCTCTTTTCAAATCCATTTTCTCACTGGCGGGCACATCCCTGCGGCCTGCTTTTGCCTCGGCATGGGTGGTCAGAGCCCTCTCTGTGTGGTTGCAGCGCCACCACCAAGACCTGGCGGAACAAGATGCGTCTGCTGACACACTGGATTTGGTTCTCCAGATTTCTCAAGCTTCCAAGTTCCTTTGCGAGGCTTCCATGGACATTGCTTCCCTCTTTGCCCGCATTTCAGCCCTCTCGGTCATTCAGCGCAGAGAGGTCTGGTTAAAGGTGTGGGACGCCGACGCCTCTTCCAAACGTTCCCTTGCTAACCTCCCCTTTGGGGGTTCCAGACTTTTTGCAGCTCAGCTGGACGAGTTCATCTCTGCCGTTACAGGGGGCAATAGCACTCATCTTTCCCAACCCAGGTCCAAGCGCCCCTTTCGGACCAGGTCTTCTGGTTCGCGGTACCCGTCCTTTCGCCGCTTCTCTTCTAGCAGGACGTCGTCTGCTTCCTCCGCCGGGGGGGTCTCAGGACTCCCGCAAAAAGCCCTCCTTCAAGCCCCAGCCTTCCTGGCGCCCGAGGGCACAGTCGGCCCGCCCTGCTGCTCCCAAGCAGTCTTCCACATGAAGGGGCCGTCTGCTCTCTGATCAGCAGGTTTGGAGGGCTCAGGTTCAGGACGCATGGGCTCTGGAAATTGTAACATCAGGTTACAAGATAGAATTCGCATCCAGACCGCCGGAACGTTTTTTCCCTTCTCGCGTTCCGGGGGATCCGGCCTGAGCCTCGGACCTCTTGATGGCAGTTTCTTCCCTTCTGGACTGGGGTGTTTTTACCCCAGTTCCCCCAGAGGAACAGGGCACAGGTTTCTATTCAAACCTAGAACCAAACAAGAAAAAGGCCTCACTTATAATACCATAGTTAAGGGCAAAAACAACTATAAGAACCTAAAGTGTTGTCCAACAAATGGATGCCCAATGTATTAAAAATATATATTTTTTATTTCATAATAATAGACAATACATGATTCTTGAAATATTAGGGATGACAAAAAGGAAGTTTGAAGAGTCAGCAGAAAACCCCCGGATGCCGCAGTCCCCCGGCCAGTGTCTCTGTAACCCACCAAAAGATGGAGCACATGTCAGGTGTGTATAGAATATGCAATATGGTGATTCACAGAAAAAAGAGGGTTATATCATACACAAACCCCTGAAAAATTATTCTAACTGTGATCATCACCTATGTGCATATCCACAAGATGAGACTCAAGCACTGGGTCTAAATATACAAATAAGAGTATAGGCAAAATATAATGCCCCTATGGGATACAAGACAAGTAGGTAAATGAGACCCCATACACCAGACCCTCATGAGACCTGTAAGCAAAACCTCACCCGTGGATATCTTGATGGAAAGTCACAACATACCATGAGACATGATGGAGGGCAGAGACAGCAGGCACGAGACAGGCAAAGGACCCTGACGCGCGTTTCGCCTCAGCTTCGTCAGGAGGTAATGTAAGTGTGGCCATAGACTCCTATTTATATCCCCCATGTGGCTCTAGGGCATAATATAATTAAATATACCAGGTGGTACTTACTATCGAGCGCTCCTGCTTGATGATGCACACAGAGTCAACCATGGCGGTGCCGTATTCATCAGGAGGAGGGGTGGAACGCAAGCCATGTGTTCCAGCCCGCCTCCCAAGGAAACGTAGCTGCGTCCCCACGTGACCCGGCACACAGTGCATCATAGCACAGCGCTGTATCAGCCAATCGGAGCAGAAGGAGGTCGGAACTGGAACAATATCAGCGCCGCATCCAATATGCTAGACACTGTTATACACTTAAAAAAGCCCAGTATATAAAGTCTGCATAGGGGATATCATAAATAAGGAGCAATTAAAAAGCTGAAAACATCCGAATTCATATATGTGTTAAGCAAAAGTATTTTGCTGGATTTGTGAGAGGAGAGGCTCATTACACGGCTACTTACTTGCACCTGTGAGGCCAGGCTGGTTGGGTACTAGGCTATTTATAGGCTCCTGTAGGCCTAGACTGATGATGATTCAGCTGATTTCACCCACCCACCCACGCCATCTTGCAGTCACTTCATATTAGGGTGGCCCCCTTTAGGCTGCCCTACCGCAGCAGTTATGGCACAATTCTACTGCTTGTTGCAAGATAGGGTTAGATAGGTTAGGGACACCTTTCTGATAGCCGATCCGACCACAAATTACATTAGCAGGAAGGTTTAGCAGCGAATATGGGGCCTGGACACTTTAAGGCACATTCCAAATAAACACCATTTCAAAAGGACATATACATCATCCCCATGCATCATATTGTTACGTGGTGTGGCACAGCGCATACCGCACATCATATAATACACCAAAATCTGCAACATCACCACCACAGCACCTACTACATACTACAGGTCAAATATCATATATAGTCATGAAAATATCAATAATATGAAGGTCACATACGCGTGCACCACCACATGACAACACAATCAGGATACACATCACAGATAGACATCATATATTATAGAAGGGGTACTCTATTATAGCACACCACAACATGGAAATATATTGCAATAGAATCATCATGCATACAGGATAAATATCAAACATGATCACATAAATTGTCCTACACACTTAATATCACATATGCTGAATACACAACATGATTACCAGCACATTAAATTTTTTTATAAACAAAGTGCACAGTTTATATTATATAATCATATAGTCATCATGATCCCTAATAGTGTCCCACAAATATGAATAGACTTAATAGTACTATCAAAATAACCATAGACCATAGTTAAATGGCAGTACGTATACCCACATTATGAAGAGTGACAATAACTATAAACCATTATTAATGGCAGTACGTGTACCTACATTATCAAGGGTGACACAACATATGTTTATGTCCACCCAACATAATCAGGAACACCACCGCTTTTAAAGTGCTCAATAAATACAAAAGAATACAAAAATATTAAATTATTAATTAATGATTAAATATTCAGCTAATATGACCAAGGTACCTAGGCCTCCATATAATAGGTCAAACCAGCTGTCTAGCGACTACAATGGCATAAACATCCAATTCACCATCGTAACATTACACCAAAAATACATAAGTGTCATTCAGCATAAATGATACAAATCCCACATGCAGGGGTCCATCCCAATACCAGCAAAGTGGTCCATCTTCCATACTTGTGGTATGTCTCGTGTCCAACCCCTCATTCGCAGCTTGTATAGATACCATCCCTCTCCTTAGAGCACTTCAGATGTCGCTTTATATGACCACACGGAAAACTGGATAGAAAAAAAGCAGTTAACCACTACAGGACCGCCGTACACAGGATTTGGTCTTTGCGGCAGCCCTGTTATTCCGGGTGGACGCACCGGTGCGTCATCTCGCGAGACGCGAGATTTCGGGCAAAGCCCGCATGCGCATGGCGGGCCGGCAAAAGTTAGAGTATTTCGTCATCAGCCTGCCAGCCAATGATCGTGGCTGGCAGGCTGATGATTTTTAAAAAATCGAATCAGAAGCCAGTTAACACTTTATATTTATAAATATAAGGAGTTAAATGGCTTCTCTTCTCCTCTGCTGGTCGTTTTTGTCAGTTGGTTCCAGCAGAGGAGCACAGTTCACAGTGAGTACACCAAACACCACACTTAGCCCCCATATCACCCTCCATCACCCAATTAACCCCTTGATCTCCCCTGTCAATCACCTAGTGAAAGGGAAAAAAGTGATCAGTGTGAACTGTCACTTTTTTTCCCCACTGGTATTGACTGATTTTTTTTTAGGATAGTTTAGGCCCCTTGGTTAGGTAGTCAGCGATCGTTTAGCTCCCAGCCCACCGCTCCGCAATCACTGATTCGCTGATTAGCGTATCGCTAATCAGCATTTGTACTTTTATAGTATCTGTAAGTGATCAGAACTGATCACAGTCAGATCTATAATAGTATTAGTGTCACCTTAGCTCGCCCTCCACCCAAAACGCAGTGTTTGCCTGATCGGTCGCCCACACGTGCGTTCACCCACGCCCGCCCCGCCGCAGTGACAATTTTTTTTGATCACTGCACAATCACTTTACAAGCGCTGCAGCGATAAAGAAATCTGTTTTGATATTTTTTATCAATCGCAGCGGCCTCCAGTACTTCGCTAGCCTCCCATTTGTAAGACAAGCTTGCTTTTTTTCTTGGGTAGTCTCAGGGAATACCCCCTAAATTTAGTTGACCAAATGGCAAACAAGGGGTATTCTTCTGAAGAGGCCTACAGGCTTCTGACCCAGTCGGATGAGGAATGGGAACCCTCATCTGACGAATCCAACGGGTCAGAATATGAACCTGTAAAAGCAGTGGCAGTTACCCAAATTTCGGACGAGCAGCGCAGCCCATCCTGGACCTAGTACCAGCACTGCCGTATAACATGGTGAAGTGGCGAGCACCAGAAGGGCAGTTAAAGCTGTTACGGTGGCACGTGCAATAGTTCCCCCGTCGCAGCCACCGCACAGACAGGCCCGTAGAGTCCCTGAGGTGTTGGCAAACCCTGATTGGCAGCCCCCAACTTCAGCCGCACCAGTAGTTCCGTTCCCCCTTTCACCGCCCAGTCTGGAGTTCGGGTTGAGACAGCTCAGATCGGTTCGGCACAGTTTTTTTTTTTTTTTTAGCTGTTCTTGCCTGTGGAGCTCTTGGACTTAGTTGTGGCAGAAACAAACCGATATGCCACTGAATTTATAGCCGCCAACCCGGGAAGCTATCATGCCCAGTCTTTCCGGTGGAAACCCGTCCAAGTTTCCAAATTTAAAATATTTCTGGGCCTTCTCCTCAACATGGGCTTAACCAAAAAGCATGAATTGCGGTCATATTGGTCCACAAACCCAATTCATCACATGCCCATGTTCTCTGCTGCCATGTCCTGGACACGATTTGAGACCATCCTGCGTTTCCTGCACTTTAGTGATAACAGCACCTCCCGTCCCAGGGCCACCTAGCTTTTGACCGGCTCTACAAAATTCGGCCCCTCATAGACCACTTTAACACCAAATTTGCAGATTTGTATACCCCTGAGCAAAACATCTGCGTAGACGAGTCCCTTTTACATTTTACCGGGCGCCTTGGCTTCAAACAATACATCCCAAGCAAGCGCGCCCGGTATGGGGTCAAATTGTATAAGCTCTGTGAAAGGGCCACAGGCTATACCCACAAATTTTGGATCTATGAGGGTAAAGATCAGACCCTGGAGCCGGTTGGTTGCCCTGACTACCTGGGGAGCAGTGGGAAGACAGTCTGCGACTTGGTGTCACCCTTATTTGGCAAGGGGTACCATCTTTATGTGGACAATTTCTACACAAGTGTGCCCCTCTTCAGGCATTTGTTTCTAGAACAGATTGGCTGCTGTGGCACCGCGCGAACTAGTCGCGCGGGCTTCCCCCAACGGCTCATTACCACCCGTCTTGCAAGGGGGGAGAGGGCTGCCTTGTGTAACCAAGAACTGCTCGCAGTGAAATGGAGAGACAAGCGTGACGTTTACATGCTCTCCTCCATTCACGCAGACACGACAATCCAAATTGAACGAGCAACCAGTGTCATTGAAAAGCTCCTCTGTGTCCACGACTATAATTCGCTCATGGGAGGGGTGGCCTTCAATGACCAGATGTTGTCTCCGTATTTAGTTTCCCGCAGAACCAGATGCTGGTATAAGAAGATGTCTGTATATTTAATTCAATTGGCTCTGTATAATAGTTTTGTTCTCTACAGTAAGGCTGGGAGAATAGGATCCTTCCTCAAATTTCAGGAAGAGATCATCGAGAACCTCCTTTATCCAGGAGGTTCCGTGGCCCCATCCACCAGTGTAGTGAGCCATCTACACGAGCAACATTTCCCCAGTGTCGTTGCTGGTACCTCAAACCGACCGCCACCCCGAAAAAAATGTCTTGTCTGTAGCAGGAGTGGAATAAGGCGTGACACCCGCTATTTCTGTCCTGACTGCCCTGCCCTATGCTTAGGGGAGTGTTTCCGGAAGTACCACACACAGGTACACTTAGCATAGGGATCACATCTCACAGGTCAGGTACACAGGGCTATTAGGGCCCATTCACACAGAGCTTCTGCAAACCTCTCCTTTCACCTGGGACAAAGTGCATAATGTACTTCGCCACACCTTTGGGCGATTTGCGCTTTGCACATTGTCCCATGGGGAAGGAGAGGTTTGTCCTATAAAGGTAAAAAAAAAAAAAAATCACCGGTAGGCAAAAAAGTTAATGTTCTATTCAAAAAGTTAAATAAAGTTTATATGTTCTGTTCAAATGTTATTATAAAGTTGATAAATTTATTGCGTTGCGGCCTGGTTTTTTCTTTTTTTCTTTTTTTTTTTTTACCTTCCAGGTGGACCAACCGATCGACTAGCTGCAGCACTGATGTGCATTCTGACAGAAGCATTGCGCTGCTGTCAGATTACACAAAAGTCGGTGTATGCGGCGCTGCAAGACGAGATTTCTCCTCTGCAGTAAAAGATACTAGGGATGTCCCAATACCATTTTTTTAAGACTGAGTACGAGTACCGATACTTTTATTTAACCGCTACAGGACCGCCGTACGCAGGACTGCGTCCTGGCGGCGGCCCTGCTCTTCTGGGTGGACGCATATACGCGTCCTCCCGCGATAGCTGAGATTTCCTGTGAACGCGCGCACACAGGCACGCGCGCTCACAGGAACGGAAGGTAAGCGAGTGGATCTCCAGCCTGCCAGCGGCGATCGCCCACTGGCAGGCTGGAGATGTGATTTTTTTTAACCCCTAACAGGTATATTAGACGCTGTTTTCATAACAGCGTCTAATATACCTGCTACCTGGTCCTCTGGTGGTCCCTTTTGTATGGATCGACCACCAGAGGACACAGGCAGCTCAGTAAAGTAGCACCAAACACCACTACACTACACCCCCCCCCCCCCGTCACTTATTAACCCTTTATGAACCACTGATCACCCCATACAGACTCCCTGATCACCCCCTGTCATTGATCACCCCCCTGTAAGGCTCCATTCAGACGTCCGTATGATTTTTACGGATACATGGATCGGATCCGCAAAACACATACGGACGTCTGAATGGAGCCTTACAGGGGGGTGATCACGCATATAGACTTCCTGATCACTTCCCTGTCATTGATCACCCCCCTGTAAGGCTCCATTCAGACGTCTGTATGATTTATACGGATACATGGATCGGATCCGCAAAACACATTCGGACGTCTGAATGGATCCTTACAGGGGGGTGATCAATGACAGAGGGGGTGATCACGCATATAGACTTCCGATCACTTCCCTGTCATTGATCACCCCCCTGTAAGGCTCCATTCAGACGTCCGTATGATTTTTACGGATCCACGGATACATGGATCGGATCCGCAAAACACATACGGACGTTTGAATGGAGCCTTACAGGGGGGTGATCAATGACAAGGGGGTGATCACGCATATAGACTACCTGATCACTTCCCTGTCATTGATCACCCCCTGTCATTGATCACCCCCCTGTAAGGCAACATTCAGACGTCCGTATGATTTTTACGGATCCACGGATACATGGATCGGATCCGCAAAACACATACGGACGTCTGAATGGTGCCTTACAGGGGGGTGATCACCTCATATACACTCCCTGATCACCCCCCTGTCATTGATCACCCCCCTGTCATTGATCACCCCCCTGTCATTGATCACCCCCCTGTAAGGCTCCATTCAGACTTCCGTATGTGTTTTGCGGATCCTATCCATTGATCCATAAAAATGATACGGACGTCTGAATGGAGCCTTACAGGGGGGTGATCAGGAAGTCTATATGGGTGATCACCCCCTTGTCATTGATCACCCACCTGTAGGGCTCCATTCAGACGTCCGTATGTGTTTTGCGGATCCGATCCATGTATCCGTGGATCCGTAAAAATCATACGGACGTCTGAATGGAGACTTACAGGGGTGTGATCAGGGAGTCTATATGGGTGATCACCCCCCCTGTCATTGATCACCCCCCTGTAAGGCTCCATTCAGACATTTTTTTGGCCCAAGTTAGCGGAAATATATATATATTTTTTGTTTGTTTTTTCTTACAAAGTCTCATATTCCACTAACTTGTGTAAAAAAAAAAATCTCACATGAACTCCCCATATCCCTCAAGGAATCCAAATGCGTAAATTTTTTTAGACATTTATATTCCAGACTTCTCACGCTTTAGGGCCCCTAAAATGCCAGGGCAGTATAAATACCCCACATGTGACCCCATTTCAGAAAGAAGACACCCCAAGGTATTCCGTGAGGGGCATATTGAGTCCAAGAGGGATTGAAATTTTTGTCCCAAGTTAGCGGAAAGTGAGACTTTGTGAGAAAAAACAAAACAAAAATCAATTTCCGCTAACTTATGCAAAAAAAATAAAAAATTTCTATGAACTCGCCATGCCCCTCATTGAATACCTTGGGGTGTCTTCTTTCCAAAGTGGGGTATTTATACTGCCCTTGCTTTTTAGGGGCCCTAAAGCGTGAGAAGAAGTCTGGGATCCAAATGTCTAAAAATGCCCTCCTAAAAGGAATTTGGGCCGCTTTGCGTATCTAGTCTGCAAAAAAGTGTCACACATCTGGTATCGCCGTACTCGGGAGAAGTTGGGGAATGTGTTTTGGGGTGTCATTTTACATATACCCATGCTGGGTGAGAGAAATATCTCGGCAAAAGACAACTTTTCCCATTTTTTTTATACAAAGTTGGCATTTGACCAAGATATTTATCTCACCCAGCATGGGTATATGTAAAATGACACCCCAAAACACATTCCCCAACTTCTCCTGAGTACGGCGATACCACATGTGTGACACTTTTTTGCAGACTAGGTGGGCAAAGGGGCACACATTCCAAAGTCCACCTTTCGGATTTCACCGGTCATTTTTTACAGATTTTGATTGCAAACTTCTTCTCGCACATTAGGGCCCCTAGAATGCCAGGGCAGTATAACTACCCCACAAGTGACCCCATTTTGGAAAGAAGACACCCCAAGGTGTTTTATGATGGGCATAGTGAGTTCATGGAAGCTTTTATTGGAATATGAGACAAAAAAAAAAACATCATTTTCCACTAACTTGTGACAAAAAAATAAAAAGTTCTATGAACTCACTATGCCCATCAGTGAATACCTTAGGGTGTCTACTTTCCGAAATAGGGTCATTCGTTGGGTGTTTGTACTGTCTGGGCATTGTAGAACCTCAGGAAACATGACAGGTGCTCAGAAAGTCAGAGCTGCTTCAAAAAGCGGAAATTCACATTTTTGTACCATAGTTTGTAAATGCTATAACTTTTAACCAAACCATTCTTTTTTTTACCCAAACATTTTTTTTTATCAAAGACATGTAGAACAATAAATTTAGCGAAAAATGTATATATGGATGTCGTTTTTTTGCAAAATTTTACAACTGAAAGTGAAAAATGTCATTTTTTTGCAAAAAAATCGTTAAATTTTGATTAATAACAAAAAAAAGTAAAAATGTCAGCAGCAATGAAATACCACCAAATGAAATCTCTATTAGTGAGAAGAAAAGGAGGTAAAATTCATTTGGGTGGTAAGTTGCATGACCGAGCAATAAACGGTGAAAGTAGTGTAGTGCAAAAGTGTAAAAAGTGGCCTGGTCATTAAGGGGGTTTCAGCTAGCGGGGTTGAAGTGGTTAAGTACTCACCGATACCAATTACCGATACTAATTTTAACAATAAAATACATGTATTTTCTGACCACTGACCAACCAAAACAGAACTATAACATTCCAAGGAGACATTATACTGTATGGGGGGCACAAGGAGAAGTTATACTGTATGGGGGGCACAAGGAGATGTTGTACTGTATGGGGTGCAGCCACAAGGAGACGTTATACTGTATGGGGGGCAGCCACAAGGAGACGTTATACTGTATGGGGGGCAGCCACAAGGAGACGTTATACTGTATGGGGGGCAGCCACAAGGAGACGTTATACTGTATGTGGGGCAGCCACAAGGAGACGTTATACTGTATGGGGGGCAGCCACAAGAAGACGTTATACTGTATGGGGGGCAGCCACAAGGAGACGTTAGACTGTATGGCGGGCAGCCACAAGGAGACGTTATACTGTATGGGGGCAGCCACAAGGAAACGTTATACTGTATGCGGGCAGCCACAAGGAGACGTTATACTGTATGGGGGCAGCCACAAGGAGACGTCATACTGTATGAGGGCCACAAGGAGACGCTACTGTAAGGAGTCAGGACAACAATTTTTGAAGCCCCTCCCTCCTCAGTATAATAGTCTTGTGGCCATCATACAGTAATGTATATTTCTTCTTGCCCTAATGCCTGCTTTTAGAGATCAATGCGCAGCTTGCAGGCAGGAAGGGAAGGACCAGGGCCATAGAAGACAGACACAACACCTTTATTTATTTCTGTCTGTGACCACTTGGGCTGGTTATAATCTTCTAACTAAGCTTTATACACTTACTAGAGTCGGTTCCTATAACTTTTAAAACTACTGGCAGGCGAACTCTGTTTGAGAAGGCCGGGGGGTGTCTGGACTCTGGAGAGGCTTTTAGATGGGAAGTTCGGATCTTTTTCATGAATCGGTTCATTCGAATCAGTTCATTCAAAAGAACCGATTCATGAATCGAATCTTCGGTTCTCTTGCTGAGGCCTCTTTCACACTTGCGTTGTCCGGATCCGTCGTGTACTCTATTTGCCGGAATTACACGCCGGATCCGGAAAAACGCAAGTGAACTGAAAGCATTTGAAGACTGATCCGTCTTCAAAATGCGATCAGTGTTACTATGGCAGCCAGGATGCTATTAAAGTCCTGGTTGCCATAGTAGTAGTGGGGAGCGGGGGAGCAGTATACTTACCATCTGTGCGGCTCCCGGGGCGCTCCAGAATGACGTCAGAGCGCCCAATGCGAATGGATGACGTGTCCATGCGATCACGTCATCCATGCGCGTGGGGCGCCCTGACGTCACTGGAGCGCCCCGGGAGCCGCACGGACGGTAAGTGTACTGCTCCCCCGCTCCCCACTACACTTTACCATGGCAAACAGAACTTTAGCGTCCTGGCAGCCATGGTAACCATTCAGAAAAAGCTAAACGTCGGATCCGGCAAAACGACGTTTAGCTTAAGTCCGGATTAATGCCTTTCAATGGGCATTAATGGCATTAATTCCGGATCCGGTCTTGCGGCAAGTGTTCAGGATTTTTGGCCGGAGCAAAAAGCGCAGCATGCTGGGGTATTTTCTCCGGCCAAAAAACTTTCCAGTCCGGAACTGAAGACATCCTGATGCATCCTAAACGGATTTCTCTCCATTCAGAATGCATGGGGATAATCCTGATCAGGATTCTTCCGGCATAGAGCCCCGACGACGGAACTCTATGCCGGAACAAAAGAACGCAAGTGTGAAAGAGCCCTTAGTCGGCTCTCAAGTGAACCAAAGGTCAAGAGGGACTCGCTCCTGGGAAACACAGCTCTGCTGCAGTGAATG